>NC_138108.1:79600702-80200702 GCF_964146895.1 Miniopterus schreibersii
AAATTTACCAAGGGTGAGGAGGTTGCATAGATGAGCGAGGCTGTGGTTGAGATAGCAAATGACTTTAACCAGGTGTGGATAAGCATGTCATTGAGGAACTACTAAAGGTGCCTCCTGAGAAATTAACTAAGGAGGAATTGTTGAAACTGGAGCAGGATCACATGGGTAAGGCGAACGCAGGAGAAAAGGAAACTGCAGGAGAAGAAGACCCCCCAAGACAATTCTCAATAGCACGTTCAGAAGAATCTATGGGAGGCCCCAACAAGCCCCTAAAACATTTGAAAACCTGGACCCCAGCACCAAACCTTTTCATTAATGGAAAGGAATGTTTATGGTGAACTTTCTGTTTTCAAGCAAATCTATGCTTAAAAATGACATGCCATAGACATGTTTCTGAAAACAGTGACCCCTCCTCAAGAAGATCCCCTGGTCAGCCCCTCAGGAAGTGTTCCAAACTGTCACAGGAGATTATCAGTTTTATGCAAGTACTTGCCCCTGGAGACCTCAAGTGGGACACAATGAGGAGGTGGAAGGCAGTAATATTGATGATTACGAATCTGTGTAGGCCTAGGGTAAGTTGTGTTTTGTGCCTTAGCTTTTAACAATAATGTTTAAAAAGTAAAAATAAATAATAGAAAGTTTATATAATTAAGATATAAGTAAAACGTTTTTGTACAGTTGTATAATCGGTTTATATTTTAAGCTAAGCATTATAGAAGACATGAAAAGTTAAAAAATACTTTAAAATTTTATAAATTAATAAAGTTACAGTAAGTTAAGTTTAATTTATTACTGAATAAAATATTTTAATAAATTTAGTGTCATCTAGGTGTGCAGTGTTGAATGTCTACAGTAGTGTACAGTGTGTCCTAGGCCTTCACATTCTCTCTCTGCTCACTCATGACTCAGAGCAGCTTCCAGTCCTGCAGTTCTATTCATGGTAATGCCCTATACAGGTGTATGTACCATTTTGTAATCTTTTATACTATATTTTTACTGTACCTTTTCTATGTTTAGATACACAAATACCACTGTGTTACAGTTGTCTACGGTATTCAGTACAGTAACATGCTGTACAGGTTTGTAGCCTAGGAGCAATAGGCTAGACCATACAGCCTAGGTGTGTAGTAGGCTGTACCAGCTAGGTTTGCCTAAGTGCGTTCTGTAATGTTTGCACAATGCAAATTGACCTAACAACAAATTGCTTAGAACATATCCCCATTGTTAAGCAATGTATAGCTATATAGAGGTGAGAGTAGAGAAATAAGTTTTTAGGTAAAGAAAGCTCTTCTCTGCCATTCCAAGGAGTTTTCTTATTGCATTCTACCCAGATACCTCATCAGCATGGACTCACAAATAGCTTGATAATTAAATTAGAACTTCTATTAATTTATTCATGCACTCATAGAGCATATGCTATGGTTAAAACATATGTAAGGCTATGGATAAACTGAAGAATTTACTACATATCTTAGTTATTACATTCATTTTATGCAAAGGAGATAGCTATTGTTTGCAGTTATATGACATACTCATGGTTTGATCCTGAGCAATGTAAAGGTTGAGCATGGTTACTGGTATAATCCAAATGCAACTGTAACTGAGCAGCTCACACAACACTGATATTTATTCAGCTCTACCAAGGCAATATGAAGTACCAGAGAGGTCTCTAGACTTCAGAATAAGAAGCTCTTGGGTTTTATGTCAATTATATCTCAATAAATTTGGTAGAAAAAAAGAGAAAGTCTTGGATTTCAATCCTATCTCTTCCACTTTCAACCTGTGTTTCTTTAAAAATTTTTTTTCACATCTTAAACTTTAATTTTTCCACTTGCCAAATTGTTCTTTTCACCAGGAGAGATTGTGAAGAGGAGCTATCATTCACTCTCTTATTGTTTAAAAACTAAGGTAATATATTTGTTGTCATGCTGAAGCTGTTTGTCCTTACCTGCGGGACGGGGGCTTGCTTATCCTATTGACATTTCAGTTTACAAAGTAGAAGAGTGAATGCAGAGTACATGATTAATGTTAATAATAAAAATAAAAGCTCTCGTGCAGGCTTTCACGAGTCTTGTATTATTCAGGCTTGAGTGCATGACGCACATCCCGCATATTTAATAACTGAAGAGAGAAGACCCAGGTGAAGGAACACTGAGCTGTCACACATACGCCTGAAACGCCCTTGTCCCCTGAGGAGAGATCAGACTGGGCCTGCCAATGGCAAAATACAGCATTTTTACACCTCTAGGCCAATGTCACTGCAGATTGCAAGTGACATCTTATAACAAAGAACAACTTCCCCTAGAATATGAAAAATATAAATTTGTATTTCCCTGCTAATAATTCACAGTGAAAGGTCATCACAGTGCCTATAAAATCTCCCTGAAGCTGCTTCACGCTCTTTCTCTTCCCCCCCAGTATCTTCAGGTGGTGCTGGTGGGTGGGTGTAATTAAAAGCAGATTGTAATTTCCACAGGCAGAGGTACAAGAAAAGCAAATAAATGAGGATTTGCTTGGGGAAAAATGGTTGATCAACCAAGAAATAGTGGGGAAATGATGGAATTAAGTGTCTGGCGTTGGCTTTGTTTGCAGAGACGCTCCCTTCTTCATTTCCTTCCTCCCTCTCGCTCTCTCCATGCCGGGCACCAGCATCTCCTTAGGGCAAAGGCTGTTCCTCCAAAGCACATAAAGACTTTATGAGATACAAAGTTTTCTTAAGAAAATGAGATTTTTCCAATTCAGTTCACCCTCAAAATGAAATTAGCTTGGTGTATTATGTGAATTGTGGCTGTTTCCTCCCTTTTTATAGTCAGCATTTTGGCTACATCACAGAGACTAAGAATTTTAGGGGGAGGAAAATAGACCACACAAAATGTGCCTTTATCTGGAGAATGGAAAATGTGCCCTCAAAACAGAGACTGGCCTCTTCATGGGTTAGACTGTTAGGCTGCATTTTCTCTTCACATATCAACGGATACATTTTCAAATCATATTTTTTCCTATCTTTCTTGTGGCCATTGGTCTCTTATTTCTGTTCCAGGAAACAATAAAATGGTGTTAACATTTTTTCTCATTACCCAAAGCCATTGCTGTTAATCCACTTAAATTTGGCATAATGTCCTGTTCACTAACAGATTGACGAGCCCTGGAACTCCAGGACAGAAATTCTCTAAAAACTGCCTGCCAGCTCCAATGTCCTGAATGTGTCTAAGATCACGCAGCCACTGGGTGCTGAGGTTCTGGTTATCTGTTTGCTGAGACAAACACTGTGGCCCCGGACATCGCAAAATCTGCAGGCAGGCAGAGACCTAAGGATTTCACCAGCTCATGTCCCCAATCTAAACTAGATATGAAATTAAAACAGGAAATTCAGACAGGAATTCATTCTATTTTGAATATTTACAACATAACATTTTAGGTGTATAAAAAGTGCAGTATATCTTTCTACACAAATGTTTAAAACCCTGGCTCATTTTACTCTAGAAGTCTTCTCCTTCATTTAACAGAAAGTGTGCCTTCCAGCAAAGCATGGCTGCATTGAAATGGAAGGAATTAAAACATGCATATAAGAAGATATAAAAACACTTTAATATTAAGTGATTGTTTCTCGGCATTGAAATGTGATTTTTTTTCCTGGCTTTTAGTTTTAATTCATTTGCTATATTTTAAATGACTGGATTTTGTAATTACAGAAAAAATTACTGTAAAAGTTGTACACTATAAATTTTAAATCAAATCCCCAAAACTTTGTACTATAAAATTTTTGTATTCGTATATAAAACATATAAAACCTCCCTACTTAAACTAAATTGAGGTTTCAATGACAAATATTGGTTACATTGTATACTAAGGTATGTACATTCATTTATTTATTCAAAAACATATCTAACTGCCTGGTAAATGTCTAACATGTTGATAGACATACATAGATACTTGACACACGTTTATTACATTAAGGAAAAAAAGATGCCAGTTACTTTCCTAGGGAATGAGGTTACTGAGAAGATCAAAATAATGTCCCCTTCTCTATTTGGTAGATATCTCATGTATATTCTTGCAGTTCAGGGGATTACAAGTCCAGATATCACTTTAAATTTGCAAAACATCAAAACAACTAATCCCTTTAAAAATAAAACAGAAAGTCCATTTTCATGGCAATTTTCTGCCATTTTAGCTCCCCCTTCTGACCACCCTTCATCACGCCGGCACCCCAAAAGACAGTGCACCAATGCACGCAAGGCGGCTGATGAGAGGGCATTTCTAATGCTGCAAGGAGCACAATGTTCATGCTAATGCATACACAGATTGTCTTCTTCCGATCAGTATGTAGTACGTTCATTTTATAAATAATGGAAATGAAGTGGATTTAAAACGTTTTCTCCCAGGTTCCTGGCCAGCCAGTGGAGAAGCTGGGCTAGAGCTGGGGAGTGCATGTCCCTGTGTCCTGCCTCAAATTTAGCTGCCCTAAGTGTGATCTACACAGTCTCGTTCATGTGGGCTTAAATGTCTTCATTTCATAGGTACTGAAGAATCTGTGAAGTGCATATCAAGGGTGGGGGATATGAAAATGAACCCCTGAATCCACCAGTGTGCTGAGGTCTAGAACAGCAGCAAGACAGTTCCAAGAGTGTGATCTACCTCTGTCCCTGTCCCCCAGTTGCCACCTTCTCAGACAGAAGCTCTTCGTTCCACTTCTGAATGTATGCTAGCCTAAGGAACATACTGTTTTCTATTGCTGGTTAGTTTTACTATAATGGCCTAATTTGACTTAAGTTTCTACGATTCTTATATGCTGTTGCTTATACCTGCAGCTTATTTTTATTTCTTTATAAGATTCTACATTGAATGAATGTACAATACTTTATCCACTCATTTAGCATGAGCATTTATTGTTTTTAATTTTTTTATTTTACAAACAGCATACACACAGACACAGACACATACACATGCATCTACACATGAAAGTGCTGTGGACTTTCTTGTTCCTGTGTCCATATATTAGAGTTTCTTTAACATGTATAATTAGGAGTGAACATGTTAGGTCACTACATATGTTACTATGCAATGGTGCAAGAAAAGGCCAAACATTTTCTAAAAGGGTTGTATCAAAACACACAACCAATAGTAGGTGATAAATTTGAGATTTTTTAATATGTTTTTTATTGATTTCAGAGAGGGAGAGGGAGAGAGAGAGATAGAAGCATCAGTGAGAGAGAGTCATTGATTTTCTGCGCACCGTCTACAGGGGATCGAGCCCGCAGCCCCAGCATGTGCCCCGATCGGGAGGGAGCTTAAGGTCCTGGTTCATGGGTTGATGCCCAACTGCTGAACCACCTGTTTTAACAGGTATCCTCTTTAATACTTGGTGTTGCTAGGTTGTATAATTGTTAACAATCTGATAGATGTTAAAATTTATAATCTTATAAATTATAATCTTAATTTCCATTTATCTGATTATTAAACAGAATAAACATCTTTTCTTATTTCCTCTTCTGTGCAATACCTGTCTACACTTTGTTTATTTGTCATTGAATTATTTGCATTTTTATAATTTTTGAGCCAAAAAACAATTTATTGTAGATGTTTTCTTCAGGATAGGGATTGTATTTTTAACTGCCTTATGGTGCTTTTCTCATTGATATCCTAAATCTCAAACTTCCCTTTTGTTGTCAGAGTTTCTACATCTTGTGTAAGATATACTTCTCTACTGTGAGAAACTAGCTGTTTTCTTATATCAACTTAAAAATGTTAGAACGTGGTCTTTAAATTTACCTCTTTAATACACTGGAATTAGTTTGTGTGGAGTATAAGATTATGACCCAGTTAATTTCCATGTAATAACTGGACCTTTTATGAATGGCCATTTTTCTCCTTACTGAGCTACACAGCCATGCCCATCACTTGAAATTTTCATGTTATCTATGGGTTTGAGTCTAGTTTTGCTTTTTGTTCCATTTATCAGTCTCTGTGCCTAATTAGTACAGCATTATATATCTGGATATATGGTAGGCAAGCTCAAACACCTTATTCTTGGATTTTGCTCTACCACACAAATTTTAGAATCAGTTCATCAGTTTACTTACAAAAATAATACTTGAGCCCTAGCCAGTTTGTCTCGTGGTTAAAGCATCAGCCTCTGGACTGAAAGGTCCAGGTTTGAATCCAGCCAAGGGCATGTACCTTTGGTTTCAGGCTTGATCCCCAGCCCTGGTCAGGGCGAGTGTGGGAGGAAACCAATTGATGTGTCTCTCTCTCTATCTCTCTCTCTCTCTCCCCCTTCCATTCTCTCTGCAAAGCAATGGAAAAAATATCCTCACATGAGGATTAAAATAATAATAATAATAATAATAATAATAATAATAATAATAATAAAAAATACTTGAAACACTGATTATTAGTACAAAATTTATAGGTAATTTTGAAGACAGTTGACTTCCTTATGATATTAAATGATTTTATCCAAAAACATAGTATGCTTTCTCAATTATTTAGGGCTTCTTTAACATTGTTCAGTGAAGCAATATGTTTTTCTGTTTCTTTAGGACATATTTTATTAAATTTATTCCTTATTACTTAATAGTTTTGTTGTTATCATAACTAATACCTTATAAATTATTTATCTCAAATTCTTAATTTTTAATAAATAAAAGCACAGATTATTATGTTAGTTTTCTATTTAGTCGCCTTGCTGAAGTTTTAATAATTTGTCTGTGAATTATTTTAAATTTTACATATAAGCAAACATGTTAGTTACCAAAATTAAAAGTTTTGATATGTTCTCTTATTTATTTTATTTTTTATTAAGCCATATCTAATTTACTATTTAGACCATTTATTGTATTTTGATAATATAAATTCATTCTTTATTGTTTTTTCAATTGTTGGTTCTCTTTGGAATTAGCATTACTATTTTAATCATGTGTTGCTTACTAACATGTTAATTTCATAAACCCATTTTTAAAAATGTATCTAATAATTCCAATATCTGAAGACTTTTGAATACTTAGACTCTGGTTTTGCTTTCTACTCTTGACCTCTCTTCATGGTGGTATGTTTCCCTTAGGTCTGGTGATTTCATTGTGATCTCTCATTTGCTTAATATTAATCTTCAAGAATCCTGAGTGGCTAAATTAATGATCTGAACACTGTCGGGCACTTCAAAATCAGTCAATGCAACTGACCCAAGGTCACTGGGTCTCTTTCGCAGGACCCAACCTTTCAAGCTCAGGCCCCTCATCTCTGATCCAATGCTCCCTGACCGGGCAAGGTGCCCGTGTTGGAACTGGGCTTTGGTGTTACTCTACATTTTGTATTTTGCTTTGATATTCATTCTTTGAGTTACGGATTTCTTTTCTTTTCTTTTTTTTTAATATATCTTTATTGATTTCAGAGAGAGGAAAGGAGAGGGAGAGAGAGATAGAAACATCAACGACAAGAGAGTCATTGATCGGTTGCAGCCCGAAATCTGGGCATGAGCCCTGACCGGGAATCGAACCCTGATGGCCTGGATCCTAGGTCGATGCTCAACCACTGAGCCACGCCCGGCCGGGCGAGTTCCGGATTTCATAATTTATTTGTTTTGATATGCTTGTTCTGAGAGTCGATAGAGTTTCCTTACCTCAAACACTTTAAAAACTATCTTTTACGTATGATTTAGTTTTGTTGTTGTTTGTTGTTGCTGCTGTTTGCTTTTGAGTTGGAAGGTGCACAATACTATCAGAAATGGAGTTTACATACTATTTTAAGTTTGCAAATATACAATTTACAATATAAGCATTAAGAAAGATCAATATAACCTGGAGCTATAATCACAACTTTGTTTAAAACTCTTTAATCCCAAAGTGAGCAACTGTTTCATAGAAAAAAAGCAAATGCACATAAAACATGCCATATTTTATGATAGAATTTCATAGGATGTGTACTTCTCCAGCTGTGTTGGTTCAAGTTCATCTACTCCATCCATTCAAGATGTGAGGGCTTCTCATAGATGTTAGCTTGGACATGTTAAATGTCTTTAATCTTAGGTTTTGGTGAATATTAGTTAGGTTATGGGTTAATCTGTTGTAACTAAAACTCAAAATAGCCGAGACTGAAAGGGCAGGCAGAGCAGCCCAAGGCTGGTGTGGCAGTTCCTCAGTGTGAGTGAGCCAAGCTCTTACTGTCTGTCATGTTGCTTCCACATCCCTACAGTGTTTCCCTTACTGCCTGGCCGAGAGCAACTCTCCATTGCGTCCACATTCCCTTAAGAGAAAGAGAAGGGTACAAGGGGAAGACACAATTCTTTCTATTCAAGAACACGGGTGCCCACATATCTTATTGGTAATCATATGGGGCACCTAGCTGAGATGAAGCTGAGGAAAATAGTATCTATAGTTGGCAATTATATTTCCAGCAGCATTTGGAGGCTCTATTCAAGGTTTATGTGATTGTTTCTTTTCTTTGATCCTTGCTAAATTTTTTTTGAGTTTCAGGATGCCGTGCTGCTAAGCACACTTGCATAGTCTGTGCGGTTAGCAAATGGAGAAGCATTTTTTGCTCTACTTTTATTATGTAATGTTCATTCCAAAATATCTCAGTTTGAGTTGACTCTGAAATAGACTCTGAGTAGGAATATAGGTGCAGGTATTTCCTTTGGAAAATGATCCCAGAAAGCATTATGAGGGCACAGGGAAGTGAAGCAGAGAGGATGTAAATGCCAATAATTTACCACTGTGGGCAATTGAGACCTCTTTCCAATGGGACCTCTGAGCAACTGTGTGCCTTGTCCCTCCGTTCTGTCCAGTAAAGAACAAGGAAGGCAGTGTAATTGTTCACCATACTCTCCAACTTCCATTCTTTATTCATTGATGTTTGCTCCTTGGGGGTTAACATCTGACTCTGCTCTTCTGTCTTGCTCCTGGCACAGTCTCCAGGTTAAAGAATATCCCCCAGAGAAACCAAGGATGCCACATGAGCACCTAGGAGCTGTGGAGCTCACCTGAAAGCAGGCCAAAGGAGTATGTGCAGGGCATGGGCAGTGACTGCTGTAACCCTAGCAGACAACATTGCTTCTTTTTCCCAAGTAAGGATACTGATGCTCTCAAAGGCCTTGAGATTTGCCCTCCAAGCAGCCCTATGAAGCCCCTAATCTTTTCCAACATACTACATGTCTTGTGCTGCTTCTCTACAGGAGAATTTTAAAAACTCTCCTATTTCTTGGAATTTTGACACCTCAAGATGATAGTGTGATCTCTACCTTCAACTCTTATTTAAGCCACCAAGGGCTTTTTTGTATTGACACAATGATAAAGTTCAGTCCCCTTACATTCCAAAGCAGCTTCCAGTCACTTCAAACATCTCACTCTCTATCTATTCCATTACCTAGAGTAAGCTGGTGGTAGCTGTAGTGATGAGATAATTATGGAAACACTGCAGCATGACCTTGGTCCTTTGCATGTCTTATTCTCTGTGAGTCTGTGCACTGCAGGGGCAGAACCAACTCAGGTGGTTGGGAGGGGAGGTCAATGCACATCCAGCACTGGATTGTCTCCCAGTGACGTCTGATTATTAGTAGAGAAAGGTAGTTGACTCTACCTTGCAAGCATTCCCTTAGAGAGGAACAAGACATCTGGAAGTATTTGGCTTGGGTTTTGTTTTTTTAGAACAAGGACGTATATTGTTTGCATATGTGTTCATTCCTGTAACCACTTAACTTAGCCAACATCATAGAGCAAAACAACATGTACCCTTGACTACAACCAAGGCATTTTACCATCTCACCTGGCTCTCCTGAGAGACTGCTACCAAACTAAAGAAAAATCTCTCCAGAATAAGCTATAATATGGTAGTATCCCTTACTCTCCTAAACAGAAAAGATATAACAGATTGAAGACTCCCTTGGTGACACAGCTACAGTGTTATTAATATTCTTTGTCTTTCTCTGTCTCTCTTTATCTCTCTCTGTCTATCTGTCTCTGTCTCCAATGACTTTGTATAATCTGCCTGGACTATGTCCCTTGTATTAATGTAACTCCACCACTCAAATCTGGCCCAATATGTGGGAAACCTGCCTGATCGTTCAGGCTTTGGCACTTCTTCTGAGAGTTGTTCCTTTCATAGACCCTATGCTTTTCTTTAATAAGAAAATTTAGCCTGATTTTATTTTAGTTTGCAGTGTTTATTATTTAATTGAATTTATTGGGGTGACATTGGTTAATAAAAGTATGCAGGTATTAGATGGACAATTCTACAATACATCATCTGTATACTGTATTGTGTGTTCACAACCCCAAGTCAAGTCTCCTCCCATCAATATTTATCTCAACTTCACCTTCTTCTACCTCTTTCTACCCCCCACTCCCTCTGGCAATCACCATACTGTTATCAGTGTCCACAAGTCTTTCTTTCTTTCTTTGCTTAATCTCTTTACCCTTTTATCCCTTTTAACACCCTCATGTTCTTTGTATCCATGAGTTTTTCTCCACTTTGTTAGTTTATTTTGTTTATTAGTTTGCACATATGAGTGAAATTATATGGTACTTGTCTTCCTCTGACTGGCTTATTTCACTTAGCATAATACTCTCTAGGTCCATCCATTCTGCCCCAAACGGTAAGATTTTCTTATTTCTTATGACTGAGGAGTATTCCACTGTGTAAATGTACCACAGCTGTTTTATCCACCCATAAACTGATGGACACCTGGGCTGCTTCCAAACATTGGCTATTGTAAATAATGCTGCAATGAATCCATGGGTGCATATATTCTTTCAAATTAGTTTTTCAGATTTCTTTGGATATATTCCCAGAAGTGGAATTGCTGGGTCACAAGAGGACATACAGATGGGCAATAGACATATGAAAAGATGATAATCATCACAAATCATCAGAGATGCAAATTCAAACCACAATGAGGTATCACCACACCCTGGTCAGAATGGTTGCCTTCAATACATCAACAAACAACAAGTGTTGGTGAGGAAGTAGAGATAAGAGAACTCTCATGCACTGTTGGTGGAAATGCAAACTGGTGCAGCCACCATGAAAAGCAGTATGGAGTTACCTCGAAAAAGTTAAAAATGGAACTGCCCTATATCAATTTTAAGTTTATATTCATACAGTATGTCTAACAATTTGTTTGACACCAGGCTCTACCTCTATAAGCTCTTCAAGAACACAGTCCATATAAGCCATTTTCATCACTATATTTTCAACAAAATGTGTTACAGAGCAGGCAATCAAAAAAACCTGTTGGGTGTCTTAAAGTCAAAGTGAAAATAAAATAGAAGAACATGTTTCCATTCCTCCACATATTCTTCTAATTGCTAAACACAGTGTTACAGATTGGTCTTCATTTTAATTACAATATAAACATAATTTCATATTATGTTTGATTTGAGGCCATGTTTAAACTCATATACTTTTATATCATCTTATAATCTTGTATTATTACTGTATTTCATGGCTTCACACTGTCAGTGGGTGATGACTCCAGTGTGGTGCCCTTAATCATTCCTCCCCAGCTGGATTTGTTAACCCTCCTCGCAGGCTATTTTATCTTTCTGTTATTGTAGAGTATCTTCAATAAACAACTTGTATGGGCATAAATCTTTTTAAATTTATTTACTTTGGATAAATTCCCAGAAGTGGAGATGAAGATGTATGTAAATATTCATTGCTCTAAAATGTCTTTTTAAAGTAGTCTCTAAAAGAAATTTAACAGTTGATATTTCTACTATTATTCACACAAGACATTACTGGGTCAAAGGCTATATGTATTTACATTTTAATAGATGTTGACAAATTTCTTTTCAAAAGTACTATAAAAAACTATCACCCTACTACACACACACACACACACACACACACACACACACACTTTTCTGAATCCTTGACAGGGCTTATTAACTGCTGATAATTTGGATTTTTTCCGTTATGCATTGCCTGCTCCCAAACTCTGCCAATTGTTGTGTGTAATTTACCTTTTTCTTATAGATTTTTAGAAATATTTTTGAAATTAAAACATACGTATCCTTTTATTTGTCATATGGATTGCAGATAGTTCATTCCAAATATATTGTTTGTCCTGTTTATTTTTTTTAAATTAGTTGATGTAGAAAAATGTGCAGATAGGCTCAGATCTAACAATTGTAGGACCCATGGCAATCATACAAACAAAAATCCACACACTCTATGTCTAGATATTTGAAAGTTATAAATTAAATTTTTATAAAATAAACTGTTAAATAAAATATTTTCTGTCTCCCTACCTGGAATAATATATTTTATAATCATGTGGGAAACCAGTTTAAGATTTAGAAATCTACCCCAGAACACGGTGGCACAAAGACAACTGGCCCTGGATCACTTACAATGAAAATGGTAGTGGAGATCCAAGTTAGATGCAAAGCAGGTGAAGTTTACACTCACTTCCTCCTGGAGCCAAACCAGATTTACAGCTAAATTATAGAGCAACCAACATGAATAACCAACTGAAGGACAGCTGAACAGGAATATTATATCCAAGGATTCATAGAAGAAGCTACTCAGAGACTGGTAAGTAGGGTGGAGATGTGGAGAAGGCTAGCTCCTGCATTCAGGTGTGGCGGCTGAGAAGCCAGAGGGATATCTTGGCTGCAGAAGTCAACCCCTGGGAGCGGCTTCAGGTCTTAACCCCATGCCAACACTCGAAAGCCAGAGCACCAGAGCTGGGAAGAGGAGCCTGCATAGTATCAGGCAGTGAAAATCAGAGAGGGGACTCTGTCCTTCTGGTAGAAGAGGAAGTCGTCTAGAATCCCAGGTTCTTTCCTAAAGGGCCAATACACAAGATCTAGCTCTCTGGCACTCACCCTGTGCTCTGGTAGAGGGAAGGCTACTCCAGGCAACCTTTAGGTGGGGGTTTGGAGTAGCAGAGAAGTGGATGCCAAACTCAGGGATCCTTGGACTTTTATTGATCTTCCTACAACTCAGAGTTGCAAGTAGTCAATCCTTGTACACAGCATGTCCCTCCCGCACACACCCAGGCTCAACAGAGACAGCCATAAACTGTGAATAGTTTGGTAGTGCCAGATGGGTGGCCTAAGGTTGGGTACATACAACTTCTGACACTAACCTGCACCAGAACACCAGTCAAGCTGGCCCAGAAACAATACAACTATTGCTGGGCTTCAAACCACACCAGAGTACAACCTAACTAGCTACACAAATGGCACAGCTAAAAAGAAACTCCATATCATGCTAAGAACAAACTTGCCTCAGGGGAACAGCCCCTGAACAACAATCCATACACAGTGAATGAGGCCCATCTTTATAATCAGCCAGCCTGAAGGTTAAATCTACCCACAAACAGGCCAACAGCATTCAAGATTCCACTACAACAAGAAATGGCATGTAACCCACAGGAATCAACCTGAAGCATCTAATTCAGACGATCTAGAAGATTGTAGAACTGACACACACAAAAAAAACCCACACAAAAAACAAAACACATATATCAGAAAGCCTCATAATAAGCCTGAGTCATAGCAAATCTACCTAATACACAGAGACAAACAACAAAAAACTCAGACAAAATTGGGAAACAAAGAAATATGCCCGAAATTAAAGAACAGGAGAAATCGCCAGAAAAAGAATTTAAAGAAATATCAGTAAGCAAAATGCCAGATGCAGAGTTTAAAAGAATAGTTATAAAAATGTGCAAAGACCTTAGGGGGAGAGTGGATGACCTCAGTGTGAATTTAAAGAAATAGAAAATATAAAAAAGGACATAGAAACCATAAAATACAACTAGGCAGAAATGAAGAATACACTATTTGAAATGAAGAATACAATAGAACAATTCAATGACAGGGTAGATGAAGAAGAGATTCAAGACAGTGATTTAGAGGAGAAGACAACAGTAAGCACCCAAGCAGAGCAACAAAAAGAAAAGAGAATTTTAAAATGAGGAAATTCTAAGGGACCCCTGGAACAGCATCAAGGTTAATAACATCTGCATCATAGGGGTGTCAGAAGAAGAAGAGAATGATCAAGTGATCATGAACCTGTTTGAAGAAATAATGGCTGAGAACTTCCCTATTCTAGTGAAGGAAAGGGACACACATGCTCAGGAAGCTACAGAGTCCCAATCAAGGTGAACTCAAAGAGACTCACAGAACACACATCATAATTAAAATGGCAAAGGTTAATTATAAAGAGATATTTTAGAAGCAGGAGAAGAGAGACAGTTAGTTACCTACAAGGGAGCTCCCAAAAGCTTGTAGCTAATTTTTAAAAAGAATCTCTTCAGGAGGAAACAAGATGGCAGTGTAAATAACAGCTGTACCTGCCGCCTCCCCCAACCACATCAAAATTACAACTAAAATACAGAACAGTCATCACTCAGAACGTCCTGAAATCTAGTTGAACAGAAGCCATACAAGATGGAAACTGAAGGAGCATCAAGACCTGTAGGAGGGGTGGAGACACTGGTGAATTGGGGCTGAAATGGGCAGACATGGCCACTGGCCCACACCCGGTGCTGTGGTTTAAACCCAGGAGGGACATCTCAGCAGTGGAGGTTTCCCAGAGGAGTGAGGGGTCGAGCCCCACAGCAGGCCCCCACCCCAAGGCTCCAGAGCTGGGAAGAGAAATCTCCACAACTTCGGCCTGTGAAACCCAGTGGGGACTGCTGAGGGCCATGGAGGCTGCTGGAGTCCCAGACTTTCCTCTTAAGGTGACAGTGCATGGACTCACTCAGACACACTCCCTCTGAGCCCCAGCGCAGGGCTGCAGCTTGAAAGGAACCTGGGACATCTGGGGAGGAACTAATCTGCCTGAAATTGGGGCGAGATATGGAGGAGCAGCTTTCTCCCAGACAGAAGAACTGGTAGAGCCCATGACTCCTTTGGCGAGCCCTCCACCTCCCCCAGAGCTGGCAGGCAAAAGCCTCCTCTGAATCACCAGCACCTGACTCACACCTTTCTCCCTGCCTTGGTGATTCTTGGAGACCCTGTCCCTCCCTACTTGCAGGCTCATCCAAACCATTTCCAGTGGCTTTTCTTTGCAAGTGGCCTCTCAAGCCTTATACTTAGGTCTTTTCTGAAATCTCTCAAACAAGCAGCAGTGTTTTCTATAAGTATTGATAAGTGGCCCCAAGCCTGGCACTAGTGGCAACCTGCATTGGTTCATAGCTTGGCCCCTCCTGGACAACGCCAAGTCCGGCACAAGTAGCAGCCAACTATGGTTTGCTGTGTAGCTCATGCTGGGTGGCCCTGGACAAGGCACTGGCACAGGCTGACTTTGCACCTCCTGAAAGGCCCCAGAGACAGTGCACCTGGTGGTCAGACTTGACCATGCTGGATTAGAACCCTACCACACCCACGAGTGACACATTCAAGGGGCGCACTGGTGAACACCAAAGCTCCACTGAAGTAAATCCTGCTCCATGGGGGGGTTCTTCAGCATATCAGCTCTTTGGCTGTAGTTGCAGCTGGTGTTCACAGCTGATTGGCCTGGAGGTCAATTCCTCCCAGTGATGCCAACAGCAACCAAAGCCCAACTACAACAGGACAGTGCACACGGCCCACACAGGGGAGCACGTAGAAGGCCCAGCTCAGATGACTGGGGAGGCTGAGCCACTGGATCCTACAGGAGACCTACTACACAAAGCCACCCTACAAATTTCAGGAGACATAGCAGCTCTACCTCATACATAGAAACAAACACCTGGAAGCAGCCAAAATGTGGAGGCAAAGAAACATGTCACAAAGGAAAGAACAGAAGAAATCTCCAGAAAAGGAGCTAAATGAAATAGAACCAAGCAAGCTAACAGATACAGAGTTCAGAATTTTGTTTATAAGGATGCTGAAGGAAATTAGTAAGAGTATTATGAAAAAAACTGAGACCAGTGATGACATAATAAAGTACCAATTTGAAATGAAGGCTACACGAACTGAACTGAATAATTTACAGGGAATCAACAGTAGAGTAGAGGATGCTGAGAATCAAATCAGCAATTTGGAACATGAGGAAACAAAAAACACCCAACCAGAAGAGCAAAAAGAAAAAAGAATCCAGAAATATGTAGATAGTCCAAGGAGACTCTGGGACAACTTCAAGCATCCCAACATTCATATTATTGGTGTGCCAGAGGAGAAGAAAGCAAGAAATTGAAAACCTATTTGAAAAAATAATTACAGAAAACTTTCCCTACCTGGGGAAAGAAATAGACTTACAAGTCCAGGAGGCACAGAGGGTCCCAAACAAGAGGAGCCCAAAGAGGCCCACAGCAAGACATATCATAATTAAAATGCCAAAGGTTAAAGACTAAGAAACAATCTTAAAAGCAGCAAGAAAAAAGCAATTAGTTACCTACAAGGGAGCACCCATACGACAGTCAGCTGATTTCTCAATTGAAACTTTTCAGGCCAGAAGGGAGTGGCAAGAAATATTCAAAGTGATGAAAAACAAGGAATAGAACTACAACCAAGACTGCTCTACCCAGCAAAGCTATCATTTAGAACTGAAGGTCATATAAAGTGCTTCACAGACAACGAAAAGCTAAAGGAGTTCATCACCACCAGACCAGCACTACAGTAAATGTTGAAGGGTCTTCTTTAAGAAGAAGCTAATGAACAAAAGAATCTGATGAACTAGACAGAGCCAGAGACATTGAGGCATGCAACAGACGATCATATTTCAGAGAAAAGAGGGAAGGGGGGTGGAGGGTGGGAAGAGATTAACCAAAGGAATTATATGCATATATGCATAACCCATGGACACAGTCAATAACGGGGTGAAGGCCTGGGGAGGGGATGGGAGCCAGGTGGAGGTGGTCAACTGGGGGGGCAAATGGGAGACCTGTAATACCTTCAACAATAAAGATAAATTTAAAAAGAAAAGAAAAGGAAAGAATTTTCTCAAACAGAAAAACAGGTTAAGAAATTCAGAAAAAAATAAATACTAGAGTAAAATAAAATTAAATAAAATAAATAAAACAAATAAAAGGAAACACTTCAGGTCAGAAGGGATTGACATGAAATATTCAAAGCGATGAAAAGCAAGGAACTAAAATTAAAACTACTCTATATCTAGAAAAGCAATCATTTACAATGTTAAATGAGAAAGACAAAAAAGAGCTTTTCAGACAATAAAAAAAGCTAAAGAAATACATTACCACTATACAAGTATTGCAAAAAATTGTTAAAGGGCTCACTTGAAGAAGAAGAAAGAAAATGAGAAATAGAAAGAGAAAGAAACATAGGTATAAAGAATAAAATGGCAATAAGTAAGTAGCTATCAGTTATAACTTTAAATGTAAATGTATTAAATTCTCCAATCAAAAGACATGGAGTAGCTGAATAAATAAGAAAACATGACCCTATGCTGTCTACAAGAGATCCTCCTCAGAACAAAAGATGCACACAGAATGAAAGTGAAGGTATGGAAAAAATATTTCATGCAAATGAAAATAAACAAACAAACAAAAGTAGTGGTAGCACTACCTATATCAGATAAAATAGACTTAAAAACAATGGTTATAATAAGAGATAAAGATGGACACTGAGTAAACATACAGGGATCAACTGAAAACAGCATATAGCCATTGAAAACATTTATGTACCCAACATAGGAGCATCTAAATATATAAAGCAAATCCTGATGGACATAAAGGAAGAGATTTACAGTAATACAGTCATTATAGAATATTTTCATACTCCATTGACATCAATGGCTAGATCTTAAAAGCGTAAAATCAACAAGGAAACAGTGGCCTTAAATGACACATTAGATCAGAGGATTTAATTGATATCATTAGAGCATTTCACCCCAAAGCAGCAAACCATACATTCTTTTCAAGTGTACATGGAACATTTTCTAGGATAGACCACATGTTGGGATACAAAAGAAGGTTCAATAAATATAAGAAGATTAAAATCATATCAAACATCTCTGACAATAATGCTATAAAAATAGAAATCAACCACAAGGGGGAAAAAACTGAAGAATACTCAAATACATGGAGGCTAAATAACATGTTATTAAATAATAAATGTGTTAACAATGAGATCAAGGAAAAAACCATAGGCAAACTGGAAACAAATGAAAAATAAATGCACAACAACCCCAAATCTATGGGACATAGCAAAAGCAGTCCTGAGCAGAAAATTCAAAGCCAACAGGCTTGCCTTAAGAATCAAGAAATATATCAATAAACAATCTCACCCAACATCTAAAAGAACTAGAAAAAGAACAGCAAACAAAGCATAGAATAAGTAAAATAATAATAATAAATATTAGAGTGGAAATAAATTAGAAAGAGACTTAAAAAACAACACAAAAATCAATGAAGCCAAGAGATAATTCTTTGAAAAGATAAAGACTCACAAACCTTTAACCAGACTCATGAAAAAAAGGAATAGAGAGAGCCTAAATAAGTAAAATCACACATAAAAAAGAAGTAACTGCCCAGCCGGGCATGGCTCAGCCGTTGAGCATCGACCTAGGATCCAGGCGATTGGGGTTCAATTCCCAGTCAGGGCACATGCCCGGGTTGCGGGCTCAACCAATGACTCTCTCATCATTGATGATTCTATCTCTCTCTCCCTCTCCTTTCCTCTCTCTGAAATCAATAAAGATATATTCAAAAAAAAATTTAATTACTAAGTTGTAAGAATTCTTTATAAAAAAAAAAAAAAGTAACAACTGACACCACAGAAATACAAAGGATTTGAAGAAAGTATTATGAACAACTATATACCAATGAGTTAAAAAATCTCTACAAATTGGATAAATTGCTAGAAATATACAATCTTCCAAAACTGAATAAGGAAGAATCATAAAATCTGAATAACCCAATTACAATTAATAAAATCATAGCACGAACAAAAAAACTCCCAGTAAACAAAAGTTGGGGAACACATGGCTTCACAGGCAAATGTTAGCAAACACTCAAAGAAGAAATAACACCTATACTTCTCAAACTATTTCAAAAAATCCAAGAAGAGTGAAGACTCCCAAGCTCATTTTATGAGGCCAGCATTATCTTAATTCCAAAACCCAAAAAGACACTACAAAGAAAGAAAGTTATAAGCCAATATCCCTGATAAATATAGACAATGAATCTTCAACAAAATATTAGCAAACCAGATCCAGCAATTCATTAAAAAGATCATACACCATAATCAAGTGAGATTTATTCTGGCAATGCAAGATAGGTATAATATTTGCAAATCAATAAATGTGATAAATAACATAAACAAAATGAGGGATAAAAGACACATGATCTTATCAATAGATGCAGAAAAAGCATTCAACAAAAGCCAGAACCCATTTATGTTAAAAACTCTCAGCAAAGTGGGAAAAGAGGTACCATATGTCATTATAATAAAGGCTATATCACACTCCATGGGCAAACACTAAAAGCATTTTCCTTAATGTCAGGAGCAATACAGGGATGTCCACTTTCACCACTCTTATTCAACATAGCACTGGAAGTCCTAGCCACAGCCATCAGACGGGAAGAAAACATAAAAGGCATCCAAATTGGAAAGGAGGCAGTAAAACTGTCATTATTTGCAGGTGACATGATACTGTACATAGAAAACCCTAAAGATTCCACTAAAAAAAACCTACTAGAACTGATAAATAAATTCAGTAAAATAACAGGATGCACAATTAATATACAGAAATAGATGGCATTTTTATATACCAAAAATAAACTATAAGGAAGAGAAATTAAGAAAACAATCTCATTTACTATTGCAGTAAAAAAAAGTAAAAAAAAAGTACTGTTCCCAAGAATAAATTTAACCAAAGATGTGAAAAATGTGTACTCAAAAAATTATAGGAAACTGAAGAATGGAATTGAGGAAGATACAAGTAAGTGGAAGTATATACTGTGCTCATGGGTTGGAAGTAATAACATTTTTTAAATGCCCATACTACACAAAGCAACCTATAGATTCACACAATTCCTATTAAAATATCAATGGCAAATTTCACGAACTAAAACAAATATTCCAAAAAATTATATAGGAACACAAAATACCATAAATATTTGAAGGTATCACACTAATTGCTATTAAACTATACTTTAAGGCCATTTTAATCAAAACAGCCTTGTACTGGCACAAGACCAGGCCTATGGAACAGTTAAGAGACCCTAGAAATAAACCTACACCTTTATGGTCAATTAATATTTGACAAAGGAGGCAAGAACATAAAACGGAGTAAAGACAGTATCTTAAATAAATAGTGCTTGGAGAATTGGGACACATACATACAAAACAATGAAACTAGACCACCAACTTATACCATACAAAAACAGAAACTCAAAATGGGAAAAAAAGGCTTTAATGTAAGTTGTAAACCCATAAAACACTTAGGAGAAAACAGGCAGTAAAATCTCAGACATCTCTCATAGCAATATTTTTGCCAATATATCTTCTCAGGCAAAAGAAACAAAGAGAAAATAAACAAATTGGACTACATCAAATTAAAAAGGCCTTGCACAGCAAAGGAAACCATCAACAAAAGAACCTCATTGAATGGGAGAACTTATTCACCAAAGATACATCTGATAAGGGGTTAATTTCCAAAATATATAAAGAACTTATACAATTCAACACCAGGAAGACAAAAAAATTGGGCGAAAAAAGTAGGGGGGGGGGAGCCCTGGCTGGGTTGCTCAGTTGGTTGGAGCATTGTCCCATAAACCAAAAGATTGCAGGTTTCATTTCTGGTCAGGGCACATACCTAGGTTGCAAGTTTGATCCCAGGTATGGTCGAGTCCAAGAAGCAACCTATCAGTTTCTCACATCAATGTTTCTCTCTCTCTCTCTCTCTCTCTCTCTTATCCTCTCTCTCTCTGAAAAGTCAACTAATAAAACATATCCTTAAGTGAAGATTTAAAAAAATTAAAAAAACACAATAACTTGGGGAAAGGATCTGAATAGTCACTTCTCCAAAGAGGACATTCAGATGGCCAATAGACATATGAAAAAAATGTTCAAAGTCACTAATCATCAGAAAGATGCAAATTAAAACACAGTGAGATATCTCTGACAGAATAGCTACCATCGATAAATCAACAAACAAGTGCTGGTGAGGGTGTGGAGAAAACAGAACCCTAGTGCACTGCTGGTGGGAATGTAGACAGGTGCAGTCACTGAAGAAAACAGTAAAGGAGTTTCCTCAAAAAATTAAAAATGGAACTGCCCAGTGATCCCACTTCCAAGAATATATCCTAAGAATCTTGAAACACCAATTCCAAAATATATATTCACCCCTATGTTCATAGTAGCATTGTTTACAATGCCAAGATCTGAAAACTATCCAAGTACCCAACCCAAGTGCCCAATCCAAGTAGATGAGTGTATAAAAAAGCTGTGGTACCTTTGCACAATTAAATACTATACAGGTGTAAAAAAGGAAATCTTACCCTTTAGGACAGCATAGATGGACATGAAGATAATTATGCTAAGTGATATAAGCCAGTCAGAGAAAAACAAATACTATATGACTTCACTTATATGTGGAACCTAATGAACAAAATAATTTAACAAACAAAATAGAAACAGAATCAGAGATACATAGAACACAAAGACAGCTGTGAGATGGAAATGAGTTTGAGTGATTAAGGGGAAAACATATATATGACACATAAAGACAGAGAACAGCATGGTGATAGCCAGAAGGAAAGGGGGGATACATGGGAACAAAAAGAGACTTTACTTTGAGTGGTGATGTAACTGAACAAAAAAACCACAAAGGTTTTGTTGCCCGCCTCAATGCCTCAATGAAAGCCAAACTTGTGAGGAAGGTGCTGGTGCAAAAGGAAAGTGTTTTCATTCAGGAGCCATAGGACCTGGGAGAATGGCAGAAACCCATCTCGAAGATCAATATCATCTCCCTCCACCTCAAAGATCCTCTCTCTCCATCTCAAAGACCGTCTTCTTCCTGCTCAAGCCAGCTGTTCTAATAGGGATAGGGAGGAAAGGGCTTTTTCCCCCCTACCAAATTACCTTGCTAGCTTTTTGGTGCACTCAGGCCCTGTCCACTCCTCTTTCTAGCTTTTGACTTGCTCAGTGTAAGAACCTCTCCCAAGGCCGTCTTTGCTGAGAAGGGAGTCTCCCCGGTGCTCCCATTGACTGTCTTCTGTAACCGTGAGAGTACGATGCAGTAAGCAGATAATGTTATATTGAATTATACACATGAAACCTGTATGGTTTTATTAACCAATGTCACCCCAATAAATTCAATAAAAAAGAGGATGATAGTGATTTCTGTTGGATGGATTTTTAACACTAAACTTTGATAACTTTGATTACACCTTCTGAATTTTTTTGTAGAAAATTATATTATTCATGAATAAGTGTTAATGATTGTTAAATTACTACTGAGTTTATACTATTTACTTTCTTCCCTCTGTCTTTCTCTACTTTTTCTTTCTTCCCTCTGTATTTGATTAGTCAACTCGCTCTGAACAATGGTGAGTAGAAGCCATAGTGATTCTGGCCATGTTCCTGACATTATAGAACTGTTGTAATGTGTCAAGGCTAAGTGTGATGATTTCTATAGACATCTTAGAGACACATTACATCAAGGTATGAAGAGGGCCTAGATGTACTTATTATTTCCTAAACACTGTAATGCTGAATGATTTTTGATTTTATAAATATCTTTTTCTCTACCTGTTAAAATGATGTAGAGTCTTGTTTTTTCAATCTGCTAATGTGATGTGTAACATTGATTTCTGATTTTGAACATTTCTTTATTCTAAATATTTCTAAGCCTCGTTCCTTTTGCGGTATTTGTTTCTTTTTTTAGAAAGTATTTTACTGCCCTTTTCCTGAATTTATTGTTATTTGTGAGTCTGCCTCAAGTAGCCATGAACTCACTTCTTATGTTGCTTTTATTGTGTTGCAGTCTCCCTTAACACGAGGAGAGAGCACCAGGAAAGAATTCTAGGTATGAATACATTATGCTTTATTTGACACATGGTCACCCTGAATTACACAGGTGTGTGTGTGTGTGTGTGTGTGTGTGTGTGTGTGTGTGGTAGTCCCATTTATTGAACAACACCATGCTTTTCTGTGTTAACTGGAGCAGGGATATTGAGAGCAGAAACTGGAGATTCAACTTAAGTTTCCCCTTAACCTATGCCCATATTTCTACTTATATACATTATCTGCAAATGGCTATTACTTATTTAGTTTACCTTTCCAGCTCTTCTTTTGTCAGTTTATTTTTCAGTCTTCTCTGCCTTGTTCAAGATAAGTTTCACTTTTTAACTAGACATCACAGCTCTACTTTAACAGCCATTATTATAAATCTAACTTATTTGATTAATGCCATGAGCCAATCATAAATATTTAGTTTTAGGAAGTAGTTCAAGAATTCTGTTAGAGATAGAATGCACATGATTGAGAAAATGATCACAAAGACATACTTTCTAGGTCCTCCGAGGTTTTGTTTGCTCACTGATAGTCTCCAAATTGTGTTCTAAATGGTTTACAGATTAATAAAGTGTTACTCTGATGGGTTCATAAATTATTGACTGCTAAACACTAGCTACCAGAAATTATAGAGGTTATCAAAATATTAAAAGACATAGTCATTAAATATTCCCCTTGAGGTAGAAATTCTAAATATAATTACATATAACAATTACTTAGAATGGAAAAAGTGAATATCTAGGAAAATGGCAGTGAACTAAGAGTTAGGACATCTGGACTCAGTTACACCCAGTTTGAGTGCACATTTGGTACAGTATTACTTTGCAAATCCAATGTTTTTTTAAAATTGTTAAATAAAAAAATCAAAATTTTAAAAGAAATTCTAAACACATGGATGTATAAAACACCAACAGTTATACTCTTCAGCCAGCAATCAATCATTTGGAGTATTTGCCTAAGCTCATGCAAACATAAATATAAGTAAGATTTTGTTTCCGTTTGTTTTTACTTTTCTAATGTAGGTCTGCATTGCACCGCTTAACTGTTTTGCCTAATGATACACCAGGGAAAATTCTACAAGGTAAATAGCTATAGCTAGACTTCAACTTTATTAGCTAAAACACATTATGTATATCTAGATGTTAGGAATATTTTTAGGTTTTTGCTCTTTGTTTTTGGCAATCAACCAATTCTACAATAAAAATAACTGCACATACATTCTTTTATAAAAAAATATGTTTTTATTGATTTTAGAGAGCGAGGAAGGGAGAGGGAGAGAAATGTCGATTGGCTGCCTCCTGCTTGCCTTCTACTGGGCATAGGGCCGCAACCAGGGCATGTGCCCTGACCAGGAATCAAACCAGGGACCTCTAGGTGCATGGCACGCTGCTCAAACAACTGAGCTGCACCGGCCAGGGTGGCACATACATTCTTACATACCACAGATCTTTTATTTATTTAAAGTTGGTTCACACATACAGGATTGCCATTTCAAAGTTTGTCTTTAGTATTATAATTAATATTACTATTATTACTTTTGGGGTACTGCAAGCTAATTCCCCAAACATTGAGACAATTGTAATTTTCACAAGTAATGGATAAGAGTAACAATATGATAAACAATCCTGTAATCTAGGGATTTTCCACTGGTATGCTCTGGCACACCGGTGTGCCACAAGAATTTTTAACAACAAGCAATACCTAACTATTTAGTCAGGGGCATGACCTCTTTTCCCTAGATTGTTGAATACAAAAATGACAGCCAACACAACAATAGCCATCTGGTAAAAAATTATACCTATTTTTTTGCTCAGATTGGCAAAAAATCTTACATAATTTTTGGTGTGCCACAGAATTTTAGTAAAAATTTATTTGTGGTGCCATGAGATGAAAAAGGTTGAAAGTCACTGCTGTAATCTATCTAAACTCTCAATTTAATGTATAAAAATTATATTAACTATAGTTAATTTGATTTTCAATTATTATCATTTTGACTTTTTTGTTTTGTTTTTTTAATCTTCACCTGAGGATATTTTTTCATTGATTTTTTAGAGATAGTAGAAGAGAGGGGGGGAAGGGAAGAGAGAGACATCAAACGGTTGCCTCCTCTATGCACCCCAACCTCAGCTGGGGATCAAACCTGCAACCCAGGTATGTGCCCTAACCTGGAATAGAACCCACCATGAGCCTTCGGTGCACTGGCTGATGCTCTAGCACTGGGAACACCGGCCAGGGCTGATTTGATGTCTTCAATGTTCATTTTGATAACCCCTGATAATCAATTGCCTGTCATATTCTTGTGGACAATATTGTGACAGAGAGGAAGACCGTTGATATTGCCCTGGAGCAAGAAAAGCCTATGTGCTGTCATCCTTCTTACATAAATGTAAGCTGCTCTAAATACCTTTAATGATAGAGATGGAAAATAAAATGTAGTTACCATGTTGGTGGTTATATACCAAAAGCCAGATGTTATGCAGATACATTGTCCCAGGCTATTAGTGTCAAAACTTGCAATGTGTAGAAACAAGTTGTAGTTTTTAAAGTCGATAAAAGGAAACAGATTCCAGTTTTGATGGAAACCACTGCACTTTTAAGAATTTGATGATGGTTCTAATTGATGAAATTACTTCTGTGATAAAACACTGCTTTTGAATTTTTTCAAATATCTTTTTATTGATTTCAGAGAGAAGAAGGGAGAGGGAGAGAGGGATAGAAACGTCAATGGGAGAGTCATTGATCGGCTGCCTCCTGCACTCCCCTTGCTGGGGATCCAGCCGAGAAACCTGGGCGTGTACCCTGAGGGGGTGTCAAACCCTGACCTCTTGGATCATGGGTTGAAGATGCTCAGCCACTGAGCCACACCAGCCAGGGTGAGTTTCTATGTTAGACAGGGGCAGTTTCAGGAGTCTCCACTTGATGCTTCCTTGTATAACTACTCTTAACTTTCAGAAAATAATTATAAAATGAAAATAACAAAGCCATACATTTCTATATTTCTTTGAAAAGACTAATAAAATAGCAAATGTCTGACACTATTGAGAGTTAGAGGCAAAGAAACAAAACATACACACAAAGGCATACACTCAATGTTACTTATAAACAAGAGATACACATTTAACTACACTAAATATTTAAAATAACTAACAATACACATTTAATCTCAAAAATATAACAATACATTTGAAAACTCTTAAAAGAGGCAATTTCCTAAAAACATGTAGTCAGCAAAACTTGTTAAATGGAAAACAATGTAAATAGAAAATAGTATTTTATTGGTGAGTTTTAAATGCCCAGTAATGACAATATTACTAGACCCATAGGGCCACAAGATAAGTAAAAGAGAGGGCATTCTCCCAAAATCTTCTTCTACAGTTAGTATAATCTTTAGACCAAACCTGCTAAGTACTATATTTGCATAACATTTTCACTCATTAATATAGATGCCAATGTTTCTAAACTCTTAGCAAATAAAATCCAGTAATGTGCAAAATAATATCATATGATAAAACTAAGTTCTCAGGTATGTAATAATTATGTAACATTAAAAAGTGTGTCAACATTCTTTACCACATTATAAATTTAAGGGAAAATACTTAAAATTTTCAGAATAAATGTAAAAAAGGTATTTAATCAATTTTAGCCTCTATTTGCTTTAAAACTGTTAGAAAGCTAGAAACAGTAGGAAACTTTTCTACACTATAAAGATTGTCTGCAAATTATATACCATGCCTAATTGTAGAACATTAAAACTTGTTATTTTCATTTCAGATATGAGAAGAATGTGTTAATTATTATTGCTTCTATTAATAGAGAAATAAATAGAGGCTCTTACCAAACCAGCAGTATTAACAAATAACAGGCAGAAACTTTGGAAGGAAGGAGCAAATCTGTCATTAATTGAATATAATATGATTCCCCACAAATAAATACAGGTGTTATAAAGACAGATATAAAGTACAAAGTTCAGCAAGTATGCTAGCTATGGTCGATATAAAAATTAATTAAATAATTTTTATCAATTTGTACAACATAGACTTTTGAGAATTATACATGTAGCCCTGGCCACCTTGGCTCAGTTGGTTAGAGCATCGTTTTGTGCACCACAAGGTCTCGGGTTGGATTCCTGGTCAGGGCACATACCTGGGTTGCAGGTTCATTGCCTGATCAGGTAACCAATGGGAGGCAACCAATCATTGTATTTCTCTCACATTGATGTTTCTCTCTCTCTCTCTCCTTCTATTTTTTAAAATCAATTTTAAAAAAATCACACATGTATAGTAGTCATGAAATAAAAGACTCTATGTGTAAATTTAATAAAATCTGTGCATGAGCCAAATTGAAGAGGAAATCTTGTACATACACACATGTATGTTTGTATATATTTTTCTTTATGAAAGACACAGTATTGTAGGTATGTGAATTATTCTCAAATATCTCTACACATGGATTTAACTTTTAAAATTCAGGATACGTCATGGAACGTAACAGCTTCTGAATGGTATTTAAAAAGAAATAAATTATTATAAGCTAAGGCTGCAGCATTATGCTGAATAGTCAAAATGTGAAAACCATCCACATGTCCATCAACAAGTGATGAATGGCTACGTGACATAAATCCAAAAAACAGACTATTATGTGGCAGTAAAAGTACTGAAGAATCGATACTACAATAGGGATTAACTTTGAAAACTTATGCTAAATGAAAGAACCTAGTCGCAGAAGAACAAATATTGTACAATTCCACTTTCATGAAATGTCTGGAATAGGCAAGACTTTAGGGACAGAAAGTAGATCGGTGTTTGCCTATGGCTATGGGAAGGGTGGGAAATGGAAAGTGACTGTTATGGGGTAAAAGGTTTCTTCATGGAGTGATGGAAATGTTCTAAATTTAGATTGTGGTGAAGGCTGTACAATTATGTGAGTCTGCTAAAAACATTTAATTTTACACTTAAAATTGGTGAAATGTACAGTATGAAAATTATATCTCATGAAGATCTTGTAGTAAAATAAGCTACTTCACTTTTGCAGAAGAACAATCATTATGATAGCATACCTTTGACATTGATTGGCAAACCACCTTCCCCCTCAAAAAGAAAGAAAAAAACAAAGCAATAGAGGCTAGTGATGGACAAATGCATTCATGAACATTTAAGTGACTTAAAATGGCTTTCTAAATAACTGAGAAAAAATGAAACATTCGTAAAATGATTCTTGAATAAGTAAAATTGAATCTATTATATGATATAAAAATAGATTAAAGACAAATAAAAATGAGAGGGGGAAGCAAAATTGTAAGGCCTTTAGAGAAAATATATTAAAATATGTTTGTTATCTTGCCCGGCTGGGCTTGGCTCAGCGGTTGAGCGTCGACCTGGGATCCAGGCGATCGGGGTTCGATTCCCGGTCAGGGCACATGCCCGGGTTGTGGGCTTGATCAATGACTCTCTCATCATTGATGTTTCTATCTCTCTCTCTCCCTCTCCTTTCCTCTCTCTGAAATCAATAAAGATATATTTTTAAAAAAATGTTTATCATCTTAACATAGGGAAGGGATTATCAAATTAATAAACAAGTAGAAATCAGAAGCCATACAAGAAAAGAATAAATTTATCTATTAGCAAGTTTAAATTCCTGTACATCAAAAAGTACCAAAGTTGACAGGATACATCACCAATTGTTACTGGCAACAAATATGTTACATGAAAATTCAGTATCCAAAATAAATTAACTGCAAATAACTTGGAATAAGATAAACATTCTGATAGAAAAAGATTATGAAGTTAATTAACAGAAAATTAAATTCTAACTAACAATAAACTTATGAAAATTTGCTTATTCTCACAGAGATTAAATAATTTAAAACCACAATGAAACTTGTTTTACATTCCTCTTTTTTTTTCCAAAGTACAAGAAGGATGAATAGTAGATGATACCTGGTCTTTTTTACTTTTAATTTTATTTTTTAACAATATGCCTTTATTGATTTCAGAGAGAAGAAGGGAGAGGGAGAGAGAGAAACATCAGTGATGAGAGAGTCACTGATCGGCTGCCTCCCGCACACCCCCTACTGGGGATCGAGCCCACAACCTGGGCATGTGCCCTGAGCAGGAATTGAATCCCGATCTCCTGCATCCTAGGTGGACGCTCAGCCACTGAGCCACGCCGGCCGGCCATTACCTGGTCTTGATGAATATGCAGATCAATAGAAATGCCTTCTTAATTATCTCGTTTGCATGATTACAGACGTCAATATCCTACAATTTTTTTGAATAGCAATTTGTTTTTTTATATTAAAGTTGATGATTCACATATTCTGCCATGTAGCAATTTCACTCATAAATATATGCCTTAGAGAATTTCTCATATATTTATAAAGGAGACACATATCTTAATTTTTATAACTGTACAAGTATTTTAGAAATATCCATGGCACATATGTGTGTGCTCATGTACACATGCACATGCACAGACACTCCTCTGTCCATCAGCAGACGAACGGGTACATTAGTTGTGGTTTACTGGTACAACAGAACACTACAAATCAATGAAACTAGAAACACTGGGGTAATAAATATCAACATTGAGAATTTAACAAATCTATTGATTGAAAGAGCTGACAAAACTACATACAGTACTTAACCACTTAGATAAACATATCAAACAGTACATATAACATGATTACACATATAGTGTTATATATGTGTATATTTATGAGAAGAGTATGTACATGTGCATGGTTGTAATAAAAATCAAATTCGGGATATTGGTAATCACCAAAAAGGGAAGCAACTGCAGTTGACGCAACAGGTACCACAGCTAGGTTAGTAATATAATTTTCTATTTACAATTATGATAGTGAGACAGCAGTTTTGTTTTTATTCTTCATGTCTTTGCTAAAGTTAAAATAATTTATACATTTTTTAGAACCTCAGACTAATTAGGAATATAGTATATACTACATGTAGTGGGGATTTAAGAAATGTGTGATCTAATTCTCTGTCTTATGCATTCTTTCCAAGAGCCCAACCATTCCCCAAGTGTATCCAAATCTCCAACTGCCCTCTAGTCAGTGCAGGAGTCACTGCATCCATCTGCTATTGCTACAGGTCTTGCTAGGCAATCATGTCTTGAAATACCCAGTCTAATGTGATCAAAGAACACCATATAGAACTATAAATAATATATTTAATAATATGTTTAAATTAATTTTAGAGTAAGCACACAATTATGATAGTTGAATAAATTTTAATCAGGGCTAAATATAACAAATAGAAAAACAGTCAAATTGAAAATCAAGGTTAGAATCATGGCTGCATATGTTGTCCCTCTTTTTTGTCACCTCTTTTAATGACTAAAATTCAGCATACATCCATAAACAAAAATTGTCTCTGGGGGAGTTGCAGGACCCAGCACTATACATCCAGAGACCTAAAGGAATCTTGCCCCCCTTGCATTGAGTGATAGACAGGCCATGGAGCAAGCTGTGGAGTCAGCAGGAGCCTATGAACCAGCTTCAACCTCTCTCATCTGTGGCCAGGGGCTACCTGGAGAATGCTGACTTGAGCTGACACCCACAGATGAGACAGCCTTTCTAGAAATCCAAGTTTCCAGAAAAGATATTTCAGTACTCTGTTGGAGTAAACAATAATAATAATAATAATAAAATAAAATACTAGTTTGGATGCATTGGACAAGGTAAGAATTTTGCTAGTACCATTATTTCTTCAAGATGGCACAGCGTGCCCAGCTGGCATGGCTCAGCAGTTGAGCATCAACCTATGATCCAGAAAATCGCAATGCAATTCCTGGTCAGGGCACATGCCTGGGTTTCAGGTTTGATCCCCAGTAGGGGATGTGCAGGGGGCAGCCAATCAATGACTCTCATCATTGCTGTCTCTCTTTCTCTCTCCCTCTCCCTTCCTCTCTCTAAAATCAATAGATATATTTAAATAAATAAAGAAAGAAATAAGGCATATGTGGGGCTGAGCCTAGCCTGAAATGACCTCTGCTGTAGGGGAAAGGGAGAGTCTTGTAGGTGCTAGAGAAACCATTTCTTCATGCATCCAGAGTACTGAGTCAAGACCTTCACAACTGGTGGGGAAGAAGAAGACTGGGGCAGAGGCAGATAAGAACACGAAAAGAAAAGAAAGGGATATGATTTCTGCTGGCTGTGTTTAGGACTCCAGCAGGAAGCCCACCCACGAGGAACAGGGATAACCTCACCTAACACTTTCAACTGCCCCGCAGGTACCCCCAACACCTCAAGCACCAAACCCTACTTACCCTCACTATCCTGCCAGCACCTTGTCTGGTCTTTCTTTCAAAGAAAACAGTGAGAGCAGGCTCCACTAGGAAGAAAATACATCCAAAAATAGGTCATATATTGTTTCTTGTCTATAGTTGACAAATAAACCATACTCTCAAGATGCAGCACCACCTTACGGAAAACAAAACAGAGATTTCAAGCAGCTGACCTGGTGAGCTTTCTGAGAGGAGAATTCTGCCTCAAGAAAGAACAAGAGCATGGAGCAGAAGTGTCCTGACAGGTCAGAGAAAGCCTCAGATAAAAGCAACAATGAGTATCTCTCACTCGCCTGAAGGCAACGAGTGAAGACGGGAAGAGATCAAGCTACTGCAAATGTGAAAACAGCAATACGAGTCTCCAAAGAACATGAAGAACCAAGGAAGCATGGTATCAGCAAAAGATCAAAATAATACTCCCATAACCAAACACAGATACACAGGACTCTGAAACTTACTCGAGGAAAAAACATCATTCAAAATAGCTGTCTTGAGGAAACTCAATGAGCTACAAGAAAACAGAAAAATAATTTAATGAAGTCTGAAAAAATACACAAACAAAATGAGATATTTAGCAAAGAGATAGAAATCATAGAAAAGAACCAAACAGAAATTCTGAAGCTGAAGAATTCAGTGAATTAAATAAAAATACGATAGAGAGAATCAGCAACAGAATAGACAAAAAAGAAGATCGAGTCACTGAGTTATAGGGCAGAAATTTTGAATTAACCCAGTAAGGAGAAAGCAAAGAAAAGAGATCTATTTTTTTAAAAAGTGAAGAAAGTCTACATGATCTATAGGACACCCTCAAAAGAAAAAATATCAAAATCATTAGAGTTTTAGAAGACAAGAAAAGAAAATGGCAGAGAATTTATTTAAGACAATAGTGGCTGAGAAGTTCCCACGTCAGGGGAGAGCCCAGCAGAGTTCACATGTCATTGTTTCAGTCCAAACCCATCTTCTTCAAGACCATTATGTGAAAGTCGGAAATCAAAGGCAAAGGAAAAAACCCTAAAAACAGCAAGAAAGTAGTATTTTAACCCACGAAGGAGCTCCCACTGGCCCATCAGCAGCTCTTTTCGGCAGAGACCTTCCAGGCAGGAGACGCGGGGCGCAGTGCTCAGGGCTGCCTGCGAACCCCTGGGGCCGGGCGCCCTCTAACCCGGCGGGGGCCCCCGGGCTTGAAGGGGACACAGAGACCGGCGCAGGGCCGGGGAGCAGGCCACGCACCTGGGGGCTGGGGGGAGCTGGAGGCCAGCCCGAGGGCACACAGGCGGTCCACGGGCTCAGACTGCGGCCTGGAGGGGGCCGGAGGGAGGGGTGGGGGCTGGGGGGTGGAAGGAGGGGGGAAGGAGGGAGGAGGGAAGGACGGGGAGGAGGGGGAGGGAAGGAGGGGGTGGAGGGGAGGGGAGGATGGGGAAGGAGGGGGAGAGGAGGATGGGGAGGAGGGGGAGGAGGGGGAGGAGGGGGAGGAGGGGGAGGAGGGGGAGGAGGGGGAGGGGAGGATGGGGGAAGGAGGGAGGAGGGGGAGGGGAGGATGAGGAAGGAGGGGGAGAGGAGGATGGGGAGGAGGGGGAGGAGGGGGAGGAGGGGGAGGAGGGGGTGGAGGGGAGGGGAGGATGGGGAAGGAGGGGGAGAGGAGGATGGGGAGGAGGGGGAGGAGGGGGAGGAGGGGGAGGGAGAAGGAGGGAGGAGGGGAGGATGGGGAAGGAGGGAGGAGGGGAGGATGGGGGAAGGAGGGAGGAGGGGAGGATGGGGGAAGGAGAGGGAGGAGGGGGAGGGGAGGATGGGGAAGGAGGGGGAGAGGAGGATGGGGAGGAGGGGGAGGAGGGGGAGGAGGGGGAGGGGAGGATGGGGGAAGGAGGGAGGAGGGGAGGATGGGGGAAGGAGAGGGAGGAGGGGGAGGGGAGGATGGGGAAGGAGAGGGAGAGGAGGATGGGGGAAGGAGGAGGGAAGAATGTGGGAAGGAGGGGGAGGGGAGGAGGGGGAGGGGAGGGGGGAGGAGGGGAGGAGGGGAGGAAGAAAGAGGGAGGGGGGAGCGGGGACGGGGGAGGGTGGGGGGAGGAGGGGACGGGGCATCTATGATAGTGTCGATGGTAAAAATTAGAAGAAAAGGTTTTCTCCTGGGAACAAAGCTGGCCTGAGGAGGAACGCAGGAAAGATTTACTTAAGCCGGAATAAAAAGACGCGGTAACATGAAAATACATGACGCACTGTTGAAACATACAGTCGGATTTAGAAAACTCCAATCCCATGATATAATAATGTGTTAACCACTTAACTAGAATGTAAAGGTGAAAGGAAAAGCAAACGAAAACCAGCTGTGGCCCCGCGAGCCCGAGGAAGAGGACGCCGCCTGTCGCGGGCTCCGGGCCCACTGCCTACAGCGGGACCCAGCAGCGGTTCCCTCGGGGCCGCCCCGCGGGCCTGGCCCTGAGCCGGTCTATGGAGGAGCCCCTGGAATCCTATTTGGCCAGCGCACTGACTGACGCGCTCCTCCTCCAATAGGAGCTTCACAGCTCCAGCCCACCGGAGTGGCTCTGTCTTGACCAATCAGGGCAGTGCCTTTAGACCAATCCAGCCGAGGACGTGAGTCCTTATTTGCATGAGGGGGACCAGGCAGGGAGGGGGGGACCCGCCCCGCGATGAGCCCGCTTCTCCCCGCCCGAGCCCGCATCTTTCCGCCGAGAGCGCGGCGCAGCGCGGGCCGGGCAGCGGCGCCCACACCGGGGCCGCGGAGAGCAGCGCCCGGGCCTCGCAGCCGGCGCCCCGCTGGCCCGCGGCCTGCCCCCGCACCCGGGATGGCCTGCGAGAGTGGACGTCCCCCCGCCACGCCCCACGCTGGCTGCCTCTTGGCGTTGAACGGGCCCCGCAGCCCTTGGTCGGCACGACTGTGATTTGTTACGAAACGATATTAAAATAACTGAATTGTGACATCGGAAACGTGAAAGGGAGAAGTAAAAGAGGAAAGTTTTTATGCAATCAAAGTTATGTTGCCACAGAACAAAGACTGCTATATTTATAAGATGTTTTATGTAACCACATGGCAACCACTAAGCAAAAATGTATAGTTTATTTAAAAAGACAAGGAGAAGCGGATGAGAACCTGCCACCACGGACGCCCACGCCCGCAGAGGCGGGCGCGGGCAGGAGGGGGCGCGCCGCGCGGAAAGCAGCCGTTGGGGTGACGTCAGTAAGACCCTGCCCACCCGCCTACTCTGACGAAGTGAGCCCTCCAACCAAAGACACGGAGCGGCTGGGCGAACTGAAAATAAAGTCCGAAAGGAGTTCTCAAGCTCAAGTGGAAGGACACTAAGTAGTAACGTGGAAACATGACAATCTAAAACAGCAGGAAGGGAAGTATATAGTCAAATTCAAAACACTCTAGGGCTGTACTTGGTGCTGTGATGAACTTCGTAATGAAGACACAAAGTCCGAAGTATGAAAAATAATTATAGCTACAATAATTTATTGCTGGATGTATAAGAAGATGTAAATTGTGAAATCAAAAAGATAAAACGATGAGGGGAAAATAAAAGGGTAAAATATTTCCATGTAATCAAAATTGTTATTGCCTAAAATGGACTATTATAACTAAGTTGATTTTTATAAGCCTCACAGTGAGCACAAAGCAAAAATCTACAGTAAATAAAGAGATGGGAAGCAAATCACACCACCAAGGAATAACTCCAAGTCACAAAGGAAGACAGCGAAAGAATAAATAAATAAAAAAGGAATTACAAAACAGCCAGAAATCAGTTAATAAGATACTATTAGCAATTACATACCTATCAACAATTACTGTAAAAATAAAGGAACTAAATTCTCCAGTGCAAAGTCCTAGAGTGGCTGAGTGAATTAAAAAAGATTAAAGGAAGACCAAACTACATGTGCTTTCCACAGGAGATTCACTTTAGCTTGAAGGTCTTTACTGAAGGGACAGGAAATAATATATGTTTAACTGGAACACAAAAGAAAGTGGGGAAACTGTACTTATATCGGACAAAGAGACTTTCAGTCGAAAATGGTAAAAAGAGAAAATTATATTATCGTTATCATTATAATGGCATCAAGGCCTCAGAAGATGTAACAATTGTAAATATATACTCACCTGACGCTGGAACAGGGAACTAAATTTAGCAAATACTAAGGGATGTGAAAGGCGAGTAGACGACAACATGGCAGCAGTAAAAAATTCAATAGCATACTTTCAGCAATAAATAGATAATTCAGATGGAATTCAGAAAGAAAACATTGGACTTACACTGTACTTTGTATCAAGTGGCCCTAACAGATATATTTTAAAACGTGTCATCCCACAGCAGCAGGGAACACATTCTTCTCAAGTGCACACAGAACCTTTTCCAAGATTGATCACATGATAGGCAACGAAACAAATTTTAACAAATTTAAACAGATTAAAATCATACCAAGTGTCTGTTCAGACCATGGGTGGTAAGAAGCAAGAAATTAACAAGAGAAAACCTAGAAAATCACCAGACCTGAAAAATAAACAACACACCCCTGAGCAACCAATGGCACAGAGGAGAAATCAAAAGAGAAATAAAAAATAATCCCAGAAACGAATCAAAATATAAACATACACAAAACCTATGAGATAGTACAAAAGTAGTTCTTAGAAATTTACAGCAATAAAAAAGGTGTCAAATTAAAAGCAACATACACACATGCTCACACTTCACACCTCAAGGAACTAGAGAAAAAAGAACGAATTATTAAGCCAAATGTAGTGGAAAGGAGAAAGTAACAGATCAAAAGGAAAATAAATGAAATAGAGACAAGAAAAACAATAGGAAAGGTCAATAATATGAAGAACTGATTTAAAAAAAAATAAAACTCTCAACCCTTTAGCTAGACTAACAGAAAAAAATAAAGAGAACACTCAAATAAATAAAATCTGTAACTAAAGAGGGGAAAATATGACTGATACCACAAAATACCTAGGATCATAAGAGAATATTATGAACAACTGGATGCCGGAAACATGATAACCTGGAAGAAATGGATGATTCTTAGAAACATAACCTACCAAACTGAATCATGAAGATATAGAAATATCTGATTTTTCAAAAGAAAATTAAAATGATCATACACCGTGATCAAATGAAATTTATTCCTGAGATATTCAAATTAATAAACATGATATAACACATTATAGGGTGAAATACAATCCATATTATCATCTCAGATTCAGAAAAATCATTTGACAAAATCAACATTATTTATGATAAAACGATCATCAGATTGGGGATAGAAGGAAGATGCTTTAACATAATAAAGGCCGTACTGCATAACCACAAGTAAGGTCATATACAACAATGAGAGTTTGAAAGCTTTTCCTCTTAGATCAAGGACAAGCCAGGGGTGCCCACTTTTATCATTCTTATTCAACATAGTACTGAATATCTTTGCTAGAGCAATTAGGCAAGTAAAAATATAAAAGACATACAACTTGGAAGAGAAGAAATAAAATTGCTGTTTGATGATGGTATGATCTTATGTAGAGAGAATCCTACATCTGTTGGGGCAAATCAACAAATTCAGTAAAGAGGCAAGATGCAAAATCAACACAGAAATAAGTTGACTTTCATACAATAACAATGAAATACCTGACAAAGAAAGCAACATTTACAGTAGCATAAAATACATGGGAAAAATTTTCACAAGAAAGTGACAGATGTGTATAATGAAAATTACAAGATTTTGATGAAGAAAGTGAAAAACACAAAAATGGAATGATATCCCATGTTTATGAATTAAACTAATTAACATTGTTAAAATATCTGTATTACAGCTATCTATAGATTCGATGGAATCCCTGTCAAAATCCCATGGACTTTCTTTTTTACAGAAATAGAAAGAAGAATCCTAAAATTTGTGTACCAAATCGCAAAAGACACTAAAGAGCCAAAGCAATCCTGAGAAAGAACAAAGCTGTAAACATTACATTGAATGACTTTAATCTATTCTACAAAGCCACAGTAATTAAAAACGTATAGTACTGGAATAAAAATAGGCACATTAACCAATGAAACAGAATAGGGAGCCCGGGAATAACCCCTCACATAGGCGATCAACTAATGTTTGACAAAGGAGCCAGAAATGCTGAATGGGGAACGCATTCTCTCTTCAATGAGCAGTGTTGAGAAAACAGCCACAGCAAAAGAATGAATCTAGACCAAAATCTTCGACCCTATGCAAAAATCAGCTCAAAATGGATTGACCTGAATGTAAGATGTGAAACCATAAAACTAAAAGAAAATATAGATGGTGATCTCCTTGACCTCAGTCTTGGCAATTATTTTGTGGATTTGATATAAAAAGCAAAGGCATAAAGGCAAAAACAAGCAAATGGGACTACATAAAACAAAGTGTCTGTAAAGCAAAGGAAACCATCAAAAAATGGAAAGGCAGTCTATGGAATGGGAGAAAAATATTTTTAAATCATATCTGATAAGGAATTAATATTTAAAATATATAAATAACTCCTACACTCACTATCAAAACAAACAATTTTATTAAAAATGGGAAGAAGATCTGAGTACATTTTTCCAAAGATGATATGCAAATAACCAACAGGTACATAAAAAGAAACAACATCACTCATATCAGGGAAATGTAAATGAAAACTAAAATGAAATATCACCTCACAATTGTTAGAATGGCTACTCTAAAAAAAAGACAAAAATGACAGTGTTAACAAGGATGTGGAGGGAAGGCAACCTTGTGCACTGCCTGTGGGAATGTAACCTGCTGCAGCCACTGTGGAAATGGCATGGAGGTTCTTCAAAATCTTAAAAATAGAAATGCCATAAGATATAGTAGCTCCAGTTCCTGGTATATGTGCAAAGGAAATATAAAAAAGACATCAAAAATATTCTGCACCTCATGATTATTGCAACATTCTTCATAATAGACAAGCTATAAAAACAACCTAAGTGTTCATCAATAGATGAATGGATATAGACAATATGATATATATATATATGTATATGTATGTATATGTGTTTGTGTGTGTGTGTATACATGTGTGTGCATGTGGTGCCTGTGTGTATAATGGAATATTATTCAGCCATAAGAAAGAATATTGTTCAGGTATATGTGTGTGTTCACATATATGTGTGTGTGTATATGTGTGTGTGTGATGAAACATTATTCATGAGAGACAGAGAAAGATTAATACAGTATGATATCACTTATATACAAAATCTAGAACAGCCGATAATGTGGAAAGAGAGGGTAGAATGGTGATTCCAGGGACTGAAGAAATGTTGGTCAAAGTGTACAAATGTGTTCTTAGGTGATGACCATATTCTGGAGATCTCGGGCACGACATTGTGATTATAGCCAACACCATTGTGTTATATACTTCAGAGTTGCTAAAAGACTAGATCTTAACTGTTCTCACCACAGAGAAGAAATGATAATTATGTGAGGTGATGTGCTATTCAATCCTATGGTGGTAATCGTACAGCAATATATGAATGTATTGAATCATCACTTTGTACATCTGAAATGGACACAATAATGTCAATTATACCAGGAAGGGAGAGAGGGAGGGAGGGAAAGGGAAAGAGAGAAAGAGAGGAAGAGAGGAAGAGAGGAAGAGGGAAGGAAGGAAGGAAGGAAGGAAGGAAGGAAGGAAGGAAGGAAGGAAGGAAGGAAGGAAGGAAGGAAGGAAGGAGAGAGAGAGAGAGAGAGAGAGAAAGAAAGAAAGAAAGAAAGAAAGAAAGAAAGAAAGAAAGAAAGAAAGAAAGAAAGAAAGAAAGAAAGAGAAAGAAAGAAAGAAAGAAAGAAAGAAAGAAAGAAAGAAAGAAAGAAAGAAAGAAAGAAAGAAAGAAAGAAAGAAAAGAAAAAGAAAAGAAAGAAAAAGAAAGAAAGAGAAGAAAGAAAGAAAGAAAGAAAGAAAGAAAGAAAGAAAGAAAGAAAGAAAGAAAGAAAGAAAGAAAGAAGAAAGAAAGAAAGAAGAAAGAGACAGAGAAGGAGAGGGAGAGGGAGAGGGCGAGGGAGAAAGAAAAAGTAATGGAGAAAGACAAGGCAAGGAACCACATCCGATGCCGTCCCGAGAGCAGTGTTGATTTCCGTCAGGTACGGACGGGGCGAACCATATCCTGTGCTAACTGAAGCTGTGTGGAATGCTGATGAAATGTTTGAATGCCCAAGTCATTGAAGGGGGCGATTGTAGATATATCTGAGGATGACAAGATGCCATAAAGCTGGATGGGCCAAGAGAAGGTCAAATGACGCTTAAATTCCAAAACAGCGCATTCAGGCCAAGAAAATGGAGTGTAAACAGCACAAGGTAAAAGATCCTCCCTTTGAAAACTGATAAAAAAACAGCTCCAACATATGCTGTTCAGCAGACAAAGTAGTAAATAGAAGGGAAGTGAGAAATAAAAAAGTATGTGTGTGTGTATCATTATATATCTTAAATATCCTTTAAAAATATATTGAAAAATTTTAAATAGCCTTATATATCTTAAAATATCTCCAGAAATATACAAAGAAACTTTGTTCTCTATTTCATGGGGAAGGGAAATAAGGCTAGAGGACATGGATGTGGGAGAGAAATTTTTCACTCAGTAATACCATTTTATATTTTTTAATTTTGAACACTGTGAATTTATTGCCTATTCAAAAGTTAAATAATATTAACACTGGAGGAAATAAGAAAAGTAAATTAAAGCCCAGCTATTCACAAAATTTAAGTTCCTGAGCTCTAAACTGCAGGAATCCTTAATTTCATGCATAATAAAATTTTCTATGAGAAAAACAACAACATATAAACAGCTAATTGCAAGGCTATTGTCGTTCCCCTAGCCATTAAGTATTCTTTTCATATTTATTCTTCCTTGTTGTTACTACAAAGGCTACCCATGACAAAATGAGCTTTGAGAGTGTCCCTGGGTCTTTACATTGAAGGGAATTCTGTAGGGCAACGCTGCATTTAGACATCTTATTACCCACGTATTCATTTATTTAGTGCTGAACACACCACCTACTATGTGTTAGGGTAGAAAACAATCATCCTCATGGGCCTGGCAAACTAGCAGATACCGACATACGATCACACAAATACACACACACACAACAGGTTCGAAATAAATAAACAACATATAGTTTAGAAAGGTTGTGTGCATGTGTGGCAATTAGTGGCTTCAGAAAGTTGTTCAGAATAAGTAATTTCTGAAATAATAAAATATCTTAGTAATTTTCAGAACTCTATAAAATAATGGGTGACGTTATTATGTGACATTTATAGTGACAAAGATCCATTAAAAAAAAGACCATGGGTCCTACGGCTCACTGACCTATATTCTACAATGAGTAGGGACAACATTGGTGCTGTGGAGACAGACTGTCTCTACACAGAAGATGAACAAAAAGTGTTTTTTCTGTTGCCTTTTAACCCAATTCTCCATAAATGTGCAGAATTTTCTCTAACTGGAGTATCTGAAAGAACTCACCCACTGTGCTTGAGTTCAGAGGAATGAAAACTCAGGTGTCTAGGGCAGACATAAAATATTTTGATGGAGAAGAAGTTGGAGACAGACAGGATTTTACAGGAGAGCAGATGCCAAAGGATGGCAGAAGGTATTTTCCTTTTAAGATTTATTTCCTGCTAGGTAGAAGCTGCTGACCTTCAGCAACCTCTGGTAATTTAGCAGTTTATCTTTCAAGAAGTCTCGCTGTCCAAGCAGGGGCTAGAAGTCGAGCAAGCAAGCAAATTTAATATTCAGAAGTGAGCCATTCTGCCTTCCTGCAGGGTTACATAATTAAGACAGGAGTTGAGGTAAGAATAGGAGATAAGCAAATGCTATTTTGTTATTGTCCAGTTAGTTAACACACACTTGTCTGAGTCTTTCTTCAGAATTAATCTGTATTGAGTTGCCAAATTGTTTGAATAATAATTTCTGGGATTTAAAAGAACACTGTAGACAGTGGTCCCATTATCGCAACTGAGAAAATGTGGATTGAAATCTAACTCATCACTCAGCAGAGCAGCCGTGGTAGCCGCACAGAGAGGCTCCCCATCCGGCCCAGGTGCCTTCTCTGTCATGCCAGGTGGGAGCGCAGAGTTAGCATCACCAACTCCATCGTAAGCCTGGGCCTTATCATCCGGACACACACAGGCCTGGGCCAACAGCCAGGTGCTGGGCTACCAGTCAGAGGGAGGCGACCCAGGAGCCCATGTGATAACAACGACTAAGCATCTCCCAGACACTGCCAGATATTCTGATTTGGAACTCAGACCACAAGCTAATCTCAGGGGACCACAAGCTAACAAGTGCAGATGAAGGGAGACGCCTCCATGAGAAGGGTAAAAGTGAAACTAAGAACAGTTCACCTTCCCTATGAATGAGCTGGGCTGACAGCTAACGTGTCTGGCTTGGTGGCCTTTGATTATCTGGGGCCTTGCTGTTTTGCGCTAGTCCAGCAGGCTTCCGTGCAAGACATGAACACCCTGGATTCTGACTCTGAGTCACCAGTAACCACTGCTCTCTGAATAGCCTGGACCAGAGGACATTTGAAATCCTTGGACTTTCAGTTCTTTAACCCCAAATTCTTGTGTGTGTGTGTGTGTATGTGTTTGTGTGTGTTCTGATATGTTCACAATTTGGATTAAACCTTCAAGTAATAAAAGCTAACTTAGCATAGTCACCTGTGTTGGCTCACTGTTGTTACTTGGTGTTGGGAACCTAGAGGGCCAAGTGACCACCTAGGGTCCCAGCCTCAACCAGGCACCCCTGATATTATCTGGGGGTCAGGACATCGAGACTTATAGGAAAGACTATACTCACAGCCAGAGTGCTCGTGACACCAGGTGTTCCCAGCTTGTCAGGCAGACCTATGAGCACATCCTTGCAAACACAAAGGTCTGGTTTGAATTCCTAGTTCTGCTAGCTACTAAACTGTATGCTCTGGGACATGTCGGAAGATCTTTCCTAAATGTGGTACCCTCACTTGTGAAATATGAAGAGCCAGCGTCACTTTGAGGATTTAATTAAATAATGTATATAAAGCACCACGCACTGCAACTTAGAGAGTAAGTGTTCGACCGATGTTAATATCATTAACTATGTAATATGAACCCTTGGACACCACATCCAAACATCCAACACCAAGGACAGAACTAGCGTTCATATGACGTATTATGTTGACCCACTCTCTGAACCCTTCGGCCTTCCCACTTTTCCTCCTACTTACCCACTACACGTTCTTCCTTCTGTGCTCCACTTCTACAAGACTTTTTTTTCTTTTTAAGTATCTTTTTATTGATTTCAAAGAGAGGAAAGGAGAGGGAGAGAGAGAAACATCAATGATGGGAGTCATGGATTGGCTGCCTCCTGCGGCCACTGGAGATCAAGCCTTAACCACAGGCAGGTGCCCTGACTGGGAGTCAAACCGTGACCTCCTGTTCATGGGTCGATGCTCAACCACTGAACCACACTGACTGGGCTACAAGGCTTTTTTTAGTGATCTTTTTATATACATATTCATTTTATTTTATTAATGGTTAGAACAAAGACTGTCTTTGAAAGGCCCTTTCAGTGCTTTTTGCATAAACAAAGCAACAGCCCAAGAGATGAACCCTGTAGTTTCACGCATCCCATATAATTAAGGGAAGAACTGGGGGTCACCATCTAGGCTGCTTCCTAAGTCACGTGAGTGGGCGGGAAAGGGGCTCAAATACCTACTCCAGTGCCAAGTACTTTATACTCATTTTCTCTAGTTAGGAACAGTAATTGTGCCTGTTATACCAGTGGGTTGTATAGTGTGTACTTACTGTCATTTTCAAAAGCATGCCATTTGAGTCAGTTAATTATGTGATAAACATCTTTTATCTGCATTTTTTCACAAGCATGCAAGCAAGCCAATATTTGAAATGACAGAAATTCAGATAAATTAAGTGATTTTATCCTAAATCACACCCAGAAGAAATGCAAAATTTAAAGCACAGTGCTTAGCATATGGCACATAGTCCAGATTTTTTAAAAGTTAAACTACTGACAAGATCCACATCCCTTCCCCGTACACAATGATACCACATTGTAAAATCAGGAGGGATTAGTTTTCTGTAGTAACAAAGAACCACAGCTTGTATTTCTCAATTACATTTATACTCATCATGTGTTGAGGGGAAGGGGATGTGGTCTATAGTTACACTAGAATTTTTATGGGGATTGTTTAAATTCATAAGTCAATATGTTAAAGATAGATAAATATAAAATACATCCTTAGATTTATTTCTATGTATGTAATATTGTTGATGTTTTGGTAACTGTTGTCTTTAAGAATAGTATTTGATTTTTCATATATTGTCTGTAGATGCAATGTTCAACTCACCAATTTATTTTGTCTTCCTTTTTAGTGTTTATAAACTCAAATTGTTTATGAATAATAATAATTTTTTTCTTTTTCTTTTGCCTCCTGCACTGGCTGTAATCTCTAATACAGTGTGAAAGAGCATTGGCCACAGCAGGCACCCTGGTCTTATTGCAATCTCAAAGAGCCTGACTTCATCATTTCATCATGAAGTGTGATGTTTGCCGTGCATTTTTACATACTCTTATCATATAGATAAATCTCCTCTAGGCTTCTGAATTTCTGAGTTTTTTTTTAAGTCATACATAGATGTTTAATTTTATCAAAGAGCTTTATCTATTCTAATATTCATAAAAAGTTCTTGATATGTTAATAAAGAAAAAATTATCTACTATATTTCTAACATATTTTGAATTATTGATATAAAATCAATTTAGGAAGATAATCATAGCCTTTTGTTGTATATTAATGTATCTAATTTGCTAATATTTTGCACAGAATTTTAAAATATGTTTTCAAGAATGAGATTGGCCCATAAATTTCTCTTTTACATGATGACTTTGTCCTATTTAATATGAGTTATTAGCTTCATAAAATCACTTAAAGGATTCATTTTATTTTTTTATTCTTACAATAATTAAAGATTAGAACAATTTATCACTTTAGGGGTTGATGGTTTCACTAGTAAAGTCATCTAGGCCTGAAAAATGCTTATGGGAAGATTTTTATTTTAAAATCAATAACTTTAATTATTAAGTGACCATTCAGGATTTCTTTATCTTTTTGTGTCAGTTTTATCAAGTGATGTTTTTCTAACAATTTATATATTTCATAAATATTTATATACTTTCATCATAGATTTATTCATAATATCCTCCTATGATGATTTTAATTCTGAAGAAGCTGGAGTGGTATAAGAGTTTTTGTACTTGATATTAATTTTTACTTGTTTTTCTTTTCTCTCCTTTCCCTTCACTCACTGTTTCTCCCTCTTTCATCTTCCTTTCTAGTCTGATCAATCAGGTTTTAGACTTATCAATTATGTCAATATGTTGAGGAATTAACTTTTATATTATAGATTCCCTCAAAATATCAAATTTGCTGTTATCTTTATAATATCCTCCTTCGTGATTTTGGGTATTTAGCTAATTTTTGTAATTTAGCAAGACAAGTATTTTTTGTTAGTATTCTTACTGACCTTCATTGTTTCTAACATATGCACTTAAGGCCATATGTTTTCCTCTAAATATACCATTAGCTATACTTTTGATTTGCAGTTTTTAATTATTAATCATTAACTGATTAATCATCAAATATTTTTCCATTGTATTATAATTGTGTTTATTTCATGGTTTACTTGTATATTATAATGCTTACACATAATGTAAACTTAATCTTTACATCTCTGTTATTGTTTCCATCATTCATGCATTATCGTCAGAGAAACTGTCATAATTTTAATCCAGTTTTTAAGTTCTAATTTTCATATATTTGTTCATATGTTTTAATACTGTTACTTCTCTATTCTTACCGAAAGTATTTTCTGCGTGCCCTACTAATAACTCACAGAAATATGTTAATATTTTCCATTACTATTGTGGATATATCTATTTGTCATTGAATATCCATCAACATTTGCTTAATATTTTTGATATTGTGAAATTATATGCATACTATACATATAAATTATATATATATATATATATATATATATATATATATATATACACACACATTTAAACACTTCATCCTGGTGAACAGAGCCAGCTACCATTATAAAATCATCATCATTTTTAGTATTGCTTTTTTCCTGAAAGTTGACTTTGTCTTATGTTCTGTAGGTAAACTTCCATACTTTGGTCTATTATTTTTAGTTTTACTTTTTACAACAGTATATTGCACACTAGTCTTTTATATTAGGATTTGATTTTCATGCAGTCACCACGGCTTATCTTTCTCACTGGAGCAGCTTATTCATTTACAGTTTATTTAATTACTGATAAGTTTGAGGTTTCCTTGGCTTTCTTATTCTGTGGGCCTCTCTCACTTCTTTCATCATATTTTTGGATGTATCTTATATTATTTTTCCCTGTCTTACTGTAAATGTAGTTTACTTTTCAAGTATTTTAGTGAATATATTAGAAATTATATATCTACCCTTCTCACTGAAAATGCAGGATCTTAGATTACTCTAACTGCATTTAGCCCCTTATGACTTATAGTTATATCATATTTTAATTCTATTTTGCTGAATTTTTAAAGCTAATATTATATTGTTATTGCTTTATACAGTCAAACTTCACTTAAATATAACCACATGCTTGTTTCATTTTAATTCCCTCTTACAACTCTGCCCTTCCTTCTGGTTTTGTTATCCTTTTGCCTAAAGAATTACAGTGTGTTATTCTTTAGGCATCAAACTCTCTCAGTTCCAGTTGCTAGATAAAGTCTTTTTTTCACATTCATTCTTGAAGGATTTTTAAAATTTTAGTTGTGATGTAGCTCTGCTTTTGGAAGGTTTTGCACCCCCACGTCAATGGCATCATTTCACTACTGTGACTTCCATTCTGCTGTTGAGAAGTTAGCGTAAGCCTGTGTTTCCTTTCATCTCTCCTTTTCCTTAAGATAGAAAATGCTCTAGCTATTTATTTTTGTCTTGGATGTTTTTGCACTTTCCCAGTTATATGTTTAGGCATCCCTTTTTTCTTAATCTCCTTGAGATTTTGGGGGCTTCTTGAATCTGTAAATTAATGTCTTCATCAGTTCTTTAAATTTCTCAGTTATTTTTGCTGTTGCTGTTAAAACATTCCATTTTCCATCTCTTTCTTTTTCCCTCTAAAACTCCAATTATCTCATTGTTACCCTTTAACACCAAATTATTTATGCTACTTATGCTAATTTCTATATTTTTTATTATTTTGATTTTATGGCTTATTCTAGAAACTATCTCCTGACCTATCTTCTAGGCCATAATTTTCTCTTCAGTTTACCTTTGTACTATTATACATTATAACTGAGATTGAAAGCATGGAAGAGCCCTGGCCACTTAACTCAGTTAGTTAGAGTGTCAAACCCACATGTCAAAGTTGCAGGTTCAATTCTCAGTCAAGGCACATGCAAGAATCAACCAAGGAATGCATAAATAAATGAATCAACAAATCAATCTACCCCTCTCTCTATCTCCCTTCTGTAAGGACAAAGAAAGGCCTCTCCCTTTCCTTGCTGTGGCCTTCCATAATGTACCAGAAACACCTGATAAGTAAACCTGGAGATTGCTGGCTTCCCTATGCCAACAGCAGGATGAGATAAAACTATACTCTCAAGGTTACATTCTTGCATCACCCTGCTCCCTGCTGTTTTAACAACTCAGGGGTAATTCTCACCAAGGGGTCTCTAGTTAGCAGGAAGTTCCCTTTCCCTCCTTTTCAAACAAGCCTCTTTAGAACTCTTCATAACTTTTGTTCTTAGCTTGTTTATAGGCTTGGGAAAAATACCGATAAGACATCTCCCTAGGACATCTGCCAGACTACCTCCTGGAAAGAAAACAAACTGTAACTTTTCAAGACAACCCTTGGTATCTGGTCAACTTCAACACAACCCCCCTATCTTCCTTGTCACTTAGCTAGGGCAACTTCTTGCTCTTTAAAAATGCAAGCCACTTTTCTTCCCTGCCCTTTATTTACTAGTGATACATGGGCCCTTTCCTCCCTTGGAAAGTAAAATAAATTTTCTCGCTGCATCTATCACTTCTCTCAGTTGTGTATTCTTTCACAGTAGGTGTCACCAGCCAAACCTTAAAACCTGCGTCTCTTTCTCTCTCTCAAATCAATAAAAATTTTAAAAATGTATGAAGAAATAGAAAACAGAACTTTTTTAAAAACATAAGATATGTTTACTTAAAAAAAAATCTGATGTCAAATTTTTAGTTTACATTTCTTTCCAAAACTTTCAAACTTAACTTTATCATGTTAAATGGAGTTTTAAAAGATAAACTAATGCATATGAAAAATTGTTAGAGCCTGGCTGGGCATGGCTCAATGGTTGAGCATTGACCTAGGATCAAGGAGATTGCAGTCTGATTCCCACTGAGGGCACATGCCCGGGTTGTGGGCTCAATCCCCAGTGGGAGGTGTGCAGGAGGCAGCCGATCAATGACTCTCATCATTGATGTTTCTATCTCTCTCTCCCTCTCCTTTCCCCTCTCTGAAATCAATAAAATATTTTTAAAAAATTGTTAGAGTTTATTTGAGCAAAAACTGACTTAAATAGGGCAACCTCTAACCTAGCAGAGATAAAGGAGATCTAAAGATTTGTACAAAATGAAAGAACAAAGGAAGTGGAAATAAGCATGCGATTCTAGGCAGAAAAAGCAGGTTGGTTACTGCAAGGTAACTTCTTTTTAGGGGATGGCAAGTGTCTAACTATTGCTGATCAGGTGATTCCTGATTGCCTGGCTAAGATTCCATTTCTGGGAGAGCAAATCAGTAATTAAGTCTCCATTTTGTGATGAGGGGATTAGCATAAGTAACCCCATTTGGGGCCTATTGTCTTATTTTTAACAGAAATAAAATGTTTTATATTAATATTTCTAATATCTGGAATCCAGTGGATCTGCTTCAGTTGCCTATTATTCCTTCTAGGTCTTGCTTATGAAATCCTATCTGTGTGTGTGTGCGTGTGTGTGGGTACACCTGCGTGTTGGACCTTATATTTATTTATTTACTTATTTATTTATTTTTAAATATATCTTTATTGATTTCAGAGAGAGAAGGGAGAGGGCGTGAAAGATAGAAACATCAATGATGAGAGTCGTCATTGATCGGCACGCCCCAGACTGAGGATTGAGCCTGCAACCCGGGCATGTGCCCTAACTGGGAATTGAACCTCGATCTCCCGGATCCTAAGTCAATGCTCAACCACTGAGCCATGCCCGGCCAGGCTGGACATTATATTTAAAAATAATATCCTCATGTCAAGGATCATTTTAAACTATGCTCAAGTTTTGAGATTCTCTGGACAACCAGAAAACATAGTCCATAGGCTGAATTAATTCTAGTACATTTTTTAGTTATAGCTCAAAGTAAATGATGGTTAACTAGTTCTGCACTTTTGATAAGACCAGGATTCATTTTGGTCTGAATACCTATGAACTAAATTTCAATTTTAAGTACCATTAATGCTCCTTATAGACAATATTTGTAAACTGAGTGGAAAAATTATTTATAAAGATATATATATACACACACACATATATGCACATACATATATTTATGTATAAATGAGAATATAGTTGTATTACTTATTTTCCCACTATTCATTTCATGTCGTTCTTGTCTCCAACCAGTACACAACTGAATGGGATTATTTACCTGGTAGATTTATATAAACTTTTAACTTAAATGGCTGAGTCCTTAGTGGGCCTGCATTTATTTAATACTATAGGTTCCTTCCATCTTCACTATAGAATATGGAAACAGTATCCACAATTCTCCCTTCCTTTATAGGGAAAAACAAAACCAATTTTTTCATTAATAGTTAGGTTCAGCACCCACCAGCAGAATAACCCCTCTGGCTCAGTGGCATAGAAGATTGAATCCAGGGGAATGTAAATTTCACAGAGACTGAGTGGAGCAGAGAAACTGAATCAAAACTCGTGCCTTAAACCAGCTTGGTCCCAGAATCACCTATGACTTTTTTTAACTGCACATTCCTGACATGACTCATTTAGTATTTTTCAAGCTAAGACCAGTAGACTTTTACTAAGTAGTCAGTTTAAAAACTGTGACTATCTGTGGAGCATCTGAAGGAAACTCTTGAAACAATGGAAAATGGTAATGAGTAAATAGATATAACTTAATACAGAAATGTATTCTGGAAATTCAACTGTCTCCTAACAGAAAGGGCTTCTTTTTGAGTTACTGAGTACACCAGTGTCAAAAGTATAAGGTCCCTGGCTACCCGAGTCCAAAACTCCCCTCTTGGTAGGAGTGGTCACTGAAGCAGGAGCTTAACAACCTACAAATCACAAAGTGACCACAAACCCTGCCAAACCGTTACAAAGGACCAGTGAGAACACCTGTACCTGACTCCAGGACTGACAGAAAGAACACGGAAAGAACAAACAAGATTGATCATGTACCCAACTCCGCACTCCAGCTCCCGCTCCCCTCCGACTAAGTCCTATAAAAATCAGTCTCTCCCTCCTCAGGGTGGTGACTGCCCATTAAGCCTCACCCCACCTGCACCCAGGTGGTTTTCAATAAATCTGTTTTAACTCTCAACAAGCCTCATATGTCTTTCCCTCGGCAAATCTCCCTAACACAAAGTGTTGTGTTTTTTTAATCTTTATTGTTGAAAGTATTACAGGTGTCCCAATTTTTCCCCCATTGACCTACTCCAATCTTGTCCCACCCTTTCCCCAGGCCTTCACCCCACATGTGTTAGCTCAGACTAGGAGTCACCTGATGACAAATATTGTAGTGGGAATCCCTATGGTGTATCAAAGTTTGCATGCACATGTAATTTATCTCCTGATTGTAAGATTGTATAATTCTAAGTCTTTCAGTTTAGCTCATATGTGGCCACAAGAAGTAACTTTATCAACAAATATATGTTTTTATGTTGATGAAATCGAATGTACTATAAATAATAGTTCCTTTAGACAGTTCCTGACGTTTTAATCCCAAGAGGAATGGTTTTTAGAGCAGATTCTATGGGCGTGGAATTTCCAGAGTAAAAGGGGTACCCTTTTTCCATAAGAGTTCTTCAAAGCAGTGAACTCTCCAGGTGTGCTCCCCCACATGCAGCTCCTGGCTTCTGGGTTTGCAAGACCATATTTTACTGACTGTATTTACCTTAAAAACCCTTCCCCTTGCATCTAGCTTTACACTTTTACCGATTTAGACTTTGCAGTAAAGGTCATGAGCTCACCTGAGGTTGGTATCTACTTACTCACAACCCTAGGAACATAACACTTCTACCTTTTTAGTGAGGCCCTTGTCAATAGTAGCCTTGAGAAAAGACAAAGGTGGATTAGATTCCTGACTGCAGTTTGCTGGCAAGGTGATTATGGGTCATTCACTCCATCTCCATTTCCTTATCTAAGGGGCCGGTAACATCTTCCTCTCACACAGGGGATATGAGGGTGAATTGAATGTAAAGCCTATGTAAAGTATGAGGCAAACATCAGGAATTCAATAAATGATACATATTTTTTTGGTACTATACCAGGCTGAGATACCAATTTCCCCAAAGGAGCATCTGAACTCCATCCTTATTTTCCTCCAAAGTAACATGATTACTTTGTTAGAAAAACAGTTAGGAGGCACCATTTTTATTTATTTGTTTGTTTGTTTATTTTGCTCATTGGGTACATGTGGGTGATGATCCTCATCTATAGCAATTGCAAGCACATTGGCAACTCAGAGCAGTGGCATGTTTTAAGGGCTTTTTGTTGTGTGTATGTATGGTTTTTTTCCTAATGAGAAGCCTGTTTTCCTTATAGTGCCTGGGAGGGAGACACTGGAATGAGGCAAATATTAAACTGAGAAAAGGCAACTAAAAAATCTACAGAAACAAGGCAAACAGCTGGCACCTGATTCAGTGGTATTCCCCAATCCTTCTTTGGTGTCCTTAGACCTTTCTCCTCTGCTTTTCCTCCCTTCTCTGGGACTGTGACTCTGCTTCTAATTGCTCTTAGGAGGATCAAACTGGCAGGCATCAGGATTTACTGAAAACAGGAAAAAAAGAATATACTAAGAGGAAAGCAGTGCTGTTCCCTCTAAAATTACTCATTACTAGGTAAGCTGAGGCTTCAAACAAACAAACAAACAAAAATCAGCATGTACCCAGGTCAAAAACGCTGACTTAGTTAAACCAAATTAATTTTGTGTCCAAGTGCTCAGGGAAAAGAAGGCAAAGGAAACTCACAAATGTGTGTTTGTAGTAGAAAAGCTAAAGACCAGGGTGGGATTAGAGTTGAATGTCAAGGCTACTTAATTTGAAATACCTGTGTCACATTAAAGTGGAAACGTCAAATTCAGAGTAGGATTTAAGGGTCAGAAACTCATAAGGGTGCTCTGGAGTTATCAATTTTGAAGGCACTAGTAAATAGATACTATGAGAAACTATCCCTCAGGCTTATAATCAAATGCTAACATTCTCATTTTATATAACACTTTACTGTATCATTTGAGCAGATATAAGCTTCTTAAAAAAAAAAGGTAAGAGAAAACCCAACTACCCAGAATCTTCACCAACATTGAATTAACTATGTAGCAATTATTGATAAATACTCATTAAAGTGATTTGCTTTGGCACTAATAAGCTGTGTGACCTTGGTTTATTTAACATCTATGAACTTCAGTTTTATTATCTATAGAATGAAGGCCTGAACTAGACAATATTTTCAGTTCCTGTCAAGTCTACAGCTCTGATTTTATGTATTGTTGAATTGTACAATATATCTCCTGTTGGCTGTTTATTAAATGCTGGTAGATGGATCTTCAAAAGCCCATGATTAAGTGAGATATACTAGCTGTCATTCTGGGTGAGCAAAGAAGGACCTGACTTATGCCCTAAAAATATTTTTATTGTCCAAAAGTCTATGTGGCCGAGAAACATATGTGGTTCAAAAGGTTGGTTTTCTCATTGAAAAATATCATGAAATGTTTCATCCTGTTTTATCTACATGAGACAAAGCATTTGAGGTGACATTATGAATGTGTGACTTTTCACCTATTATGTCTCAGAGAATAGAATGCAATTGAAAAATACTTCCTTTGCTAACAAATATTTGAAAGTTGTGCACTCAAAGGAGTTCTACAGAAAAAAAGGTGATTTTTCCAAATAGAAAGCAGCAATGTGAGATGGGCATTTGTTATCTAGTTGAGTTCTGCAGAGGTTTCAGGAGATCCTCTTTTTCTTTCATTCCTTCCTCAAAGAGTGTTTACTACCCATACGTTCTTATCAGGCAGCTTAGCGTCAACAAGCCTCTGTTTTCTCATATCAAAAGGTTGATAATGCCAAGAAATAGTTCAAAGGATTCAGGCTGAACAGTATGACAAGGAATCGAGGGCACATATGTATAAAGGGTGAGGCAAAAGTAGGTTTACAGTTGTGAGTACAAAAATCAGAGTTTGTTCTTGTGCTGTTACTCATTTATTGTATTAGTTTCCACATGGACAAGAGTAAACCTACTTTTGCCTCACTGTCTGTGTGTGTATATATATGAATTATTCATATATATGAATAACTAAATATAATTTTACACAACACAGTACAGACTTTTAGAAAGCTCTTAATACATAAAATTATTTATTTCTGAATGGGATAATCATGGAATAAAAAAAGAGGGTAAAGCAGATTTGTGTGGCTTTAATATGCATAAAAGAGGTTGAGATACAGAATCAGACTGAGGCTATTTAAAGTTGAGCAAACATTTCCTGAGCATCTAAAGTAAGCAGACATAAAGTTAAGAATTCTTCTGAGTACTGCCTCACTCACTTTATCTCCTTACTTCTCCTGTGTGGGAAACTTTGTTGCCCTCATTTTAGAGATTAGATAACTGAATTTCAGAGATCCTTTCTAAAGTCATAATAAGTATTTTCTCTGTCTTTAAGTCTGCTAGATGAAATTCAGACCACACATTTATGTTTGAATCAGAAAAATAACCATTTTTTTTAGTATAAGAAAGTACCAAATATTTCATGAAACATACTTATACTAAATTTATTTTTGTTTCTCTGAAACTCAAATTTAAGTGGACACCTTGTGTTTACATTGGCTCAGTCTGACAACCCTATCTAAACTTTTGGCTAGAATGCCTCTCTATTTCCACTATTTGTTATAATTGAGGTAAATTTAAACAAAAGTTATTGTGGATGCAGCCAAGTACAGAGAGTGCACAGAATTTGGAAACAAAAGACAAAGCTAGAAGCCTATTTGGCCACCAGTTAGTTGGATAGCCTTAGGAAATTACTCAAAGCTTTAACATCTACTTTATTTACTATAAAATGGGAATTGTTCTGGGAAATGTATAATAAAAATACCTAATAACTAAGAGATTTAAAAAATTATTAGTATTAATATATGTCATGATTCTATGTGTCTATAATATGGGTAGAACTCAGGTGTATGTGCTGCGTGGGGGAGGTGAGAGGCAGTTCTTCTCCCTCCCATGGCATCCACTGAACAGAATAAGTGGATGGCAGCTGGCAGCCAGGCCAGTCTGGAGCATGGAAAAGGACTTCCCTCAGGCTTGTGGCCTCGATTGTTACAGCTGGATGGCTGGACTCAGCAGTACCTCTCTCCATCTCCATGCTGTCTCCCCAGCATGGCAAAAATCTTTTCACTTGGTAGGTGGAGATTAAAAGAGCTCAGGATTGAAGCAGTAGGCTTTTATGGCTAAGCCCAGAAATACCTGCAGTGGGTTTTTGTGGCTGAGCTCAGAGTGATCTGCATATAACCTCAGCCTTATCCTGTTAATCAAAATACTCACAAGCCAGGACAGATTAAAGGGAAAAAAAAATATTAGGAAAGGCTATATGAGAAAAGTCTTAATGCAGTAATCAGATGCTCTGGGTTTTCAAAGGAAGGAGTGGTCATAACCAGTGGTTAGGAGTCAAGAATCATTGGGGTGCGATGGCCTTGAAGGCTCTAGTACACAGAGAGGTGTCTTCACTTAGAACCACTTATATAATGAGTTCCTTCTGATTAGCATAAAAATATATTTCTTTTTCAAAAGAATACATTCAGTAATAAAAGATGAATTAGTAGTAAAAATGAGAAATTAAGGAAAGTTTCTCAGAGTTTATTATATTGGAACTGGGTAAGCCTCAAGAAGTGACTCATCCAATAGAGCAGGGGTGTCGAGAGTGGGTAGATAGGCTGGGCAGTGACCTGGTTGGCAATGGACTGTGACTCAAACACTGGGAACATGGTGTAAAGGAGGCAGGATAGGAAACAAACTAGAAATTGAGGTTGGGGAGCTTTTGAGGATGACTTTAAATGCCACAGAGGAGTTTGGTTTTTATTACCTTTATTTAAAGAGACCATAGATTGCTGCTTCTCTTAAATAAGTATTGCGGTTATGTGCTTATTGGTGTCTTGTAGAATGTAGTCTGGTCGCAATGTGAGCACTTTAATGAAAGAAGAGCCTAATAGCAGGCAGTGCATTAAGAGGACTTATACCCAGAAGATAAAACAGTAGATGAGTAAGCTGAAAGGGGAACGATGGCATAGGGTAGGAAGGAGAGGGCAGGATGGTAAACCCTATGGTTCTTCTACAAATACAAGTAAACCATGAAGATGTGCTGCTTAAAAGTAATATCACAATAAATTTGGCCGTAGGTCATGAAGTGAAACTGCTGAACCTGATCTTCAAGAGAAAAAACTTAATTAGAAAACTGGAAACCATCAGTAGAGATGATTGGGAAAACTGCAAGTAAGGGTCAATAGTTCAAGAGACACTCTTTCTTCATCTATACATAAAAAAGAAGTTGTCACAGATAAGCTTAAAGATCTTTCCTGCACAAACAAATTAACACTGGGAGTTTGTCATGTGCAGGGTGCTGTTTCAGGTCCCAAAGATGCAGCTAACAACATTGACAAGACTTCTATCTAATGGCACTTAGAGCGCAGTGAGACAAAACAAGGACTTAGGAAATAAGTAAATACACATTGAGACAAATGTACAGATGATTTTATGTATGGATAATTGCTAAACTCGAGGTGATGGAATTGGAAATGGAGTCAGCAAAGCCGAGGTGAAGTCAGGGGCTCGGATAAATGCACAGCATTTCCTCCCTTAAGAAGGAACGTTTGCGTGGAGAACAGAAATAGTGAGAAAGGGAACCAGAACAGTCCCTGGATGGGCTGCTGCATGCAGAAGGCGATGCAAAGACTCCTGAGGGAAAAGCCTTGATTTTTTAAAACAGAAATGAGGTAACAGTGGCCAGTGGCAAGGGCAAAGCAAGAAAACCATAGGGTTGGATAAAAGGAAGTTAATGGTGGAGGTTGAGAGAGGTGGAGGCAGGGATTTCTAAGACTCCAGATGATCTAAAGAGATGGATCTTATAGAAAAACCTGAAGCACAAGCTTTCCAGGGCTTCGACCTACACAACGTTGTGCAAATCAAACAGGTGCAATGTCTGAAGTTCATAGTTTCAGTCAAAGGATACATCTCCTAAGGCTTGAAATTGTTTTTAAAAACTTTCTTGCTCTTGAACTTTCCCCCCTCATTTTATTTCCCCCTCATTGCATGTGCACACTGGTGCAGAGAGTAAAAACAAATGAATTTACTCACTAACGTGAACCCACTGACATTAGCTGTCCTGCTTCTGCCACCCCACCGTCAGATTGAATTAGGGGTAAGGTTAATAAAGCTTCTTTGAGCCCCGGATATTCTACTATGCAGAATCTAGAACACAAACTAGTATTCCCCTCAAAGCCTAGTTTGGACTCTTTCACCCTGAGCTGTTTTCATTTCTCTTCCCTACACCACAGGACAGAGACTTGTTTGGAGATGCAAGCTGACCAGCAGAGTAAGAAGAAAGCTTCTGGTACTTGTTTTTACATCAAAACTGACTAGTATCAGAGCGGCGGGTTGAAGAGAAGGTCAAAAGTAGTCCTGTTCAAATGCCAAGAGCACCGAGGGCCTATCAAAATCATTTGAGTCCACACGCTTTGAAAACTGACAACCACTGAAATTTATGTCAGTATAACCATTTCTGAAATGTCGAGGCTTTCCTCTCAGCCATTGCCACTGGGAATTAACTTCTGGATTTCCCTGACTCTTCCCTGTTTCTGAATTATTTAGATCTGCCCTTTTATCTTTGGAATCCCAGAATCTTCTCTTATGACTGCTTTTGAACAGACACTTAACAGTTTTATGACAAATACATAGAAGCAGGACAGCACAAAGTAAAAGAGATACCACTAAGCAGCAGTAATAAATATAATAAAACCTCTATTAAACCTAAATTTTATAGTAACATTAAATGTCTTAAAACTATAATTTACCAAACTAGTAGCATTTTAGATATATAATTTGTTCCCAACTTTTTTCTCTAATAAATAATGATTTGAAAAGAGGATTTGAATTTTTTGTACCTCTCCTTCAATTTTAGTGTAAACCTAAAAATCCTCTAAAATAATTGTTTTAATTTTTAGTGTAAAATAATAAATAGGGGGTCTGCAAACCCCTTTGGTCAAGGATCAGATATTAAATATTTTAGGTTTTATTGGCCATATGGTCTCTCTCACAAATCTTCAACTCTGTAGTTGCAGCACAAAAATCGCTATAGACAACACACAAAGACATTTATGTCTTTCCATAAAACATTATTTTTAAAAGGGAATGGGATCCGGCTGGCATGGCTCAGTGGTTGAGCATCAACCTAGGATCCAGGAGATTGCAGTTCAATTCCAGCTCAGAGCACATGTCTGGGTTGAGGTCTGGATGCCCAATGTGGGGCGAGAGGGGGCATGCAGGAGGCAGCTGATCAATGACTCTCTCCCATTATTGGTTTTGTATCTCTCTCTTCCTCTCCCTTCCTCTCTCTGAAATCAATACAGATATATTTTTAAAAAAAAAAGCTGCAGGTCAGATTTGACCTGAGAGAAGCCACATCAGAAGTTTGCTGACTACCGACTTAAAGTATATTTAAAGCCCTCATATGTTGGATTATTGTTTAAGGATCCCAAATGTTTAACTAATTAAAGAAAGGAATAGTTTTAAATTTCCTTGGTATATATTGCCAAATTACTTTGAAGATCTATAACATTAAAAGAATAATGCACTAATATGGCCATCTCTTCACACTCTCATTAGTATATACATAACAATCTATAACTGTATGTATGTATATGCACACACATATGCATATGAATATATTTTTAAATAATATTTTTCAACAAGTTTTCTTAGTAGTCTTATATTCTATTTTATAATATTTATATTATTGTTATTTTAATCTTTTTTTTTTAAACATATCTTTATTGATTTCAGAGAGAGGAAAGGAGAGGGAGAGAGAGATAGAAACATCAATGATGACAGAGTCATTGATCGGCTGCAGCCCACAACCTGGGCATGTGCCCTGACCAGGAATCGAACCCTGATCGCCTGGATCCTAGGTCGATGCTTAACCGCTGAGCCACGCCCTGCCGGGCTGTTATTTTAATCTTAACGAGCAATAGATTCACTGCAAGATACTCTGGCTCATATTACTGAATTAAAAACATGGAACCTTTTTCTTTTGCTTGGCTAATTGTTTTTGCTAAAACTCCCAACGCTGCAGTGAATAAAAATTATGAAAGTGGTCATACCTGTCTTATTCCTGCTCATAGGAGAAATATTTTATTCTTTTACCACCGAGCATGAAGTTAGCTGTGTGTGTGTGTGTTTTGTGTATGATATTCACTATGTTGAGGACATTTCCTTCTATTCACGGTTGATTGAGTGCTTTTATCGTGAAAAAACATGGAACGTAGTCAAATAAGTTTTTGCATCAATGGAGATGGTCAACTGTTCTTTATCCCCTCATTTTATTTATGTATTTTATTATTATTATATATATATAAATAATATATAGTATTTTCCTTTATTTTATTAATGTAAAATATGGTTTTTTCATGTCAAACCACCCTTCAATTTGAGAATGAGTCCCAGTTGGTCCTGGTGTATAATCTTTTTAATATGCTGCTGAAATAGATTTGCTCATTTTTTGTTGAAGATTTTGACACCTATGTTCATATGGAGTTTTGGTCTATAACTTGCTTTTCTTGTAGTGTCTTTGTCTGGCTCTGGTATCAGCTAATGCTGGCCTGAAAGTACTCTCTCCTCTTCAATATTTTCAGAAGGATTAGTGTTCATTTTATAAATGTTTGGTAGAATTCACCAGTAAAATTATCTGGTCCTCAACTATTTTTGTTTAGAGGTTTGTGATTATTAATTCTATCTCCTCCCTAATATAGATTAATTCAAATTTTCTATTTCTTCTTGAATCAGTTTTGGTACATGGTGCGTTTATAGGAACATGTCCATTTCACCGAAGATACCCATTCTGCTGACATACAGCTGTTCATAGTATTCTCTCATTCATATTTTTCTCATTTAACAATGTCTCGATTTTCTTTATGATTTTAGTAATTTGAGATTTCTCTCCCCCCCCCCCCTTAATCCAAGTAGACAAAAGTTAGTCAATTTTGCTATCTTTTAAAGGAACCAACTTCTGGGTTTCTTGAATTTCTCTCTTGTTTTTCTCTTTTCTATTTGTACTTTAAACTTTATTGTTCCTTTTCTTCTTCCAGCTTTGGATTTAGATTGCTTTTCTTTCTTTAGTAACTTAAGTTGCTGATTTGAGATATTTCTTCTTTTTTAACATATTCTTATACATAATAGTTATAAATCTCTTTCTTAGCACTACTTTTGCTGACTCTTTTAAATTTTGGTATGTTGTGTTATCATTTTTATTTTTCTCAAGGTATTTTCTAAATGTCCTTGTAATTTTTTTTTGATCTATTGGTTGTTTAGGTATTTGTTGTTTAATTTCCAAGTATATTTGTAATTTTTCAGTTTTAATTTTATTTATTTTTAGTTTTCTTATTATCAGAAAGAATGCTTCATATGATTTCAGTCTTTTAAAATTCATTAAGAGTGTTTTGTGACCTCACATATTGTTTGCACTGGAAAATGTTCCATGGAAACTTGAGAAAATGTGTCATCCGATGATGTTGTTTAGATTGCTCTATACATGTCTGCTAGATTTAATAGGTCTCTGGTGTTGTTCAGGCCCCTATTTCCTTATTGACCTCTGTCTGGGTGATTTATCCAGTGTAGAAAGTAGGATATTTCATCCTTCAACTATTATTTTAGAGCTATTTCTTCCTTCAGTGCTGTCAGTTTTCTTCCTATATGCAAAAAGTCAATTTTATTAATCTCTATTTTGTCTCCTATTAGTCTATCTATTCCGACTTTATTTTGGTAACTCTTTTCATTGAATATCATTTTCCAGTCTTTTGCTTTCAACCTATTTGTGTCTTTAGATCTAATGTGATCTAAAGAGAGCATACATTTGGTCCATTTTTTAATCGATTATGTCAATCTCTGCCTCTTAAACAGAAAGTTTAATTCATTTAAGTTTAAAGTAACTCAAATAAATAACTTATTCCTATCAGTTTCTGTTTGTTTTCTGTGTGCCTTATAGCTTCTTGGTCCCTTATTTTTCACCATAGGTGCTTTCTTTTGTGTTTAGCTAATTTCCATAGGGACTATATTTTGATTCAATTCTCATTTCCTTTTCTGTATAGGCTATAGAGTTTGTGTGTATGTCCATGTATATGTGGTTACCATGGGGATTACATACAATATCGTAAGGATATAACAATCTAATATGAACAGACACAAAATTACCATGTCCACACAGAAAATTCTGACATTTATAGACCTTCTCTCCTTTCCTTTTAGTATAATACAGATTAAATCTTTATACATTGTGCGCCTAATAATATAAATTTGTACTTTTCATGCATTTGTCTTTTAAATCACATAGAATTTTTTAAATGGTGTTTTATATTTTTATATTTGTTAGCCTGGGCACTTATCTGATATATAATACTATTAAAATTAAATAGCTTATCAAAGCAACATTAACGCTCTCAGTCTTTAGCAAAACACAGTTATCCTGGAAAATATGGTTGTTTTGTTTGTTTGTTTGTTTTTGTTGTTTCTTTTGTGTGTGTGTGTTTTTATCTTTATTGATTTCAGAGAAAGGAAGGGAGAGGAAGAGAGAGAAACGTCAGTGATGAGAGTCGTCACTGACCAGCTGCCTCCCGCACGCCCCCGAGTGGAGATTGAGCCGCAACCGGGCATGTGCCCTGACCGGGAATCTCCTGGATCCTAGGTCGATGCTCAACCACTGAGCCATGCCTGGCCAGGCTTTTCTTGTTGTTTATGTTTTTATTTTTCATCAGTAGCTAAAGAGAAAAAAAATAAAGCTAATGGTACGACTGTAGTCATGTATCTTTATAAAGTATACATTTAATATGGAAAATTTTCTTAACAAACAATAAAGGTGAAACTAAAGACTTATTTACTGATTCCCTTTGAAAACCCTTCTGAATTATCATGTGTTAGTGGAAGTAGAGCGTTGCAGTTAAGAGCAGAGGCTGGGGAGAGACTGTTTCCCTCTAGAGTCCACCACTTGCCAGGTGTCTTGTATCTGGGGCAAGCTGCTTCACCTCCCACGGCTCCTGATCGCAAACATCAACTTCATGGAATAATGTGGAAAGAACGGCAGTAAGTTTATTGATTGCTTGTACCTAGATCCACAACTCTGTGAATGAAAAACCAAGTCATAATATCTATATTAAATATCAAGGTGTATTTAATACTGACCAGGAGAGAAGGCAAATAAAGGAGGAAAATATATACATGTATGCATACCTGCTTACACACATGTGGGCATACATGTGTAACTATTTCTAATATATGCAGAGAAATTTTATTTCTGGGAAATATCCATATAATCAGGTCAAGTATTGTCAACTTGGTGAGTGAAACAATGAAATAGTTCATTTTTTCTTTATAGTTCTATTTTCTTTTCATATATCAGTACAAAATTGTGTTTCTTTTCTCTTCAGAAAGAAGATAACCTAACTTTAGTGGAAAATTATGAACCAACAGTGAAACAGCCAACAGCAATAACAGCAAAATCCCAGCCTGAATGTTTGCTCTGAAAAGAGACAGCTGTGGAAACTGAAAGGCTGAGAGAGCTTCTTCCAATCTGTGTTCTCTCCTATGAAAGAGAAGATGAAAGACACTTAAAGAGGGTAACAGGCCCTAACCTTTGATTAGTTTGTGAACACTCAGAACTCTCATTAAAGGGAATTAATGCTGAATGAAGCCACACAACCTAGACCTAAGCTCCTAAGGCTGGTAAAAATTTTGTATCTATTTTAAGCAGAGGAGAAAGAAATTCTGTTTTTAATAATTAGTATGTTAACTGCATTACCTCATATTAATTTAAAGAGTAGGCTGATGAGGTAGATATTAACATCTCCATTTTAGAGATGAGAAAGCTCAGAATGAGTTTACAAGAATATACAGCCTGGAGGCAACAAAATCATAATTTATATAAAAGTTTTTATGTGCCATATTTTCCCTCTTTATTGCTATTTTTTACTGCAATTGCCACAGATTATTTTATTTACTTCAATATCAATACTGGTTACAACAGTAACAATATTAAGTAAAATGTATTGAGTACTTAATATGTATTATTCATTGTTCTTAATATTTTACATGTGCTGTCTGATTTGGTTCAGACAACAGACTCTTGTGGTAGGTACTATTATGTATTCCAGTTTTACAGGTAAGGAAGCTGAGCTCCAGAGACATATGTACCTTTGCCTCACGAGGGTGGCATTTGAGCGCAGGCAATCTGGACCAGGAAATACAGTCTTAACCAGAATATCACACTGCCAGCTCCACCCTGCTAGCACTTGTTCAGTGTCACTATGCCAAACATAGCTCTAGGTGCTCAATCTATATTAACCAATTTCATTCTCACTATATTACAGGACTTTAGTACTTTAAATACCTCTCTTTTAGAGATGAAGTAAAGCTAAGTTTCTAGCCTGGAGTTTGGTTCCAAAATTAATGATCTTAACCATGTAGACACTGAGGAAGGGATGTGTTTGGAACATTTTTAGAATATAAATGAGCCCAGAATAACTAGCAGCAGATTGATATCAAGGAATTCTACTTGATTCTGTTAAGTGATTTTATTAATTTTCTCTTCTATTGTTTACTTTTATCTGTATAATTACATTTCTGTCATACTTATAATAGGCTTCTCATAGTATTTTCTAACTTCTTGAGTTGAAAGCCTATTTGAAATTTCTTATTTTCTACAATTAATAGATATCTTAGTGCATTTTAAGATTTTTTTTTTCTGCTCCGTTTTTTGACCATGAAGTAATGTTAACTTTTCTGAGCGCAAGTCCACAGCCGGGTATAAAGCCTACGCTCAACCCTCTCCCTGTTGTACTAGGGCATTTTAAAAATTTTTATAATGCATGTTTCTATTAATGTTTTCTCCATCTGTAGTTTACAACCTCGTTTAGGGAAGACACAGAGTCTCATTCATCCAAAACTTTCAGTGCCCAGAACAATACTGGCCTATGCTGGGAAATGAATAGTAGTCCAATAGCTTCAAAGTAGAAACTCAATACATGTGGACTGTAATGTACTAAACTTAAAAAAAAAAAAATAGTGTCATACTAAAGAGGAATGTATATTCAATTATATCTATTCCTTTAGGAAGTTTCATATAATTCATTACACAATTTCTCTCCAAGATAGATTGTGGAGTGAATAAATTGTATAATTAAAAACAAAAGCCATTAAAAACACATAACTTTCTTATTGAAAACTAACAGAAAATATTAAATTTTACTTCTGGAAAGAAATATTAAGAACTGTATAAGTCTGAGGATTAGAGAAACTTGGAAACTTCTTGTATTGTGTACTGCACTGTATCTTTTAGAATCCCAAGAGATTAATGGATGTGTTGGATAAACCATTATGAAGCACCAAATCCCAAAAGATCTTAACATTTCTCCACCTCAGATAACCCAAGATATATTCCACTGCTTACATGGCTATGATGGAACACAGTTCTCTTCTTCCAAAAATACTCAGGAACTGAACAGCAATATGGTATAATGATATTTAATTTTTTCATTTCATAGGAGAGTAGAGATTGACTGTTAAGAATTTATTGCCTAGTAAGGTACAGCCTAGAAAATATAGTCAATAACAGTGTAATAACTATGTGATGCCATGTGGGAACTCAAAATATCAGAGGGGACACTTTGTAAAGTATGTAATTGTCTGATCATGATGCTGTACACCTGAAACTAATACAAAATAATATTGAATGTAAACTATATTGAAAAAAATTAATTAAAAAATTAATTGCCTAAAACTAGACACTGTATGATAGAGTTGATCATAATAGAAGGGTCTACATCTACTGAATATTTGAAGTGGTAATACTAGTAAAAAGAGATCTTTGAAATTGCACAACATTTACATTTTTAATCAAAATGTTTATATCTGCACTCATGGATTTTTTAAGAATTTCAGATTAGCAAGCATCTAAAAACTCCCTCAGCTTTCTGAAGCTTAATTAACTACTATTTTAAATGTATGTTGTGCATCTAAGAAAGAACAAAAATAAGGGCATTCAAATTAAATGTAAGAAAATGAATCAGAGCAGTAATAATGAGACATCATTATGAGTTCAGTGGGCATCATGGGTAAGCCTCAGGAAGCAGCAACGGTGCCCGTTGGGAAACAGCTCAAAAAAGAGCCCGTTGTCTCAAGGCGACGCTATTGGCTGCAGTTGCTTCAGGAATAAGCACGTGACTAAAGGCCAGCAGGTGAGATGCAAGGCGGGGGTGCTGCGGATTTGAGGAAACATTTTTCTTAGGCTAAGGAAAGATTAAAGGAACACAGGCTTTAGTTCCATCATGATTTCAAGGAAGAAATATGCAACATTGTTAACATAAGTTATGAGCAAAAGAAGACATGGCCTGTAGAGTAGCCAACACTGCAGAAGGCAGAACAGAGCAGCGGGAAAGCCTGCGCTTCCAGTGGATGCTGAAGCCTGTGCTAACTCCTGGCTTCCTACTGCATAACGAATAAATTCATAATGGGGAACAATTATGAATTAAAAGCAGTTGGGAACACCTTGTCTGGTATTGAAAACCAAATATTTTAGCTATTACAGAGAGTTCTAGAAAGAGCCACGTGATCTCCGCTTTCTGACATTTATCCTGCGAGTATTCTGGGTTAGAGCCCCACTGGCAGGACAACCCTCATCAGGCAAGTGAGGAAAACCATCTCCCCCCGCGCTCCTTCCCCATGCGCTTTCCACTTCCCCCAAGCGAGAGGGTGTAGAGATTAGAAGTCAGATTTACCTTCTTTTCAGTTACTTAGAAAACGTCCTGATAAACATTAAAATAATTACTTAGAGGAAAGAGCTAATGAACAGGAGGGCAAAATGGAAAGGAGCCATTTTTACAGGAACCTGTCGGGGGGCTGGAGAGAAGCAGCCTCTCATCTGGAGCGGTGGGAATTCAGCACCGCTAGCCACTTTTGAGAATGCTCTCTTCCTACACAATGCTCTTGTCCAACTACCTCTTTTTAAGAATATGTCCTATATTAGATGTTACAGGGTTTACAAAAATATGTGCAATGATCCCCACCCTTTGAAGAATTACAACCTTGTCTGTAGAGAGTAGTACATTTGTACAAAATAGTGAAAATTCAGGTAAGAAACTGGCATCTGTTGAGTGTGACTGTAGAAGTCACTAGGTATTTTTACATGGAACTTATTATGGGAAATTCCTCTCAAATCTCTGAAGGTTCTGGCATTATCCCCATGTTATGTATGGAAGTGGATGCTGGGAGAAAGGAAAAAGGCCTCTAATAAGCACATAGAAGACCTAAAGAAAAAAATAGGTAATTGAATAAAAATGTAGACTAAATACATATGTCTATAATTATTTTGTTAAAAAATTCCTTTAACACATAAAAATAAAATATATATTTTTACTTATTTATAAATTGTGCAATTAGGCGTGAATATAGAGCAGTCACCTACATTTCTTTTTCTTTTTTTTAATATATCTTTATTGATTTCAGAGAGAGGAAAGGAGAGGGAGAGAGAGAGACAGAAACATCAATGATGAAAATGTCATTGATCAAGCCCACATCACCTGGATCCTAGGTCGACGCTCAATAGCTGAGCCACGCCCTGCTGGGCGATTTCTATACCTATATATAAACTTTCCTTTATCCGTTAAAATTAAAAAGTGCAAATTAATAAAAATAAAAGTAGATAAGTTAAAAATCTACATGCCCACTTTGGCAACACATATACTAATGAAATAAAAATCTATAAATCAAGTGTGCAATTTGATTATAAACATTAAAAATTATCAATAAAATAAAAACAGGTAAAGTACCTAATAGTAATTAAATGTGCAAATATATCTCCCAATAAGACATGGCTCAGCAGCTGAACATCAGCCTAGGACCCAGGAGATCGGGGTTCAATTCCTGGTCAGGGCACATGCCTGGGTTGCAGGCTCCATCCCCAGCTGGGGTGTGCAGGAGGCAATGGATCAATGACGACTTTCTCATCATTGATGTTTCTATCTCTCTCTTTCTCTCCCTGTCCCTTCCTCTCTCTGAAATCAATAAAGATATGTTTTAAAAAGTACAAATATATAATTTTGTACCCAACAAACATAGAATGATAATTTAAACAAAACAAAACAAAGCAAAAAACTTGGTACAATTAAAGACATAAATATGCTTATTAAAAAACAAACATGAATGGCAAAACAATGATGACAATTCAACACATGAGAATTCAAGGTGGGGACTGTTGGAGAGACAAGGGATGGATGGTGATCTGGGAAACTTTAGTGGATATAATTTTCTGAACTTGTAACCTCTTGGAATATGTTAATTAACTAGATAAATTCCATTTTAGGTTTGAGCAGCCCCCTTGTCAGCAAAGGGCTGGGGATAATTCTCACAATAATGACTGTTTTTGAGATTCGCAGGAGTCTCCATAACTGAACTCAGACCAGCAGGGGTCAACCTGGAACAAATGGACTGAGGAATTGTAACCGCATAGAAACTATTTCTTTAATACGACCTTTTCTCCTTTCTTTCCTCTTGATTCAGACCGGCCTCATCCTGATTCAATGGCCTTCTCTCCCTGGGGTGACTCCCTTCATCATTAAGCCCAGAGCAATGAGGTACTGATCAGCATCAAGTAATCTTAGGGACAAAGCCTTGGGTATTTGACCACAGAGACAGTGCTTGTCAAACTAGAGATACATCTCAGCTTCAGCTGTGTTTCACCTGAAGGCCCAGAAAGCCAGGAAACCAGATGAAGGGACACCATGGCTGACATCAAGACCAGGTGCACTGACCAACTGCCCCCTACCCTAGCACCGAACAGTCAGTAGAAACCATGACCCTGACCAGGACCCTAATTCTCTTAGTCACCATGATTAATGATTTTTTTCCAATAATATTTATACCCTGGAAATCATCGGTGAGCCAGGTCTTTGAGCATTAGCTCACCTGTCTCTGGCTGGGCCATGTCCTAAAATAAGCCCTTACTTTCTTTGCTTCAGACTCCTGTTTGTGTCTTACTGGGCTCTGAGGCACACAGGCAACAGACCCCTTTAGTCGAGTCCAGTAACGTCTGCTTCCCTGAACTCAAGCTTAGCTGGTTTAGCCATGGCTCTATTTTAATGAGCTGTCACACTGTAACCCACGGCCACACAAACTTTTGAATCACTGCTCAAATTATGAGATGTGGTATTCCGTCAGCATTGCTAAAACGACAACAAAGGGCGGGGATGAGGAGCGGAAACTTTGGGTTGGTAGGGATACATGAGCCTTCACCATGTCCACATCAAGGCTTCTTTACAGAATAATATTTGTTCGTCACACAGGGTTAGGTGGGGAGGAGTCCAGCTGCTCTGTCCCTGAGGAGGTGCTTTCAGGTATCTCCTCTTGGCATCTAATCCAATTCATAGCACATAGTTCGCTACCTCATATTGCTACAGGGATTAGGCTTAAACTGTTCAGAAAAGGGATTAAGAATGGGCACATAACTAAAAGAGATCAGGGAGGGAAAAATGAAATAACATGATAAATGGGTTTTTAGAAAATATGTTTAAAGCCAGAATACTGTGTGTACCTGTGTGTATGTGAGACAGAGAGATGTCTACACATCATTTTTGCACTTTTCTTGTCCATTTACAAAGTCTGTAGGAGCAAATTCGTAATCCCCCTTGGGTAATCTAAAAGCTCAAAGTGCTCTTACATTTTTATAGCAATGTGCCATGTTCAAAGATTGTTAGAACTGCTCTGTTTACTTAAATTATCATAGAATGCTTGGAATATTAACACTGAAGCCCTTCAGATTTCCCTTTGAAGGAACACTATCCATAGTTGACTAAATTAGTTTCCTCAGGAGTTTTTACTTCTTATTTTTATTTTTAAATTATATTATTTAGGCTTAATTGAATTTTGTTTCACAGGTATTTCATTATCATTCTGCACAATCAATTCTGAAATGAGTTTTGCTCATTATAATCGATACTTTGTTTGGCAAGAGTGTAGAGCTGGTCATGAAAATTATTTTGGGGCTATAGAATACTGGGTATCAGTTTTACATTATTTCTAGAGGATACAAACTTTATTTCTTACAACACACAAACACACATATATACAAAGAGGTGCACACAACCACACATAAACCCGCAGTCACAAAAACACTCGTACTTCCTTAGTGTTCCCCAGCTATTAGAGAATTAGATGCAGCAGCAACCTGGAGCACCAGCAGGTCATGGGTTTAGAGTTGGATAGTCCCATGATTCATTTCCACCATGATCTTTGACTGGCTGTGATGCTAGCATCTGTTTCCTCAGTTATGGAACACAATCTTGGAGTCTATCTCATAGGCAAGCCATAGACGAGATTAGTATTTAAACATATTTAACATAAAACTTTACACTTGTGCTCATATATGGTTCATGATATGGTTATATAATGTATTTTCAATAAAAATTCATAATATGTATTCAGCTTACAGTGTTCCGGAAATTATTTTAAGGTTTGTCCAATTACTTTCCCCAAGCCTTATGAGTTGGGTCTTATTAAAATTATCTCCATCTTATAGATGAAATTGTTACAGGTCTAGTTTTAATTTTTTGAGAAAGCTCCATATTATTTTTCAGTGGCTGCACTAGTCTGCATTCCCACCAGCAGTGTTGCTTGTTGATGGGAGCCATTCTGGCAGGTGTGAGATGATAACTCATTGATAACTTTTCATTTACATCTCCCTGATGATTAGTGACATTGCCTCAGTGATCCCACTTCTGGGAACATATCCTAAGAATCCTGCAACAACTATCAGAAAGAATATACGCACTCCTATGTTCACAGCAGCACAATTTACAATAGCTAACATCTGGAAACAGCCCAAGTGCCCATCAGTAGATGAGTGGATAAAAAAGCTGAGGTATATTTACACCATGGAATACCACATGGCTGTAAAAAAGAAAGATCTCTTACCCTTTGTGACATCATGGATGGACCTGGAGATTATTAGGCTAAGTGAAATGAGCCAGCCAGAGAAAGACAAAGACCACAGGATCTCACTTATAGGTGGAATCTAATGAACAAAAAAACTGGTGAACAAAATAGGTCCAGTGCCATGGAAGGAAGCATGGAACAGACTGGCAGGTCTCAGAGGGAAGGGGGTGAGGGGAAGGGGAGAGGTTAAACAAAGAACTTATACGCACATGTACATCGTCCATGGACACAGATAATAGTGTGGTGGGGGCTGGGGTAGGGGTAGGGGTACATGGAGGGAGGAAAAGGGGGGAAATGGGGGTGGGGGACATCTGTAATACTGCCAACAATACAAGATAGATTGTAAAAAAGGAAATTGTTACAGGTCCAAGGTTCCTACACCCAATGCTTCAAAAGAAAGGCCAATACTCAGTAGATCAAACTTTGGAGCAAGGGAAGGTTTATTGACCAAGAAGGACTAGTTGAGAAGATGGGTGTGTTGACAGTGGAAATGGGGCCCTTTGAGTCAAGAGGAAAGCATTTCAGAGGAACCGTTCATGGAGGATGAGGTGTAGTGGTTGCAGTGGTAGGTTTACTGGAATAGAAATAGAAGGCTGCCCCCAGGTTCCGGGTGTCTCACCTCCATCTGTTCCACCGTGAAAAATCCCAGCTCTGCATCAAGCCCAGAAGAAAGGCCAGTGTTCACAAATTCTGTGCCATTGGTCAGTCCATGTGGAGGCTTAGTCCAGTTCAGCTTCTGTTCCTGTACAGCCAGCGTAGCCTCTGTACCCCCGCTCTCTGCCTGGCACCTAGGCTGGTGTTTGGGCCTATGTTTGGAGTTCGCACTTGGAGCTGTGTGGCAGCCGGGCCCCGGGTGGCTGCCAGGCCCACACGGCTGCTACGGAGAGAGAAAGTGTGAACAGACTGGTGAGTGTGTTACCCTGTGGGAGAGAGAGAGAGAAAAAGATTTGTTAGGCTCTATAATATTACAGTAAAACCTCAATGTAACAGGCTAATTTGGGTGAGGGCATATCCCTTAAAGCTGAAAATCTGTTATATAATGAAGTAGATTTTCTGAATGTGTATATTAAAAAATTGAAAAATTAGTTAGTTTACCAGATTTTACTTATGTAGACACATTTGCATAATTAAAATTAAGTATGTATGAAAAGTTTAATTTCACAGAAAAGTTTTGTGTATGTATTACTGTAATTTTAAATTTAACTGAATAGGTCTAGTAAGTGTGTGCATTCACCAGTCACCGTGAGTAAACAAATGCACACGGCAGGAACTTGGCTTAGCGCACTTAGGAACGTCAGCCTTGCAACAACGGAGCCAATTTCTACATGGTGTGATCGCATGCTAATCATTCACCTAACGTTCTTTAGAAGTGGTGACTCTTGGATTTAAGTATGTAGACTATACTTGTAGATATGTAATATTTATGTCAGTGAAATTACTACAGCATTTTTTTAACACACAGTCTATTCATTAAAATTTGTTAAAAATAACAATTAATAGCAAAATATAAACTGTTAACTTAATTATAAGCAAATCTTGGTTAAAAGCATTTTAAAATTAACAAGGTGGTAATTTATACATATGAAATATGGACCAAAAATTTTGTCTGTGAAATCCAAAGTCTCTTAAGTCAAGGTCTGCAAAATTGAGGGTTACTGTATCTCAGGCTTGGGAAGGACTAGGAGCTCTTTCAAACTAACCAATCAATTTCCTTCCTGGGATGATTTGGGGCCCACCCCCTAACCAATCCACATCCTAGATCTTCCAGGGTTCTGTGTTTCTTACCTAATCTGATCTTTTCCCAGGCTAGACAGACAGGCCTTTATGGTCAACATCTTAGTTCCTTCTGCACATGCCTGAAAGTGGAAGGACCTTCCCCCAACACTATTTTGGCTCCTACTGGGCCCAGGCCCAGCAGAGAAATGTTCCCTTCTCCTTGGTAATCATGGCTAATGACCTGTAAGGATTCTTTTTTCCTACTCCCAGGATTAGGTCCGAAGGATGGAGAATGCAACAGTCTCCTGGGCAGCCTCTGAATGCTGCAGCTTCTTAGTGAAGCAGGTTTATTGTTGGACTCATATCCCTAGTTTTGTTACCAGAAGATTGCACAGGTTAAATTCATCTATTGACAGTGGGAGTGTGGTTATTGCGATATCTTGGGAAAAATAATCTCCTAAATCTCACATTGGAGAATGAGTGGTTTTTATTTGTGTGAAATTATATCCCTTGGTTTTCAAAGTTCTATTTCCTTTAAGCCAGTCCTGGAAACATGTAGTTGCAGCTTTAATAAAACTAGAAGCAAAGCCAATATCCAGAGTTTCTTTTACAATGGTGGAATTGAGTCCAACAGAACATCAGGCTAGTGGTAGCCCATTGTTCCATTGTGTGGAGTCCACATGCTGTTGGCCATGTGGGCAAGTGCAGAGCATGTGAGTCTCACAAGCCAGGAGCACCAAAGGGCCAAGAGAACCAAGAGAGAGAATATCATTTGTTTAGGAGCTAATGTATCTCAAATTTTGTGCCCTTAAGAAAGACTGAAATTCAGACATCTAGTATTATTAAAGGAAAGGAGGAGGGGAGATGCTAATGGCTGGTTCTGGCAAAAGACAGGTAGGCATCAAAAGGGATCCAAGGAAGAGTGTGAAATTTTGTTTCAGGGCTAAAAAGGGTTTATTTGCCTGCACACATCAAAGCCCAATAAGACAAGAACAGAAGCTTGCAGCAAAGAAAGTAAAGTTTAGTTTTAGGAAGTGGCCCACATCCAGAAACAGGTGTGCCCAAAGAACTGGCTCCCCAATGGCTTCCAGGGGACAAATTATTAACCATGGTGACTAAGGGAGTTGGGTTGTAGTCAGGGTCATGGTCTCTACTGACTGGTTGGGGTTAGGGTAGTGTCCCAGTTTCTCTGGAGACGTAAACGCAGGTGGTCTAACTCCCAACACGTGGCTCTGCCACCGTGAGGGTCGAGAGACACTTTGGTTCAATGAGACCGAGCCAATAACTCAAGTTCAGGAAGGGAGACAGAGCCGAACATAAAGCAAATCTCACAGGGTTTATTTTCCAGTTCCCGGTGGTTCTCGGCACCAGCAGGCCACCCGGAGTATCCGCTGAAAGACACACACGAGGTCTGGGTGCGGCCCGACGGCGTCGGTCACCGCAGCCCCCTGGAAGCCCTCGCAGAGGGATGCGGGCAGAGCGAGGCAGGGGCAGCTTTCCCGGAGCTGGGGACGAAGCCTGGAGGGCAGACAAGCGTCCGAGGATGTGGCCGAGAAGCCGCTGCTTTTAACAGCTCAGCTGAAGGTGTGGTGCGTCTTCAGTGTCTCATCGGGTCCCGCAGAGCGCGGGCCTGCTTGGAGGCCGGGGCTGCACAGTGTTCATCTTATCGGGGCACGCAGGGTCACGGTGACACTCAGCCACACAAACGGAGTTACTTATGTCAAGTCTAATACACACATCAAACTTATCTTCCTGACTCTAATACATACACACATCTATTTCTATAACAGGTAGGGGATTGTTGACCAGTGCTCTTGGTCCTGATATCAGCCCTTCATCTTGTTTTGCAGCTTTTCTGGGCCTACAGCTCAACACAACCAAAGCCTACATGTTATCTCTAGTTTGACCAAAACCTCTGTCTCTGAGGTCATCAGGCCTGACACTTTGTTCCTTAAAATTATTTCAAGCTGATCAGAACCTCATTGTCTCGAAGGCCTAAAGATTAAGGGAGTGGTCATGCAAGGGAGAAAGAGGCAGTTTAGTCAGGATGCCGAAGGGACCAGTTTGAACCAAACGGAAAGAAATGAAAAAAGGTCATGTTAAAAAATATAGTTTCTACTCAGTTACAATTTCTCAATCCCTTTGTTCTTGGTTATTCCATTGATTGATCTGAATTCAGTTATGGAGATTCAATTATGAATCTTTGAAAGTCAGCCCTTATTTTGTGCATATTTTCCCACCTCTTTGCTGACCAGGGGGCTGTTTAAGCCTAAAGCAGAATTTCTCTAGTTAATTAGCATATCTATAGTAAGCGCTATTAGCCTGAAGGCCAGCAGAGAAAGGAAGCATTTTATTTAGTTACAAAATTACTGAGGCATTGAGAGATTAAATAATTTACCTAAAGTTATATAGTATTACGGAGAATGCCAGCTCATCAACAATAGTGTCTCAAACATTCTCATGTTTGTCCTAGTGTGTTTGATGCCTCAAAATTTAGGTACCGAATACAGTAACCAGGTATGGTGGCAGGTACCTTTTCAACCACATTCTCCAAAACCCATTTCTCTGGTCAATAAACACCACCTGTTATCTTTACAAACCCCTCTGTAAGTGCTGGACTACGTTACCACTGCCAGGAAACCTTATGAAAATTAATGCTCATTGTTCTATGCCCCAGTGCCTTTGAAATTATTAAACTTTTTATGTACACTTTGTTCTATGGGTCATAGCCCAATTCCAGTGAAAATCTGAAATTGCACTCCCTCTCCCTGCCATACAGGTGGTGTGTTAGCTCATTTCAATAACATTAAGCTGTCCCGCTAATTAAATATCAAGTACAAATATCTCACTTCCTCCCACAACCTCTGGTTCCAGGCACCATACTTCATTATTTTCACTGTGCTGTCTAAGCCTCTTCAAGATCTTAATTTCATGAACTTAACATGGTGATTCAAAACCCTGACACACTACAGTTATCAAGGAAACTATTTTTTTAAATGCAATTGCGTAGTTCCCACCTGCAGGATTCAGATCTAGTTGATTGAATAAGAATTTTGAGCATCCATATGTTTTAAAAAAACCTTTGTGTTTTGAATATATAGCTATTGCTAATCCCCACTGTTCCATATTGTCTCAATTAGCCCCTTTCTTAACTGAGTAGCAGTACGCCGTTCAGATTAGGCTTATTACTTTACCACCTTTTGTTAATTATCTTAATTCCCATTTAATTTTGGTCATAAGATCCTCCAGCCACAGCTGGGCCTAACTGCGTTTCAGTCCTTCCCTGTTACTGGTCCTTTCTGGTTGGGCCAGGGCATCTTCCTTCTCCCTTTTATCTCTTCCCCTCTCTTCTCAAGACCCAGAAAAACATTCTTCCTCTTGCCCAGCCTGCATCCTGTGAAGGGTGGTAATCTTATGTGCTCATTCTGCTTTCTAGGGCTAAAAGCACTAGAAATAATTTTAACTTTGTTGCAGTCGTTTTATCATAATCCAAGGTACCACAAAGTCTGTGACTGCATGCCAGTGGGCTATATGAGCCACCACATGGGAAATACAGTATTTAGCATCTCTAAATTTACTTAGTTCATTTCATTCTTCCAAGCAGCCACTTTTTACCTATTTTTTTCTTTGAAAATTTCTTAGGAGCTCTGTACCCCATCCCTCAATCCCCTAAATCAATTACTTTAAAAATGCGGGAACACTGAACAAAAACTCTGATTAGAAAATGGGGAGCAAATTCCCCATTCGCTCAGGGTTATGATTGCTAGTCATTAGGTCTAACTGTTTCATCAGAAGCCTATTCCAATTTCTGGCATCCAAAGTCTGAATTCACAGGAACCCTACATGTTAAGTGGAACAAGAAGGCTTTTCTCTGTGCTCTGATCACTAAAGTCTGCATCATACCTGAGATCCAAAGAGAAGGCCTCCAGGCAGTTCTTTTCTGAGAACTACTGAAAGTTAGCATGCCAGCCTCCACTTTGAAGACTTCTTTCAGGGAAACAAAGGAGATGAGAATGGACCATAAGGCTTTATAGAGTGTTTTTCAGAGTTTAAAGAAAAAGCTCGAATAGATTTTTTGTTGCCAGTAGAAGTAGGGTCCTTGCAGTGTCACAAGAAAAAGCATTTTCAGGGCCAGCAAAGGAGGATGAGGTCTGGTGATAAGATCTATTTGGGTGAAAAGAGAAGGCTGCCCCTCATAGGTCCCCAGTGTCCCATCTCTGTCCATCCAACCATGAAAATCTCAGGGCCAGAAATAGGGCCAATGTCCAGAGTTCTTGTGCCATATTGTGATAGGCAGTTAGATATGAGCAGAGCAAAGATGGTGGGCCAGGTACAGAAGGTCATCAGGGTGGAAAGTCCTGGATGTCTAGCAAAGGACAATTGTAGGGTGGGAGCTTGCCCCCAGGTGGCCTTTCCTTCCCTAGCATATCACTGGTCATGTTGTTTGGACCCCCTGACCTTTCCTCCCTAAAAATAACACCTAGGCCTCAGTTGTATTCCAACACCGGGCCCAGAAAAGCAGCAAAACCAGACAAGCCATGCCATGGTGACCTCAGAACCAGCTGCATTGAATGATGGCTCCTGCCCTGGTGCCAAATAATCAATCAGTGGAGACCACAACCCTAAAAGGACACACCTGGAAAACTGCTAAATATTATAATGAGATTTTCACCTGAGACCTCCCCTAAGATCTCCACACTTAAAACCATTAGGATGGATGACCCAGCACTAACACTTTCCCTTTCTCTTTTCCTCCCCCCCTCCAGGCACATTACCATTAGCTTCCTCACTCCCAAGCTCCTAGGGCCCTTCTATTGCCTCTATAACTTGTTTCCTAAGCCTATTTGTTCTAGAAATTATTTTTTCCACCTCTGTGATTTTCCAAATAAATGCTCTTTTATAGTTCAGGTCTTGGCTCTGAATTCTTTCCTAGCCAGAACCCAAGTACCAAGGTTGCTGAACCCAGGTCCAATGTGACACCCAGTGCTGTTCCCACTGCACACAACAATATTCAAGCTCAGTCCAGTCCAACCTTTCTCACCATACTGCTAGCTTAGCTTGTGTCCCCAGCTGCAATCCAAGTTTGTGCTGTGGTATCAGGCCCCTGACAGCAATCAGCATTTGGAGTCCACACAGCCATCGGATACCTGGCTGCGCAGGCCACATGACTATGGAGAGGGAACACCTGAACGAACAGGGCAAGGGCTAGTCACCAAGGAGAGATAAAGCTCTTCTTTATTTTCCTGGGGTTATATTATCTGGGGCTTGGGAAAGATCAAGAGCTTTTTCAAAATAACCAATCAACTTCCCAAACTTTCAAGGGTTTCTGATGGGTTCACACTTTAGCCAGTTGATCTCTTTCCCAGTTAGACTGACAGGCCTTTATGGTCAAACACCTCCCCCTGTGCCATTTTTACTTTTACTGTGCCATGTGCTTACCTTCCCCTGCTCTTCCCCACCCCACCCAACAATCCAGTACCAGAGTAGGGAAGGGGGGGGTGTTATTCCTGGCAAGGCAATGCTGTGATCCCCTGGAGTGTGAAGTGGTAGCTTCCTCGTGAAGCAAAACTGCTCAGTGTCTGATTTAGCTCCCCAGCCAATTAGGTTCAACAATGTCTGATTCTCTTTTTTTCTTAATATGATTTTATTGATTTCAGAGGGAGAAAGGGAGAGGGAGAGAGAGAGAAATACATCAATGATGAGAGTCACTGATCTCCTGCCTCCTGCACGCCCCCTACTGGGGGCATGTGCACATGCAACCCTGGCATGTGCCCTGACCGGAAATCGAACCAAGATTTCCTGGATCCTAGGTCGATGTTCAACTGCTGAGCCATGCCCAGCCAGGCTAATGCTTTTTTTTATTAATCCTTACCTTGGGATATCTTTTGGCTTTTCTTAGAGAGAGAGGAAGGAGGAGAGAGAGAGAGAAACATTGATGTGAGGGAGAAACATCAATTGATTCCCTCCTGTATGCCCTGAATAGGAACTGAACATGCAACTGTTTAGTGTACAGGACAACACTCCAACCAACTGAGCTGGCCAGGGCTAAAATCAAAACTTTTAAACTAAAAGTGAGTCATGGTGGGTAGTCATGTCATAGGCTGGAATCTTCCTTGACAAAGGTCAGTTTTTACCTTAAGTGAGCCTGTCTATTGTCTTTTTGCATCTACAATGACATACCTTTGAAATGCCAGGGTAATTTTCTTTTTGCAGACCCCTCAAGGCACAATCTCCCACCAGAACAGGAGACCACAGAGCCCCTCATTGTTATTATTATCATGTTAATTGTTAACTGCTAACTATCCTATACCCACCTATGTAAAAGAAGCACCTGTCTATCTGTTTTACTTTTAATCCAATCCCAGAAGTCCTGCCCCTTTTCTTTCTCCCACCTCCCTAACCCATCACCAGTGAATTTCTTGTAACCCCCTTATGTTTTCCCCTTTGATTCTGATGTATAAAGTAAGTGGTAAAACTGCCATTTTCCAGAGCATTTGCTCAATCATTTAAGATTTTGCTTCCCAGCAATTTTCAGTCTGTCTGAAATAAACTCATAAAAATTCTTACTTGTTTGGATGTTTCTTATGTTGATATTCTTATGCACATAAGATAATATACTTTTGAAATATCATATGGATTTTCTTTTCCTGCCTCTTGAAGGCACAATGGCCAGCACCAGATAACCAGACCACAGAATCATTTATTGTTATTTTGTTCCCTGCATCCATCCCTATACTATGTGCTGCAAATGTTAATTAATAACTATCTTGTACCTGCCATTGGACTGAACCAGGTCCAGTTACTCGTTTCCAGACAAAAAGCAACTCTGAGAATATTTTATGAGAAGGAAGGTACTTTACTGCCTGCTGGCAGCAAAAACTTTCCTGGAGGGTGGAAGTGGGGTCACATCGCCGAAGTAGTGTGTCCCTGAACAAAAAGGATCCAATTCATCTTCATTCAGGGAATTTCCTAAACACTGAGGTGAGCTTCATCATCGCAGGTGTAGCTGGGGACATTCCTGAGCAGGCGCAGTTAGGAAACATACCATGACACACCCTGCATGTTCACAAATGGAAGACAATTTCCACCAGGAATTATAATTCAGTATTCTAATGAGGGTATCACGAGAATAGTTTATGCAGAGGTCAGTAAAGAGTCCTCCCGGCTGCTTTGGCCAGGTCCCGGAAGGTAGAGCAGGACCAGCACCCGGTCCTGCAAGTCATCCTGGGCTTGTCCTTGAAAGACAGGTCTGGCAGTCCTCAGTGTCAGGGAGGGCATCGGTATGGAAGGGAGTCAACCAATTAAGTCTCAGCCTTTCTGTTAAACTCAGCAAATTACGGGATCTGGTTACACAAACCTATAACATCTAGGGTGATCTAAATGGGTTGCAGGTTGATCTAAGCAAAGTCATGAATTTTAAATGAAGCTGGTCTATGCTGGGTCACTTGTAAGGATACATAGGTTAGGCTACACATCCACCAAGGTAAAGGACCAAAAATGGATTTTTCCATTTTGCCTTTTATCCAGTCCTGGAGCTTTCCCAATTATGCCTGCTTTCACCTCCTTAACAAGCCACCAATGAATTCCACCCACCTGCCTTACATCTTTTCCTTTGATTCTAATGTATAAAATAAGCTACAAAACTGTCATTCTCAAGAGCACTCGAGATCTTGCTCCCAGCATGTGTCATCAGTTTGGATCAAATAAACTAATAAAAATTCTCTACAGGTTTGGATGTTTCTTACCTGGACATTTTCTGGGAGCATGACAGGCTTTTGGTTCTGACTTGCCCCAGGGGACCAGGTCCTCCATCATGGTTTTGTATTCCTGATGGTATAGGACAAAGGGGATCACTTTTTAACATGGAGGCCATATTAAAGTTTAGTAAAGAAGAAAATTTAAAATATTTTTTAAAAATATCTGAAGGTAGAGAAAGGGAACTGCTGTATGGAAAGAAGACCAGAATAGTTCAGGCATGTTTTGAGGGTGATGGAAAGATTAAGAGTGTAGTGCTGATATTAGGAAGCAATGGATGCTACAGTGGTAAAGTATCATCAAACCAAATTCAGAGGGCACGCCTATTTATTATAGCAAGGTTTCTCAACCTCGACACCTGTGGCACTTGAATCAGCAATGAAATAATTATTTGCTGTGGAGTCTGTTCTGTACATTGTAGAATGGTTAGCACCATCCTTGGCCTCCACTCACCAGATGCCAGGAACAACTCCAACCTTAATTGTACCAACGAAAAGTCTCTCTAGACATTATCAAATGTCCCCATGGGGTGGGGTGAGGGGTATGTTAATGTCCCTGGTTGAGTAGCACTGCACTAACCGAAGGCTTTTGATTAAGGAGAACTTTACTGTATGGAAGTTATTGTGGGGATGCTATGCAGACTGTATCTCAAGTGGGAATGACCAGTGTGGGGGTTGAGTCATAATGTGCAGAACTGAATGAGGGCAGAGGGCACACGAGAACCAGGGGATGGTGAGAAGAGAGGGCTTAGGGAAACCAGAATCAGCAGAATAAAGGCTGAGCTGGAGAAGCAAGGAGGAACATGTTGGTCATTTCAATGATCTAGTTCGTATAGGACCTGAAAAATGCCATGAATGGGGCCACTGTAACCGGAGCTGGAGCAGTCACTCCAGAGGCGCTGCGTAGCTTGTCTTTTTCCTTAGTCTTCGGGCAGGTTCCTGAAGGCAGAAGGAAGGCAGGCACCCTGATCGCAAAGACCGATGGGCGCAGGCCTTCTACAGGAAGGTGGAATCAGTAACCAATCCTGCATAACTAACTGCAGCTCAGCTTGTCAGCACCAGCAGGGCTTTTTTTGTAATTAACCCTTTTCTTTTTGTCATAAAACTCTTTACTTTAACCTTGTAATCAGGGTAGGTTTTGGGTCTCTGTCTGAATCTGTGCTGCCTGAATTGCAAGTTTTACCCCAAATAAACACTCTGCCTCTTAAACTAGATTCTAGATTTTTATTTACTTATGTATTATTTATTTATTTATTTTTTTATTTTTTTATTTATTTAATATATCTTTATTGATTTCAGAGAGAGGAAGGGAGAGGGAGAGAGAAAGACAGAAACATTAATGATGAGAGTCATTGATCGGCTGCCTCCTGCACGCCCCTGACTGGGAATCCAACCCCAATCGCCTGGATCCTTGGTTGATGCTCAACCGCTGAGCCACCTCCAGCCGGGCTATTTATTTATTTTTATTTTTAAATTTTTTTTAGGTTGGCAGTGAATACTTTTTACTCCCATTACTTTTACTCTTGGAGCCAGATATTGTTAGTTTGTTGTAATTTCTTTCCTCCCATCTCTATGTAAGAATGAGTTGAATGTCCTTCTGTGATGGAGAGAAGAAATGTGCAGTAAGCTTATGATGACTTGGAAGTGGTCTTAGGTGGAGGGAGAGCAACTTTGAGGACTCAATGTACAGAGGCACTGGCTGAAGTGATATGATTTCTATGGGGAGAAGGTCAGATGGAAAAATTAAGGAAGAAAATAGGATGACATAGGTAAAGCCTTCCATAGGAAAAAAGAGAATTAGGTATTAGTGGAAAGTTCTTTCAAAAATGGTAAAATTAATTTTAATATTATGGGGAGTTAAAGATCACAAAAGCTAAGAGGAGATCAAAATATTTGTGTGAATAAAAGATATAAGTCACTCACTAAATAGTGTTAGAGGCAGAAATTAGATAGACCTGCGTATGGGTGATGGGTGATTCTATAGCTGCATAACATGAGTGCTGTCAACATTTTGCTGGAGTAAGAAAGATGAAGAAATGGAATGTTGTCCTGAGATAGAATAAAGTTTAGGTAAATATTTTTAGGAGGTAAGACAGATCTAGATGTATAGCATAAATGAAAAAAGAGAAGAAAAATATCAATTAAAAAAATTAGGCAAACTCTCAATATATACCTGCGGGTTAGAACTTGATTACATTCCTAAGTGAATGGTTTCTGCTTCAACGGCTAAAAGGAGCTCAAGTTCCATGAAACTTGCCTTTTACAAGAAATTATATATACATATCTACCTACAAAGGAAAAAAAGTTAAACCATGTTCTCTAAATATCAAAATCATGAACAGAAGCACATCGCAGGAATCAGTAATGCCGCTGTGCTTACAGCCAGGGCCCCTCGAGGAGAAACAGGCGGCATGTTCTCAGCGCACTTTCTACTCTGGCTTTTTGTTACTCTTGAGAGTTTTGCCATATTTTTTCAAGAGACCAACTTTTCTCAGCCAAGACTGTTTGTTAACCATAGCTGCTGAAACATCAAGTTGTGTGGGACATCTTTACTTGATTTGCTGGGAAAAGCAAAATGACAGGAACAACCTACCTACTGGCTCTCAAACAAGATGCTTTAGCCATTTCCTCTGAAGCCCTTTATTTTACTTATGGTTTACACGTCATCATGAAGACTGGCATTAAGAATTCCGGCCGCAACCCTGCCTGGGCCTAGCTCGCCGAAGTGCATCCTGCCTCCCCGGATCCCGCAGCTGGTTTCAGCTGAGGAAGGTGCCGTATTCTGATAGCTGCCTGGCTTCCCTCCCCAGGGGAGCTGGAACTGTGGGCACTGCCCACTTGTTCATCCGGTGCTCTGTTAATGAAGTGAAACAATACAATGTTGTTTGTGCATGTATAGTCATAGTTCTTTTAATTTTATTGTAACGTAAAAATTTCTCCCTAGCCGGTTTGGCTCAGTGGTTAGAGAATCGGCCCATGGACTGAAGGGTCTGGGGTTCCATTCTGGCCAAGGGCACGTCCCTGGGCTGCAGGCTCGATCCCCAGCCCCAGCCAGGGCGTGTGTGGGAGGCAACCACTCTGTGTGTCTCTCTCACATCCATGTTTCTCTCTCTCCCCTTCTCCTTTCCAGTCTCTCTGAAAAGCAGTGGAAAAAATATCCTAAGGTGAGGATTTAAAAAAAAAAGCTTAAAATTACACACTTTGTTATTCAACGTGTTCCTAAGGCACAGCCTTAAATTAATCAGGCTCTACTTCATTACACATTTTTACTGTAAGTATTGAGAAATTTCATTTCTGCTCCCACTTCTGACAAGTTGAAAAGAGACTGCAAGAGCTGTTAGTTAACTTGAAATCGTTCACCACTCCGAGCTGTTTTCTGCCAAATTGTCTTCACTACGACACGTTGGAGGAAGACTTGGGAGGCTTTCTCTCTGCAGGACTTGTATTATGGTCCACGGATAAAAGGAGGGAAGGGAAATGCTTCTTGCTCTCAGGTAGCTCACCGCAGGGACAGCACTATAGGAGGTGTACACAGTGGGGAGGGGGCAAGGAATAAGGGGCACTTTCAACAGGCAAGGAGATCCATGAATGGGGTGTGGAAATAGGTTAGTCAGTCAGGTGGGTTAAGGTGAGTGAGCCTCTGGGAACTGGAACAGAGAGCCCAAAGGTCTAGACTGTGACAGGCTAAGATGTGTTGGGGAAATTGCAAGCATTTCAGAACATGCAAAGCTCAGAGAATATTAGTCTGTGATTAGAAAAAGGAAAAAGGAGCAGCAATATGAGGAAGATGCAATGAGAGGAATGTTCTGGAAACTGCATTTGCTTAACAACCACATCTTTAATAATTACTGAGTAGCTTTGGTTCTGATGGAGATCATGTATGCAGGAGAAGATGGTCTACACTTCTACCCAAAGCCAGCTTCTGGAGCTGCCTTTACGGGTAGAATTTTTACAAAAAATCAGGTAAGAAAGGCAGGGGCTAGATCCAAAAGATCGCATCCCCATTCTCTCCTGTGCTGAAGGGAGTCAATAAGTGTCTCAGCCAGGAAGAAACGTTGGTTTGCAGTTCAGAAGGAGTCTTTGGGAAGTCAGCAACTTTGAATTGGAGTGCATGAGGATTGGAGCAGAGACCTTTCTTGGAATTAAAGGACACAAAGATGTGAGTGAGATGAGGTCATGAATCTCCTGCTAATGCCTGTGTAGCAAGCTGGCGTTTAATTTGTCATGCCATTGATCATGTTCAATTACTTCTGTTGTCAGGCAACATTATGTAATAAAGTCAGATAGATCTACTTCAGATTATTGAGCCCAATCACCAGCCATGTTACACTGAGCAAATTCTACACCCTACTTACTTACCACTCTCCTTCTCTTTCTTCTATTCATCCATAGTGAAAATTATACGCAAATGCATTCATTTATATAACTGAGTTTATTTTATCAGTTACACACATATATAAAAAATTGATTCCATAAAATTTTTACAAAAACTAGCTTGTCCCCACTTTTCTAACCCAATTCCAATTACATCAAGTGAGGTATTAGGTTTTTTGGCTGACTCTTTTGCTATCCATTTCTAAACACTTCACTGATATTTATTACTGTTAATTTTAATTTTTTTCTAGCAGCATTCCTTCATGAAATATGAAAATTTCTCTTTATTTCATTTCACCCTCTAACTCTACCCCTCCCCCCCACACACACACTTGTTAATGTTCTATCCCCTCCATCCTCCCAACACAGAGGAATCATAATTGAATCAAAATTCAGTGTTTATATTTTTATGAACATTTGACAGCTGCTATTCATAGTTGATGCACATATTATGGCATCTTTTCCTTTTATGTATATGTTTTAGTTTTGTTGGGGTTGAGGTTTATTATTATTGCTTTCTATATTTTGTTTGCTAGTTATCTATAAACATAATTAGTTCAACCCTGAACCATTTTGCTCCCACATGATTCTCTTGTCATATTTATTTAGTAATATTTACAATTCTATGACTTGTACCTTCTTGAATGAATGACTCCTGGAGCTTCTGATCTACTCCAGTTCAGATGGGAAGCCCTCTGCTGGAGGCATAGCCACCATCCTAGACAACACTGTCCAACAGAATAGAGAAGAGCTGCATGTGTAAGTGTAAACTTTTAGCCACTAGATACAAAAGTAAACACCAAACAGGCTAATTTATTTTAATAATATTTACTATGTAAACTGATAAATTAAAAAAAATATAATCAATTAATATTTGACAAAAGAGGCACGAACATAAGTGGAGTAAAAACAGTCTCATCAATAAACGGTGCTGGGAAAATTGGACAGGTACATGCAAAAAAATGAAGCTAGATCACCAACTTACACAAGAGAAAACACAAAATGGATAAAAGACTTAAATGTAAGTCACAAAACCATAAAAATCCTAGAGGAAAACATAGGCAGTAAATCTCAGACATCTCTCATCACAATATTTTTGCCAACACATCCTCCTAGGGCAAGGAAAACAAACGAGAAAATAAACAAATGGGACTACATTAAACTAAAAGTTTCTGCACAACAAAAGAAACTATCAACAAAATTAAAAGGGGGCCCACTGTAAAGGAGAACATATTTGCCAATGATACATCTGATAAGGAATTATTTTCCAAAATGTATAAAGAAATTATATAACTCAACACCAAGGAGACAACCCAATTTTAAAAAGTGGGCAAAGGATCTGAATAGAAATATCCAAAGAGGACATACAGATGGCCAAGAGACATATAAAAAAATGCTCAACATTACTACTCATCAGAGAAATACAAATTAAAAACAAAATGAAATATCACCTCATACCTGCCATAATGGCTACCATCAATAAATCAACAAGTGTTGGCGAGGGTGTGGAGAAAGGGGAACCCTTGTGTGCAATTGGTGGGGATCAGACTGGTGCAGCCACTGTAGAGAACAGTATGGAGGTTCCTCAAAAAATTAAAATTAGATCTGACTTATGACCCAGAGATCCCCCTTCTGAGAATATATCTTAAAAATCCCAAAACACCCCTATGTTCATAACAGCATTATTTACAATAGCTAAGATCTGAAAACTGCCCAAGTGCCCATCAGTAGGTGAGTGGATGAAAAAGCTGTGGGACATTCACACCATGGGATACTATATGGCTGTAAAAAGGTAGAAAATTTTACCCTTTGGAGACAGTATGAATGGACCTGGAGAATGTTATGCTAAGTTTAATGAGTCAGTCAGAGAAAGACAAATATCATATGATCTCCCTTATATGTAGAATCTAATGAACAAAATAGGACCAGAGGCATGGATACATGGAACAGGCTGACAAATGTGTGATGGTAGGGGAGTGGGAACAACTGGACAAAAGAAGGTGAAGAGATTAGTCAAAGAACATATATGCATAGCACATGGACCCAGGAAACAGTGTGTTCAAGGCCAGGGCAAGGGAGGGCTGGGTGGAGGTGGGCAAAGCCAGGGAGGAAATGGGAGACATCTGTAATAGTATCAACAACAAAAATGTAATCATCATTTTAGTATGTCACTACATAGATTTGAGGTATTTATATATTTCTTTGTTTGTACTAAATTTTGAAATCTATAGTGCATTTTATACTAAGAGTAGGGATCAACAAACACATTGTCCAAACTCTACCTGCCACTTGATTTGTAAATAAAGTTTTATTGAAATAAAGCCTCCACCATTTGTTATTTATTGTGAATGAAAGGTTCAGAGTTGTCTGGCCTGCAAATCCTAAAATATTTACTACCTAGGCCTTTAGAGAAAAGTCTACCAACCCTTGACTAGACCACATCTGAATTTGGTCAATAGCCATGTGTGGCTAATTGCTAGCATCTTGATGACACTTTAAAATTAACTTGTATATTTTACTTTCTCTCTTTGGCTTATAGCCCTCTGTTCCACTCTCTTTTTCTCATAGAGGGTATCTTTTGGTATCTTTTTGAGAAAAAGTGATGAAATATAAAATTTTATAGAACTTCTCCTGCATAATGTGCCCTCAAAATAAATGGATAAACTGGTTATGTATGAATCCAGATTAGGAGGCATTGTTTCTAAGCTTAAACTTTAGTTTCATATTGACATTCATTGTCTTTTTCCATCCAGAGTTGCTGTGGAGGATCAGATTCCTTTCTATTCCCTTTCTAAGCCTGACTTTTGTGAGGCTTTGTGTGTGTCTTTCTCAAGGAAGCTTGTAGAATTTTTTTTCCAGAGTATTCAGAGTTTTTACAATTTTTAATTTAATTTCATATTTATAATTTTTCATTTAAATGTCCACTTCAACATCGTTACCTTGACTTATGTCTGGTGTCCCCAAAGCCCGAAAGCTTCTGTTTTATCTTCTCTAAAGAATAAATATTTCCTCTTTTTCCTGTGAATCATTTGTCCAACTAGGGAGAGTGGGACAGGAATAAATGTATTTGGTGTAAATGAATTATAATGTTCTTAGCCCTGCCTTCATTCTTATAATCATTAGTACCTGGAAGTACCAGGTTACAGACATTCTGGGTTTTCTTCCTTTCCCTTCCCCCCACTTCCTTCCTCCCTTCCTTCCTCTCTTCTTTCTTGTGTTATATACTGACTGCCAAGGCAATAGCCCTCTCTGGTCTGTTAAATCAGTTTCCAGGCATCTGTCTGATTGACAGCTTCCAAAAAAGTATAGTTGTTTCTGCTTCTTTTTCATTATATACCTATGCTTGTAAATGCATCTTTAATATAATTCTCATGGGATTTGGTGATAGAGCACTATGCTTAATCTACCAACATAACAAAGAAAGCATCCAGTTACCTTCTAGACCCTTATCTTCTCATCTTTAGAGTGGGGATAATAATATCTACTTTGCACAGTTCTTACAAAGATTAGAGACAGCATTTTTCCTGGAACAATTTCTCACCCAGAAACTCCATAAAAATAAATCAAGCAACTACATTAAACTCGTTAAGGATAAAACATAGTAGAAACAGAATCCGATAATGTCAAAACAGGAAAGTATTATAGATGTGACATTCAACCTTCTCACTTATAATTGAACTTCAAATTCGGTTGTGATTTGCTTGGACTTTATAATCACAGTACTTCATAGGACTGCTCATCTGTGCCATGCCATTTAAAGCTGCTACTGAGACATAGGTAGATAGAACTCAGGCCAATTATGAAAGAAAACGAAAAAGTTTGGTGAGGATAAGAAAATGTATAAAAACTGTGGATTCTTTAAATAAGCCTTAAATCGTCTGTTTACATATGATTTCCATACTCATTTTTCTCAGTACATTCAATACCAGATATACCCACTCCTTGCTAATTTCCTGTTTCAGGTGCCAGAGCTGAGGGATGATCAGAGAGCCCAGGCCATGCTGGTGGGCGGGCCTGCTGGGGCAGGTCTCTGGTGGACAGTGAAAGCAAGATTAGATCTAGGAAAGAAAGAACATGTGGTGTGCCTGAAAAGTGGACTGGAGCCATAAAGAGACAGCTAGTGCCTAGACAGGACAAACAGGGCGTACTGAGAGGACAGGGAGCCAACAGATAACAGCGATGGAGAGAAAGGTGGCTGGAGAGGAAGAAAGACACTGACAACCTAAGCTGGGTTCAAACCCAACCACACAGCTGGGAGCCTGCCTGGACCCTGCTCTCCCGACAGGACAGAATCCCAAACATGCTGCATTTGTTCTGCTTAGAAACTTGTCAGAATCCCTTAGCATTGTACAGCCTATCCTGCTCCTCTAGATCAGCCCCATGTTAGCAGAGAGGTCACCAAGTCTTCCTTGGCTGGTCTCTCTTTACAACAAACAGGTTAATTTTCTGAACACAACTTTACTACAGCTTATGGTAAAAATAAACTCCTAAAGATGACTAATTATCAGAAAAGTTTAAACTCAGTGTCACCTAGAATTCCTAGTATTTTTATGTAATGAGAATTGTTATAATATTTTAAACATATGAACGAACAAAAGCTTCCCAGATCTCAGATGTGAAGGAATGACTTTGAGGGCATACTGAGAGTTGTTTCCATGTAATAGTTCAGAGTAAAGTCCTAAAAATCGACAGCCTGGGTTCAAATCTTAGTCCACCATTTATTAGTTATATGTTCTCTGTCAAGAGACTTAAGTTCCTTATACCTCATCTCTTAATATCAAAACAGGGTAGTAATCATAATAGAACCTATGTCATAAAGTGGTATTAAGAAGTTGAATGAAACATAAAAATACATTTTAAAGTCACAAACATTTTAAAGAATCAGTAAAAGTTAACAATTATTATTGATCAAGGAAACATGTATTGACCAAATGGTAATATAAATTTGCATTGTTTTCATCACAGGTGCTTTGCATAAATTAAAGACAAGGAAACAATAGTTAATAAGTATATGATATGTTATATAATATTACACATATTGGTGTGTACCAATATTGGTGTGTACCAATCTGGAATTGTAGATTTATTTCCATACTTTCCTGGTTCTTGAGGTTTTAGAATCCACAGGTCTAGCATGATTACATTCAAGACATTGTAATTTGTTAATTATATTACTTTAAAAATCAGTATTTTAAAAACATTTTGTAGTCATATATTTTTTAAAGTCTGCTAAAAACATTCAATGCTCTGCTCATCATGAAAATGCATAAAAACAAATGAATAACATATTAAATATTCTAGGACTTACACTTAAATAACTTAATAGAGTTGTAGCACTTGAAACAATGTCTAGAACATAGTATGTGCATTAAATGTTATATATTAATTATAATTTCATATTTAAGATTATATGTAAAGGCATTTCTGCCACATTCTCCAAATTAAAGAAATAAGAAAAGAGAACAAAAAGAAACATTCTCAAAACAATGATAAAAATGAAACTCAAGTTGGAATTTTAATAAAACTAGGAATTACACATAATGCCCTTATAATGTTCAAGGAGGAGCTACCCCATGCACTGAAAATTACATATGAGAGAAGACACATGAAACCACATCTACAGCTGAACAGCTCAGAAAGATGTGGATCCTTCCTGAACACAATTCTCTAGAGCAGGAGACTGTCTTGAAAGGGCAAACTAATATTATTTTTTGAAGCATGAAAGGGAGTGTTGACTCCAGTTGCGCAGCCTTTCTTCAATACACTTTCACATGATGAGGGAACAGAGCAGTCAGACCTGAGCGAGGAAACACCCAGAGGTCATTTTAGTAGAAAGGCGTCTGTCTGTGGAGCATGCCGTCAAAGAGAATTGTTCATTTGGTGCAGTCATGCAGCTGCTGATCTCTATTAACTAAAAAGAAGTTAAAAACAAATCAGCATGGTCAAGGTAATTATATGTCTTAATGAGCTTTACTTTGATCTAGACAGAATTTCTCTGGCTTAGGATACTTCCCTATCAATCTGCAAATAGTAGAGAAAATAAATTTTATTCAGAGAAATAATTTAAAAAGGTAACAACACAATGTACAAAAATACTACTCATGATAGTAAGTACTGAAAGAGAATAGAATGTTAGGGACAGTATAATGAAGAGAAGAGAAGAACACTCGCTAAAAAGAAAGAAAAAAGGCTACGAAGCAGACAAAAATGGGGACTACACATAAATATTTTAAAATTAATGAAACAGCCCGGCCGGGCGTGGCTCAGCGGTTGAGCGTCGACCTAGGATCCAGGCGATTGGGGTTCGATTCCCGGTCAGGGCACATGCCCGGGTTGTGGGCTCGATCAATGACTCTCTCATCATTGATGTTTCTGTCTCTCTCTCTCCCTCTCCTTTCCTCTCTCTGAAACCAATAAAGATAAATAAATAAATAAATAAATAAATAAATAAATAAATAAATAAAATTAATGAGACAATAAGATAAAATCAGAAGCATTCAAAGTTATTAAATACTTAAGTCATCAAACTTTTTCCTGTAAAGAGTTATACAGTAGCCCTGGCAGGGTAGCTAAATTGGTTTGAGCATTTTCCCAGTATGCCAAGGTTGCAGGTTCCATCTCTGGTCAGTGTACATACAAGAATCAACCAATGAATGCATAAGTAAGTGGAACAACAAAATTGATGTTTCTCTCTTCCTCCCTCCCTAAAATCAATAAAATAAAAAAAGTCATACATTAAATATTATGGGAGTTAAAAATCATATGCTGTCAGTTGCTACTTCTTAAGTCTGCCATCTCAGTATATAAAAGCCATAGACAATACATAAATGAATGGATACAATCAGATATGTCTGAGAAGCCATAATTTGCTGACCCTTGATTAAAAAGAAAGACTAATTAGGCCACAAAGTTAACCAGCTATAGATACACACTGTAAATAAGAGAAGATATAATTTTTTTTAAAGAAATGCTGATAATTAAGGGAAGAGCAGAGCCATACTAATTACATGTGAAAATAAAGCAAAATATCATACTAATATAGTATAGTGAACCATGTATTTCTATTATTTTCTTGTGTTCACACATAGGCCAATATCTTATGTAGCATAAATACTAAAAGATTCACAAATAGAAAATCCAATAACAAAGAGAAAACCATGAAATCAGCTAGAGAAAAATCATCATATTCAAGAAGGCACAGATAAAATTAACAACTGACATCTCATCTTTAACAATGGAGGATAGAAGGCAGTGGAAAAACATGCACAGGGATTTGGGTGTGAAATAGGGCTGTCAACCAATAATCCTTTATACATAAAATTATTGTTCAAAAACGAAGGTAAAATAAAGACATCCTCAAGTTAAAAAAAAAAAAAGCTGAATAGAAATAATTGCTAGCATACCTCCCATATAATAAAAAATAAAGGAATTTTTTTAGGTTACTCAGAAATTTCAGCACATTACAATCAATAATTAATAAAATGACTAGACAGAAAATAGGTAGAGTTGAACAATGCTACAATTAACTTGCCCTAACATATATGGAACAATTGATCCAACTAAGAAAGAATATATTTCATTTTCAAGCATACAGGGCAGACCATATATCAGACAACAGAACAAATATATTTAGAAGTACTGAAGTCATACAAAAAATCTTTAACTATGACAAAGTTAAATTAGAAATCAACAACTAAAAGAAATATGAGAGATTATCAAATATTTAGAAATTAAATTATCCACCTCTAAATAACTCATGGGTCAAGAAAAAGTTCAAAGGGAAGTTAGAAAATACTTTGGGCTTAAAACTATATATATTTTAAATGCCTATGTCAGAAAAAAAAAGAAAAGACTTAAATCAGTTAGCTAAGCTGCCATAAGGAGAAAGAAAAACAGAAGAATACTGAATTCAAAGAAAATAATAAAAAATAGAGCTAAAATCAATTAAAAAACAATAAAGGAAGTAAGTGAAAACAAAAATTGTTTTTTTGAAAAGATCAACAAAATTGGTAAGCCTTTATCTATATCAAGGATCAGCAAACCATGGCCTTGTAGACTGTGTATTACAAAATAGTTTAATTAGAGCACAACAGTGCCCATTCACTTATGTATTGTCTAATGGCTGCTTTCATACGAATGTACAGGGTTAGTTAGCTGCAATAGAGACTGTATAGCCTGTAAAACTTAAAACATTTACAATCTAGTTCTTTACAGAAGAAGAATGCCAATCCCTCGTACAAACAGAACAAGGTAATAAAAAACACAAATTGTCAGAATTAAGGATGAAAAAGGTAACATAATTACCAACCCTTCAGAATATTTAAAAAAAATAGAAAAATTATATGCAACAAATTAGACAATTTACATAAAATCGAGGAATTCTTGGAAGACAAAAATTACCAAAACTGACTGAAGACTATAAAAAAATAAAATAAAATAATAAATAGAAAATAAATAAGCAAATTGGATTGATGATTAGAAATATTTCCCCTAAGAAAAGCTTAGACTCAGATTGCTTCAATGATAAATTCTGCCAACTGTTTAAAAAATAAATACCAATTATTCATACTTTCAGCTAAGAGACAATGGGGGAACATTTCTCAACTTATTTTATGAGCCCAGTATTATCCTGATACTAAAGCCAGACAAAGGCAACCAGGTAAAAGGAAACTACAGATTAATATCACTCATAAACATAAATGTAAAAATCCTTAACAAAATATACCAAACTGAATCTAAGCAACACATAGAAGCACACCATGGCCAAGGAGGGTTTATCCTAGGAATGCAAAGTTGTTTTAACAATTGAAAATCAATTAATAAAATACATAAAGTTAATATAATAATTAGAAAAAATGCATAAAACTTAACAATTGTTTATTCAAATGTATGATAAAACTCTTAACAAATTGGGAATATAAGGGAAGTTCTTTACATGCTGGAGACTATCTATGAAAATCTCATGGCTAACATCTTACATATGGTAACAATTTATTGTTTTTTCCTTGAAATAGCAAGAAGCTAAGGATGCTTGCTCTTGTTACTTTTAATCAGCATTGTGCTGGAGATTCTAGGCAGTGAAATAAAATAGAAGGAAGGAGGAAGAAAGGAAGGGAAGGAGGGAGAGGAGAGAGGGATGGAGGAAGGAAGGAAGGTCATCAACATGGGAAAGAAAAATAAAAACATATTTACAGAGTACATAATTCTGTATGTAGAAAACAATAAGAAATATACCAAAAAGGGAAAAAAGAGCTAGAAAAATAATTTTTACCATAGTGGTAGGATATAGGATCAATATACAAAAATATTAATAAATTTTATTTCTACACACTATCAAGAAACAATCAATCTAAAAATAAAAGAAGGAAACAATTCCATTCACAGTAGCTTCCAAGAAAAATAAAATACTTGATAATAAATTTTAGAAAAGAAATATAAGGTTTGTAATTTGAATATTACAGAACATTACTGAGATACCCAGCTGGCATGGCTCAGTGGTTGAGCATTGACCTAGGATCCAGGAGATCTCCGTTAGAGTCCTGGTCAGGGCACATGCCCAGGTTTCGGGCTTGATCCCCAGTGGGGGGTGTGCAGGAGACAGCTGATCAATGACTCTCTCATCATTGATGTTTCTATTTCTCTCTCTTCCTCTCTCTCCCTTCCTCTCTCTGAAATCAATAAAGACATATTTTTAAAAAATTTACTTAGAGAAAGCTAAAATAATGTCTAAGCAAATAAAAATATTTTATTTTACATTAACGGATTAAAAGACTAAAAATTTCTAAATCATCAATTCTCTACAAAACAATCTACAAATTCAATGTACTCTATATCAAAATTATAGCAAGCTATTTTGCAAAAATGTGGGAAATTGATCCTAAAAATATATGAGGTAGTATAAGTCACCTAAAAAAGTCAAACTATTTTTTTTTAAGTAAAATAAACTAGTAAGAAACTATTCTGAATGATTTTAAGACATTAAAAAAATCAGTGTTTCAAAACAATATGGTCTTGGTATAAGTTAGGCAGATACATCAATGGGAGGAATTAAAAGTCAGAATTAAACCCTTACAGCCCTGGTCAGTGTGTGTGCGAGAGGCAACCCATAGATATTTCTCTCCCATATTAATGTTTCTCTCTCTCTCTCTCTCTCTCTCTCTCTCTCCCTCCTTCCGTCCCTTCCTTCCTCTCTCTCTAAAATCGATAACCATATCCTTGGGCAAGGATTGAAAAAAAGAAGACAGATTAAAAAAAATTAAACCCTTACAATTGTAGTCAAATGAATTTTGACATAGTGTTAAAACAATGCAATGAGCCCTGATGAGGTAGCTCAGCTGGTTAGAGTGTCTTCCTGATACACCAAGGAGTGGAGTCCAATCCCTGCTCAGGGCACATGAAAGAATCAGCCAATGATTCATCAATAAGTGGAACAAATTTACATTTCTCTCTCTCTTTGCATGTTAATATCTCAGTCAAAAGACAAATTACAAGTTGAGAAACACCTTTGAAATATATGTTATAGGCAGGTAGATAACATCTTTAATAAAAACAGCAACAAGAGTTATCAGAAAATTTAATGAGCCCCTTAAAACAGCTGCAAAAGATGTGGACAAACAACTCAGAGAATGAAATCCAAATGGCTTCAGGTGGCTGTAAGGATGCACAATTCCACTCAAAGTTAGAAATGTTAAGATTAAAATTATAATTGGATATCAGTTTTGCTTAAGTAGTAAATTGCAAACAAGTCTATAGTCCACTTCATGGTTTGACAGAGAAGCACACCCCCTTTAACTTCCCAGAATGGAGAGAAAAACAGCATCTCTGTGCTGGGACAATTTAGCAACTTTCATCCAGATTTAAAATGCAGGTACACCTGGCACGGCACTGAGATTTCCTGCTGACAAAGAAATGTACACATTGCATATAGAGTATGTGTGGGTATTAGCAAAAGATGAAAAATAACTAAATGTTCATAAATAGATCACTGTTTAAAGATCGTGTGGTAAATATATGTAACTGAATGTCTTACTGCTGTGGAAAAAAATGAGAAATCTATGTACCGATGTGCAAGAATCTCTGAGGTGTAGAACACAAACTAAAAATAAAACACCAGACAGAGCAATTTGTAAAATATGCAGCATTGATTTAAGTATACTTCATATTCTGTGCATAAAGTATTTCTGGGTGGACACAGGAGACCAACAGCAGGGCTACCTTGCTGGGAGGGGCAGGTGGGGCCAGTCAAAGAACATGGTACATTAGTATATAATTTTCACTATGTACTAATTTGAATAGTATCAGTGTTATAACATGTTCGTGTATTAATTACTCAATAAGCTAATTAAACAATATTCACGTTGGATGCCAGAATGAGACTGTCTCCCATTTTTTATTACATTTAACAGACAAATAACAAAACAATAGTTGCCAAATATTCCCATAGTGCAAAGCACAGTGCTAGAACACTGATGAAGAAGTTACATTAATTTTATGACTGTTTATTAAAGTTGTTACTACTTATTTGTACTATTTATTGCAAAGTTTCCCCAGGTTTTCATTTGCGTTGACTTTGTATTTTCTGGAAGTCTGGCAGATATTAGGTGTTAGGTATTGTTCCAAGAGTTATTGACATATCGTGGCTACTCCTCCCCACGTCCCCGCTTGAGGAACAGGAGGGGTGATGTCCCTTCACCTTGATGAACATGTGGGGAGTTTCAAGAGAAACCTCACAGAGCTCCACCTTTGCCCCTGGGAGTTTTGAAGTGTGAAGTGTTTTTGAGAGGCCAGCTCAGCTTCTGTAGGGGGCTGAAGAGACCAAGCAGCACTTCTAACTACCCCAAAGGTACATGTTTTGCGGTAGGATGGCTAAGGATCCTCTGGATAGAAGCTTGACTGGGTCATTATGAAATGAGCCCTTTTGATAGTTAAACTCAGCAGAAACTGATGCAGCAGGCTTGCCAGCATGAGGGCTTTGGGGGTGCCCTAATGGCCATCAGAGAAGAGGTGAAGAAGATGCGCCCCTCAGGGGCTCCGGCAGCCAGGAGGCCGAGTATCCACCTTCAGAATTCAGTCTGCCCAGCAGATCACATCTGTTCCAACTGTACTGCCTGCAGCCAACCAGGAAACAGACCAAAAGGGACACGGAGATCCTAGGATCTATGCCAGCGACAGTGAGGAACTCAGGTTAACAAGCCATTAACACTTCAAGGGACAATGGGAGACGGCAGGAATATTGAGCCCAAGAACTGGTCACCTTGCAGAGGCTGAAACCTTGTGGCCCAATTAAACAGGAAATGGAGCCACAGAAGGAATGTCACCTGAGACAAATAGAAAAAGAAAAAGAACAGCATGGCTTCCCCTTCCTGTTGGCCTCACTCTTATTTCAGGGCCTTCCATTGGTCGAGCCCTTCCAGACATCAGACCCTTGCTGGACATGCTGCTAACAAGTGCCTTCTGCCCCGGACTTTAGAGCACAGGAGACGGATTAAGAATGTGCCTGAGACAAAGGTGCCCCGAACAGCCTGAGCAGTGATATGGGACTTTCTTTGTTCTGACGGTCCTTGTGGTGCCCAGTGCAGAGAGGAGAGAGCATACAAGGTAGGAAACAGAAGAAGCCAGCTGTCCTCACCCCGTCTTTCTCACTCCCAGCATGCTCCCTACACAAGCGTACCCACAGAGCTCCCCACCCTACAAGGAGGGAGTCTAAGCTGAGCAGCAGCAGACGCCTGGAAGGAACGGTCGAGTGCCCTCCTGCACCCTGGCCGTGGCTCAGATCAGGCCACATGCAAACTGTGCCACACAGGCTGGTTCTATTCACTGGGACAGCTAGCCAGCAGTAACAGCATTTTTTTTTTTAAGGGAAGAAAGTAGAATTAGGATTTTATTGATTCTAATTCAAATCTGGGTTCTTTTCTGTTGATATTCATGATTTCATTCAAGTTGTTTGACCTCTCAGAAATGAAATGTCCTTGCCTGTTAAATGATGACCATCACTTAGGCTTTCACAAGGATAGCGCCCCCTCCTGGGACCAGGTAGGTGCTTCATAGCTGTTGGCCTCTTACCACAACTTCATCAGTTGGAATAATCTTAATCTCCTCTCCATCTATGAGAAACTCATCTATTGGATAAAATCTACCTTAAGTCTTTTTTTCACGAGTTAATCTTGCAAAAAGAGCAGTCCTGTTTACTCACACACCTTCTTTCACTAGGCTCACTCCTTGGTGATCGCCTGGCAGTTATTCAGTATTTTTAAGGGGGGGGAGGGCGTCCTTCACGGGCTGGGCTCCCATTTGGTCTGCACTCCTCCGTGCATAATCGCCATGCATTGAGCATTTGCTGGTTACTTCCTACCATAGCTCAGGACCAGCAACCAGATTGTTTTGATTCAAAAGCTGCCTCTACTTCTTGGCAGCTAAAGGACTTTGGGACAATTATTTAACCTCTCTTGTACAGTGGGACCACCTACAAAACAGGAATAATAATAATCGTACTTAATTCTCAGAAGCTAATTTGTGAAAGACGCTTGGGATCGATTTTGGTGTGTGATAATCCTTAAATAGAGGTTGGATATTATGATCTATTGGATGTAAATATCAGCTTATAAATTCCCATCAAGTAACCAATATTCATGCAGGTGGCCCTGGACAGTTTGGCTCAGTGGCTTCCTGGCCCTTACAGAGAAGGGCCTTGGGCTTCATTCCTGGTCAAGGGCATGCACCTGGGTTGCAGGTTCGATTCCCAGCCCAGGTCAGGGCACGTGAGGGCAGCAACCAATCAATGTTTCTCTCTCACATGAATGTCTCTCTCTCTCTCTCCCTCTCCCGCCCTTCCACTATCTCTCTCTAAAAATCAATGGAAAAAATATTTTAGAATGAGGCTTAAAAAAATACAATTCATGCACGTGCGGTTTGTTACTGAGGAAGCTTCCTGACATATGTATATATATTCACTCGTTTATTTATTTATTTTCTTTTTTCTTGTTGAATTACAGAGGTCCCCCATTCCCCTTATCTTCCATTGTATTTAGTATCACAGAAAAATTCACATGCATATATAATGGCCAAGATTCAGTTCCCCATAAGTGTATGACAGGCCTTGTCTATTTTGTAGATGGCTTTCCTAAAATAAGTGATAGACATTTGTGTAAACAAACACAGACTGAATTGAATGCCCTGGGAAAATGGGAATCTTATCTCCAACTATTATTTATATGCATTAAAAGAGTACCTTTGTATACACACTATCTTTGTGTACATCCCACCCTAATACAATAAATGTTGGAAAATTCGTCTTGTCTGTGTAACATATATCTTTTATTTTTTTACAGGAAGGAAAGTGATAATTTATGTTTTAATGTTCTGACATATTTTCTCTACTATGTCTTCTTGTAAAGGACTCTGGTTGCTGACTTTTCCCCCATTAAGGTCAAGCAGTCCTGTGCACTCTGTCATTCTGCATGAGTGGTGGCTTGCACAGGAGAGAAATTATAAAGGGGTCTACCCTGAAGAGGTCCCACTTCAGTGAGCAACTGGCTCCAAGCTAACAAGCTCAGAGCCTCACCTCTTATGTTTGGCTTCCCTTAACCTCCCCAATAATTGTGTTTTTAAACTAAATCCTCAGACATTTGCCTTACAATGAAACCCAGAGTTTGACTGTCTTGCCTTGTGCTTTTTAATTATTCTAATGAACACCTGTCATTTCAGACCAATATAATTAAAAACACCTTCCCTCCTCTCCCCCTTTCTAACTAAAGGTCAAATGACTACCCAATACCTAATACTCCCCTCCATATACACTCCTCTCCCAGCAAAGGCCCATCCTGCTAGGCTGTTTTATGTCCAATTTGTTTATCGTGATGAGAAATATGAAAATCTTCTGCAAAGGCCATTAATTTTATAGCTTGTGTTTCAAAAAATAGTTCCTGGACTATTTACATCTTGTCCTGTTAACACCTGAGAAAATGAGTGAGCTGAAGATATAAAACTCAAAAGTGAACAGTGTGTACTGTCTCCGCTAAATATAATTCATGGCTCAGAAGGGATCTTTATGACTCATGATCTCATATTTTCTGGGGCTGCATTTGATATTTGCTGCAGTGACACTGATTGCCTTTGATTCTGTTGATTTCGAGACATTTAGCATCCTTTTGGATCTCAATATTCAAAGTGAAAGTATTACAATTCATCTTAGCAGGGACAATTACTCTTCAAATTAACTTTCATAAGTGTCATGAGTAGCAAAATCTTTCCAGCTTAAGAAAACAAATTATTTATTTACTTCATAAGAAAAGGAGCTGAAAGGAACCCCAGAAATTACATAGCATCATCTTATTTAGTTTACTTTATTAATTTAAAATTTTCAGCTTTACTGATATATAAGACAAAAGTGTAAAATATCTAAAGTGTATATCATGGTTATTTGACATAATTCATATGCATATACATGGTGAAATAATTCTCCCATTTAGCTACTTAACATTTACCATTTCAATTATATAAGACAGTCTTCTCACCTTGTGACCAGAGATTATTCATCTTATAGCTGAAAGTTTAAACCCTTTGCCAACCTCACCTTATTTCCCCAACACCCCATGTGTTTACATACATGTACATGTTAAAATATATATGTTAAATATATGTTTGTATATAAGTTTATATTCTACATATATATGTGTATATGTGTGTGTGTGTATATATCTACACACACATACATATATATGCACATGTTCTGCAAATAAATGAGTTGATAGACTATTTGTGTTTCTCTGTTTGGCTCACTTTAGTTAGTATAATGCCCTGAAGGACCATCCATGCTGTGGCAAAAGGCAAATTTTTGTTTTGTACTCATGACTGAGTAATATTCCATTGTATATTTACACTGCATTTCTTTATTAATTTATGTACTCTGGGTTTGTACCTTGGCTACTGTGAATAATGGCACAATAAACCTGGGAGCGAGTATATTTTTTCAGTATTCTGTTTTCCTTTCCTTTGGACACACACCCAGATGTGAGCTCGCTGGGTAATGTATATGGTTGTTCCATATTCAGTTTCTTTAGAAATGTCCACACTGTTTTCACAGTGGCTGCACCAGTTTACATTCCCACAAAGACTGTACAAGTGTCCATTTACTACACATGTTCATCAGCATTTATCACTTGTCCTTTTGGTAACAGCCATCCTAACAGGTGTGAAGTGACATCTACTGATGCTTTTAATTTGCATTTCCTTATGAGTAATGACAGGAACCCCTTTTTATGTTCCAGTGGGCCGTGTCTAAGTTATCTTTAGAAGCATTCTATTCAATTCCTCTTCCCAATTTGTATACCTTTTTTTAATTGATTTTTTTTTTTTTTTTTTTAGAGAGAGGAAGGGAGAGAGATAGAAACATCAATGTGAGAGAGAAACGTTGATTGGTTGCCTCCTGCACCCACCTCAACAAGAGATCGAATATGAAACCAGGGCATGTGCCTGACCTCTGATTGAACCTGCCACCTTTTGGTGTAAGGGGCTACGCTCCAAACAACTGAGCCAAGCAGCCAGGGTTCTCCTCTTAAATTTTAATCAGATTTTGTGTTTTCTTGCTATCGAGTTTTATGAGTTCATTATATATTTGGACATCAACCCTTACTAGATAAATGATTTACACATATTTTCTTCCATTCCATAGGCTGCCTTTTCTTTTTGCTGAAGGTTTCCTTTGCTGTGCAGAAATTTTTTTGTTTTATATAGCCCCACTTATTTTTACTTTTGTAGCATTTGCTTTTGGTGTCATATTAAATATATATATATTGCCAAGACCATTATCAAGTAGTTGAATACTGAGTTTTCTCTAGGGGTTCTGTGGTTTCCTTCTTATATTTAGGACTTTGATATATTTTAAATTGTTTTTGTGTGTGAGTTAAGATAGACATCCAGTTTCATTTTTTTGCATGTGTACATCCAGTTGTGCCGACCTCATTTATTAAAGAAACTATTCTTTCCCATTGTGTATTTTTGGATCCATTGTGATGAATTCATTGAACATATATACATATGTTAATTTCTGGGCTTTCTGTTTTGCCCCATTGATGTATATGACTTTTTACATCAATACATATTGTTTTGATTAGAGTAGCTTGTAATAAAGTTTGAAATCAGGTAATGTGATGTCTCCAGCTATGTTCTTTCAACATATTGCTTTGGCTGTTCAGGATCTTTTGTGGTTGTATACAGATTTTAGGTTTATTATTATTATTATTATTATTTTATTTCTGTGAAAATATCACTACAACTTTGATAGACTGCATTGATAGATTGCTTTAGGTAGTATGAACATTTTAACAATGTTAATTCTTTCAACCTATGAGTATGGAATATCTATTTTATTTATTCATGTTTTCTTCCATTTCTTTCACTAATGTTTTATAGTTTTCAGTGTATAGATCTTTCACTTCATTGGTTAAATTTTCCTAAGGCATTTTATTCTTTTTGATGCAACGGCAAGTGGGATTGTTTCATTTTAATTTCTCTTATTTTTCATTGTTGGTGTATGGAAATACAACTTATATTGTATATTTTTTGTTTATCAAGAAACTTTACTGAATTCATTTATTAATTTATTTTTTATTTTTTTAGAGAGAGAGGAAAAGAGAGGGAGAAAGAGATAAAAACATTAATGATGAGAGAGTCATTGATCAACTGCCTCCTGCATGCCCCAGACTGGGGATGGAGCCCACAACCAGGACATGTGCCCTGACCAGGAATCGAACTTCGATCTCCTGGATCTTAGGTTAGTGCTCAACCACTGAGCCATGTCACCTGAGCTTCATTTATTAATTTTAAAAAGTTTTTATTGGTGGAGTCTTTAGTGTTTCCTATAAAAAAAATCATGTCACTTGCAAGTAAAGACGTTTTGCTTTTTAATTTGGATGTCTTTATTTTTTCTTGTATACTTGCTTTTACTAATATGTTAAATAAAAATGATAAGAGGAAAGCTTTTGACTTTTGATTATTGAGTATAATGTCAGTTGTAGGTTTTTATATATGATCTTTATTATGTCAAGGTATGCTCTCTCTATATCTATCTTACTGGGTGTTTAATCATGAATTGCTGTTGAATTTTGTAAAATGTTTTTTCTGCATCTATTCTGACAGTCATGATTTTTGTCTTTCATTTTTTAATGTGGTGTATCATGTTGGTTGTTTTGCAGATGTCGATTCTTGCATCACTGGCTAAATCCTTCTTGGTCATGATGTATGGTCCTCTGAATGCGTGGTAAGTTTAGTTTGCTAATTTTTTGAGAATTTTTGCATCCATAGTCTTCAGGAACATTTGCCTATAGTTTTATTTTTTTGTAGTGTTGTTATGTGGTTTTAGTACCAGGTTAATGCTGGCCCCAGAAAATAAGTTTAAAAGTATTCCTTCTTCTACTTTTTGGAAGAATTTGGAAGCACAGCTATTAATTTTTTATTTATTATTATTTTTTAATGTTTGGTGGAACTCACCAGTGAAATCATATGATCCTGGACATTTTTTACTTGAAACTTTTTGATTACCGATTGAATTTTAGTGCTAGTCGTTATTCTGTTCAGGTTTTATATTTCTTTATAATTTAAACTTGGTAGGTAGTATGTTTCTAGGAATTCATTCATTTTTTAAAGTGTAATTACATGATTCTTCTCTTTTTCTTGGTTATGCTAGCTAAAAGTTTGTTTATTTATAAAAGCAGTTCTTAGTTTATTGGTCTTCTACATAGCCTTTTTGTTTTTCATTTATTCCCTCTGATCTTTTTTATTTCCTTTCTTCTACTCAATGTTGGCTTATGTTTTTCTTCTTTTTCTAGTTTTTTAAGGTGTAAGTTTATTTGTTTTTTCTTTGAGGTCTTTCTTGATCTTAACGTAATATCTATTGCTGTGAACTTTGAACTTCCGTCTTAAAACTGACTTTGCAGCATGACAGAGGTTTGGGAATGTAGTGTTTTCATTTACGTTTGTCTCATGGTTGCTGTTTTTTTAAATTTTCCTCTTGATTACTTCATTGTCCCAATGTTTGTTTAGGTGTAAGTTATTTAAATTCTACATATTTCTAAATTTTCCAGATTTCTTCTGCAATTGATTTCTAGTTTCATGCAATTTTGGTAGAAAAGATGCTTGATATGCTTACTGTTCTCTTGTTCTCTCTCTTTGTGGTTTTTTTGGGTGGTATGCCAGGATTCTGCTCTCCTTATTTTTTTGTATATTTACTTTTATTTTTGCTTTGTCTTTAATTTTTGACAATTTTTTGTAATGTGTATTGGATGAATCTCTTTGGATTTCTCTCATTAGGAAAATCTCTGGGCTTCCTGGATTTGTGTTTTTTCCCTCAAATTATAGAAGCTTTCAGTCATTATGTCTTTGAATAAACACTTTCCCCCTTCTCTTTAGACCCTGATTCTCCTTCTGCCCCCTTTCTCTTTCTGGGACCCCTGTAATGCATACATTAACCTGTTCATAGTGTTCCCCAAGGCCCATAAGCACCTTTACTCTTTATATTTTTTAAAAAACAATTTTTCTTGATTGAATGAATTCCACTGACCTATCTTTGAATTTGCAAATTTGGGCGCAGGGGGGAGTGGAGCTGGATCTAGTATACTACTGAATTCCTTCCTTATTTTTTTTTCGGTTCAGTCACTGTGATCTCTGTTTGGTGTATTTTTATATTATCTGTCTTTTTGTTGAAATTCTGTTCATGCATTTTTCTCCTGACCTGAGTGAGAATCTTTAAGAGCATTATTTTGAACTCTTTATCAGGTAAGTCACTTCTCTCTATTTCATTCAGTACTGTTTCTGGAGATATTTATTATTTATTTATTTATTTATTTATTTATTTATTTATTTATTTATTTATTTATATTTAAGAGAGGGGGCATAATCCCTTAATTTTTTCTTTTCCTTGACTCTCTGTGTGTTTTCTGCATATTAGATAAAACACACCTCCCTCAACCTTGGTGGGTGGTTTCTTGTAGATAGTGAACCTTATCATTTACCTGGGCCTGAGTTCTAGGTTGTCTCTCACACCTTTGTGATTGTCCATGTCAACTTCTTTGTTCTTAGTGGCTCCCAGGAGCTGAGGGTGAGCCAAGACTCGTTAGTGTCCTGAAGGGAGAGACATAGGAAGATTAAGGATAACTAATTGTAAGCTGATTGAAAGCCAGAATCTCATGCAGCATCTTTTAAAGTATTCAGACATTTTTAGGGAATGACTGGGAGTCAGGCATTTTTGTCTGATTCCTGTTCCTGAGCCAGTTAAGAATGTTTTGTTTTTTTAGTCTTGTGGGATCTGTGAATGCAAACCCTACTGGCTGCCAGTGCCAGGTAATTGAGGGGTGTGTTCCTGGGTAGCAGCCACAAAATCCAGGGTTGCCAGACATATGCACAAGCTCCTTCCGGGGAGGCATTGTTGACCTGGAGCAGGTCAGTGGGAGGTGGTGAAGACAGTTCCCATTGGTAACCCTAGTCTACAGGAAGAACTGCAGTTGGCTGTGCGACATGAGCTCAGTTACACATCAGTCATTCCGACAGTATCTTTTAAAGTATACACATAGCCTCTTTCAGGGGAAGACTGGGGGATCCACAATTCTGTCTGCTCCCTTTGTGCTGAGCCCTGGGGGAAAGCCCCAGGGAGTCCTTGGGGGAGAGCCCCAGGGAGTTCCTAAGCAGTTAGGAACCATTTCTTCATTTAGCATAGTCTTGTGGGCCTAGTGGGTGCAAGTCCTGCTTAGGATTTTATGGATCCGTCACTCAGTTTAAGTCTTAAAATTTGGGTGCTAATGTTGGTTTCAAACACTTTACTCCTTAAGGAAAAGACAGGCATTGTGAGTTTCATCCCATTTTTATGTTGCTGTGTCAGGGGTTTATGGTGAGAGTGTGTCTCAGTGTTTCCTTCTCATTTTGATGCAGACATTTTCTCATTTGTGTAATGTGTAGGAGTCGCTCAGCCAGTTTTTGGATTTCTTTGAGATGGAATTGCTTTGCATATAGCTGTAGATTTAGTATGTCTATAGGAAGCTGAAAATCAGGAGCCTCTTAGATGTAAACCTCATCGTATTATTTTTATTGCTAAGGCAAATGAAATCAGAAAGTTTACCTGTACAGCTATGAAATCTACTATGGCCCCAGAACTTATACCATACTCAACACATAACTTACACTCAAACTTACGCAATAGTGAAAGAACTTCTGCTCTTTCTTTACCTCTTTGTCTCCTTGTTCCCCCCATAATACGTGTTTATTAATAATTTACAGGTGAATCAATTAGAAGTTGTATAGTAGATACTAGATTTCTATTCAGAGGTGCTATAGAAGGGGGCAGCTGCAACCAAAATTAATTTAGACTGTGATAAAGACTAAAAAGCATTTATTTGAGCAAAAAGGGGCTGCAGCCTGGGGGATACTGATTCAGGTAGTAACTTAAACTGTGTTCTACTGAGACAAAGGGGAAGCTGTCTGTTATAGCAAAAGTTTTCACCCAGGTTCCCAATTAGATCCATTATGTAAATGAGGTGTCCATATTGTGCAGTTCTGATTGGATAGGACAAGTCTCATTTCATTGGTAGAAAGATGAAACCAAGGTTTCCCTTTAGTAGTTGACCAGATGGCCATAAACAAGTGGGGCACAGTGTGAGAAACTGAGGGTTCAGTTTGAGGTTCTCCCAGTAAATGGAGTACATGAGGAGTCCCTGTCAACAAGTGGCCAGTAGGATTTAATTTTTTAAAAAATATGAGCCCTTGGTTGACCATGAGGAGTCCATCTAGGCAGATAAAATCCTTCTTGGAGTCCACGTTAGATGAATATTTATTCTCAGGGTCTACACAGCGTTGAGCAACAGCTTTGTCCAGATCCAGGCTAAGGCAGGTCATCCTGAATGCTGACCCACAGACCTAGACCAGCTGAACACAACCAAGACCTCAATAGAAATTACTTTAAAACTATACTTAAAACGACTAGGGCAAAATCTAGAGGTATGTACTTTTAACACCCTCTTTTGACTTTTTTGCTCAAGATGCTAACTGATTTGCCACATTTGCCTACCACTCTCCCCAAAGTTCAGTGAAATAGAAAAACTACACAAAGGAAGTAAATAGGTAACAGGATGGGAAGACAAGGGACACCAGGGATGCTGATGGTATTCAGGAAGACAGAAAGAGAGCAGGACCTTACAACAGTGGTGAGAACTCAGCTCACAGGAGTTGAAGGGGTTTGGGGCTGTGACTGTCCTCTAGGGGAGCAGCTGAGGGTTGATATTGGTGGGCACAGCGAGCCAGAGCAAGAAGAAGGCAGAGATCAGAGAAATTAACTGGTTAGTAGTATTAGGTTACCTCTTTCTCACTCTACGCATGTAGAGACACAGACACTGTAGAGTGAGGCCAATTGAGAGGCCCCTGCAGTGGGGTTTTACTTTCTGCCTGGGCACAGGCATCACTAGTTTTCCTCCTAGTAAAAACAGTGTTTGAACTGTGGTGTGAAAGTGAGGTGGGAAATTTCCCATCCCCTCTATTTTTAAGCACGTATAATAAAGTGTTTTATTCAAAACAGCCCTTAACCAGGCACAGGCTTATAGTTAGCCCCTCCCCCATCTCTTTTGGACCCAGAAATTGACAGATGACCCAAGCTACTCAAGCACAGAGAGAGCTCAAGGCATCATCCTGTACCATTAGTTGACTTTTATTCATAACTATAGGTAAATATCTGGCGACCCCACACATTTGAGAAAAACTAATGTAACAATAACAAACAAAAAAATATGAAGAAAAAGGCATACACCAAAAAATAAAGTATGTATTTGAGGGGAAAAGAGAACTTAAAATAATTAGGAGAAAAAATTTGCATTCATTTATTAATTTATTAATAAAAACGAATCTTTACCAGGCTCCAACGGTGGCCCAGGCACTGTTGTAGCAGAGAAGATATACTGTAGCAAGCAAGACAGATAAGGTCTCTTCCTCATAGAGCTTAGATTTTTGTGAGAAAATAGACACTGAAGAAATTAGCAAATGAGATATAATTTAAGTAGCAGTTAAATAGTAAAATAATAATTAAGTTAAAGAATTAAAGAGTTATAAGAAACAAAACTGACTTTTCAACAGAGAACAAATTTATTCCTAGGAACTCAGAGAAGGCTGGAAACTAGGCTTTTGTGACTTCACAGACAAGAACAAAGACAAACTCAGGCCGCAGAGCTGTTAATTGCAGAAATCAGGAAAGTCACCCTGGATGCCGTGCGCCTCTCTCACTCCTTTGTCATTGGACAGTCCTGGAAATCCCTGCACCCCCTTTTTGGGAAAGTCATAACATGTTCCCCTCTGCTAAGAAATTTGGGGAGGCCCACTTCAGTTGCATAGATAGCTTTCTACTTAATGTCCAAGGTGGGTGCATCTGATGGCAGAGCCTTGGCCTTCCTAGCAACCAGGAAGGCTATAAATGTAGGTGGGGTTTCAGTTCTAAAATGTGAGGCAAACTCTGTCTCTTAAGTGGATCATTTCTGAAATATAGGAAAGGGTTCCAGATAGTAGGCCACCAAAACAAGTGACAAATACCCACCACAGTGGATTGGAGGGTCAGACAGTATTTTCCCACCTTTTCTTCCTTCAATGCATTCATTTACTCATTTCAGAAAATGAGAGTAGGACTCAATGGTTGCTGAAGATACTTCCATCTTTTACTTTCTAAGATTCACTGATTCAAATAGAAATGGGAGAAGAATACTTCATATGCAATGTTGGGAAAGCCGGGCAACCAACATGAGAAGAGTTTTCTGAGTCAAAAAATAAATTCAACGCAATCTTGTCATTGAAAAGTAATGACAGAATATAGACTATGAGACAGGGAGAAAGAGAGAGATTAATAAAAAATAGTATGTAGAGAAGCTGACTAATGCATTAATGAGACAGTTGAGTTCTGCTTGGAAACTTGCTCAACTGAAGGCACTGACACAAGGAGATACCTGTAAATGTTCCTCAGCCTCACTCTCACAGCATAGTGCACCGGAGGAAGCTTACAATGCTGATGCCTTACTGGAGGTGGGAACATCTAAGAATGGAAAGAACGAGTTTCCTTCCTTCCTTCCTTCCTTCCTTCCTTCCTTCCTTCCTTCCTTCCTTCCTTCCTTCCTCCCTTCCTTCCTTCCTCAAACACTTTTTCCTCCTCCTGCATTTTTAAGAATGAAATGCATGTTTCCAGCTGGCAACCATTTACAGCCTAGAAATTGATCATCACCACATTATGCAAGTATCAAAAAACCAGTAACATAACATCAGAGAACCCAGAAAAGGTGCCTAAGAGCCACAAAAATATTTCTACGAGATTAAGCTGCATATTGAAGGAAAAACAGGAGCTCATCAGGAAGATAAAGAGAAGGTGATTATTCCAGAGAAAAAGAACACATTAAAAAACACACAAGTAAAGTGTTCGACTTGATTTGGGAAGTCAGCGCAGTTGAGATGGTGATCACATACATGAAGAAGGGCCAGGAGATGGGGGCCTCAGGCACAACACCAGGGCTCTGGGTTGCTGGTTAAATAGTTGGTACTAAATTCTGGACAACATAGTGGCCCAGAAGGATTGGGGCAAGGAAGTAAGAAGTCTGAGTTGAGGGAGAATCTGCAGATTGGAAGCATCAGGGCAAACTAAAAGATGATTGTAATAATACAGGGTAAAAGCAATAATAGATCCAAGGCAAGGGGATAGAGAGAAAAAACACGGTGGACTCAAGGGAAACTGGAAGATCAGTTAAGAGGATGCTGGGAAGTACAAACTTGAGTGGTTTTCTTGAGCCCTAATCTCAAACTACTTTCAATCTAAAGAGCAGAAAAAGGAGAAGATGTGTAGGACAGTGTGTGCACACACTTATATACGCATACAGTAAGCACACACTGTGCGCAGAGATCTAAGGCACTTTATCATCACATCAGGTTTTGTTTTTTTGTAATCAATACTCTGATTACCAAATCTCTTAAATGTAGCATTTTTATAAGGCTAATGTATTCGAGAAACACATATTTTATGAAAAAGATGGAATTTTTCTTGTATCGTTTGAAACAAGTAATATTTGATATACCAAGTTTGCAGGTTTGATCCCCAGTCAAGGCACATAAAAGAAGTAACCAATAAATGCATAACTAAGTGAAACAACAAATCCATCTTTCTCTGTCTTTCTCTCTCTCTCTCTCTCCCCCTCTCCCTTTCTTTCTATCACTAGAATCAGTAAATACATTTTTTAAAAGTAACATTTAGCTCCCCAGGAAGAGAAATGTGGGCTTTCAGCTGTGGGGAACAAATAGGTCAGTGTAATTAGGTTGGAATGAACTGATTTGGGCTAGAGATGGTAAGAAGATGATGCTGACTAACTAAACAGACCATGCAGACAAGGGACGAGTTAGAATATTAAGAAGGTAAAACTAATGACAGCCCTTTAAAAGAATCACGGATTGGTTTATGGGTGGTAGTAGTAGAGGAATTGAGAGAAAGTTGGTTTAGGAGATAACATGAAGGGAGAGTGGGGTAAAGATAGATAAGTGGGCTGGGCTGCACAAGAGAGGAGACTGGCTGTGAGTGGCTGGGAGGAACTGGAGGGAGAGTCGGGAACTGGGAGTGTTGGGAGGGTTTCTAAGAGCAAGGTAGAGAGAAGAGGTCCATTTGGAGAGTTGTGCTGACACGCAACAGAGAGACAAAGCAGAAATGGTCATGTCAGGCAGCAGGATTATCCTGTGTGAGGACAGGTGGGCACATCTGTTATTTTGGCTGTCAGATATTTGATGAAATCCTGATGATAAATAGCTTTTACGTGTATTTCACCAAGTCTGAGCAGTATCACGGACCCCACTCAAAAAGTAAAAATAAAAACATGTCAGGCTATTCTGCCTCACTTACACCCAAATTCTTTCAGGCTGGCTTATTGTTCTGAACTCTCCTTTATCCATGCTTCTCTGGTCAAAAGTCAGCCAGGATTCCCTCCTTCCTAGTACAACACTCTGCACATCTCCCCCTTGCTTTCAAGGCTTTCTGCATTGCAAGCTTGATTAACTTAGCTGATCTCATTTTCCACTAATAGACATTGCACATTTTCCCAAGTAGATGATCATCTGAATGTACCGTAAAACCAAATTAGTCATTTAAACATGTGCTTTTTTACACTGTACAATTTCTTCTGATAGGTATAACTCTCTTTCATCTTTCACTTTTCAACTTGGCTAAATTTAGTGTATAAATATTATTATTGGACACTGCTCATTATTACATAATATTAAAGAAAAATAAAAGCATAAAGATTAGTAATAAACTAAACAAATGATTATCTTTTTTTAAATATATCTTTATTGATTTCAGACAGAGGAAAGGAGAGGGAGAGAGAGCAATAGAAACATCAATGATGAGAGAGTCATTGATCGGCCGCCTCCTGCATGCCCCCCGTAGGGGATCGAGCCCGCAACCCGGGCATGTGCCCTGACCGGGAATCGAACCCCGATCGCCTGTATCCTAGGTCGATGCTCAACCGTTGAGCCATGCCCGGCCAAGCCAAATGATTATCATTTAACAAAAAAAATAGTGCCTTGGCTGTTCTGGCTCAGTCTGTTGGAGCATCGATTCCCATCAGGGTGCATGACTGGGTTTCGGGTTGATCTCCAGTTGGGGCGCATTATAGGGGGCAACCCAGTCGATGTCTCTCTTGAATTCACGTTTCTCTCTGTCTCTCTCTCCCCCTCCCCTTCTCTCTAAAATCAGTAAAACATACCCTTGGGTGAAGATAAAAAATACTTGGTTATATGGAAATCTTAGATATGCAGAATAACACCAGGCCCACTCCAGGTTCTAAATAACATGGAAGTTGCTAATAATCTTAGACTACACTAGACAGTTTACTTGCTTCCCTGTAGAAAACAAAACATTTTCTTTCCTAAGGCATGTCGTATAAAGGAATATTATTCTTATATTCTATGAGAATAAGGACATCAGACACTAGACCACATAATCATAGAACCCTTTAAAAAATTACAGAAAGCATGGTCTTATTTTCTGGCTAGTTTTTACATAAAACTATTTATTAATAAAATGACTTACATTTATTGCATGCATTTTTCTTAACTTTCATGTTAATATATTCCAGTATTTCATAAGACTCAAACAAGTTTCCTCTTTAACATCCAGTTTAGTTGTAAATTATGAACAAATGATGCTGAATTTATTAATGCCTTCTATCCATTTTCTAGGCATCTTGTAACATTACAAAATTATGTATCATGAGCTATATGGTCTTCTGAATTTTGATATTATAATCAAGGGCAGTAATCAAAGAAGACTATCTCTAAGTCAATCTTAATTTTGTCTAATTGACAATAGAAAAACATCAATTTAAAAGTTAATTTGGTAAGTAATCTTTGAATCATAGGAAGCATTTTAAAAGGATTTTGGAAAGAGAAAGATCTGCCATGGAAGATTCTCATTGTGATTTGTCAACAAAGAGAAAATTAATAATTTTGCAAATTGTTATCTCAAAAAAAGCACTAAGATTTTTCAAAAGAAACTTTTTTTCCTTAAGTATTGGACATCTTGTAATTAAGTCTCTGTAACTAAATATATTGATAAATTTCATATAAACCTTCCCCAGGGTGCTGGACAAGGGACAGATGACTGAATATCTTAAAAGGTTGTGACTGACGCATTCCTTACGCCACTGTGATTTGCATGCACAATGTCCTTAATTTGAAAAACAATAAAAAGACAGCATGGAAAGTCGACTGGGGAATCTGCTTTCAAGCTGTAGAAATAACATCTGATACTCACCATCATCTGTAATCTTTAATATCAATCATTAGACATATTAACTACAACAAAAATCAACTGTATTTGCTCGAAGAACATAATGTATTTATGATAAAGAGATGCACATTGCTACAGATCACGGAGGAAAAAATATTCAAAAATGTTTGAATTCTATAAGATAATTAGATACTATGGATTGAACTTGGTTTATATCTGAAGTATCGTCTAATGGATTGAAAAATGGCCAACAGGCTAAATCTAAAGCTAGATGATAAATAGAAGCTTATTCAGCCAGGAGGTTTTCCTGCGAGGTGCCATAGGCATGAGAGTTAGTTGCATTTAATTTGTCATTGTTATTAATGATTTGCAACAGAGATAAACAACAGATAAATTAAATGAGCAGGCAGTTGAAGATTAGAAAGAGTTGCATGCCTCTGCAATACAATCACGGGGCCTGAAGCAAGTTGGAAATCCATAATGCGTTCGAGAGATAACAAAGCACTGTTTAAACCAGAAAATAACAAAATGTACATAAAAACAAATAAGATACTTAAATTAGAAAAATGAAAACATCAAGTTACAATAATTGACTTGAATGGCCCAGAGTAAATCATATGTTTCCTTTGTTCAGGTAGCAGGGATCTTGATACCACATTTACTACTCCTGTGTTGAACTTCATCTGCTTGTCATGTCACATCAATGTACTCATGTTCATTGTGAATGTTTCTTTAAATGGAAATATATAGATTATTAATGTACAATCTACTGGAAATGTGATATAAACTAAAGTAAAAATGACAGGGACTTAGCAAGAACTCAACTTCTTTGACTTTTTTGGGGATTGTCCCAGTGTAGGAGTGTCAGGGGTAGCAGTGTGTCTCCTGTGGACAGGAGGGGTGAGTAAAGTGCCTACTGAAATATGTTACATCGACTCTTACTCTGTAGAGACCCACTCTTATTTAGTTCTGTGTTCTTGACTAAATCAATTGAGAGTTACTGTATATGCATGTATGGTAACTTCCCACAAATTCAAAATCTTACAATGCTTTAAACTCATTTCAGAAATGACTTCTATGTGATCCTAATTTTCAACTCTTTGGTTTATACAACAATTTTCAGGATGTCACAAACTGAATAGTAAAGGAGAAAATAGAAAAAATGAACAACAAAAAAAAACATAGGAAATTTATGAAGAAAAAAAGATTTTTCAAAATAGTTATTGGCCCTCACCTCAGTACACATTATGGCTGATTGTCCTCTTTCTCTGTGGAAGAAGGAGCTGGCTGGGGCTATGGTTACCAATCAATTTAAGAGAGACAATTTATTGACTCTAACTGTAATAGACTTCAAAAAGGTATATAACAGATAACAAAATACTAGAAAAGAAAATCAAGAGGCTGTCGAGTTGGTCATAGATCCACCAAACTATGTTAGCTCAGGCTATAGTAATCAAGTTAAAACAGTCTCGGAGCAGACACAGCCAAGTATCGAATCATAGGCTCTCAGAATGGAAAGTGAGATTAGGTCATCTGTATTAACCCTCTAAATAGATGCATAAATTCCAAATAAGTGATCATGTAGCCTTTTATTGCACACTTTCAGAGACCGGAATTCACTGCCTCACCAGGCAGTTCATTCCATTTCAGGACAACTCTAATTATCTAAAAGTCCTCTCTTCCATTAAGCTCAAATCTAGCTCCTAATAATTTCTACTTGTAAATCTTAGCTCTTTTTTCTATGGCTACAAAATAGAACCCCAAGAATTTCTTCTAATTCATTCTAAATATTTGAAAAGATGTCAACTTAAGTCTTTGCCACAGGCTAAACCCATGTTTTGTTTTGTTTTGTTTTCAGCTTTTCTCTTGATATTCCCTCAATTCCATTCTCATCACTTTCTGGGCCTCTCCCTATCTTTTCATTTCCAGTTTATCTTGGTTATTTTAAGGAGTTTTATTCAGTATTTAATGCATTACTCCTCTAGTATCAATGCAGTTAGCATGAAGCAGAGTTGTAACCTCACCATCGAGTGCTGAACACTGCATCTATTCCAGTTCCAAAGAGAACAGTGGAGGATTCTAGCTGTCAGGAACCTCTGTTGACTCATGATGTATGCTTATTGATGATTGCTTCCCTACTGGGGAAGCTTCATGTCCCTTCTCCACTCAAACTACTTTGTTTCTCATTCAGAGATCATTGGTGCCTCAAAAATGTTTAAGCAGAAATGGAATTTATCATCATCCCACAGTTTCTTAGTGGAGGGCATACAATGATTTAAAATCAAATATTAAATGCATAGATAGTTATTATTAGATTATTGTCAAGTGAATGAAGAACCTAATAAAGGGTGAGTTTGTATAGAGAAAAAATGGAGGCTAGAAAAATATACATCTGTAACAAAAAACGCACTTTGCTAATTTACATGTTTTTTCTAAAATCATTCCTAAGAAATGTGCAATGAAATAGAAATGTCATTTTTGAAGGTAAGTAGACCTGGCCTTGAATTCATGCTTTTTCACCTACTTGTTATCTGAATTTAAAGTAATTACAAGTTTATCTAAGACTTAATTTCAGTAATTCAAACACTTACTTCAACAGTTTAAAATGAGAATTAAATAAACAATGTACTAAATTGGTGAGCACATTTATGTACAATAAGGTCCTCTTCTTCTCTAACAACTAAGATATCACTCATGAACATTTTAAGTCTACAGACAATTCTTTAATAACTCTGAATACTCTTAATTCAAACCCTGGCCTAGGAATAAATGGATGTCCATGAATTGTTGTTTCAGGGAAAATAAAAGTAGTTTTACCTGCAAGCATCCCCTCCAGCTCACCGTCATTGTGTCTTGATTCCTTCTGAGTAATTTCTCAAATATCTTTTCTCTTTGAGAGCTGAGTGTCCAAGAAGTGTAGGAAAAAAATGGAAAGACTGTGCTAACTAAGATCGTGCTAAGGTGAAGGTATGGGTCACTGATCTCCTCAAGAAGATCAGCTCAGAAAGGATGCTTCTGCATGCTTTCCGAAATGGAAAAGCTACAGAGCAAGTGAAATGGTGGTGAAGAGGAAAGGGGATCTTTTCATTTTCTTTAGGAAGTTCCCCCAAAATATCTGGAACATTTATCTGCTAGTGTGAACTAGACCCACACCTAACTGATGCACAAGGGTAATCCAAGCTAAAAAAAAAAAAAAAAAAAAAAAGATGGAGAGAGAGAGAGAGAACTGATTTGAAGAGGAAGAAAGACTTAAGAGAAATATATTTTATTAATTACTGGAAGAAAAATAAGTGTCAAGGCACAAGAAGCATGTCAGGGCATTTGCCTATAGCTGTGGGGATCAAGGGATGAGCCAGGAGGCAGAAGCTAGTGTGAAATGAAGGATCCAGACTTCATTGCCAATGGATGATGGGCTCCTTGTGAGATTCTCCAAGGGTCCAGACACATTAAAAAAGAAAACTAATACCCTTTTAAATATACCATATGTTGGCCGTGACCAAAGAAATGTACTAGTTCAATCTCTTATCTTTTTACTAGAAAGACATTTTTGTCATGAGCTAGAAATACCTAGAATGTGGTAACCTGTGTGGCTGGGTTACATGCTACCACCATGATTGTCCCAGCCTTGTGAACCATAAGTAATGAAGCTGCTAGTTAGGTCTGAGCTCCTAAAACAGAAGGGCAGTGATTAGTGAATCAAGGCCTGAAGCAGCCACAACTGTGTGTGGCCTTTTGCTTGTTTTGTTTTAATTCTGACTATAGATAATGGTGATCCCAGTTTAGATGCCTTGCTGTAGAGCACTCAGTTTAGTTTTATTGTTAGATTTTTTTTTCTACAAATAGATATGATTACTATATTCTTGGCTGCTAAATTATGGATCATATATCCCATAAATGAAGTAGGTAAGAAAATACTCTTTTTTGAATGAGGGGAATTTAAATATATATATATATATATTAAAGTGCAAATCAAATTCATTACCTTAATCATGGTATAAATAAATAAATCAGATTTAGTTTTTAAGGACTTGTTTTGCTCTAAATAATGTGTTTTTTCAGTTAGTTCTTTAAAAAGACCAGTGGTGAGTTATAAATCTTTCCTTGAGAGCCTTTATTGCAGATTTGTCGGGCAGCATAAAATGAATGCCTTCATTGTGTTCATGTACACACCACCCACACACCTGCACATGCACACACTCACACACACAAACACAAGCAGACACTCACACTCACACACATACATTGTGTAGCAAAGTGGAATGAGATCATGCTGCAGGATCAGCCTAACCCAGGCTCAATTCAGAGCCTTTGTCTTGCTTAGCTGTGTGACCAGGGGCGAAGCATTTAATGTCTCTAACCCTCAGTTGCCTTGCCTGTAAAACTTGTGTACTTTTATTGTACCACTTTGAATAACGTTGGCACCTTGTCTAACAAGTAGAGGTGTTTATCATATAGTGGCCAACATTATGATGATCCATTATATCTATATCATATAGTGACCAATATCGCCATGTAGCATAGTGCTTCACACATAAATAGTATTTAACAAATAGTGTCTAGTATTATAGTTACTATTTTCTCTTTGCATTCGGTATTACTATCAGCTAGAATAACACAGACGCAGCTGGCGCTGAGTGCACGTAGCTGCATGGTGTGCTATGGATAAATTAAAGGCTGCCTTTACACAGATGGAGAGGCGAGTGGTGCCTGGTCAGGATCACACACAGAGGAGGCTTTTAGTACGTGGCACTGATAACAAGGGTGATCTATATTACATGTAAGGCTCCTGGTAAAAAGCTAAACCCACGATACTTGCTTTATAAATGATAGCTATTACAGTCTCCCCAACAACTATCAGACCTAATAACTTTACCCATTGCCTCAACTGATTCCCATACCAAGACTGAATATTTGTGCTTCTTAAGTGGATTAACTTTAGGAGGCCAGCTTTCTTTTCAATAAACCCCTGGTATTTTGTTTTGTTTTCTTTTTTCAAAGAATTTAAGCCCTTATTGATATAGGGCTTACCTAAAACAAACAACTTGAGTCTTCACAAAGGAAAGAGTCCAGCAAAAAGAAAGAGATATCTGTGTCAGAATCACTATGAATATGGGCAGATGGGACATTTGATGCAGATGTTGTGCTGCTCACAGGAAAATCCCATACATCATTCTGTCAGTGCATGGTGTTGTGAAGCCCACAATCACTAAACTCATGGCAGAGCGCAGACTGCAGGAAATAGATGTGAAGGGTGTATCTGAACACAAGTCCAAGAACTAGCACAAGTCCAAGAACTAGTACCACAATGTCTTTAATCTAAAAAGGAAGCTCAGCATTAGCCAACTTTCAATATCATATTTCAGAGAAAAATTACTAACATAGACAATAGAGAAGAAAGCAAGATATTTTAAAAGTGTTTTATTGTTGACTGGACGGTGTGGCTCAGTGGTTGAGCATTGACCTATGATCCAGGAGATCACTGTTCCATTACCGGTCAGGACACATGCCTGGGCTGCAGGCTCAATCCCCAGTAGGAGGCAGCCGATCAATGATTTATCATTGACGTTTCTGTTTCTCTATTTCTCTCCCTCTCCCTTCCTCACTCTGAAATCAGTAAAAAAATATATTTTTTAAAAAGTGTTTTATTGTTATTTTGTTTGTTTTTGTAATTGGTCATTGCTTGTTCCCACTAAAGCTTGGAATTAGATTGAGATTTTGACAGTTAAACAAATTAACCCAAGGTTCACTGTGAAAACACACACTTCAAACAGAAGAAAAAATAGAAATTTTCATGTACTGTTTGTCTCAAGCTTAAGAGTAAATCATATTCCATGTACCATAAATTTAAAAGTCCTCAGGCTATGTGCCTACTGAAAATCAAGCATAAGGTCTCATAAAGAAAAGTATTCCTACTTCTCTCTTCTGAATTTGTTTGCTGATTTATGCTTATCAGCTCCACACAGGATAGCTCTGATATGTTTGATATTTGAAGATATCCTTAGACTTGTGAGAAGGATCTGACCAACAATCATAATTAAGCAAAGAAATGGTATACTCATGTTGGATTTTTAGAGGCATTCACCCTCAATTTTTCTACCATTGCTTTGATTAAAGTCTGAGATTCTGTTTTTAAGGGGCAACTACAAATCCCAGTATTAAGTCATAAAAACAATGAATTGATTTTACTCAATTCAAGTGACTATCAACTAATTTTCCTGAAAATGGCTTCAGGTCAAAGAAAAAGAAGAGAAAACAGATAATGAAAGATAAAAAAGGAATTCCGTTGAGAGAATCCAAGTGATTAGTAGGATTAAAGAGAAACTTTGCTATTGTTTGGCAGTAAGAAATGCTCCCTAGTCAAATGCTAAGAGAGCTAACAACATAAGTTCACAAAACCACGAATAAATCTAAGCATTGTATTGTAAATTTGTGGGTGAAGATCTTTATCTGGGTCATTAGTGAAAACAAATTCCCCAGGCTGATTTGACTTTATTAAAACAATGATGATGCTCAAAAAGAGCTCATACTTTGCCCATAAGACCTTGAATTCTAGGAGGCAAAGTCAGACTTAGAACATGAAAAACAGTCACTTGTGGCATGTACTTTTAATGAAAAATTTCTGTTTTACTTTTATGCTTAGTTTTCTCTGATATCACTGCTTAGACTTCAGAGCAGGGAATGTATAACTTTATGGAAAAAAATGTTGTAGAGGACAAGGCAGAGCAACAACAACAAAAAAGACCAGCTAATTCAGGAACCATGCTGGGCTCTGGAGACTCAATACTCACAAAGGCAAAGCTTGTTTCCGTCCTTACCCTGGAAGGCCACATCCAAAAACACTTTGGAATTTACTCTAGATGCCCATGGGATTCTTGAAATTGTCTAATCACAGGGAAACACATTATTTTTTAAGGTATTTTTAAAATTTACCTTTAAGTGATAAAGTAAATTAAGTAGAAAACTCCCAGTCCTGCTCAACTCCTGCTGAAGTCCAAGTCCTTACCACGATTTTAGTTTTTAAATGAATACTAAGTTCTTTGTAGATGTCAATGATCTCCAGCTATCCTTTGGCAGAGCTCACTCTCAACTCACTCAGTAAGGAATTTTACAGAGATATCAATATTCAGTAAGTTCCTGAGATTCAACCAAGTCTGTATGTAGTTAAAGGTATCTTTGGGACTTTCATCACAGAACTACAGTGACAAGGGTTATACCTTGGCCCATATGCTCAGATGCAGCTCACCTTTGCAGTCGAGGGGCAATGGACTCATAAATCTTGTAAAGCAGAAACATGGCTGTTGAACTGTGTTCATTTTTGTGGTATGAGGTATCATATTCAGGCACTGAACACCAATGTCTGCAGTACTACACCCAAAGGGGAAGAATTTCTTATCTGAACCCAAAAGTCAGATCTTTGGATAGGAAGACAAAAACCAATCAACTTTCCAATCTTTCAGGGGCTTATGATCAGCCCTCCTCCTAACCAATCTATTTCCTAGATTGTCCAGGGTTCTCTGTCCCTTATCCAATCTGATTATTTCCCCAGGCTAGGCCCCACCCCTTATGGTCACCATTTTAGTGTCCACTGTACATGACAAAGTAGAAGCACCTTTCCCTGGGCCATCTTGACTTCTACTGGGCATGAACCCCAGCAGAGAAATCCCCCCTGCTTTTTATTCTCCCTTTGGTGATGATCACTAAGGGTCCTTCCTGCCTGTTTTGGGGAGGATGCCGTGGTCCCCTGGGGAGTGTGTGAAGCTGTAGCTTCCTAATGTAGTAGGCTTATTTTCCTATTCAGCTCCTAGTTTATTAGGCTTACTAAGGCCCAGTTCCTTTGCTCCCTTCCTTTATTAATACCTAGCTACCTATGCTAACACTGCTTTTCCATATCACGAAGTGGTTGTAAACAGAGTTAGCCTCTCTTCTGGCCTCTATAGACCAACACTGTTTTCATTGTGAATCATCTCCTGAGACACTGGACCCAACATCGAATGGCTGGTGGCATGACTTGCACTCCAGTGTCAGCATGTTAAGCATCCCTCCAGTTGCCTCTTTTCCTAAATGTTCTTCTCTGTTACCTTTCCCCTCCCAGCTTCTAATTTAGCCAATGCTTTTCATTTCATTTTTTAATACTCACCCGAGAATATGGTTTTATTGATTTTTAGAGAGAGAGGGAAGGAGAGAGACATTGATGTGAGAGAGAAACATCGGTTGGTTGTCTTCTGTACCTGGCCAGACAGGGGATCGAACCTGAAACCTAGGTGTGTGCCCTGACTAGGAATCGAACCCACCACCCTCCAGTGTGTGGGGTGATGCTCCAACCAACTGAGACTCCTGGCCTGAGCTAATTCAACCAGTTATATTCAATTACACACACATATCTTTTGTAAAATTATGTATTTGGGAGCTTTAGGTCACAGAGTTGGGTAGAGAAAACTAGACATCTGGAAGTATTTTATAGACCAGAAGACATTTGAAAATTCAAATTTTAATAGGTATTCATGAAATTTAGGCAGTCTCACATGACAAATGAGTAGCTGATGACACCCATAAAATTTACTATGGAAATCTTAACTGGATTCTAGGAAAATTGAGAAGCTAAAATCCTTTAGGCTTTCTTACTTCTCTTTTCCCTAATCTTTCTAAGACTACCTCTTTAACTCAAAGTTCACCTATAGAAGTATAAAATAATCTTAAACTAATTATCAGTAAAGTCTTAACTGACAGAGCTTTATGAAACTCCTCTGGGCAAAGGCATTACTTACCTTATATGAGATATCTCCTTTGTACCTTTATGCCAGGTGTTGCAAATGCTTACTTTATACGTTACACAAATAGTATGCCTACTTAATATTACTACTTATTTCTAGAGAATCAGAAATAAATAAGAAAGAGTCTTTGCTCTTAAAAAGTTCATAATCTACCATGGTACAAACAGATTAAGATAAAGAAAATATTAAATGAGTCCATTTAAAAAACAAAAATGTGCTTAAAAATAGTGGAGGGCACACTCTCTTTTCTCTTGTGTATATGCTTGAGCGGAATTCCTGAGTTATATGTTACTTGCATTATTTAACCTTTTGAGTAACCCCCAGACAGTTTTTCAAAGTGACCATACCATTTCCGTGTACATTCCCACCAGTTTCTTCCCATACTTTGATTATAGTTATATTAATAGATATAAGGTGGTATCTCACAGTTTTGATTTGCATTTTCTTAATAGTTAATGATGTTGAATATCTTTTGATGTTCTTATTGGCCACTCCATATATATATTTTTAAATATCTACTCAAATCTTTTACACATTTTAATTGGGTTATTTTTAAAAATTTTTATATTAAAGAGTTATTTTATATTCTAGGTACTAGTTCCTTATCACATATATGATTTCCAAATATTTTCTCACATCTGCTGGTTGTCTTTTCATTTTCTTAATGATATCACTTGAAAACCCAAAAAATATGTGGAATGACAAAAAATTGCAAATTATATACCTGATAAAGGGTTAATATAAAAAATAAGGAATTTATACAACTCAATAGCAAAAACAAATGATTGAAAAACATTAAAAAGTCCTGAATAACATTTTTCTAAAGAACACATACAAAAGGCCAACACGTACATGAGAAGGTGCTCAATATTGCCAATCATGAGAGTAATGCAAGTGAAAACTACAGTAAGATATAAACTCGCACTTGCTGTAGTGGTTATTATTACAAAGACAAAAGACAACAAATGCTGGCAAAGATGTGGAGAAAAGGAGATCCTTGTGCACTGTTGGTGGGAATGTAAATTTCATATAGAACTAAATATGATCCAGAAATTATATTTCTAGTTATATATCCAAAGGAAATTTTAAAAATTCATTGAATTTTTTTGGTTATGAGAAAGATGAAAATCTTGCCATTTGAAACAGCATGGGTGACCCTAGAGGACATTATGCCAAGTGAAATTTGGTAGAAAGAGAAAAATTTATACTGTATGATGCCACTTATATGTAGAAACTAAAAAAAAATAAAATGTTGAATTCATAGAAACAGAAAGAGTTGAGGTTAGCAGGGTTTTCAAAGTAGGGGAGGTGGAGAGATACTGCTTAAAGGTAACAAGCCTTCAGTTATAAGATGAATGAGCTCTGGAGCTTGAATGAGCAGCCTGGTGAGTCCAGTGAGCAACACAGTGCTGGGTACTTGAAATTTGCTCAGAGAGTAGACCTTAAGCATTCTCATCACCAAAAAAATTAAAAAAGAAAGAAAAAAAGACTATGTATGTGAGGGGATAAATGTGTTAATTAACCTTTCACAAAGTATACATATGTCAAATCATCACGTTGTACACTTTATAGACATACAAGTTTTTTATGAATTTTACCTCAATACAGCTGAAAATATTTTTAAATAAATTCATAAAAACAGAGACAAGGACATGAGCAAGACACCTAATTCTTGACTCCACTTGGGAAGCTCATATTCATGGAGGTCAATAACAAATAAAAGCTGAAATTTGTAGTGTAATCTTCAGTGAAAAGAGGTGTTTGGGGTGTTTTGCTAGAAACTAAAGCAGGGAAAGAAGACAGAAACTGACTGGGAGCTGAGGCACTACATTGTGTAAAGTGGCCAATTAAAACTTCTCCAGTTGAGGAGACATTTATGCAGGTACTTGAATGAAAGAGAAGTGAGCCTTGTCTAAGTGACGCTTTAGCAGAGGCCCTGGAGCCTGGAGAAGCACTTAGCCTGTCACCTTGGAGCGGAGCAGGAAAGCTGGGCAGGGGGTGGAACAGGAGGTGGGAGAGGAGGCTTACAAGTCAAGCTGAGACAAGGTGGGGTTTTAAATGTCAAGGTAAGGACTTACTCTTTCATTTAAACTGTGGGATAAACCAATGGAAGGTTGTGAACTCTGGAGGAATTTAATTATATTAGAGATTTAAAAATACAGTTCAGGAGTAGAAACAAGGAGAGACATTGGGAGGCTCTCTAGAAGAGATAATGCTGCTGGAGCAAGGCAGCCGTGGTGAGGAGAGGGAAGCACTGCATTCACACGTCTAAAGATCCAACAAATCCATGCAGTAGTTCAACTTGTGATTTGAAAGATGTGGTGAAGCCAAAACTAGCTCATTCCTACTTCAGTTTTTCTCTTTGTTTTGCCTGAGAAACTCGGTAAATGGTTTACCTAACAAAGGACCTGGAGAAAAGGGTGGAAGGAGTAGATTTGGGGGTTTTGTGAGGGAAGAATTCTGTTTGGGGCATGGGAAGTTTGCATTGTCTCAGTCATGCGGCAAGGGTATGGACGAGGCAGAGAAATATGCCATTTTTGTGGATTCCAGTGCTCATTTTTCTTTTACACTTTAGCATCTCTGTAAAACAGAAATCCCTCACACAACTGATGCTCCTTCAATCACTGGTAGTCAGGTGGTAGAAGTGATGTAGCTGTCATTTTCTGACATTGGGCAAACTTAGTCACAGCTGTTCATATTGTTATGACTTCAGTTATGTACTGTGCAATGTCAGCCCTTTGCTATATAAATGTCTTTCTGATTGCTACCAGAAATATTTGAGCCTTTTCAGCATATAAATAACATTTTAAGCCCTAGGACTGGAAGAGATACCCCATGGCACCAAGGCAATAAGTCTAAACCTTAGCCCTCTGGCATGCCATCATGTAGAAGTCATAGAGAGAGGGTGGACTCAGCAAAGAAAACCAAAAAAAAGTCATCAATTAGATTTTTTTCAATAATGAAGAAACCAGTATCTTAGAAGCCAGAGAAAGTATGTGCTGAAGGATGAGATGATCAAGTGGGTTAGATGTTGCTGAAAGCTCAGATAAGATAGAAACTGAGAACTGACCATTGAACTTGGCAGAATGTGAGAAATCGGTGATGTTGACGAGAACATGCACAGCTCCATGGGGAGGCAGAGACAAAGCCTACTGGGAGTGTCTCAGAGAAAACAATAGGTGAAGCAGAGTCACAGAAGATGAGCCCTTCGAGAAGGCTTTAAAGAAGGGTGATAAAAACACACAAACGAGCGTGTGTCAAGAGAGGCATTTTGTTTTAAGATGGAAGATCTTATGTCCTGTTTAAAGGTAATTATACTGCCCTAAAGAGAGGAGGGCAAAACACTATATGAAAGAAGGGGGTAATTACAGGAATAAAGTCGTGAAGTGGATAAGAGGAGGTGAGTTTTGGCATAGTAGGTTTGGCCTTAAAAATAAACAAGAACCATGCTGCTTTTGTTGCACCGAGCAGATTTCTTCACACTGCATGGAGAGGGGTGATTCCCCACCTCTGCTGAGGTCAAGCAGAGTAATGTAACGGGCAACGGCTGGGGCTAAACGCTGAGATACTCCAGGTCCCCACCTCTCGCCTCTGAAATGTGTGCCACACCCTGTGCCTTTACAACGCTCATGATTCCAGAGACACTCAAGAAAGTGAGATGTCAAAGTAATTGGAACTGTTCAAAGGAGCCTACCAAGTGCAAGGCACTATAACTGTTTTCCACCAGACTACTGTCAGCAATATTTTCTCATCCCTGTGCCAATGCGCCTGGCAACCTAATTTACTTTGTTGGCAGCAGTGAAAGATCTTTCTGGAGGAGAAACCATGTACTTCACTCCACATGGTGGGCTGCCTGCCCGTAGCTCATACGTCAGGACAATTCAGAACACATTTGGTGCCCTGGATCTCATGGTGTGACTTTCCTCAGGTTATGATGGCTTTCCCAGCACCACCTGACACCTTCTAATGCTACCAACTGTTGTGCTTGGGAGGAGTCCATGAAGACCTGGGGTGCAGAAAGAGATGTCAATGCCATCCATCTGCAGAAAATTAGAAAACGTGAAAGAGTATTACTGAGGTTCGCTAAACAAAGCATTTGGGATTCCTCTGTGTGTTTCTGTTGGCTGCTACCCATTCAATCTTGCAGATACCTGTGACATGCCTCTATTTCAGCACAGCCTCAGACTAGGGGCTCATGACCTAGTAGAAGGATTGATACACAAATGACTGACTGTGTATCTCAGAAGAGCTAAATTAGAAGAAAGCCCACTTTGGAGTTCTACAGTGGAATGTCAACAACTGTCCCAACATCAAGCAAGTACCCAGGGACCATGCTTCTATACTTGGTTTGAAGGAGGTGGATGTTGGGTTACTTAAAAAATTCCAGAAAGAGAGAACAAGCATTCTAAAAACTCAGAGATATAAAAAGGCAACATATTGGAAAATTATAAACTTTAAATTTATCACTTTTCTGAAGATTAAATGGATCATACTGTTGGGGGCAGAGATGTTGATCTTGCTCTGTGAAAGGGGGGAGGGTACCTAACAGGAACAGGGCCATGGGTGTCTAATGATTATTCGCCTTACTGACTATAGATAAGAAGATTTCCTACAGACCCCGGGAAACTGGAGGATGTGCTGCAGGAAGAGAAACAGAGCTGTAAACAGAAGAGACACCTTGGGGCGTGGATGGATCCATTGCTCAGAAAAGAAAATGCATTTTGGGAACAGACAAAGGACAAGATGCTTTTTGATTTGGTTGCTGTGCCTGGAGCCTGACATCCCCCCAGGAATGCTGACCATTCACAGATCCTAGGACCTGGCAGAACTGTGTTTTAACAACACTGAAAATTAACTACCTTGTTATCAGACTTCAAGATCCTGGAAGGAGACACATGGACCACAGACCCTGCAGCCATCCAACCAACCCCCTTCTGCTTTCTGTGCAGCCCTGTATAACCAGCCATGTAATAAGGGAAGAGCAGAGCCCATTTTATGTGAATGGATCCCACTGCTCTCCCATTTGCAGGCAAAAGTGGAATGAATGCTCAAATGATTCAGCCTTGTCTCTGCTTAATTGGTTGAAGTAGTGACAGGCAGTCCAGGGACCATTATGTCTGGTTTCAATAATATACTCAACTTTAATTTTTCTGTCATCTGACCAAGGATTGACAATAAAAGCTGTGCATGAGGTGTGGTCAGCATGAAGATACACGGCCTAACCTCCACTTAAAGAAGCACTCCCTGCCCAGTGGCAGAGGGGTGCCCTCAGCAGACAGCACCCAGCTGTCAGGCACTCTGGAGTGTGCTCCAGCTGCGGGGACTAGCCTCACCCGTACATATGCCTTTTGCAGTAGCTCCCATGTGGTAACTGAGCAAGTCGGGGGTATCTAATCCCAGCCCTTTGACCCAACTTGAGACCACTCCCTCAGCCAATATTCATGCGAGTCCCACTGATGTGGCTGCGAAGTGTGGGCCTGCGTTACAACATGACTTGATTCCTCAGCTGTCGATGCCCACGCACACCTCACACTTCCCACGGTGTCAGGCGTGCTTCTGGAGAGCTCAGCTGTAGCAGGACCATGCGTGCTAGGCAGACTTTTAGCTATACAATGCCATGTAGGAAAATATCTGCTGCTATTTGGTATTTTCCCCCTCTTTTATTCAATCTCCCATAGTGTATAAAACCCCTTTTTATAATGATTTAAACTTTCATTTACGACATTTATCCATGAATATATCAGATGATTTCTATGTGAGAGGCAGATGAGATTAGGGCATTGAAGGGCTAGGATAGGAGAGAGAGATTGAGGGGCTAGAAAGCTGTGAAATAACAAAGACCTCAAAGGAGTAGCAAGGTCAGGAATGTGGCCATTCCCTGGATGGGGTAATAGCAAGGGGGCAGACTGGGCTGAGAAAGGGATCAGTGCTATCCCCCCAGGAGACAGTGCCTTGAAATAGTGAGAACTCAATGAATGGTGGCTATTTATCATTGTTTCCTATTGTTTTCAGTATGCTTCTTTTCAGAAACAGAAAACAGAGAGAATGATAAAGACAAGCTTCACCTGCTCTGTAATGTTGCCTACGACCAGCCTTCTTGCCCATTCAAAATGAAGAGGACATTTTTTAGCATCAGTAATTCAACAGAAATAAATGGATAAATTGCCTATAATTTTCTGCAAATTCTTCACCCAAAAGCAAAAATGGGGGAATAAGAAAAAGAAATTAGGAATGATAATAAAATTGATATAATGATCATTTGAGAGTGAGTATTCATTATTTTAAATGCAGACCAGGATTAATTCAGGCCACCTGCTGATGGAGCCTGTGAAGAAAGGAGAAGGGCATGAATACCAAAATGATTTCAAAGGCGTCAGGACACATTTAGATAAAAGGTTGGTGTAAAAAACCAGGGGGAAAACCTCTTCTCACCTGTACAGATGAGAAGAGGTCTGCTAAAAGGAATGTCTTTCTGCCAATATAGGCTGATATCTGTTCTCTTAAGAGACATTAACCAGGCTTTTTACATTTTTTTCTTCTATTAAATAATTTTGCATTCTTTGTCAGGCAAGCAGCCTCCAGCATATATTTCTTCTGCCTGAGGTCAAAATCAGTAGGAATGGAAGATTTTCTAGGACTCCAGAATCTTTAGTTCAATCCTTTCATTTTAAAACTAATAATACAGAATCCAAGAAAATAAAGTGGTTTATATTGTTTTTAGGGAAATTAGAGTATCTCTTTCCTCTCTGAGTGCTGGAGTGGAGTCCTTATGATATTTTGAGAAATGGAATTTTCTGAGACTCACATGGGAGGATGAGTGATTTTTATTTGCATGGAATTATATCCCTGGTTTCCAAAGTCTCGTTTTCCTTAGTCTAGTTACAGAAGAAGTACAGAGCTAGAAGCAAAGCCAGTGTCCAGAGTTTCCGCTCCACATTGCAGCCAGGTCCAGTTCAGCATCAGGCTAATTGCAGTCCATTAGTCCATTATGTGGGGGATCTACATGGCTGTGGGCCATGTGGGAAAATGCTGGGAAGCTAGGAGAGTGTGCCCTAAGTCTCAAGAGGTCCAAGAGCGCCAAGAGCAACAAGGGCCCAAGAGAGCAATTTCCTATGTTTTGATCCCTTACAGTGACCATGCCCATTCTGGCCAATGACCTGTTCCGAGGTGTGACTGACAAGCAACTACCTTCCCTATGTCACCCCCTGCTTTACTGGTCATGGGTCTATCTCCCTTCCATTGGACCCTGAGGAGTGTAAAGTTGTAGCTTCCTGGGGAAGCTGCCCAAATGACATGCCTATAATATTTGGCCTCCCCTTTGCTCCTTTCCTGTTATTAATAGCTAGGCTAATTACAATGGTATGGCTATCAGGTGGCAGAGATAACAAATCCAAAATAAGAACTTAGGTCCTGAATCCAAGGCCAGCAAACTATAATACCCTAAGATGAAAAGTGCCGTTTGATTGCTACTGAGAAGTACTTGCATTTCTTTATCATAGATAACATGATTCTCTTTGTCCCAAGTAATGTTGTAAAATACTATAGGGGTAGGATTAAATAGGGGGAATTTGTAGCTTTATTGATTTCTATGATTTAAATATTTATAAATGTGTTCACCGTGAACAATTTCAGTGACACCACTAGACACTGAGTTGAGAAGAGATGTGCATAATCAGCTATTGTTGAAATCTTTTTTACTATTTAATTTGGTCTATGACAGGCACCTACATCCCCTTGGCCTTCTCAGATTCCTTGCATGCTCAGAAAAGCATTTCTCATAGACTGCCTGTAAAGTTAGCTGGAAAGCAATTAAGATTATCTACCCCCAAAAATCTGTAGACATGCCCCTGCGATGTGAATTACTTCCCCTGCAGTCCTTAATTAATAGGTGAAAAGGGAAAACTTGCTCTGTATCTTCAGGAATCAAGACAGGAGGTAATGAGTTAGAGAGTCATGCCTCACTTTGTACTTTAGAATGTTGGATCCGTGAAAGTCGTATCACTTGATATCTTAAGCCAGTCGTAACCTTCACTGTACAATAGAACCTTCCTAATTTTCCTCTTAACATAAGAGAACCTGAGGTCTGTGTACAGAGCACGTTGGCAAAATGAAAACTAGAATCCTGTCTCCTGACCTCCAACACTCCCACATCTACTCTACTGACCTAAACAATTCCTGTGCCCAGGAATAGCACTAACTTCCTATAAACCACTTATAACTCCCAGAAATCAGAAGTTCTGGAAATGTTTTCATTATGGGAAAATTTTAATACAAATTGTGCTGTAGATCCATAGCTAATGCCACTGTCCTGATTTCTGTTCTTCCAGTATGACATTCCTTCCTTCATTATTTATCCCTTGATCCACTCATAAAGGTGTATTATATGGTAACAGAGCTTCAAAACCAACACTTAACGGTGCTCATAGTCTAAAATGGAAGGCAGAGAAGTCAAACAATGACAATAACACAAACAATATTGATATAGAATAATAAATAAAAAATAATTATAAGCACACAAAGTGGCATAAAAAATAATCTTCTGTGGTAGCGTTTATCGGTGGGGAGAGCTCACCGTCTGCACTGGTGCTGGTGGGAGTGGGCTTCTTGCACTATCCCAAAAGAAGGAATTTTCTGAGACTGGCACGGGAGAGTGAGGTATTGTAGAGAGCTTTATTTCTGTGGACTCAAACCCCTAAGTTTCCAAGGTCCCATTTCCTTTGTTCCATTTAGCCCTCAGTAGAGCTAAAATCAAAGCCAGTGTCCAGGGTTTCCAATCCATGTTGGGACACAGTTTAACCCAGCATTACGCTAGCTTAGGTTGTGTTCCCAGCCGCACTATTATTCCATTGGATGCGGGGGCCACATGGCTGTGGGCCACATGGGCGAATGTAAGAGAGCCAATGCTGAGAGCCAGGAGCCAAGAGCCAAGGGAGAGTGATCCTTTGTCTGCAGGATTGTGTATTCCCAAATTCTGACGGGCTTGCAACAGCCCTGCCTACTCTAGCCAATCCATGGTTCCCAGCTTTGACTGACAGGCAATTTCCCTGTGTCACCCCAACTCATTGCAAATATGGCCATGCTCTCCTTTCTCCAGTCCCTTCCTCCAGTGATCTGCAGGGAACGGGTCGGTGGTTCCCTGGGGAGTGTTAAGTCACAGCTTCCTGGCGAAGCTGCCAATAAGACATGCCTATAATGTCTGGCTTTCCTCTTGTTCCTTTCCTATTATTAACAACTAGCTCATTACAATGGTATCAGTAAGAAATTAAATTATCACAGAGGTTTGGATCTTACAGGATGACTAGGAGTTTGCTAATAAAGTAGAGAAAGTGACCCAGGAAGAGGAAGGTCCATATACACTATTTCTCACTGTCTCTCTCTGCCTCTCTCTGTCATCTCTCTCTCTCTACCCCTTAGAGACCTTGCCTTTCCCCCAGATAATCAGCAACCACAAGGCAGCAGAAGACAATATTTCAGACCTGACTAATGGTCACAGGTTCCAGACCTCTGACAAGATAAAGATCACATCTTAACCTAAGTTGTTTCAGCTCCTGATCCTCCCAAAGATGAAACTTTCCCTTGAGACTGGGCAGAGGGAAGCCAGGCAATTCTCAGAGCTGTCTTTAGGACCTGAAGATGATTCCTTATCCACACCTCACTTCTGGCCAATCAGCTTCCAGAAAGAGCCTGAGCTCCTCACCCCTGCTCTCTTGTGATTTTGTCCTGTATAATCTGTAAATATGTCCCATGGAGGAGTTCAGGCTTTTGTGCATTAGCTTCCTGTTCTCCTGGATGGTTCCATTCATCAATATCATAGCCAGTACTTCTCTGAAATTCTCAGTGTCTAGCTCTGCTAGCACCAAGTGGACAACCCCTTTTTGTTCTGTAACACATGTCCAGATTTTTTTGAAGCTTTAAGCAATGGGTATATTCACTCCTGATCTATATTCCCATTATACCTTTCATATCCAAATCCAGGCTGCTAAGTCCAAGGAGTATCGTCACTAAGGAATCAGAGAAGAGACCTCTAATATTTGACTTTCACATTTGAAAAGCAAAATCCAAAGTATAAGCCTTGAAATATTTGTAAAATAATACCTCTAGAATTAATGCTTACAACCCAGAAAGATATAAAGTTGTTAGGCCAGTGGATGGAAGGGAAAGTTAAAGATAAGGTAAAAGAGAGCAATTGGTGAGATTTCTGAAAACAGGTCCTATACCTGCCCTCTTCTCCTCCAGGAATGTTCCCAGGAAGAAGATTATCAATGGAGCCCTTAGGTTTAAAGATCTGGGATCAGTAGTCACTTGTACGCTGCTTTGTGCTATAGCTCTGAGAGGTATCAGCCCTTTGGGGGTTAAACTCTCTTTTGTGGTTTGGAAGCAAAAGAATCTAGATACCTGCTTGGGGAGAAAGAGTCTAATGGAGAAAGAAACTCTGTCTCCTGTTGTCCCAGAGAAAGTTTGGAGAGGGCTGGATCTCTCTGAGTCTGGAAAGAAGAGGGCTTCAGTGTTTCTTATACTGCCAGCTGACTGTTGCTGAGGCCAAGTCCTGGATGGATGTAATTAAGGAGTGAGTGTGTCCCTTTTATGTTCATCACACATCAGTGAAACAGAAGCTCTACCTGGCATGGCATGCTGAGCATACTGAGCCCCGAGAGCCCTTCCTCCAGCTCATGACCTGTAGTCACAACTCAGGAGATTCAAGCCGGGAGGCTGCTATCTCCCCCTCCGCTGAGCTCTCAGCTCCTGGAGCAGGGGTGTGACCCAGACAAGATGTCCATTTGCCCCACCCCAGCATGAGAGCCCTGGCTCACAGGTTTTTGCCTGGGACTAGGAAGAAGGCCGTACATCAGAAAGCTCCTAATGTAGCCTCAAAGGGACGTACTTCCTTTACAGCAGAGTGGGATAAGTTTCAAGCATGAGGACACTCTCAAGAATGGGTAGGTTGAGGTGAAAGTAATAGTGGCTCCTAAATCTTATAGAGAATAGATTGCAGAAGGGAACCAGAGAATAAGGAAGTTTGGAGAAGCCATACTTCAATTAGAATAAATGTGAAACTCCAATCTCAGGAAACATTTTGTTCACACAGCCATCATATGATTAGATTAGTTCAGAGAGAAACTTCTTTCCCAACATATTGTTGAAAACAGTAGAGAGATTGCTGGGGATTAGGAGAACATCACAATTGGACATGGTCAGGAAAAGAAGAGAGGAGGGGCTTTCCTGTTTACTGTCATCCTACAGTGACTCTGGGCACATCAGAAGAAGTGTCTCCCTCAGGAGCAACATTAGAGGCTTAGTGTGGTTTATGAGAGTGGGTGGGTGATGTGCTGACGTGGCTAAAGTAACTAAAGAAATAAGCCAGCAGATACCAATAACACACCTCAGAGGGGCAGGGGACAGTACCCAGAGTTGCTATAATAAGTTATCTAAAACGTCCATTTTCCAACATGAGATATGCAAAGAAAAAGGAAATCATAACCCATGCTTTGGGAAGAGATGGTGATGACAGGTGACCTGTGAGAGCAATTACATTTTGGATTTAACAACAAAATATTTCAACATCGTCATAATAAAGAAGTTCACCGCAGTGAAAGAAGTAATGGAAAGCAAAGGAAAATATCACATCAAATAGGGACTATGACTAAGGAACAAACATTATTAAAAACAACCAATAGAAATTCTGAAGTTATTTCGCTATAAAGAGCCTGTAAATGCATATTTTCTCATTTCTTTTGTTAATTGACCTAATATCAATTGTATAAAATAATATGTATATAATGTGTTGATGAAACAATATTTAGAAATGTAGTATAGGTGTAATATATTTGCCAAAATAACACAAAGGAGGTGGGTGAAAGCAAAGCTGTAATGTGCTAAGGGTATGATGGCAGATGCTAAAGTAATAATTTTAAGAATTTATTATTGGGTTCATAACATTAATGGATACAATATATATAACAATGTCACAAAAGTGAAAAAGGAACAGAACTGTATAGGAATGCTATTTCTATATGTTACTGGAATCAAGTTAGTATAAACTTGAAATTGACTCTAATAAGTTTAGATGTATACAGTAAAACCTGCAGCAACCAATAAAAAATCTCAAAAATATAGTAAAATAATTATCAATGAAATTAAAATGCCACAATATAATATGTTAACTTAATGTAGAAGAAAGTAGTAAAGGAGGAAGGAAAAAACCCCCAAAAGATGTGACATATACAGAAAACCAAAATTTTAATAGCATACATAAGTTGAACTATATCAATAATAACATTAAACATGACTGGATTAAACAATCTAATTAAAAGTCAGAGATTGTGCCCGGCCAGGCGTGGCTCAGCGGTTGAGCATCGACCTAGGATCCAGGCGATCGGGGTTCGATTCCCGGTCAGGGCACATGCCCGGGTTGTGGGCTCAACCAATGACTCTCTCATCATTGATGTTTCTGTCTCTCTCTCTCCCTCTCCTTTCCTCTCTCTGAAATCAATAAAGATATATTAAAAACAAAAAGTCAGAGATTGTTAGATTGGGTAAAACACAACCCAACTATATGTTGTGCATAGAAGACACACTTTAGATTAAAAAACACATAGACTAAGAATAAAAAATTAGAAGAGCAAATACCATACAAACAACAGAAAAGTTGTAGTGGCTATACTGATATTAAACATAGCAGAGTTTAAAACAAGAAATGGTTTAAAAATAGAATTTAAAATAAAGTTTAAAACATTTTAGAACATTCTAAAGAAGGACCTATTATAATAATAAAAGACGGATCCATTAGGGAAAGATAGTAATTATAAACATACCTGCACCTAAACCAAAATGCAAAAAGTGAAACTAACATAAATGAAGGGAGGGATAAAATATTCAATAAAATAACTGGAAAGTTTGACATCCCATGGCAATAACAGATAGAACAATTAGACAGAAGATCAACAAGGAGTAGAACTTTTGAATAAGACTGCAGATCACTGAGTCCTAATAGACATCTAAAGAACACTCCGCCCAACTACAACAAAACACACACTTCTCAAGTGCACATGAACAGTTCTCAAGGGTAAATCATGTCCTAGGTCATCATAAACAAAACATTTATAAATATGGAAGTGTAGAAATAATATAAATTATGTTCTCCACCCACTGTGGAATAAATTAGAAAACGTATCAGTTTATTTTCATGAAAGAAAAGGGATCAGAGGAAATATTTTAGGCAGTCATCGGTCTCACCATAATAGGAGGGTGACTCAGAACGGGGCAGACGGCCGGCAGGAAGGCTGGTCTGGCGGTCGCCTCTGGCAGGGGCTCTGCTGACGTGGCGTCCTGAGGAAATTCATGAGGGATGCTGTGTCGTACCATTTCGGTCTTGAGTCTGTACTTTGAACCACAGAAAATTTCTTAGCCAGTTATACCAGAAATGTGATGCTCATAAATGGCATGGACACTTGACAGCCAAGTTCTTTTTGGAGTAAGATAACACTATTACCAAGTTTTCTGCCTCTGTCAAAAATGACCTTATCCAAACAGAAGAATGCTGCTACCAAAAATAAAAAATAAATAAATAATAAATAAATAAATTGCACAATGGATGTAATTAGCAGTAGCAGTAATAATAACCACAAAGGAGTTGACCAGAACAAGAGCCATAAACAATGAATCCATGTGAGGAGAAAGCTTACAGTACTCATTAGGCCTGGAAATGTTAGGGCTTTCATTAATACAGTGTGAGAAAATACAGAGTTCATTGTGATGAGGGAGTTTTTTGGAAAAAAAATGAAAGTATGTATTTTACAATGAAATTTTTGTCCCTGAGTTTGTTCCTGTGAATTAAGACAGAATACACAAATTAGTTAAGGAAAGTAATTTTGACTGGGCTCTGTATGGGTTTAAAGCAGGAGATGTCAACCTCTATCACAGCATAGTGAAGGGAATACATAAAATAGTAATTAAACTTTCATCTCTAGAGATGTGGTAAATACCCACATTAACTAAGAAACTACTCAAAAGTGCCTGGCCCAGCCAGCATGGCTCAGCTGTTGAGCATCAACCTATAATCCAGGAGATCAAGGTTCCCAGTCAGGGCACAGGCCCCGTTTGCAGGGATCCCCAGCAGGGGGCGTGCAGGAGGCAGCCGATCAATGACTCTCATCAGTGATGTTTCTATCTCTCTCTTTCCCTCTCCCTCTCTCTGAAGTCAATAAAAATTAATTAAAACAATAAATAAAAAATTTTAAAAGTGCCTGAAGAATTGATAAATGTTAACACATTTAATAAAAGCAGGATCAAACAGCAAAATGTAAAGAAGCCTAAAGTGTATAAAGTTTAAAAAATTCATCAAGAAATCACAAACCCAACTGGACTTCTTTTAGTCCCCAAACTCCATCTCCCTGTTTCCCTTTCCTGTGACTCTGTCTTTATCTACACACAGCCAGGATGCCAGCACTACCTGGGATTTCCATCCCTTGAAAAATGTTTTCATGATTCCTGCCCCTACCCCTGGATAGTCTGCTTTAAACTCTGTGCCACAGCAGACAGGCCTCCTGAATAGGCTGTTTTACACAGAGCTAGCCCCGTATTCAGCCCACCTTTTCCTGGGGCATTTGATCTCTCATTGAAATGACTAAAAATCCTTCACTTCTTCCTAGGTCTTAGAAGGTAAGTGCACATAGAAAGTGCTTCATAAAGAAACAGAAGAGAGCTAACTCCAGTCTCCAAAACTGGTATTTCTCCTCCAGTAACTGTGAGGCTGTTGGTTTTTAAGGCTGCTGCAGAGCCGGAAAGAAGGGACTGGGACATGGGCAAGTGAAAAAACACCAAGTGTTCTGTTCTTACCAAGGTTTAGCACTTTCTTTATTAAATAAGTACTCCTCCTACTGTTGCAAGGCTTTGGTTAATTTCCAGGGTTCTGAATAACTTGGTTTTGACAATTGTTTTGCCAGTGTTTTCCTGGTTCTTTACGGAGAAGGTCCTCACTTCCTTTAATGGAATGAGTGCTGTGTCCCTGAAAAACTCTTGTTGGATCCCAAGCCTCTAATGTGATGGTGTTTGGAGGTAGAGCCTTTGAAAGCAAGTGGGTCATACAGTGAAGCCTTGGGATGGGACTGGTGTCCTTCTAAGAAGAGGCACAGGAGACTGCTCTGTCTCTGGGGGCCAGGTGAAGACACAGGGACGAGATGGCCCTTTGAACGCCGGCAGGAGGGACCTCGCCAGGAATCAAATTGGCCAGCACCTTGATCTTGGACTTCCCAGCCTCCAGAAATATGGCAAATAAATTTCTGTTGTTTAAGCCACTTAGTCTGCTCAGGTTGGTATAACAAAATACCAACTAAGACTAAGACACTCCCTGTTCCAGGTTTTATATACGGTATTGAGTTGGACCTTTATCTTCCAGTCATGTGGGGTAGGTACAATGATCCTGACACTTGATTTTGAAAATAGAAGTAATGAGAAACAAAAAGAAACAGGTAGAAGGGGAAGAGGTGAGTAAGAGAGATGGGGAAAGCAGAGAAGAGACCAGGGGGCAGATTGAGGGGTCAAGGGTTGAAATCAAACATGTAGCGATGGACAGTGCCCGTGGGAGGACTCGCACTCTCTAACTTATGCAACTCTTTCAGTATATCCAAAAAGAAAAAAAAATCCATTTTAAGATTTGTATTTAAAATTGTAATAGTTTAGTTGGAAAGACTTCGAGAATATGGATAATTGCTGGTTCCCTGTAATGATTAAACATATGACTTCCCCAAGCACAGACACTCTGGTAAAATAACAGGAACAGTAAGTAGATCTTAAAATCATGAATATCAGTCTGGGTTCAGGTGATTCATCAATGGGCTGTGGTGACAAACACACCAAATCCACCGGGGATCTCTAAGAAGTGCCATGATGTCTTCCTCTCTTTCACCGGGACACACATAAAATGTAACATCACTATGACAACGTTTTGCTTTCCCTTCTGAACTTATTCCAATTTTTGGAAAGACCTGTGTTTATGCAGAGTAATTCCTCCCATGCAAACCTCTCTGAAGTTGTCTCAGAGAGAAACCCAAGGACTTAATTTGAACGATGGGAACTAGGAGGATTCAGAGATTGAGTCCTATAAGGACCATATCTCAGCATCCATAAAGCCACAGCAAGGACCCAGGTCTGCAACTCCCGGGGCCAGTGCCCTTTATATTGCCCACCCTCTTAGGAACCCTGCTTGTTCAGGCCACCACTAGGTCTAGAGGTGAACACTGAGGCTTCTGGATGCAGTCCCTAGAAGCTCTAGCGCCCCACGATGCTTTCTGAAGAAGCAGCCATGGAGGACCATGTCAGATTATCAATGTTTCAGCTGTCAGCTGCTTTCCACCCTGAACTTAAAAGTGCCTTAAGATAACTCTTTAGCTGTTTAGAAGCTCACATTCACAAAATTGAAATATTACTGAGAAAGTATGACTTAAGGCCACAAGTTTTTTGTGAAATTTTCTTGGTCAACCCTCCAATGTGTGCTGTTATTAAGCTCCTCAGTCAATCGGATCACAACAAAGTGGTGCTTTCGTTAACATCGCTCACTGTACTCGGTTCATTTTTCCTGCAAGAAGGAAAACCTGCCTTTGTTACTCGCAGGCCTTTGGCTTCTAATCTGGAAAATCACGGTGACAACAGCGCCGTTTTCCTGAGGACCCGCATTCTGAGTGCGCCTGAGGCTCAGCACTGGAAGTCCCTTCACCATCAGGAACCAGGCTTAGAAATAAAAGTGAAAAAATTCTTTCTTTATTCGGCTGTGGTGCATATTAACCTGGAATCGTGTGCGTGGGCGTGGTTATCCTTTCCCCAGTCATTTTATTTTTAATTTCACAAGGCACTGGGACAGAATTGGGGACACAGAAATAATCATATACATTTCCTGCCCGCTGAGAACATACAGATTCATTTTTCTAATGAATTCCTTTTCCTATGTCACTCCACACTGGGCAGTCATTAATTCTCACATTGTATACTCAGCTCAAGCTCCTGAGTTTGGTCTGGGACACACACTGGCTCAAGAGCCAGCATTTGCTCAGCCCCTCTTACGTGTCAGGGACTCAGCTAAGCTGACGGTTTGTTTGTTCATTTTTATATATTATATTTTGGAATTCCCAAATAAATTTTTACAACTAGAGGCAGAGAGTACATATCGGGGAAAGGCATGAACTTGGAGGTCATGTAGTTGAGGGTTCAAATCCTGAGTCTAATGCTAAATATTACTGTGATCTGAGAAACCTGCTACAACTTTCTGAGCATGTTTCCTTAACTATAAGAAGCTTGATATTATTATATTAGATACAATACTATATTTAAAATCTTCAGGATATAAAAAGCTTTGAAAAAAATAGTTATTTTTCTTAGTTACTATTGTACCCTTTAATAGTTAGAACACCTAGGCTCAGAGACATTCAGTAATTGGTCAGTAGTTACATGGTTAATAATAGGTGGAGGGTGAATTCAAATCCACATCATCTAGTTCCAAAGTCCTGCTATTTCCAGGACACCATGTTTGGTTTTTAAAGCAACTGATATTATAAAACTGTTCAAATTATAGCAACTACCAAGTCATATAACTATTTTCCCCTGTGTAGTGAGACTCATTTCCCAGAGGAAAGAGTGAAGATACTTGTGTTCATAACTCCATTGCTGGATAGAGCTATTAATAGTTGCTTATTGAATAAATGCTATATCTTTTGCAAAACTGAACTGCAAATATAATTGAAGAAAAAATAATAAATCCTGTGTTATAAACTTTCTCATCTCTGTTAGTTTCTCCCTTGTAGATAAAGTGTCCTGCACATGGTTGAATCCTTGGCCTTCCTTTACCTGAACTTGAACCTGCAGCAAGTTATTTAACCTCTTCTGTTTTAATTTTCTTACTTTTTGATTAGATGCAGTCATTTCTAATTCCTAGGCTTGTTTAAAGGTACACAGACATTTAGCTCAATGACTGGCACAGATTTTCTATTAACATCTCCTACTTTCCGCCCACAGTTCAATAACCTCTGCTTACCAGCCCAGAGCTTGTGACGGAAAGAGAGCCTTCAAACTTTTTATTTTCTCAAATCTCTTTTTACCTGACTTTATAGCATCTATTAACAATACAGAACTAGGGCAGATACTGTATTTTTCTTGTATTTGTTTTCTTATAAACAGCCATAGTATCTGTTACATTCTTCACCACACTAAGTGATGATTCTTCAAACTGATGCAGGGTTTTGCCCCCTGCACGTGTGTGGCTCCCACTGCATGGCGTGGGGAATGACTGAAGCCCATCTACACTCTTGCCTGGTTGTGTAGGACGGTTGTGTTGGGGGGAAGACGGAAGAGCAGTATTTATGCTGTAACCGTTGGTCCCTGGACATCACGCTTATCATGAAGCCATGGAAGTAGAGAAGAACTTGACCTCTGAGGTTGATGTTTGATGCCCCCAGACACTCCCCCCGCTTCTCACACTGTGGGCACTGTCCTATCCCCATAGGGAGCAGTCACCAGTGCGGATCTCAGCAGGCCCTCCAGAACTACACACCTATTCCTACTCCCTGCTACCGGCTTTATGTGCAGGTGTTGATTAGTTTTATGTGCCAGCTAATTAGTTTAATTCATTCCCTAAATTATTTTCTCTGATAATTTGCTTTGAGTTTTCACCTTACCCTGAACCAACTCTGGTGGGCTCCCCCTCAGTGACCCAGAAGGGGATCTCTTCACCTTATTGCACACACAGTGCCCAAGCAGGGAGAATACAGGCAGACAGACAAACACACAACTATTTGCAGGGACTTTTCATATTGTATATGACTCACATGCTCAGCAATATATAAAAAAATACATTTCTCCTGAGAGAATCAAGCTAACTTATTGAAATATGACATTCTTTTACATTCGAGTCTTAATGGTTCTCAATGAAAGTTTAAAAATGTGGACTGAATACACAAATTCTGAAATGCCTTAGCCTTGGTTCCTTGAACACAGAGCTTGAGACAAAGGTTTTTATTTGAAAATGTGATCACGGGTAGTAAGTGTGAAGGACAGGGGAGCAAACAGGTGAAGAATAAAAAAAGGAAAACTGCATTAGTGGTGTGTCCATCACCAGCGCCCTCTGACAGGCCTGTGGAATGCTTTCCAGAATCGCTTGCTTGGGAGGACCAGGGGAGAGGCACTTTCCCACTTCTCTCGGGTGGGCAAGGTGATCATACGAGTGTTAACTTTGGTTTATTTCTGGGTTGCACATAGTGAGTGACAAGCAGATTCCTGTGAGCATATGCTACAGAGCCAGAGAAGCTCCAGGGTGAGAAAGGAGAAGCCGATGCAATAAGGCCCAAGGTAAAGCGTTCGCAGGTGGCACCTGTGTGAATTAATAGCACCTGCGCATAGCCGGTCACAGCAGGCGTCCTTGGGATCACAGGTGGGTTTAGGAAACAGGTAATGGTTCCCAAGAAGAGCAAGCCTGCTTACTCCTTGTATGGCTCAGACCCATGTTTACCCTACATTACGTCCGCTGTGTGGCAGTGTGTCTTTCAAGCAGGTGACTAACCACAGTCTCTACAAAGGCTAAATGCGAAGGGTTATGGGTGGTGACTGCTGCAGCGGGACTTGAGGCACAACGTATTTTATTACTTTTCTCTTCTACCCAACATTTTAGAACCCTTCGCTTCAGTTATGCGCGTTTGTGTGCCTGGTGGCATCGCCCAGACTGCTAGGCCCAGGTGTTCTGTGTCCTTCCCATAGTGGCACTTACACTTTGCAGGCATGTGGTGATTAGAACACCACACACCTGAGTGCACGTGGTTAGGGCCCATGTGCTGTGCAGCTGAAAGCAGTGGTGAGCCATGGCTGTGTTTCCTTTCCCCTCCTCCTCCCTTTAACCTGGAAGACCCTGTGCTGAGAAAGTCCGAAATAAAATATGAATTATTGCTGAAGGAAGAGACTCCCAAGTTGGGAAGCACTCAGTCTCTGGAGAAGAGCAGAGGGCCTTCAGGGGTTGCATTGTCGCTAATGTTGCAATTAGAACAAAGCTCAGAGGGGGTCCAGCAGCAGATGGGTACAAAAGGGAAGGAAAGTGTGATGTTGCACAACGTTCAGTCGGAACATGGAACGAAAGAAACACGAACCAGAGAAAACTGGAAGTTGGAAATCGTGGGTGGAATGCTGAACATTGCAGGGCTCGGTCTTAGAGGACTGAAGTGCATGAGGATGGGACACTTAGAGTCCGGCCACTACAGAGTGTTCTGCTCTGGACATAACAAGCTCAGAAGAAACCAACCAGCTTTAATATTGAGACAAGATGTAGCACTGGCAGTTGGGGGCTGCAATGCAAGGTCTGAGCAAATAACATCAATCAGACTTCTAGAAAAAACTATTAGCTATCATTCAAGTCTGTTCTCCAATTACAGGGTAATGAAGATAAAATCGAAAGCTTATATGCTAGTATCAAGAAGAATTTGAACTCATACCAAAACTAGAAACACCGATAACTACAAGTGACTGGAACACAGAAGTAGAAAATAAATTAGAATCAAATATCATCAAAGAATTAGGACTAGGGATCAGAAATGAAGCAAAAGATTGGCCTGTGAGTTTGTGCAAAGCCAACAACTTGTCCATCACAAACACATGCTTCAAACAGCAGAACAGATGGCTGTGCACATGGGCTTCACCAGCGGCCAGCAGAGAAATCAAGTCGACTAAGCTGTTGGAAGCAGGAGATGGAGAAGCTGTGTTCCCTCTGCTGAAACAAGACCAGGAGCTGACGGTGGTACTGACCACGAACTGTTCTACCAAACGTTAGAGTAACGCTGAAGACGAAGCACTAGAAGATTCAGTGTCAATGTGTAATGTAAATAACATTCCTGGTGAATTGAAAGTCCACAGATGTGCCCCCTTAAAATGAATAGATGCAGCATCAGAAGAACCACAGGCTGAAATTAGAAATGTTATTAGGGGAGACTGCGATGGGACCATGCCAGGAGTAAACAGGAAATACAAGTCAAAAGGGTGACAAGAGAAACTCAAATAATTAAAGACAGGTGAGAGGAGAAAGTAAAAGGTTACAAAAGCAGTGTTAGAATCCTGGATATAGTCTTTTAACCACTATCAATGGAGATAAAAATAACTTTACAATAATAAATGTAAAGAGAAAAAATAGAACATAAAGAAAGAGATCCCTATGAGAAGCATCAAGGCATAAAAGGGAAGTCTAATGCTAGACTCACAATGCCGAATGACCAACAGGGAAGCACATTATCTGACCAGGAGAAAATAAAGTTATTCTAAAAAGTTATTCTAGAAAGTGAAGTGAAATCTTCCGTGAAAGTATTGAGAAGAAATAAATCGCCAGGGTAGACGGGATATCGATAGAATAATTTCAAGGCAAAGAGGCTAAATCTGTCAAAAATGTTAACAAAAATGTGCCAACAAATATGAAACAAAACAATGGTCTACAGACTGGAAGCATTCAGTGTACATCTCAATTTTCAAGTAAAGAGATGCCAAGGAGTGCAGTCACTATAGGACCAGTGCTGCGATTTCCCACACAAATAAAGTGATGCTCAAGGTGAATGCTGCAAGAAAGCTTGGTGTTCAAGATGGATTCAAAAAAACAAGAGGCACTTGAGATGTGACTGAGAACTTTTGATGGACACTGGGATGCTCCAAAGAATTGCATAAGAAGGTTAGTTTTCAGACTGCACACAGTAAAGCCTTTGACCCTGTCAATTATGAAAAGCTATGGGTTGCTCTGAAAGAAATGGGTGTGTCTTAGACTAGATTGCCCTGCTGTGGAACCTGTGTTGTGGACAGAAAGCCACTGCCAAAACAAAATATGGAGAGATGGCGTGGTTTCCTACAGTCAAAGATGTCACTCAAGGGGACATGTTAACTACCTGTTTAATTTGTATGAAAAATATATGAAAAACTGGGCTGGACTCAGAGGAAGGAGGCATGAAAGTTGGTGGAAGAAATATCAAAAACTTATGATATGCAGAAGACACCATCTTACTGTAAAAAAATAACAGTGATTTGAAACAACTTCTGATGAAAGCAAAAGAAGAAAGTGCCAAAGCAGGACTTCATTGAAACATCAAAAAGACAAAAATTATGACTGCAGAAGTACACAATTTTAACCTAGACACTGAAGATGTTAACAATGTAAAAGATTTTGCTTACCTTGGTTCAGTCATCAGTTCAAATGGAGACTGTTGCCAAGAAATCAAGAAGGGCGGCAATGGAAGGATTAGGAAAGATCACATAGAGCAAGGGTGTATCATAAGAGACCCAGCTAAGATAATCACACCCTTGTATGATCAATTACTATGTACAGATGTAAAAGTTGGACAGTGAAAAGGACTGATATGAGGAAAAGCATGCGTTTGATATATGGTGCTGGAGGAGAGCTCTACGGAGACACTGGACCACCAGAAAGATGAATGAGTGGGTCCTAGAGCAAATTAGGCCTGAAACATCGCTGGAGGCAAAAATGTCAAAACTGAAGCTCTCCTACTTCAGCACATGAGAAGGCGGGATTCTTTGGAAAAGACAGTAATGCTGGGGGAAATGAAGGCAGCGGGAAAAGAGGAAGATCATTACGCGATGGATTGACTCCATAAAAGAGGCCACAGCTATGAGTCTGCAGAAGCTGAGCAGGGCTGTTGAGGACAGAACATCTAGATCATCATTCGTAGGGGGACCTGGAGTTGATTCCAACTGAATGGCAAATAGCAGACACGTCCCTTACCCTCTGGTGTCCCACCTCTGTTGGTCTGAGGGTGTTAATATAGCCCCTTCACTCTTACCACCTCCATGGGAGCATCAGGCGTCCCTCTAGTGCATCCCCCTGACTGTGAAACAGGAACTCGGCAAGATGACCATCACAGTTCATTACCCTTGCAGTAAGTAGCCCGCTCTTTGCATTCTGGCCCACTGGCACAAGGGCCTAACATGACCACATGATCACTGTACTTTGAGTTCTGTGGAATACTTTATCTCTGTCCCGATTATTAGTATTTCCTTACCTCGGCCACAGAAGTAGGACTCTCTACTGCAGCAGAGCCTAAGTTTGTGGGGGGAAAGGAGAAAAAGTTTCATAAGCACGTCACTGCGAGTGATGGTGACAGGGGCATTTTACTTCTATCTCCCGTTTCAGGCTCTAAAGTCGACCTTTTGGGAACATAACACCCTATCTTAGCTATTGACTCAGCACAAACGCTTGGAAGATAGTTCTACAATGCTAAATAATACTCTCCTTGGGCTGGCACCTTATCTGAGACTACTAGTCATCTCTTATCCAAAATATCAATACTTCCAGTTAGATAGTAGCTGGATATATCATTGACAAGAGCTCAGTCTGTACTAAGGTTCATATTAACAAGAGCTGCTTTTCAAACAACAAGTAGTCCCCTGCCATCATTAGGCATGGCCTTGTTCTAGAAACACAAAGGTGTGTGTGTAAATATTCCATTGGGCATGCCAACTTCACACAGCGTCCTTATATATTCTGTATATTTGTAGCTATGCTACATTTGCCAGATCATATCTCTCTAGTGACATGGCAACTTGTACCATACCTAGACTTAGTATAGAGCCTCCCTAGTTTTGGACACTACTCAAAACTGCCAGACTTCCAAGTCACTAGTTTAGTAAGTTAGAGGAGTATTTCCAAATACAGTACATGCTGTCTGCAAAACCCAATAAGGCCAACCCAGTGCCCTGCCTCTTTCTTAAAGATAGCAGGTATGTGCAGCAACAGCTTGCCTTTTACCTTAGACCCAAGGTTCCCCATGCCTCAAACCATTGAACGCCCAAACATTCATTTCTGTGGCACCCCCCCCAATCCTTGATGAGACCCTCCTTCATTCTGGAACTTTAGTGTCTTATTAAGGTATTTAATGTACCTGTTACCCTACTCATCGGACCCTATTAACATGATGTCATCAGCATCCTAGGTTATCAAGTTGTTCTAGACAGAGTGGACATGAGTGGGGTCCCTTAGGTTCACATTATAAAAGAGAGTAGAATGAACCACGTCCAGGGGCAGTGAAAATGGATGCCCTGCCCACATAAATTAATGCTTTTTTTGTCTGTTTGGTTCATTCTTTTAAAAAATCAAGCTTTAGTTGTGTTGAGCTTTTCTACTGTTTTTCTATTCTCTGTTTTATTTACTGCTGCTCTGATCTTTGTTTTCTCATTCATTCTACTCACTTTGAACTTAGATTGTTTTTCTTTTTATAGTTCCTTGAGGTATAAAGACAAGTTGTTTATTTGAGATTCTTTTTAAAAGTAGACATTTATCATCAGCAGTTTCTCTCGGCAGGGCCTTGGCTGCATTCCACAGGATTTGGCATGCTGTCCTTCCATCTCCATTTGTCTCAGTACATTTTTGATCACTCTTGTGATTTCTTCTTGGACTCATTGATTGCTTAGGAGTGTGTTGTTTAACTCCCACATACTCGTGAATTTCCCAGTTTCTCTCCAGCTACTGTTCTAGTTTCATACCATTGTGGTCAGAAAAGATACTATAATTTTAATCTTTATAAAGTTCCCTGAGGCTTGTTTTGTGACCTAACATGTGGCCTAGAGAATCTTCCAGGTGCCCTTGAGAAAAACATGTATCCTACTGCCGCTGAGTGAAATGCTCTGGATGTGTGTGTTAGGTGCATTTAGTTTAGATATAGTTCAGGTCTAACATTTCCTTATTGATTTTGTGTCTGGATGATTTCTGTTTGAATGTCTACCAATTGCTAAAAGTGAGGTATTGAATTCCCCAGTATTACTGTATTGTTGTTTATTAATCCCTCTAGATCTGATAGCATTTGATTAACCAAGAAAAGAGAAGACTCATATAAGTAAAATTATAAATGAAAGAAGAGATATTAAAACTGATACCACATAAACACAAAGGGTCATAAGAGAATACTATGTACCATTATACACCAACAAGGTGAACATCCTAGAAAAATGGTTAAATTCCTGGAAACATATAACCTACCATGTCCAAACCATGAGGAAATATAAATCAAAGCAAACCAATCAGAAGTAAAAAGATAGTATTGGTAATCCAAAATCTCTCAGTGATGAAAAGATGAGGGCCAGATAGCCTTACAGGTGGATTCTACAAACATTTAAAAAAGCAATTAATGTCAACCCTTCTCAAAATTTTCAAAAATTTGCAGAAGAGGAAACACACTCTAATTCATGTTTTGAGGTTAGCATTACCCTAATTACAAAGTCAGATAAATATACTACAACAAAAACTAGAGGCCAATTTTCCTGATAAACATAGATGCAGAGATCTTCAACAAAATACTAGTGAACAAAACAGAATAGAAGAGCACAGCTTTGGCCAGTGTGGCCCAGTTGGTTGGAAAGTCATCCATGCACCGAAAGTTTGTGGGCTTGATTCCAGGTCAGGGAACATGCCTGGGTTGTGGGTTCAATCCTTGGCTGTGGTACATATGGGAGGTAACGGATCAATGTTTCTCTCTCACATCAATCTTACTCTCTCTCTCCCTCTCCCTTCCTCTCTCTCTAAAATCAATAAACTCATATCCTTGGGTGAGGATTTTTTAAAAAAGGAATTGAACAGCACATTAAAAGAATCATACACAATGATGAAATGGAATTTATTCCTGAGATGCAAGGGTGGTTCAATACCTGAAAATCAATAAAGTGGCATACATCACATTAATAGAATAAAAGACAAAATTATATGATCATTTAAATAGATGCAGAAAAAGCTTTTTACAAAACCAATATTCTTTCATGATAATAACTCTCAAGATATTGAGTGTAGAAGGAATATGCCTCAGCATAACAAAGGCCATATTTGACAAACCCACTGTAAACATTATACTCAAGTGTGAGAGACTGAAAACTTTTCCTCTGACTCAGGAACAAGACGGCACGCCCAAACTCACTATTCCCGCTCCGGACAGATTATCTCTGTTGGTAAAAAAATCCTACAGACTCCTCCCAAAACTTGTTAGAGCTAATAAACAGATTCCATAAAGTTGCAGGATACAAAATTAATTAAAACAATTGCATTTCTGTACAATAACAATAAACTATCAAAAACAGAAAGTAAACAATCATATTTGTAATATCATCAAACCAGAAAATACTTAATAATAAATTTAACGAAGTAAGTGAAAGATCTTTATGCTGAAAGCAATGAGATATTGATTGAAGAAATTGAAAAAGATAAACATAAATAGAAAAATATCTGTTTATGGATTGAAAGAGCTAATATAAAATATTCATAGTATTTAAAATTACCTATAGATTCAAAGAAATTCCTCTTAAAATTCTAATGGCATTTTTCACAAATATAGAAATAACAATTAACAAATTCATAAAAGACCACAAAAAACAACAACCCAAATAGCCCTATCTTATACTACTAACAAAAATTAACTTTAAATTGATTGAAGACTTAAATATGAGATTTAAAGCCATAATATCCTAGAAAAAAATAGGTAAAATGCTTTTTGACACTGGTCTTGACAATAATTTTTGGACATGATACTAAAAGCACCACCAACAAAAGGACAAGTCAACATGTGAAAATACATCAAAATAAAAAACTTCTGCACAAAAGAAGAAACACTCAAAATTTAAAAAGCAATCTATGAAATGGTAAAAATAAATCTTTGCATACCATATATTTGATGATGGGATTTGATTGACATTTACAGAATATTTCACCCAAAAGCTGCAGAATATGCATTCTCCTCAAGTGCACATGGGACATTCTCAAAGACAGACCACATGTTAGGACAAAAAACAAGTCTCTACAAGTTCAAGAAGACTGAAATCATATCAAGCATCTCCTCATACATTCATACTATGGAATACTATGCAGCTGTAAAAAAGAGGGATCCCTTACCCTTTGAGACAGCATGGTGGGACCTGAAAAGTATTATGTTAAGCAAAATAAGCCAGTCAGAGAAAGACAAGTGTCACATGATCTTACTCACATGTGGAATCTAATGAACAAAATAAACAGATGAACAAAATAGACCCAGAGACATAGAAGCATGGAACAGACTGACAAATCTCAGAGGGAAGGCAGAAGTGAGCAGGTGGGTGGGTGGGAAGAGATTAATTTATGAACTTATATGCATACATGCATAACCCATGGACACAGACAATAGTGTGGTGAAGTCCTGGAGCAAAGTTGCAGGGTAGAGGAGGAGACCAATGGGGGGGGGGGGATATTTGTAATAAAAATGGCCAACAATTATAATAAAAATGTCCTTAATATTACTAAACATCATGTAAACGTAACTCAAAATGACAATGAGTCAACACGTCACACTGTTTGAAAGGTTGTCATCAAAAAGACAAGAGAAAACAAGTGGGGTTAAGATGTGGAGGAAAGGAAACCCTGGTTCACTGTTGGTGGGAATATAAATTAGTACAACCACCACGGGAAATAGCATGGAGGAGCTTCCTCAAAAAATTAAAAATAGGACTGCTTGCCCTGGATGGTATGGCTCAGTTGGCTGGACCGCCATCCTGTACTCCAAAAGGGGTTGGGTTCGATTCCCCGTCAGGCTGTGGGTTCAGTTCCAGTCGGGATGCATGTGAGAGGCAACCAATCATTGTTTCTTTCTCATACAGATGTTTCTCTCTCTCTCTCTCACCCTTCCTCTCTCTAAGATGAAAGAAGAAAGAGAAAGAAAGAAAGAGAAAGAAAGAAAGAAAGAAAGAAAGAAAGAAAGAAAGAAAGAAAGAAAGAAAGAAAGAAAGAAAGAAAGAAAGAAAGAAAGGAAGGAAGGAAGGAAGGAAGGAAGGAAGGAAGGAAGGAAGGAAGGAAGAAAGAAAGAAAGAGAGAAAGAAAGAGAGAAAGAAAGAACTTTATGACTCTGCAATTCCATATATATGTAATACAATCATGATTTCAAAGAGATATTTATACTTCCATGTTTGTTGCAACAATAGCTAAGACATGAAACAACCTAAGTGCCCGTTGATGGATAAATGTATAAAGAAAATGTGCTGTATATGCACAGTGAATTACTATTCAGCCAGAATAAAGAAACAAGTCCTGCCATTTTTGACAGCATGGAGGAACCTTCAGTATATTATGCTAAATGAAGTAAGTCAGGCAGAAAAAGGACAGATACTATGCGTTCTCAAGTATATGTGGAATCTAAAAATACTCAACTCAGGAAAAGAGAGGAGAATGGTGGTTGCCAGGAGGTAAGGAGAGGGGAAAATAGGGGGTAGTGTTCAAAGAGCAGGACCTCTCTGTTATGAGATGAGTAAGTTCTGGGCACTTAGGTGCAGCATGGTCACTACAGTACAGGTAACGATACTGGATTTTATATGCCAATGTTTCTTTCAGTAGAACTTGAATGTTTTCATCATAACAATAACCAGATGGTAATTATGTGAGATGAAGCGTGTGTTAACTAATCTTATTGCAGTTAACCGTACACAATGTATATGTGCAGCAAATCATCACATTGTACACTTTAAAATTATAATGTTGTATGTCAATTATATGTCAATAAACCTGGAGGGGGCTTCTTTTGTTCCTGTTTTAAGAAGAGTCTGCTAACTAGATTAATAGACCAATAGTAAGTGTGAAAATCTGTGTTAATCTGTTTTAGTAGAAATGTCACATTATATATGCAGTGCAACCATGGCTATCCTTTGGCTAAGTTTACAGTAGACCCCTGTCATCTTCCAAGAGTCATCTTTGTTTGCAGGGGCCAAACTAATTAATATGACTATGAGGGGAAGCACCACCATAGCATCCCAGAAAGCTTTAAATTTTTAATGATGGCTTTGATCTCCGCAAATCCTGTAGAACGCGTGATCACGTCTCTTAACTACCATTGTTGAGGTGGACAGTGTCACAAGGACTTGACTTACTTCTTAGGATTAGCATGGCTCTTAGTCCATAAATCACGGAGCCAAAATGAGGTTCTGCCAGGTTCTAAATATATCTATTCTAATTATACACTTGGAGACTAGGGCAGTGATGGCAGGGAAGGTCTGAAGAAAGACTGAATCAATTGAGAAATGACTTGGCCTAGAATTCCACTTATAAGTGGCCTCAATAGGGCTCTTACTTGATGGAAGATTCTGAGGGTGTTTCGGTTTCTCTGGCACAAGTGATATATCACAGCTCACGGCCAAGAACCCTTGTAAAGGCTGAATATCCTTTTTCTCCGGTACAAATTCAGTCCAATACAGGGGGAGGAAAAAGTAAGTTTACAGTTGTTCATATAGAAAATAGTACAATAATTAATAAATAATACAAGAATAAACATTGTGTTTCAAATAATCAAAACTATAAATGTACTTTTGCTCCACCCTATATATTACTGCAGGTATCTTTCAGAAATTATCTAGGTAATATTTAACATAAATACTTGTGGTAGCATTGCAAAATCCTGCTTCAGTGGATGGGTTCTGGGCCTATGAACCTCCTTACTCTCTTTCAAAGGGGATTGACTATCTTGCCTCATTAAATGTCATGATCTATTATCCATCCCCACAGGTTCAAGGGAATATGACATTCTCACTGCCAATTGAGTGTTCCTGTCCAAGGCTTGCCTCTGACTGTTGAATGTCATTGCTTTGCCTCTGCCACTGCAGAATCCCCTTCTCGGTAGTCCCTGCCCTACAGCTGCATTGTTTCCAGGAAGCCCAGGTCCATGGCGGCATCTCTAGCTAACATATCCAGCCTGCAGAGCAGAGCCAACACCAATGCTGTCAGATGCTCCGTCTCCCTCTCCACTACATACCTCCTTATCTTAGGTAAAGGGGTGTCCTATTGGCCTACCTAGAGCACATAGTCAAGGGATGTTTTCTCAGGTTTTACATAGCAAATCCACTCTCACTTCCTTAGACCTCGTGACCCTTGCCTCAGTACTGTGGCACTGCAGTCTTGCCATCTCTGTGGCATTTACTGTTAACCACCATTTTGGAGCTTTAAGGAGCCATACCCACAGCACACTGAGGTTACTTCTAGTTGACCTTTTGAGAATACTAAACCTTAGGTGTAGGTCACTACTCCAACATCAATGAATTCTTGCCTATCTAAATGCATAGTTCAATTCCCCACCTACCTCCAACCCCTCAGTCTGTTTCCATTCATCTCCTCCTGATTGCTCCTGGTGTCTTATTATGTAAGTTCTGATGCTTTATGTTGACATTTATTTCCTTCTGGACACTAGCCTATGTCCTTATTTGCCCTAATGCTGAGCTGGGCCCTGTTAACCAGCCTGGAGATGGATGATAGGGCACAATGGAGGAGAATCTAGAGGAACTGCACCAACTTGCAAGGCACTTGTTCTAGGTGAAGTCCTTAAGGTCCTCACTGAGAAGCTGACAATTGAACTGATACATGAAAAAGGCAACTAAATAAGCCATTATGAGATCTGGAGTAAGAGTGATCCAGATAGAGACAGCTTGAGCAAAACAGCAGAAAAAAAGTGTGGCCAACAGCATTAAAAGGGAGTGTGGGAGCTGAGCCAGGTGCATGGAGAAGTTGGAAAAAGAGAATGTAGGAAGTACGACCAGAGAACTCACTAATCATCAAAAGCTCCTTATGGGACGTGATATATCATTTTCTTCAACTCAGAGCTTAAGGAAATTTACAACAATTTAAATAGTTTGCAAAAGGGGACTCCCCTAAGGGTAATATTCAAACATAGAGCTATTTATAATATATGTGTTCTTAACAATTATTCTGTGGTAGTGAGCGATGAAATCTCATAGCAGCACAGTTTTGCATAAACCCATGGGTCTGTGGACCCAGAGAAGAAAGATTCATTTGTTGTGAGCCTGAGAAGCAATTTACCCACTAAGATGGACACTCCTTGGTCCACAGAGGACCCACATTTTATAAATAATAAGAGCCTAGTGGCTATTTGCTGACAGGGACTTCTCATTACTCTACACCTGGAAGAACCTCAGAACCACAGGCTTCTTGCACTGTGCTCCATTTGCTTGCAACCACTGCAGGGAAACTCAGTTTCATCTTTCTACCAATGGACTGAGACCTGGTCTGTCCAATCAGAACTATCTAATTTGGGTACATCATTTACATAAAACAGACCTAATTGAGAGCCTGGGCAGAAAATTTCACTATAAAAGGTGGCCTCCCCTTTATCTCAGGGGGACACAGTTTAGGTTGCACCTCTATCTGTATCCCAGGTTATAGCTCTGTTTACATAGATTTTTAATTTTTTTTCCTTTCAATATTTTCCTCCTCCATTTATTATTCACTACTCACTAAATGCAGCCATAATGGTTTAGCCTCGAGGTCCTGTTTATAATGCACCACATAAAAACCAAGCTCATGTGCTCACACATATACACCAGTCTTCCAGCACACATAAAGATCATTTAAAAATGTATGGAAGGTCCCAGGATTCTGAAAAAAAAGTGAATTATTCTGAAAAACCACTCAAGCCAACCACCCTTGTGGCTACTGAATGAGTGAATCCACTGCTTTTGTTGGCTAAAGGCCCCCAGTTCTTCTCAGTCGGTCTTGGCTGACTCATTTGCATCAGCCATATCATGTTTAAGTGAGAAAAAAAAAATACTTTATTGGACTTGTTTAACTTAAAGAAATGCTTTCCAAGCAATGGCTGAGTTTTATTTTTTTAATTAGTGAAAATAAAATTTTCTGGAGTCATTCCTCTTGGTGTTAAAAAGTTGTGATACATTTACACCATGGAATACTATGCAGCTGTCAAAAAGGATTTCTTACCCTTTGGGACAGCATGGAAGGACCTGGAGAGTATTATGCTAAGCAAAAGAAGCCAGACAGAGAAAGACAAGTGTCACAAGATCTCACTCATATGTGGAATATAATGAACAAAATAAACTGATGAAAAAATAGATCCAGAGACATTGAAGCATGGAACAGACTGAGGGGTTCCAGAGGGAAGGCGGGGGTGGGAGCCTGGGTGGGGAGAGATTAATCAAAGAACTTATATGTTTATAAGCATAACCTGCAGACACAGACATTGTTATGGGGAAGGCCTGGGGGTGGGGTGGATGCCCGGTGGAGGGGATCAATGGGGAAAAAAAGGAGACATCTGTAATACTTTCAACAATAAAGATAAATTTTTTTGAAAAGTAATTATAAGCCCTACAAAAGAAGAAAATATGTATATGAATTCATACATTCTTATATAAAATCAACATAAAAAAAAGAACAACCTCTGTGTTAGTCAACTCAATATAAATTTTGTCTCAATCACTGAGTGATGCTATGGAACACAATTTCCCTGAGCTTCAGCCTCAGTGTGGGCATCTGTAAAACAAACACTAATACTTCACCAGGTCGTTGTGAAAATAAAAACTAAAGGAGGTTAACAAATGTCTGGCCACACAAGTAATTCAAAACATATAATAAATGTAATAGTCTAACATTTGTTCAGTAAAACAAAACCATTTATCTAATGCCTGTGATATGTAGACACTGCTTTAGTTCTTTGTATATATGAACTTATCCAACTGTGACAATATTTTCAAATAAGTAGCATTATTATGTTTATTTTACAGCTATTGGTCTGCCCATGGAGCTGAGAGAACTAGTCAAAATCCATAGGTTGTGGGCCAGGCCCTGTTCTCAGCACCAAGTTTCCACCATTTAGTCCTCATGGCATCCCACGTGGGAGGTGTGCCATGGCTAATATTCCACAGAGGAGGAGAGGTTCAGAGAAGCCAGGTAACAAGTTTGCAGTCCTGATGGTCATAATGGGGAAGCAGTCTTAGTCCTGGACAGACCTGGCCACTATGCCCCCTGCCCTGTGTGGTCAGTGAGCCTAAATCACTTAAGGAAGCAAAGAAAAATGGCTCATGGGAGTCACTTTCTGATGGAACACTACTGTTTTTCACCATAGCCCAGTTCCCTGGTTCCTGGGACCATCGGCAACACTGAGGAGGTAGGAAAGAAACTGGGCCTTCAGCCTCCTCTCTGCTAGTGGGGCAGCCCAGTCACTCACCACTGCTCTCGGCCTCACACTGAGAGGAGAAGCGAGGACCCGCTTGTAAAGCAGAGATAAATAGGGACCTAAATAGTTTTCAACATCTCAACTGAGATATTTATACATGCGAAAGAAAAAAGTCACTGCACTAACGTAATTGGATTTAGAAATATTTTTCCCTGAAAAGGTTCTAAATAATGCCCCATGCTCTATGTAATGAAGGTAGAAGGGGCACTTTTTCCAATCAAATACTTGAAAATAACACACCCAGAAATTATTTTGCTGAATTTCCAGCAATAAATTCTATTGAAGCTAATATATGGCTTGAGAACAAAGTGTTTTTTTTTCATGGAAAGAAGAAAGAAAGCATGTAAACATAATTTTAAGCCCCTGTAACCCTGAGGATAGGTGGTCTTTACTGATCTATGTTTGTGAAGAAATGGTCTTGCTGAGTATTTGTAAAGGTATTTTATCAGCTATTTTATTTGCCTGTTTAACTCAAGTGCTGGGTTACCGTCTGTCCTCTTACCCTTGCTCAGCACCCTGCAGTTGAATCTCCTACATTGTTTCAACCCCCTGTTTATTTGACTGTCTTCTGCACAAGAGTGGGAGCATCTTGAGGCCAGAGGCTTCTCATTATTTACCTTTGTGTCCTCAAAGTCTTGCCTAGAGCCTCAGAAGGAAGCAAGAGGGAGCCCGCATGTGATAAGGCACAACCACAGAGAGTCCCCTGTGCAGGGCCCATGGGCCTGAGGGCTGTGAAGAGGAGAGAGAACAGCCAGGAGAGGTGTGCTCTGCACACAGCAGACTCATGGTCTACGTTAGCGCTTCTCTACTATTCACATCCCTCGTTTCTCCAATCAAGAAGATTTTAAGAAAATGAATGTTCACAGTTTGCAGTATGAAAACAATACATATTTATTTTTCAAATATAAGGTCATAGCCAACTATTGAATATGCCGTTTGACACCGCCTTACTACCGTTTCACCCCTGCAACGCTGATCTCCTTTGGGGGTGTTTCCTCCCCACTGGTTGAGAAAAACTGGTATTGGGCAAGTAAAACCATACATCCTTTTAAACATCTCTGTCTAGTTGTTTTAAACCACTATTTTAAAAAATGGGCTACTAACGGCGTAGTCTAGTGTGTCCTGCGTATGGGAAATGCTGTTTTGGAGATCCAGGTGAGGGCGATATTTGAAACAAACTCCTCACGTGCACTACTGTCACGGATTAAAAGTAACACGTTTAAGCACCCAAGTGCATACTTTCATGACATTGCAGCGGCTGGACAGAGCTGGAAAACCTCCTCTTTCTCTTTTTGCGGCTGTGATTTGGCCCCCTAAGGGGGCTCCCCTGAAAGTGCGCGTGTGGAGGTACCATCTGCAGCCCCGTCTGACTGCTCCCGCTGTGGCTGCGCTCCTGGCGGGAATCTGAGCCTAGGCCAATGCCCGCGGCTTCACCCAGCTTCCGTTTGCCCTTCAGGAATAAAGACAAGTAGACCCCTTTCTAGTCATCTTATCTATACAACTTCTCCCCTTATGGCTTTCTAAGGACCACTCCTATCTCCCAAATATCGTCCCCATTCTACCTTGAAAGCCTAGTATCCCACAGGTCTTAAAAGATGTTTCTTCATGGCAATTAAAACGAAAACAAAGTGGAGTCTGTCCTAATGTGGGGCTAATTTATTCATGCCTTTCCAACTACAAAATCTTCCCATCTGTTGTGGAATCACAATAGTAGCAATTTCCACTGGCTGGTTGTGCAAAGCATGCCATCTTAGTAGATGTTTTGGAAGTTGGAAATTATCCCTGGAATAGCTGAAAACCAATGAAATGTTTCAGGAGCCTGGTAGCTTCAGGCAAGTGCATGCATTCATGCTGAACTGGCTTCCTGAGCACAGGGGCCAGGCGGTAAGCTGGGCCCTGTGGGTGAGCAAGCGGAGGCCAAGGCTTGGCTCTGCCTTCCAGAAGGTCATAGCCAATTAAAGAAAGACTTATGCCCAGATTCCCACAGTTAACTTTATGTTAAGTGGCTGATTCAGAGTCCAGACAATAAATACTGCAGTGTTTTAGAAATGGAAAAAATTAATGAACTGTGAATTGAGAAAAAAACCCAAAACGTATTACCTGTAGCCTCAGTTCCCAACACTTAATGACTTAATGAGTCTTGATGAGTTGGTCACCTGTCAACTGGCTTCCACAATCCTCATTCATCCCATAGTATATTCTCCAACATTGATTGCTTATAGAGGGGTGGGGGCCCCTCTTCTTTCCTTGGAATGTAGCTGGGCAAACTCAGTTTTAATCTTTCTCTTGTCCTTTTATCATGTTCTGAAATAAAAGATCAGCTTATAGAGCACTAAGAACATCTAAAATAAGTGAAAAGGGCTGGTGCCTCCTCCATGAGGGCTGGGAGCCATCCTATAATTACCAGACATGGATAAAGTTCCAGTCACAGAAGTTTTCCAAGGACCCTGCCCCAGATGTGAGACAGGTTCTACATTTACAATATAGAAAGCAGAGTTGGTTCTTAGAAGAGGCATACAAAACTGATACAGTAACTCACATAGTAGGAAAAGCATTGTGTCACACTATTTAAAAAGCTAAGTTTACTATAAAACAATGCATCCCAGGGGAAATGAAGATGAAGCTGTAATTTGAAATACCAGAGATTTTGGTATGGAATTTGGAGGAAAAGATGTAATAAAAATCAAAGAGGGCTGTGACTGTCAACAGTGTGTCTTCACCTCACCATCCCAGGGGGAAGCTCCTGATCCTCTGAATATTTACCTCTCGAAGCACCTTCCATAGGCCTGTTGCTTTATCCTTTTGATGTGTGTTGTGTCCCCTGTTTTTATTAAGATTATTATTAATTTATTATTGGCTTTGGATTCCTATAGTCTCAAAGATTTTTCCTACCCTCCAAAAAGGAGCCCAATTTGAAAGATGTTCCAGGGCTAGAAGGAATTTAAATAGACAGGTTAATGATAGTTATCTCTGACATTCCACACCCTCTCCTCACTTGGACTGTAAGGCTTTGACGAATGCTGCTTCTTGTTGACATTTGTATCACCATGGTTTCCCAAGGGATTTAGCAGGGAGGAGGTGCTGAGTGCTATTTGTAGCACACGGTAGGCCGTACCCTAAAACTGTTCCTTAAATTGAATAGTTTCCTGAAATTAAAAACAAACAAACAAAAATCTTGCTTAGTTTTATAATGCTAACTTGTTTTCCTTCCTGACAGAGATGATATTGGAAAAGTTTGCCTTTGTAATAGACACACAACAGAGGTTAAACATACATGCCATGCACTGAATTCACAAGAACAGAAGCTCCTTCCCATTCATTTGTTAGATTTAGGGGCACCTGGAAAACTGCTTGTAAAACTTAATTGTGACTGCATTTGAGCCATGTGACTGAGGCTGGGCCAGTCAGATGGCCAGGAGGCTTGGTTTTAGAACTTTCATATTTACCTCCTGTTCACAAGACAGAAATATGGTTCCCTACCATCACTAAACTTCCATGTTCCAAGCCTGATATCTTTCACTTGATCCAGTTTTTACCTCTTGAAAAAGAGACTTTGTTGGCTCTTCCAGTTGATGGAGTCAGTCACTCCAGTAATTGGAGTCTTTTCAAATTTATCATAGCACATTAGAAAAAAGTAGATTTTTTTTTTTTTTTTGAGAGATAAAGCATTGGAGTTTCCTACAAAGCTAGGTAAAATCTGGTGAATGGATTCCGCCCAAGGGCCAATTCATGGTAATAATTATTGCCACATATTAAGGAAACAAATATTTATAATATAGGCTCAATAAAAACATATTTTAATGGTGACTGAGTATACTTTAAATTCAAGAAGCCAATAGCCAGAGGATCTCAAGCATGAGTGACAAGAGAGAAATGGAACCATAATTGACAGTACTCTGGCTTTGCAGATTTCTCATAGGTCACTCTAGGGTCTGCTATCTTTTGTGGTTGGACAACTCAAGATCAGGGTAGCAGAGAGTCCCTAGATCTATTACTTTATGCTGAATTTTTAATGTGAAAATATATAACTTCCCGAACTTTCTGTTACACTTAGAAAAATGCAGATGATGTTAATCATTCATATATTACTTATTGTGATGGAATGAATAAAATGTATATTAAAAAGGTACATTCTGAAGGGTAGCATTGAAATATTAGTCACCATGATAATCATCAGTGGCCTCTTGTCCTTAACAGCATCTCACCCGAAGCATCCACAGTCAATATCTAAAGGCAGAGCTACATTCTTGGATAAGGGATGACTCCTAATTGCTGTCTGCAGTTGAATTCTAGATCCAAATACAACCACCTGCAGGTCATTTCCACCTGTGTGATACATCAGTCCCTTGAGCCAAATGATCTCAAGAAAATTCTTTTTATATTCCATATAAACTGATCCTTTTTAATGTTACGTTTGGCACCACCAGTTGCTAACCCAGAAGACAGGGAGTCAACCTTGTCCTAAACGACTAATCTAATTGATTTTCTTTATTAGTCCTTGCATCTGTCTCCTTGCTCCTGTCACTGTTACTGTCTTATTCCAGCACCCAGGCTATTGGGCTAACCTAAGTTACTTCCCAAGTTTTTTTTCTAAGTCATCTTGCATATTCTCTGGCACTTCTGACCAAATTTTGTCATTAAAATTAAAATTTTATTTTAACTCAGAGTTCTTCATGATTTAGCATTATATGCTGTAAGCAAACACATTTCCATCCTCACACCCCTCCACTTGTCACCACCAAAGCCTGCGCTCCACTTCCCAGCCTTGCTTAATTTCACACAACAAGCAGGGTGACAGCCAGAACACACACTTTGTTCTGATGACCCCCGGAAACATCACTTTCTTCACTTGCTGTGAATTATTGGGAATTTGGTGTTGCTCAGGAATTACATTCCCTGACCTTCTCTCTGCCAAGCTCCCTTGTGTCCCTCACCCCTTGCTGTCAGATGGTGCCTGGGGGTGTCTCTCCTAGTCACTCCCTCAGGGTAAATCCATTCCATCTTGTTCACTGAAATGGAACTTGCTACTCCCCACCATTAATCCCATGTCATCTCCTAGTGAGGGCACTTGTCATTACACTCACCTTAACATTGTTTAAAACCAGTCAGGTCATCACATTATTTAAAGGAGTAAAACTCATGCTTAGCTAAAGTAAATGTTTTAAAAAGTCAATTATCTTAATGAGTTGCAGGTTGGAGTAGAAGACAGGTGTTTGAAAGGGCGCGTCAAGGTGAAGTGGGTGACAGAAACCGGAGGAGTGCTGCTTGGCTCACACAGCAGAGAGAGCAAACGTGTCTGAGTATCTGGTAGAACCAACGGCTGTCCTACCAGGCGTACTGCCCACCCTGGGGGAAAGGCTGTGGGACGTCTGGATGCGGCAAAGGGCACAAGCCATAGGGTGAACACAAGGGGTAATGTTTCCAGAGTAATACTCTCCTGGGAATTGAACCTTGGGTTAACATTCTTTTAATTTTGAATTCTAAAAAGTTTCTGCAGCTCATGCACCACCTAAGGGAATAGAATTTTCATGTTGATGAATATCGTGGATTTTATGAAGTCTAAAAGAGTAGAAAACCTGTATGTGCAATACATAATTGGAAAATAATGTTCATGGTCTTTTCTGTTGTAATTATTTTCCTGAAGGTAAGTAATCAATTTTTATTAACATCAATACATTATTGAATACATTGAAATATTTCACACATATAATTATAATAGAATAAAAATCCTAATATAGTATTTCAAGTGTTTTTCAAACTACTTTAGGTTTTATCCTGAGACCCCTCTTAAGTAATATATAGAAAAGTTAGAGAAACATGGTCCATCCCTGGTTCCCCAAGCTCAGTGTAACTTTACAAAGCCAAATCTCCTACTACAGTAAAATTTATTTATTTTTATTACAAAAATATACACTCTAGTTACTTGCAATTTAGAAAACGCAGTAAAATATCAGAGTTAAGATCATATGGCAAATAAAATTTTATACCCTGCTTTTTCTATTTACCACTATCTCATGAGAATTTTCAGATGTACCTAAAAATTCTGCCTGGCCAGGCATGGCTCAGTGGTTGAGCGTCCACCTAGGATCCAGGCCATCAGGGTTTGATTCCCCGTCAGGGCACATGCCTCGGTTGTGGGCTCGATCCACAGTCGGGGGTGTGCAGGAAGCAGCCGATCAATGACTCTCTGGTCATTGATGTTTCTGTCTCTCTCCCTCTCCCTTCCTCTTTCTGATATCAATAAAGATATATTAATAAATAATAAATGAATAAATAAATAAATAAATAAATAAATAAAAATTCTTACTAACCAGTCTCAATAATGGCTGCATAATATTCTATTAGAAGTTTGCACTATAATTTATTTAATCATTTATCTTAATGCTGAAAATTTGAATGGTTTCAAGATATTCTGTATTTTAAACAGTTGTTTAATAACCATTTGTAATAAATAATTGTTATTTTGTATTGTAGGATTAGGAAAGATTCTTAGAACAAAAAATAAATACAAAATAGAAAACAGAAACAAGCAGCATTCCTTTGTTAAGAGTGAAGTGTTTCCATGGGTTTTCCTTTGGCACAGATAGGCTTTCCTGGGAAACAACCCTTGTTGGTCAATTTAATTAGGAGTCCCCATGGAGAGTAACCTTCAGACAAAGGCAGAGCAGAGCAGCTCTTGCCAGGAACCAGGGCTGTCTTTGGGAGGAACCTGTGCCCTGTACACTTGGTGGTTGGTGTTTTGAAGGCCAAAACTACTCCCATGTTTAGTGAGTCACTGGAAGGACTCACAGAACTCCCTGGAAGCTGTCGTGCTCATAGCTACAGTTTAGTACAGTGAAAGGATATCAGTATAAATCAGCCAGAGGAGACGCCTCACACTGGCAGGGTCTGAGGTAAGAGTTTGACTCTGACCAATGGAAATGAGTCAGCATTAATTTTCTAGGAGAAAACTCCAATGGGCTGCTTTGCAGAAGATCAAAGTAAGGAGAAAATGCTGTCTTCAACCTCAAGGTCTCCTGGAGACAGTGGGAAGTGTGACCGGGAAAACAGTTCGAGCAAAGGAGATTAATGCAGTAAAATGTGTTAGCCCTGAAAATACTCCTGGGACATGAGGGGCACAGATGAGGGGCGACTGATCCCACTACAGTGTGGGGGCTGGGATGCCCTGAGCAGGGGGTGGACGATCCTGAAGGGATATTCAGGGGGAGAAGTAAAGGTCTAAACAGAAATAGTCTGAAAAGGAAACTCAGGCCGACATGCCCCACGACAAAAGAACCCATGCTGAGAATAATCACAGGAACAGCAGGTAACTTTTATTGAATGTATAATCATGTGTCAGGTGCAGTCAGATGCTTATTGCATTTATTAGCTTAGTGCTTCTTAGACAAATGGTCACAAGGAACCATTATTTATTTTTTTCATTTTTAATCAAACTCAATCGACTAATGATCGTACTGGGCATGACTAATGCAATGTTCACCCCACATGCAACTCAGCATTCAACAGACACATACACTGACCCTGACAAACTTAGATTTCATGACAATGCACAATTACTATAAAATGTTTAGCTGCTGCTTCTTAATTTTTTAAATTGAAATTTATCTTTATTGTCGAAAGTATTGCAGATATACACTTTTTCCCCCTATTGACCCCCTCCACCCTGTATTCACCCCCTCCCAGGCCTTCACCACACTATTGTCTGTGTCCATGGGTTATGCATATATACATATAAGTTCTTTGATTAATCTCTCCCCTGCCCACAACCCCACCCCCACCTTCCTACTGAGAGTCATCAGCCTGTTCCATGCTTCTATGTCTGTGAATCTATTTTGTTCCTCAGTCTATTTTGTTTATTAGATTCCACTTATGAGTGAGATTATGTAAAACTGAATCAGGAAGAATCAGAAAACCTGAATAGTCTAATAACAACTGATGAAATTGAAGCAGTAATAAAAAAACACCCAGCAAACAAAAGCCCTGGTCCCAATGGCTTCACAAGGGACCTTTCTAATTCTTTAAACTGTAGGATTAGAGAGTTTACTAAAAATTTTTCTTGCTTTCTGAGGTAGGCCTGCAGTGCTATGCACTTCTCTCTAGGACTGATTTCACTGTGTCCCATAGATTTTCAGTTGTTGTGTGTTCATTTTCATTTGTTTACAGGAAGTTTTTGATTTCTTTCTTGATCTTATTGGTAACTCATTCATTGTTTAATAACATGCTATTTAGCCTTCATGTGTTTGAATGTTTTTGAATGTTTTTACTGTAGTTGATTTCTAATTTCATGCACTTGTGATCTGAGATGCCTGATATGATTTCAGTCATCTTGAACTTGTAAAGACTTGTTTTGCATCCTAACATGTGGTCTATCTTTGAGCATGACACATGTGCACTTGAGAGGAATGTATATTCTGCAGCTTTGGGATAAAATGTTCTGTAAATATCAATTAAATCCATTTGAGCTAGTGTGCCACTTAGTCACCATTTCTGTGTTGGCTTTTTGTCTGCAAGATCTATCCAGTGAAGTCAGTGAGTGTTAAAGTCCATGACTACGGCTGTATTGCTGTTGATTTCTAACTTAAAGTCCTTAAGGTTATTATTGATAGTTCCTTACTTATTGCCATTTTAATTCTTTATGCTTATGTTTCTCTCTCTATTTCTTTTCTTCCTATTATAGCAGTCCCTTTAACATTTCTTACAATGCTGGTTTGGTGGTGATAAACTCCTTTAGCCTTTTTTTCTTTCTTTTTTTTTTTTTATCTGGGAAGCCCTTTATTTCACCACCTATTTTGAATGATAGCCTTGCTGGATAGAGTAGTCTTGGCTTCAGATCCTTGTTTTGCATTACCTTGAATACTTCATGCCATTCCCTTCTGGCCTGTAGAGTTTCTGATGAGAGGTCTGCTGACAGCCTTATGGGAACTCCTTTGTAGGTAACAGATTGCTTTTCTCTTTCTGCCTTTAAGATTCTCTCTTTGTCTTGAATTTTTGGCATTTTAATTATGATGTGTCTAGGCTTGTGCCTCTTTGGATTCTTCTTGATTGGGACTCTTTGTGCCTCATGAACTTGTGTGACTTTTTCCATCACCAGATTAGGGAAGTTTTCTGCCATTATTTCTTCAAACAAGTTCTCTAACTCTTGCTTATTTTCAATCTCTTCTCCACTCCTATGACGCAAATATTGTTATGTTTCATGCTGTCCCACAGCTCCCTTAGACTGTCCTCCTGTTTTTAAATTATTTTTTCTTTTTGGGTCTCTGATTGAGTGATTTTTTTTACCATGTCTTCTAATTTGCTGACGCAATACTCAGCTTCCTCTAATCTGCTGTTTATTCCTTCCATTGTATTCTTTATTTCTGCTATGTCATTCTTCATTTCTTACTGGTCATTTTTCATATTTCCCATGTCTTTTTTTATGTGGTTGAGCATCCTTACAATCAGTATTCTGAACTCTATATCTGATAGATTGCTTAGCTGCATTTCGTTTAGCTCTTTTTCTGGAGACTTCTTTTGTTCTTTCATTTGGGTCTTTTTTTCTTTTTTTGTATACCCATTTTGGCTGCCTATTTGGGTTTGTTTCTATGTATTAGGTAGGCCTGCTAAGACTCAGTCTTTTTGGAGGGTCTCTGGTGCAAGCCAATGTCAGATGCTATTTGTGACTGGCCTTGAGTACCCTGTTTGGAGCTATCAACAACCCAGGACTTGAGGTCCCCTCTGTTGGTGGGTGCATTTGAACAGGACCAAGGTACACACCAAAGTCTGCTTTTCCAATATCCAGGTCCAGAAACAGATCAGGCAAAGACTCAAAGCACTCTGAGGTCTGCCTCTGCCTACAGGCTGATTAATCTGATTCTCTTAATGAGCCTCAGGCTGTAGAAACTCTATGGGCTAGGGCAGGAGGTTTTTGAGCAGGGTAGAGCAATTGATTCCTCCTCAGGCAAAAGCTATGTGGTAGGTAAATGTCTGCCTCTACTGTATGGGGAAATGACTTGGCATAGGAATCCAGAGGGGTGCCCTCTGAGTTCTATTCCAGAGCCTACAACCCTAGATTCTCCTCACACAGCTCTAGTCGACTCTGCCCTCCCTTTGCTGGAGCCCAAAGTGAGTAACTGCACACGAAACTTTGTGCTTTGCTTCTTTAAGAGGGTGCCTGCATTTCCAGCTGTTGTTTTGCTGGAAGACAGAAACCTGGCTGCTTTTCACAGCCAGATGTTATGTAGGCACCTTTTTCGGTTCTGATGCTCTGGACTGGGAAGCCCAGCCTGGGGTTTAGGCCCCAGAGTTCTCAGCGGGAACCCCCCACAGCTGAGAGATCCCTCTGGACCTTTAGCTGCTGCCTGTGGGAGCCCAGCCAGCCCTCTTGTGCCTCTGCACTTCCTACCAGTCTCTATGCAGCCTCCACTTTTCCTCCTTGGTTAGGAGGGTGATCTCCAGCTGGTCTTCAGTTGCAGTTGATTATTCAGGACATTTTTTCTATAGTTTAATTGTAATTCCAATTTGTGCCAGGGAGAATGTCACTGTAGCTTCCATTCAGTCTGCCACCATCTTTAATCTCCTCTTGCTTCCTCTTAATTTTTGTGCTTTTTCTGGACCAGTAACTAATAATGTTCCACAGACATGTGACCTGTGCAGTTTTGTTCCTGGTGGGCAGAGGTCCTCAATCCACCTGTGGCTTGTGGGCATGGAATTCTTGAGTTATCCCAAAAAAAGAATTTCCTGAGAGTCACATGGAGGACAAGTGATTTTTATTTGTGTGGAATTAAATCCCGGAGTTTCCAAGGTCCTCTCTCCCACCATCTTGCCAAGGAAGAATTCTCATTTTGCCTTCATCAATGTTAAAATCAGAGCCAGTGTCCAGAGTTTCCTTTCCATGTTAGGGCATGGTCCAGTCCAGCATCAGGCTAGCTTAGCTTGTGTTCTCTAACACAGCCCATCAGTCCATTGCACGTGGAGTCCTCACGATAGACAAATGCAAGAGAGCCAAGAGCAACAAGAGTGTGAGCTCCTTTGTTTGAGGGATTATATATTCCCAAATTTTCTCGGGGTTGCAGTGGTCCCACACATTTTGGCTAGTGATCTCTGCCCCAAGTTTTGACTGACAGGCATCTTCCAGACTTACCCTAATTTCACTGCACAGTAATCTGTGGGGAATGGGCCAATGGTTTCCAGAGGAGTGTGAAATTGCAGCTTCCCGGTGAAGCTGCCCAAATGACATGCTTACAATGTCTGGCCTCCCCTTTGCTCCTTCCTATTATTAATAACTAGCTAATTACAATGGTATGAGTTTCACAGGACACATGCTCCAAAGGGCCTAACACTTAGTTTTCTGCTCTGTTTTCACGAACTTGAAATTCTTGATGATTGTTGAACAGGGAGCCCTTCATTTTCATATTGCTCTGGGCCCTGCAAGCTATGTAGCTACTCTTATCCTCAGACCACACTCTGAGCAGCATTGTACCGAAACAGTGAGTTCTCACAAACACCTAGGAGTTCTCACAAACTACCCTTGTTTTATTTTCAGAGGAGGAATGTGAGGCTCAAGGTGATTGAGATAAATACAGCTGGTAAAGAGAAAGACAGGTCTGAAGCCCTGAAAATACTCATGGGAAGTGAGGGGCATTCTGCCACTAAAGCCCAGACTGTTAATCACAGTCAAAGTAAGGGAAATTTGGGGAAGTTACTAAATATTCAGTGATTCCAAAACAAAGGAGGAAAGGGGGAAAATTCTTTAACAGAGAAAAGGAATGTGCCACTCACACACCAGCAGGAACTGCCTCACTAATTGTAAGGATACTGCAGGGTGGGCTCTGGGGCTCCACTAGTCTACAGCATGGTCAAAGCCACAAGAAATGATGCCGGGTGGGCTTGGTCCTTTTCAAGTCCCAGGAGCTGAAATGTCTATCGACTGGGAATGCAGTCCTGCTGGACATCTGGGTGGCTCAGAGCTTTTCTTTCAGCCTTTTGTATGAGAATTGCACGTGTGACTGGGCCTAAGTGAGAAAGGTACTCGGGCCACTGCATCAGGCCAAGGGCAGCTCCAGGGCAGGACTCTCTGTGCCTGAGGAGGGGCGTGGGGGTTCTATCTAGTCTCTGGGCTCAATAGCAGGGGCTGAGCCATGTCCAGTGCAGAAGTCTTGGCTGTGACTTTGGTGGCCTGAGTCCAGTGACAAGGGCAGTGGTGTCCCTCACTCAGTGCTGAGATTCTGCTTGTGGACTGCCTTGGCTCCTGTCCATTTACCAGCCAGGTTTTCCATCCCTCACTATTCTGTCACTACCTGACATCTGTTTAGTAATTTCCACTTTTGCTCATTTCAGCCCCAATATGTCTGACTTGCTAACAGGAGCCCTCACTAAGGCAAAGACTGAATGCAAAGGTGACACAAATCTTGACATTTCAAAGCAAATGACAGCCCAGAAGAGGGAGATGCTCTGGCTTGTACATGAATGAAAGTAAGAATTCCAGATATACCATAAAAATATGGAATTAGAATGGGGCTAATTATTCATTTTAAAATTAAATATTAAAAATCAAGATTAATAGCAATCGTACATTTATGGAATACATTTCCTACTGGAAGAACATCCAGAACCCCATTTGAATTTATAAGCCAAGGTAATATATAGAACATAAAATCATTAATTAGAACATGAAATTTATGAAATATATACATCTTTAACCAGCAGGACAAAAAGATTCACAGAAGCTTAATTAGCATCCATCATTAGTAGTTTCAGACAGGCTCTGGTCTTTGGGTTGGTCGGTTCTCACTACTGATGTCTTTGTGGTGTGGGGTTTTGGCTTTGGTCCCAGGTTCTGGGAAGTCTCGGTCAAGCTGCTTCCCTCTTCTGACATTTATTCCTAGCCCAGTAAGACCTCTGCCAGCTGCTGCCTCCATAACGGACAGCTAGGGGTGTGGAGCTGAGGGAGGGGATGCAGCTGGGTTATGAAATGATGGTCCACAAATCATGAGGTGAGGAAGCTCGGGTAAGGGACAGCCACATAAATGTGCTGTCACACATGTGCTTCTCCTGTGCAGGACAGGGACAGCCCTTTGGGTGCCAAATCCCTGTGGCAATGTGGCCATGTTAGCAGCTGTGATGGTCAGCAGAGAATGTGCTGGGGACTTGTCCCTCACCCAGAAGTAAATAAGGACTATTACAATAGCTACCACATATGCGAGGCCTATTAAACTCACAAGCATTGCACATGTATTCATAACCTCACAATCCAGCCCTTTTAGGTATTAATGTTGCTAGTCAAGGTGGGGCAGGAATGTGACGGCTCAGTATGTGTGAAACCAAGAAGAGCTTTATGAGGGGGGTATGCAGAAGTGGTGGACCAGGCCAAGGGGGCCCCTGAGTGAGGGTGAAGCTTTACCAGGTCCTGGGTCTAGCCTCAGACGTACTCACTCCTCGCATGAAGGGACACAGGATAGAGGGACAGTGTTTCTGGAATCCAACAAGGGCTTACAAATGGGAAGGGGACTCCCCAGCAGAAGTTAAGGCCATGGAGAAAGGTAGCCACTGCCAGCACTCCTCAGGAAGGCAGGAGAGAGAGGCAATACTCTCAATGTCCCTTTTCTCCTGACCTGAGCTACACTGCACGGCCTCCCAGGGCGTGTTTTCCAATAGTAAGCCTTCTGGAACCTGGAACAAAGCAGGAAAGCTGCAAATATTGGATGGAGAGCTGTAAAGCAAACAAAACAACCACACCACATTCCTGTAACAGGTATAAAAGCTGATGTTCATATAGCTCTCTGGTAGCACAGCTGCGACTTGAGTTGTGCTCATAGATTTCTTCCCCTGCCCACTGGGCCTCTGCCTCTATAGAGCTCTCCCAAGGCTGCTCAGATGTTCTCGTCTAATCATTTTTGTTTGTTTGTTTTTTACAATTTGTTTTATTTTTCATTTACAGTTAATATACAATATTATATTAGTTTTAGGTGTTCCCAGAGATTAGACATTCTACAACTTACTAAGAGATCATCCCGATAAATCTAGTACCCATCTGATGTCATATAGAGTTATTACAATATTATTGACTATATTCTCCGTGATGTACTTTACATCTCCATTACATTTCTGCAATTACCAATTTGTACTTCATATTCCCTTCATCTTTTTTACCCACCCCACCAACCCACCTCCCATCTGGCAACCCTCAAAAATTTCTCTGTATTTATAAGTCTGTTTCTGTTCTGCTTGTTCATTAATTAATTAATTAATTTATTTTTAGATTCAGTTGTTAATATGTATTTATTACCATTTATTATTCATACTATTTATTCTTTTTTCTTCTTCTTCTTCTTAAAAGAAGACCCTAAAACATTTCCTGTAATACTGGGTTGGTGGTGATAAATTCCTTTTGCTTTTTCTTGTCAGGGAAGCTCTTTATCTATCCTTTGATTTTAAATGATAGCTTTGGGTAGAGTACTCTTAGTTGTAGGTCTTTGCTTTCCATCACTTTGAATATTTCTTAATTAGCTTTATGTAGTAGCTGTACTGCAGGGCCCAGTGGCACAGCCTCTGCAGTCACCCGAGCTGGGCAGTCCTGGTATGCTCCACCTGTGGGCTGTGCACACCCTCCTGTTGTAGTTGAGCCTTGATTGCTGTTGGCCCATCAATGGGAGGAAATTACCCCCAGGCCTATTGGCAACAAGGGCTGGCTTTGACCAAATTGGAGGATCAGCTGTGCAGGGGTCTATCCCACAGAGCAGGACTTACTTCAGTGGGGCTCTGGGGTCTGGTGAGCCTGCCCCTTGTGTGAGTTGCTTGTGGAGGATGTTGGGTGGTGCTTCCATGTGGCCTGAAACTTTCCACTGGGTGCACTGGCTCTGGGGCTTTCCTGGAGGAGCAGGCCAAGGTTAGCTACCACTTGCGTTCTGCTGAAAGCCACCCAGCATGAGCTACAAAGCAATCTGCAGATGGCTGCTACTTGTGCTGGACTTGGCTATGCCCAGAAGAAGCCTCGCTGAAAACCAAGGCCAACTGCTGCTGTTGCCTGGCCTGGGAACACTTAGGGAGAGGTATGCAGCACTCTGAGGCCAGATGCTGCTTGTTTGAGAGATTTTAGGAAAATCTGAAGCTGAGCCAAGACAGCCTATTCCTATAGAAAAGCTTCTGGAAACAGCTTGGGGGGCGGGGGGTCTCAAAGTTGGGTGGGGCAGGGTCTCAGGAAATCACAGGGTGGTGGGGCAAACAGTATCAGTAAGGTTGATAGAGACTCAGATACAGTGTCCTCCTGCTGGCTATGTGGGGGGAAGTCTGAGAAACTGAACAATGGTCCTTGTCAGCACTTCTGTCTGGGAGAAAGCTGTCCCCCTAGCACTTATCCTAAGGCCCCACACTTCAGTCCTCCCCATCTGTCCCTGGTTTCTTTCAAGCTGCTGATCCTGCACTGGAGCTCAGAGAGAGTGAGTCTGAGTAAGTCCATGTATGGGCCCTTACAGAGGAACTGCCTGGGAACTCCAGCAGCTTCCGTCTCCCTCAGCCACAATCTCTGCAGGTTTTTATAGCCAGAAGTTATGGGGACTTCTCTTCTTCACTCTGGATCTCTGGGCAGGTGAGCCTGGTTTGGGGCTAGGACCGCTCACTCCTCAGAGGGGACCTCCACAGCTCAGATATCCCTCATGATTTTTAACCATCACAAGTAGGTTTTGGACCAGCCTGTTCTGCATCTCTGCCGCTACCAGTCTCATGTGTCTTTAATTGCCTAGTTGTAGGACTTCCATTCAGCTAGATTTCAGTTGGTGCTGAATGATGTTGTTCTGTAGTTTAGCTGTAATTTTGATGTGGTTGTGGGAGGAGGCAAGCACCATGTTTAGTCGGGGGTGGGGGGGGTGGGGGGAGGTGTAGGTGTCTAAGTGTGATTTTATTTTAAATAAGAATAAGCCTGTTGTTTTCTCATCAAGCTTTGAGCATGTGAAGCCCAGCCATGTCTGCCTGTTGCCTCCTGGGCCTATGAAATACAGTGGCCTCTTCTGCAGCTTGCAGACCTTTGAGAAATCAAAGGGACAGCTGAGGAGTTCCTGCACTGAAGCTCCACTCTCCACCCTGGTGTGAATCCCCAGTATTCATTCAGGAGCAATTAGTCCCTAAAAACAGTTCTTACATACTTGGCAATTTTGTTTTAACAGCAAGTTAGGAAGCAGTGGAGCTGGCATGAGTGGAGGGAGCAGGGGAGAGCAAGGCCAGAGGCAGCCACCATGGCAAAGGTAAGAAATGGCACAGAGTGGGGTTGGCCTCACTGATTGGAAAGAAGGCTCTGCAGACAAGTTCCTTCTTTGGGCCAGAACTGAGGCTTCTACGAGATTTAATTTCAGTCCCATGGGAGGAAGCGTCCAGAAGCAGCAGGTCAGCAGGGTGGAGTTGTGTGTCTAGAGCTTCCTGGGTGCGCAGCCTCTCAGAAATGCAAATCATCCACTCCCCCTGAGCACCACCGGCTATTAGGCCTCTGTTATACATTTGCATTTTAATAGGTATTTTATATGCTTCCTCCTTCAGTCCCCATTTACAATGCTTTAAAAAAATCTCATTGTATATGTGAGCAGTAAAGCTCAGTGAGATAAAGAAGTAACTCACTCAAGGTCACACATTTAAATTTGGAGGACTCTCATTCCCAAACCCACACTGCCTTATGCTAGCCTTGCTCTGTCTGATTCAGTCTTCAGCCCCAAAGATATGATCCAGCTGGATGAGGGGTAGAAGGACCATGAGGCCTTCCTAGAGTTGGTGTCAGGAGTTTGTGTGGGGTTGGGGCTTGAGCCCCAAAGTTAAAAACACAGCCATGGGCAGGGATGCCTCTTACCTGATATTGCCACATGACCATGTCATATTGTTACCAAACAAAGGTTTGCTGCCTGATGCACACAGAAGCACAACACCAGCTTTTGAGAGAAGAAAGGAAGTTTATTTGCAAGTTGACTGGCAAGGAGACAGTAGGCCAGGCTCAGAGATGCCACTCCTGATCTAGGATTTGGGGCAGGGTTTCAAGGGTTAGCAGTTAAGTGTTCACAAGTGTTGCTGGTAAGTGGTGTATCCAAGTTATAAACCTTGGATCCAGGTCTTGTTAGAAACAGGATAAGGCCAGGTTCTGTGGTTATAATACTGTAGTTAAGGTCAGGGCTCTAATCACACATACCTGGGCTAATGCCCAATCTTTACCACAGATGCACCTAATGATCAGTTACTTAACTTTCCTAAGCTTCTGTTTTCCCACCAGTAAGAAGGAATTAACAGTTTTTTACTTCATGGAATGGTGGTGAGGATTCAGTGAAATTATTCAGGGAAAGCACTTGAGACAGACCTGAAGCTGTGGTGGGCAGTTAGACAGACATGAGCAGAGAGAGGAAGATGGGAAATGTCCAGAAGTTCATCAAGGAGGAAAATCCTGGATGCCTAGCAAAGGACAATTGTAGGGTGGGACCTCTCCCCCAGGGTGACTTTCCTCCCCTAGCATATCACTGATCATGCAGTTGGACCCCCTGACCTTTTGTCCCTAGAGATAACATCTAGACCTCAGTTGTGTTTCAGCTCCAGGTCCAGAAAAGCAGCAAAACCAGGCAAGCGATGCCATGGCTGACCTCAGGACCAGCTGCATTGGATAATGACCCCCTGCCCTGGTGGCAGCCAGTCAATCAGTGGAGACATGGACCCTGAAAGGACACACCTGGAAAGCCGCTCAATATTCTAGTAAGGTCTTCCTCTGGGACCTCCCCTAAAATCGCCGCCCTTAAAACCCTTAGGACCGAGGATCCAGTGTGCTCTCCCTACAGGGAGCACACCCATGCCTTTCCCTGTCCCTTTCTCTGCCCCTACCCACTCCCCCCAGGTGTATTACCATTACCTTCCTCACTCCTAAACTCCAAGGGCCCTTCCTTTGCCTCTATAACTTGTTTTCTAAGCCCATTTCTTCTATGAATCACTTCTCCTACCTCTGTAATTTCATAAATAAATGTTCTTTTATAGTTTGGGTCCTGGCTCTGAATTCTTTCCTAGCCAGAACTCAAGCCCTGAGGTTGCTGAACCCTGATCCGGTCTGAACCCACTGGTCTAACACCTTGTGCCAGTCCTGCCGCCACCAACAGAGCCAAGTCTCTGGATCCTCAAACCTTGCAGCATGTGTAAACTTGTTAACTTCCCGTTGTGACTTCCTGTTTGTCATCTATCCTGTATAATTAAAGGGTTGATGTGCTTTAAGAGAACCAAAGAAAAAATTCAAGTTTGGAAGGGAGAAGGTATTCCCAAGTTAGAGTAGACAGTCAACTTCTTTGGGAAGGGGAAATCTGCCAGAGCCCTGGGTCTTGGGGCAAGAAAGCAGGAAGCCAGGCCGGCTGAATGGCAGCAACAGCTGGGTGGGCCAGTCCACCCTGTGACCCTCCAGGCTCAGGCTCTCAGCCCCGCTGCACGTCGGCACACCTGGATGCGGCAGCTGCCTGGCCCTGCCCGAGGTTCCAGGAGAGTCTGTGCAAGGCGGCAGGGCGCGGAGAGCTGCTAAAGCTGCCTGGTGGAGATTCCTCTGTGCAGCTGGCTTAGGTGTCCTGTTAGCCTGACTTCCTCCTCCTCCTCATCCGCTCAGGGGCTGTTCAGACATCCGCCGAACGTGCCCTCTTCCTTCCAGTCTTGCACTTCCTCTCACATTTTTCAGGGTTCCCTCAATATCAGAACTCTCTCATTTGCTTAGCTTTTCTCACCCTTTGAGTCTAACAGAATGTGATTGTTCACCTTAGAAGCCTGTGGGTCATAGTAGCTTCGAGTCTTAGTTTGTACCCGTTACAGGCCACTCAGTGCCCACCAGGCAGCAGGACACCACCGTCACCCCGCGCCCTGCCGCGTGGCCGGTTTGTTTGTTAACGAGACTGTGAGGCCAGGGGCAGCAAGGCTCCTGGTCATCTCTGCACCCCGGCCCTGAACAGGCGTGGGAGCCGTCGGAAAGCCAATGTGAACTGAAATGTTTTAGAAAGTCAAACTGGAAAGTGTTACCTGATTGATTGTTTACACAAAATGACAAAAAGTGTGACCTTTTTTTGGCAAAAGATGAGGACCATGAGCCTTGAGCGATTCCTTGTTGCCCCCCCCATCGTGGATGGGTTCAGGTTGGCTGCTCTTTGGTACAAACCAGGTGAGAAGCTGACTTCACTCCCTTGTTTCCATATATTGCCCCAGACCCTTGCAGCCAAATATTAGGGTAAGAGTGAATGTTCCTACAAGAAAACATAGTACTTTTTAATAGTGAGAGCTCAGTAAACGGGTCACTGTACATGAGACACCCCACTTTCCCGAGTGGCTGGCTGGTGGGGCGTTTCTAACAGTATTGTGTACACTAGATATTGTACCCACAACTTCCTAAGCAGGAAAAACACGATGAAACAAAAAACAAGAACACAACACCACTGGCAACTGCAGCACCATCAACTCCCCTTTAGATCTGATCAGCGTTTTCAGACTTAAAGACACAAAGAATGGCTCTCCCAGGAGTAAAGTTTACCTGAAGCACTGGATTCTGTTGCCTTGAATATCAACATACCATTTAGTGGCAGGGGCGGCAGAGACAAGGGCGAGGGAAGGAGCCAACCACTTCATGGGACTGAGAGGACACCCTCCGTGCTTTCTGTTTAGTGCCCTTTATGAGACCCTGCGCTTTACCTGGAGCAGGGCCTCCAATGGTTCTGCATCTGTCTCCCTTAATGTCATCAATTGCACTGACTTACCTGGAAGAGAAGCAGAAAAGTTGTCCATTTTTCCATAACAAACACCCAACCGCTCTAAGCCTCCAGAGGCAGAAAGTTTTAAATGTGACCTTATGGAAATAAAGAAAAGTCAGCTTAACATCAATCGAAATGCCTTGTTCTTTTACTCCCCCCGCCCTTTTGTTTATTTGTAGTCCCCCTTGGAAAATTCTGCAAGTTGCTGTGGCAATCACTCTCCAGCAATTTCATGAATTTTGCCTAGAATCTATGCATTGAAAGACCACTTCTGTAATTTGAACAAAACCAAGCTGCTGCTTGGGTTCTATGGGTCCCACAGGCAGAGAGGGCCTGGGCTGGTCAGGGCTTGCAGGAGGGACTTTCCCAGCAGAGAGCAGGCGGCCACCTCCTGCAGTGATGCATGGCCTCCTGACTCCTGATGGAATTGTGTCCTGCTTGTCCAGGGCACAAGCTTCCCTCTGGTCTAAGCAACAACAGCTCTCATTTGTGATGAGCGGAGAAGAGAGATCTCCACGCTCCAGGAACACACTCTCTCTCTATAATGTGAGCTTGCAGCTCAGTCCTGCATCAGGGCCTCAGGACTTGCTCTTCCTTTCCTCCAGGGCATGTATATCTGCTTCTTTCTTGCATGCTGGCCTCCTTTCATTTTATTTATTTTACTTTTAATACTTTTATTGAATTTATTTAGTATTGGCTAATCAGACTGGGCAATGTGTTATTCCTAATTTTAATCACTATATGTCAGTCCAATAAAGGATATCTTTATGTTTTTCCCATCTCCCCACCCCTGCATTTTGGCAATCAGCAGCCTGCTCTCTGTATGTATGAGTCTTTTATTATTTTGTTTTGTTCATTCATTTATTTGTTTTATTCCACCTATAAGTGAAATCATGCGATACTTGTCTTTCTCTGACTTACTTCACTTGGCATTCTAGGTCCATCCATGTTGTTGCCAATGGTAGAAATTTAATCATTTTTATTGCCCAGTATTATTTCATCGCAGGTGTGCACCACTTCTTCTGTATCAGTGGACACCTAGGCTGCTTCCAGGTCTTCTGCTATTGCTAGTGATGCTCAATGAACATAGAGATACATATATATTTTCCAATTACTGTTTTTGTTTTCTTTGGATAAATACACAGCAATGGAACTGCTGGATCTTACAGCAGCTCTATTTTTAATTTTTGAAGAATCTCCAAACATTTTTCCATAATGGCTGCACCAATTTACAACCCACCAACAGGGCCCGAGGGCTCCCTTTTCTTTGCGTCCTTGCCAGCACTTGTTGTTTGATTTGTTGGTGGTAGCCATTCTGGCAGGTGCGAGGTGATATGTTATTGTGGCCTTAATTTTAATTTCCCTGGTGACTAGTGATATGAGCATCTTTTCATATGTCTATTGCCCATCTGTATGTCCTCTGTGGAGAAATGTCTTTTTAGGTCATCTGCCCATTTTTTAATTGGATTGTATGCTTTTCGGTGTTAAGTTGTATGGGTTCCCTATATTTTTGGATACTAACCCGTTATTGGATGTATCATTTGCAAATATCTTCTCCTATTCAGTAGGTTGCCTTTTCACCTTGTTGATGGCTTTTTGGCTGTAGAAATTCTTCCCAGTTTGATGTAGTCACCTTTTTTTGCTGTTGTTGCTCTTGCTCAAGGAGCAATGTCCAAAAGATATTGCTAAGAACAGTGTCAAAACGTTTGCTATCTATGTTTTCTTCTAGGAGTTTTATGGTTTCAGTTCTTACATTTAAGTCTTTAATCAATTTTGAATTTATTTTTGTATATGGTATAAGGAAGTTTTTTGCATGTATCTGTCCAGTTTTTCAACACCATTTGTAAAAGAGACTGTTTATACCCCATTATATCTTTTCCATCTTTGTCATACATTAACTGACCACATAAGTGTGGGCTTATTTCTGGGCTTTGTATTCTATTACATTGATCTATATGTCTGCTTTAATGCCAGTACCATATTATTTTAATTATTGTAGCTTGGTAGCATAGTTTGATATTAGGGAGTGTGAAACTTCCCACTTTGTTCTTTCTCTAGAAATTTTTGGCTTTTCAGTGTCTTTTTGCAGTTGCATATACATTTTAGGATTAGTTGTTCTAGTTCTGAGAATAATGTCATTGATATTTTAAAAGGGATTGCATTAAATCTGTATATTACCTTAAGTGGTAAGATCATTTTAACAACATTAATTTCTTCAATTCATGAACATGTCATATCCTTCTGTTTATTTGTATCTGCTTCAGGTTTTTTTTGTGTGTTTTTTTCAATGTCATAGTTTTAAAAGTACAGATGTTTCACCTCTGGTTGAATTCATTCCTAGGTATTTTATGCTTTTTGATGAAATTGTAAATGGGAGTATTTTCTTCTTGTGATTGTTCATTATTGATGTTTAGAAACACAGCAGATTTCTCTATATTTATTCTGTATCCTGCAACTTTACTGAACTGCTATATTAGTTTTAATAGTTTTTTGGTGGAGTCTTCAGGGTTTTCTATATATATTATAATGTCATCTGCATATACTGAGAGTTTTTCTTCTTCATTTTCTATTTGTACACTTTTTATTTATTTTTATTGTCTGATTGCTGTGGCTAGACTTCTGGTATTATGCTGATTAGAGGTGGTAATGGTATGTATCCCTGTCCTGTTCCCGATCTTAGAGAAAAAGCTTTCAGCTTTTCACCGTTGAGTGCGGTAGTGCCAGTGCTTTTGGTATATATAGCTTTTTTATGTTGAGATATATTCCTCTCTACACACTTTGTTGAAAGTTTTTATCATAAAAGAATGCTGATCTTTTCTATTGTTTTGTAATTCCTATTTCATTTATTTTCATTCTGATCTTATTTCAACCCTTCCCTTTGCTTTGGGTTTTGTTTGTTCTTTTTGTAGTTCCTTTGGGTGTAGAGTTAGATTGTTTATATGGATTTTTTTCTTGTTTCCAGGGGTAGCCTGTATAGCTATAAATGTTTCTCTTAGAACTGCTTTTGTTTCATTTCATAAATTATTAAAAACTGTATTTTTGTTTTCATTTCTTTCAAGATAGTTTTTGATTTCCTATTTTATTTCTGTTTTGATCCATTGGTTGTTCAGTAGCATGTTGTTTAGCTTCCACATATTTACATTGTTTTTTTTCAATTTTCTTTCTGTAGTTAATTTCTAGTTTTATGCCATTGTGGTCAGAAAAGATACTTGATTCAATTTCCATCATTTTGAATTTATTGAGGCCCGTTTTGTGTCCTAAAGTGTAATCTATCCATGTGCATTTTTTAAAAAAATGTGTATTCTGCCGTTTTTGGATGATACATGCTACAAATATTTATTAAACCTGGTCTAATATGACATTATGGCCATTATTTTCATATTATTTTCCCGTCTGGATGATCTATCCATTGATGTGAGTGGGTATTAAAATCCCCTACTCTTATTGCACTATTTAGATTTCTCTCTTTATGTACATTAATAAATGCTTTTTATATTTAGCTTTCCTGTGTCAGTACATACATACTTATGATTATTATATCTAGGTCTTGTATTGACCTTTTTATAATTATGTAATGGCCTTTTCTGTCCTTTTTTTTTTTTTTTTTACATTTTTGTTTTAAAGTCTACTTTGTCTGATATGAGTATTGGGACTTGAGCTTTCTTTTTGTTTTTATTTGCATGAAATACCTTTTTCCATCTCTTCACTCTCAGTCTGTACTTACCTTTCCATTTGGAGTCTCTTATAAGCAACATATAGATGGAACTTACTTTTAATCCATTTAACCACTCTCTTTTTGTATTGGAGCATTTAACCCATTTACATTTAAAGTGATTATTAATAAGTATGTACTTATTGCTACTTTGTTAATTGCTTTTTGGTTGTTTTTATTGTTCCCTTTCTTTTCTTTCTTCTCATGATCTTTTTCCTTGTATATTGCTGTTTTTAGGTTTCCTTTCACTTTGTTCCTTGTACGTCTTTAGTATGTTTTAGTTTGTGGTTACCATGAAGTTTATGTATAATTTTTATATGGTAGTAGTCTATTTTAAGCTGATAAGCATTTAAATTTGAATATATACTGTAAGTACTACATTTTTACTTCTCTCACGCCTTTATATTATCGATGTCAGAGTTTAGAACTTGTTGTGTAGTGTCTCTCCTAACTACTTATTGTAGTTTGAGTTGAGTTTGATACTTTCTCTTTTGACCTTCTTAGTAGCTACTTAAATGCCTGATTCATTGTATTTATAAATATTTGGCTTTGCATGTGAGATATTTTCTTTTCTCATATTTTCTTATTTCTGATTATGGCCTTTCCTTTTCTGCTTAAAGGAAACTTTCAAGATTTCTTGTAAAGCTGATTAAATGGTGATAACTGCTTTTAGTTTTTGCTTGTCTGGGGGACTGTTTATCACTCTTTCAATTCTGAAAGATAATTTTGCTGGTTAAATTATTCTAGGTTGTAGTTTTACTTCTTTTAGCACGTTAATGATGTCCTACCATGCCCTCTGGCCTGCAAAATTGCTACTAAAAAATCATTTGATGGCTTTATGTGATTTTTTTGTATGTAACTCATTTTCTCTTGTGTTCCTCAAGATTGTATCTTAACTTTTGCCATTCTAAATACACATTTTTAAAATGCCTTGGTGTAGGTCTTTTTAGGATCATCTTGCTTTGAATTCTTTGTGCTTCATAGACCTGGATATCTGTTTCCTTTCTCAAGTTAGGGAAGTTTTCAGCCACTATTTCTTCAAATAAATTTTTGGTTTCTTTCTCTCTTTTCCTTCTAGGATCCATATAATGTGAATGTTTGAGTGCTTGGTGTTATTCCATAGATCCTTAAATTATCTTCTCTTTAAATTTTGTTGTTGTTGTGTTCTGATTGGTTAATTTGCACTAGTCTATCTACCAGGTCACTGATACATTCTTCAGTGTAAGCTAATCTGCTGTCAATTCCTCCTAATGTATGTTTCATTTCAGTTATATTCTTCAGGTCTGCTTGGTTCTTCAGTTTACTTTCTAACATTTTGTTGAATTCTCTCTAAGTTTTTCTATTCTGCTCCCAGCTTTGGTGAACATCCCTGTGAATATTTCTTGGAATTCTTTATCAGGCAAATTACTTGTTCCCCTTTCCTTAGGTCCCCCACCCTTGGGGATTTTTCTTATCTCTTTATTTTTAAGGTATTCTTTTGTCTTTTCACTGTTTGACTTTCTATGTTTGTTTGTTTATATAATTCAAACAAAATATCTATATCTCCCAGCCTTGAAAAAGCAGCCACTCTGTGTAGAGCAGCTTCTGTGTCAGCTATTTGTGCCAGGTGGCTTTGGCAGACCATTAGGAGCTGAGTGGATGCCTGAGGTGTCTGGGACACTGGCGTGCCTTGACCAAACAGCTCTAGGTAGGGAGGTGAGATGTGTGTAGAAATATCTTGTTGGTCCCACTTGCTTTCTTTTTTGGGGGCCAAAATGTGCTCTGGCATTGTGTCTTAGCATATGCTGCAGTGACCTTGCAAGTAGGCCAGAACACCTGGATAGAACCCCCCAACCCCAGAGACCCTATGGAGGAGACTTAGAATGAAAACAGTGGTGGTCACTGGATTCTTTGACCCTGGAGAATTCCTGCAGTCCCTGGTGAACTCCCACAACTCCTGGACTTCTCTGTACATTCTCTCTCCTTTGTTGTATAGAATGTGGTCTTGTGAAGAATGAACCTCTGTGTAAGCTTTATGTGCTGTGCAGTTTTAAGAAGACAGTTGGAGCTGGACAAGTGCTTATAGCACCTGAGGCCCTAACTTGATGGGCTAAAGCAGCTCTGGGAAGGGAGACCAGGTGATGTCCTACAGTTCCTGCTTGTTCCCTGTGTTCAAAGATAAATGCCCTGGGCAGTGCAGCTGAAAATGCATTGTGTTGGTCTTCCAGTCAGGTCAAAGCACCCAAGTAGAGCTCACTCGCTCCTCATCAAAATCAAGAGGAATGTAAATGATGGCACTGCCCAGCTCCTCTAGCAGCTTCTGGGGAGCTCCCATGTTCCCAGCCTTCTCTGTTTAGTCTTTTCTCTTGTTGTTCAGAAGCTGTTTATTTGGCTTCAGTTGTCCCACAAGAGTAACTGCTCTCTGTAGACACATTTATTTGAGTTTGCTCATGGAGTGGGTGCGTTCAGGTCCTCCTATGCCAACGCCATCCTGGCCTCCCTGGGCCTTCTCTCAATCATCTTCTCTTCCACCTCATCTAAATAGCACCCTCCACCCCAGTACTTTCTAATATACATACTGAAGTTATATTGTTTATAACACATAACACTCCCAAAGGTCCCTTCCATTACCTGCTAATTTCCTGGTTTATTGTCAGTCACTCTCTAATTAGGTATCAGCTCAGTGAGATCAGGGACCAGGTTCTAGGCTCTATTTTAACATCTGGAACAGGCTCTGACACAGAGGAGACACAGAGACATAGAGTGAACACCTTCCAGACTGAACTAGAGCAGAAGGATGGGAAGAGTGGAGACAGTGTGGTTAGACTGGAGAGTTAGAAGGAAGAGTGGAGACGGTGTGGTTAGATTGGACCCAGAAAATGTCCTTTTGGACCCAGGCTCAAAGTCAAGCAGTTTGATCTTGGGTTAAATATTTAAATTATCTGGACTCAGTGCTTCCCTCTGGAAAGGGCACTGTAGAGATCTGTGGGTGGGGATAAATTCACAGAAGCAATCTTTGTGGCTGTTCCTCTCCTGTCCCTGACTCTCTCTGCAGGCTTGTGGAATGATGTTTGCATCACCAGCTCCTGCCTTTGGTGATGCAATTTAAGTGAGAATATGTATGAAATGACTGTAGCAGAATACCTGATGAGCTGGCCCTGCTGTGCATTATTCCCTTTACTCCATAAGACACCACATAAAATGTATTATTTGTCTGACTTTTCTAGACAATACGGACACTGGCCAACTGCTAAGTGAGAGCTGTTGTTTTTATACTTGTGGGAATGGGGCAAAGGGTGGAGACGGGTTCAGGTAACAGAGACCGAGAATAAATTTTATGTTGCAGGAGCAGCAGGAGGACAGTGGGACAGGAGAGAAGTGTAGGGAGGTGCTGCATCCATATAGTCACTGTGATTACAGATGACCTCAAGAGATCATCCGGACCAGGCTCTGCACAGACAGCCCTGCAAACCAAGGAGAGTCTTTACCAGGCAACGGACCTCATCTGAATCCCCGGTGTGCTGCTCACCATTCTGTTTGCTTTGGACAAATCAATCAATTTACACAAATCCCAGTTTTACCATCTTCAGATTGTTGATTAAAACACAGAACCTAAAGATTAATATGAAAATCAATTGAAATATGTTGAGGAAACTTGCCTATCATAAAGCCCTTCTATTTAAAAAAAATTAATAAAGTAATCTTCAATACCAGGGAGATTTTACTATTCTTCAGTAGATCAGTTACTGTATTTTTCTGTATGTTACTGTATGTTTCACTGTGCTTTATTTCAGAAATGTTACAAATAAAGCAACCTAAGTCAAAATGTTAGTTTATTTGCTCCAAGTAACATGGTCTGGTAGAAGACTCTCGGAAATCACTTCCTGTGCTGTTTACTTACTGGTGCCTTTTCTCCTGCACAGAGCAAGGATCTGGGGACATTCAATGATCTGATCAAGTTCCCTGAGTTTAGTGACCTATAGGATATTCTTTTTTGTTTGTCAATCAACAAGTCATATATAAAAGCATCATTGTCACAAAAGAACATATCATCATCAAATTGTGGCCCAAATATCAATGTAAGTTAAGGATACAGGTTTTTGTTTTTTTAAATCCTCACTTGAGGATATTTTTCCATTGCTTTAAGAGGGGGAGGGAGGAGGAAAGGGAGAGAGAGTGAGCGAGAGAGTGAGAGAACAACATCGATGTGAGAGAGACACATGGCTGGTTGACCCTCGCAGGCACCCTGACCTGGGGGCAGGAAGCGAACCCCTCCGTGCATGGGCCAGAGCTCTAACCACTGAGCAATGTGGGCCAGGGCAAGGATACAGGTTTTATAGAGGAATGAACCCCAAAGGAATATTTGATTTTGCTTAGATTTTCTAACAGTGGTCTCTCTGATGCTTTAAATTTAAGTAGATGAGGGACAGAAGGGGATTCACACAGAAATGGCCAGAGGCTACCTACAATGGGATATATCATAATGCTTAGGACAGTATGGATGCCTTGTCTAAATACTGAAGGTAGAAGCTTACCCTAGGCCCTCTATTGTCAGGACAGTCTATGAACAGTGACACATCCAGGTGAAAGATGTTAAATATTGAAAGAAAAAGGCAATGAGGGAGAAGATGTTTCTGCACAATGCACCACTATCTGATTAAATTCTGTTTTGTCACAGAAAATTCATTGCAGTTTTTTAAATTTATACTATAGTTTTACCTTTTATAACCTCTGAGAAGATTCTTCCAAGTTTATGTTCTTTTTTGTGATCTTTACTATCCAGGGTCTAGTAGATCTATGCTCTTGGCCACAAGAGAAACTAACAACTATGCTTCATTCTCAGTTGCCTCTTTCCAACTTACCACAGTGATGTGAAAAACATGCCTTGAAATCACTTAATTCTACACAATGGGCACCCCGTGTGAAGCTTACTTGAAATAGAATTTGCCCAGGTCCAAGGCAAAGCAGTTTCATAAATTAATCATTATACCAGGTTAAATAGTTTCCCCCCCAAAATTCACTTCCACCAGGAACCTCAGAATGTAAACTTATTTGAATATATTCTTTGAGGATTAATTAGTTACGTTAAAATGAGGTCATAGTGAATTAGGATGAACCCTAATACAATTACTTGCCAGAAGGAAAAACAGAAACCCACAAAAACGTAGAGGACAGCATGTGAAGATGGCGACAGAGTTGGGAGCAACATGTCTACGAGTTAAGGAACCCCGGGGATTCCGGCAAGAGCTAGAGGAGGCTAGCTCCTTTCTAGAGCTACGTAGGGAGTGTGGCTCAGCCAACACCATGGGTTTTGGACTTCTAGGATCCAGAGAATACTTCTGCAGACAAAGAAGGGAAACCCAGGGATCTAGACTTATTGCCCATCATTCCCCGGCTTGTATGTCATTGCAGGTCTGTGTGTCTCTGCACAGTGAGTTTATTCCATCACTTTCTCTGCTTGCTTGTGCCTTCTCTGCTCCAGTGACTGCTTCCATGGTCACTGACTCTAGCAAAAAACCATTATATATAATCTCACTGATTATATGTCCTTCACTGTCCAAATTCCAGATCCCTAGAAATGTAGTCTGATTATCTGATTAGCTCCTGTGTGGTCAGCTTGCCACCCAAGCCCAGGAGGCTGTGATGATGGGTCATGCACTTGCCCCAAGACAGACTGTGTGGAAAAGTCTCTACAAAGTGATGAGAGCAAGGAGCTAATAAAGGGCCTGCTCGCCATAGGCAACTCTGGCAATTGTATTCTGATGTCTCAAAAGAAGGAGATAGGCCAACAGTCATAAGCAACTTTGACTTTTTAAGACACTTTCTTTTAGGTAAGACAACACTGGAATATTGAGCCTCACAATCTCTCAGATGGAAGTTCTCAGAAAATTATCCCTTTCTCTATGGTATAATTTCACACTTTACCAGCCTTAGAATAGAAGACAAGATCTTTGTCAATAAAAAAGCTAATTACATACTAATAATATATTAATAAACTAATATATCAGTTCTACTTTCTCTAGGTATTTACAAGCCCAGTTTTCTTGTCTAGGCAGGAAAAGGGGGGAAATGTGAATTGTGGAGAATTTCCCAAGGCGGTAGCTTCAAGCATGGCAGCGATAAGGCTTTATTATAACTGTAGTAAACAGTTTTTAAAGTGCTGTAAGTTTAACTCCTTCAGCAAGTTTTCCATGTCCCCTCACAATGCATCCATAATGCATGTATACAGGATTAAGATAGACACACAGAGTGTCAATTATGATATATAAAAGAAGCACCTAATTGCAAAGGTCGGGACGATTTAACACAATACTTCTCAAATGCGCCTGTGCGGTGGAATCGACTAAGGAGCTTTAAAAATATTTAGACCTGGAGTTCATCCTAGACACTCTGATGTCATTGCTGGGCACTGGCATTTTAAAACTCCAGTGTGGGGCTGGCAGGATAAAAAGACAGCGAACAGACTGCTGCAGCTTTCAGTCCTTAGAGGCGGGCCCTCCACCTGCCCAGGCAGAGGTAGTACTTAATTAAAATGTAGGTTCCTGCCTGGAAGATGCCTGAGCAAGAACCGTTCACCTTTCCGTCAAGGTTGTTGTCAGCAGTGGAGGTAGCCTGTCTCAAAACCCAGCACTGAGGTCATGCATATTCTAGGACCTTCTCCTTCCTGCCCACTCCAGGAGCCTCAGCCTGCAAATAGTGAATATTCCTTTGGGTGTAGACAGAGTGGAGCTGACAGAAAGGATCTAAAAGGTAGAAGGAGATGCACATGCATGACTCATGTGAAAGGAGCCTCTGTGGGGAAGAAGAGGGCCGATGAGCTGAGTGCGGCTGGCAGGCCGAGGAGATGGGCTTTGCTCAGGTGCAGTGTCCGAGACAGACAGTCCCATACACCCGAGATTGACCCGAGTGGCAGCACGTGCTCCTCTGGGCGTCAGATCCCTGCAGCTGTGGAAACCTGGCTTTCTGAGTGCCCAGGGAGGGAGCTTCATCCCACCCAGGACTCACTTCAATGCCGTAGTCCCTGCCTGTGCATCCCCCTTAAGACAGTAAGATGCTGTTTTCCGTAAACTGGCCACCACAAGGAAACGAAGGCTTTTGTCTCCGGCCTAAGCTGAATGCAGATAGGAGGTCAGAGCGTCCTGAGGGGAAGGGAGCCATATAAACAGGATTGAATAGTGATTTCCCAGAGCACATTATTTAGGATCTATCTCCACAGAATGCCAGCTTTGTGGTAATTCAGGTCTGGGTAGAACTGACATTTCTAAAGATTTCTGTAGAATGAAATGAATATTTCTCAAGATAAAGAATGGAAAAACAAAAGCCCTGCACTCCCATTTCCCCAGCAGGGCCTTAAGTCCCTACACCAGTTTCCCTCACCTGATTTAAGGCTTCTTCCCACAGGACCCGGGAACAGAGCAGCCCGTCTCTGGTGGGGGATTAAAAGGGACTGCGTTCTGAAACCATGAGAGGAAACACACTATTCTCCTGTGATGGAAGACTTTCTGCCATCTCTTTGGATGTCCAAAGCAACTGGAGAGGAAAAGGGTCTGAGGGGGTGGTATGTGATGGTTTTACATGAAGCACATATTTTTGGGAGAGAGGAGAGAAAGAGGAAGAGAAAGGAGAGAAAGGAAGGGAAAGGAAGGAGGGAGGAAGGAGGCAGGGAAGCCAGCACAGACCTTGCATAACCTGATGTAAATGGGAAATCTGAGTTCCGTCTCAGCCAGAAATCAAGGTAGTTAGTACCAGGTGGGAGTAACTGCAGGCTCAGCCTCTCCCCCGAGAGGGCTCCAGGTCCTTCACCCTCAGATGCAAACCCATTCTCAAGCATGGTTAGTCTTGGAAGGGCGTGAGGGCTGGGGTGGGGAGGGCGAGGGCAGCCGCTGCTGTGAGCACCTTCTGGGAGAAGGTGCACAGCGTCCTGTGGTGTCTGATGAAACGGGGGGTGACATTCCAAGGGGAAAATTAATGCACCCATCATGCTCACCCTCCTCTCCTGCCTTCACCAACTTGGACTGGAGAGATAACCAAACTTTTTCAAAAATCATGGGACACTTTTAAGACAAAAGAAGAATTTGCCATCTATTTTAATGCATGCATGTAGTTTATCTTATTGCACATGCATAAATGATGCATGTATACAGGATTAAAATAGACACACATAGTTTCAATTCTGATATATAAAAGAAGCTGAATTCTACTCTGAGACGCTGTTTTATCGGAAGATAAACAGTAAGGGGTAGAAACCTGACTTTACTAGAAACAAGATTCTAGTTGGAAGCCAAGTGCCTTAATTGAGTTAGTGACCTGAATCACATTTGTTTTAAAAATGAAATTAAACTTCTATTTTGTTATAAAATAAAATTAAAACCATAAGCAGATAATTAACTCCAAGGGGATTTGAGAGAAAAAATGTAGAAATATTTTCAGCTCTTAAGAGAAACCATATATCTATAAATGGGTACATGGGAAATATGTATTTTCCTCAAAACACATCTGTTTTAAGCAAAGAAAATTACTAGTACACTTACATTTCCATAAATAAAATATCAACTGTAGTATTTTACACAGGGTGACACAAAAGAGCTATCTTAAATTACTCCGTGGGTAGGGGATAAATTGCTAGTTTTTTAAGGCTTATTTCTCTTCAGTTTCAGAGCAATTAAAAGTCTGATTCAGTGAGATTAAAATAGAGAGAGGCAGAGCTGAAATATAGTGACTTATATACTGTATTTCATAAAAATCTTGGCATCATAATGAAGAATAAAATCCTACCACCCAACATTGCTCTGGGTGTTGACTGTCATTACCAAGCCCCTCTCCCTCTCCCTCTCCCTCTCCCTCTCCCTCTCCCTCTCCCTCTCCCTCTCCCTCTCCCTCTCCCTCTCCCTCTCCCTCTCCCTCTCCCTCTCCCTCTCCCTCTCCCTCTCCCTCTCCCTCTCCCTCTCCCTCTCCCTCTCCCTCTCCCTCTCCCTCTCCCTCTCCCCCACCCACATGCACACACACACACGGTGATACAGCCTCACTTACATGAAGCAGTGGCTCCACTTTGTTTCAGCTCGATAAGTCAACTTTGAGGCCCTTTCTTCTTTCCTTCCAGAAGAAGTAAGGGTGAAGCCTCTATGTTCTGCTTATAAGTGGTGTTGAGCCCCCTTTAAACACTCACTATATTAGACTTCCATCCTAACATTTTGGAGACTAATGTTCTTTACTTGGAATTGTAGTTTAAACTTCATGTGACCCTTAACTTGAAACAGGAGTGTCACTTGCAGAGCTGCGGTGGAAAGCTGGGCTGCAGGGGCGCGTGGAGGTCCCACGGGGGCAGAGGGAAGGCTGTGGTCTCCACAGATCTACCCACCTGGAAATTCGTTTTCAGATTGACCTGAGTCGATAGCGCTTGCGCCTGAAAGAGTGGAAAAGCCTCTTTGGCTACAACCAGCCAGGAGGGACACCGCACAGAAGGAATGCCTACATTGGACTAAACCAATGTCACAGGATATCTTATTGGCAGAAACAACTTCTCTTAGAAATTCACTCAAAAAACAAGGGTGATCAGCCAATCATAAGACTTAATCCAAGAGAGTGAAGAAATGTATCGGCAATCCTTGTGAGACTAAAGTGTGGCAAAATAAATCTTAAAAAGGTCATAAGGAAGACCAGAACCCAGAGATTTACGTGATCACTTGCCCTTTTTTGTTAAGTGAGAAGTACCCACTAACGTGTATATCAGAACCGTGCCTCATAAAGATATGTGCGCATAACGTATTCTGAGGGGAACCTGGGACAGTCCCCTGAGACCGCCCTGCCTCGCTGAGACCCTGAGCTGTCTGCTCCCGCTGGAGATGGGCGCTTGGGCCTAGTGGGCACCTCCGACGCCGGAGGAAATGCTCTGCTCTCCGGAGTGAGAAAACCAAGCCACCTGTGGTGTTTACAAATTCTGCTTTAGCAAGTTGAATCTGTCAGGGTACGTGAAATGTTTCCCTGCCTCTCTGCGGTGCCTTCTCTAATCCCTATGTTATCTCTGTTATCTTTTTTGTTTTTAATTTCAAACAAAACCATCTTCTATTGTTTGACGTCCATACCCTGAAAAACCACTGACCAAAGGGTTCTAGAAGTGCATGGACAGTTCGTGTTCACTTCTCACTTTGTGGTCTCGGGAAAGTTATTTACCCTGTAAGCCTCCGTTTCTCTACTACAGACCTGTGGAGTTCTAGAAAGGTTAAACAAGCCATGCCATCTGCCTCACTGCTAGTGTTGTCCTTACTGTCCTCAGCGAATCCTAGCATCTCTGGAACGCAAAGGAAACTCAAATGCTAAAAAGGCCAGTGCCCTGAGTTTGAAGTTTTTCTTCTATTTCTGACCTTGTACGTCTTACCTAGCATCTGGAAAGCTGATTTAGCACAGAAAACGATTTACCAGTCCTTGTGGTTTTCCCTCCAGTGCTGCTACTGAAAGCATAACTCCTGCCTGCACAGCATTCTTTTTTTTTTACTTTATTTTTATTGCTGACACTATTACAGATGTCCCCATTTCCCCTCCTTTGCCCACCTCCAGCCAGCCCCTGCCCCCCTTCCGACTGTCCATCACCACCCTGTTGTATGTGTCTATGGGTTATGCACGTATGTTCTTTGGCTAATCCCTTCCCCTTCCTTCACCCAGTCCCTCAACCCCATTCCCCTCTGACAGCTGTGAGTCTGTTCCTGGTATCCATGCTTCTGATTCTCTTCTGTCCATCAGTTTATTTTGTTCATTAGTTTCCACATACAAGTGTGATCATTTGTTATTTGTCTTTCTCTGACAGGCTTACTTCACTTAGCACAAAAATTCTCAAGTCCCTCCATACTGTCCCAAAGGGTATGAGATCCTTCTTCTTTACAGCTGCATAGTATTCCATGGTGTAAATGTCCCACAGCTTTTTATCCACTTGTCTACTGATGGGCACTCTAACTGTTTCCAGATCTTAGCCATTGTAAATTGAGCTGCTATAAACATAGGGGTCCACACATTCTTTCTGATTAGTGTTTCTGGATTCTTAGGATATATTCCCAGATGTGGCATTTTTATACACCAATAATAAACTCAGAAAGAGAAACTAGGAACAATCCCATTTACTATTGAGACAAAAAAATAAAATATCTAGGATCAAATTTAACCAAGGAGGTAAAAGACCTGTACTGGGGATACTACAGGGCCTTGCACAGAACTCTGGTCACTCCCCTTGCCGGGCCTGTTTTCAGCAGCCTCACCTCTTCTGCCAGCCAGGGTGGGACTTTGGGATCTCAGGTCTTTCTGGCTGCATCTCCTCACATGCCGTAGAAGGAGATTTTAGAGTCCATCTCCCTCTCTAAGAGTTGAACACACAGAATCATAAAATTAAATACAGATTTTGGGGGAAATGTTCTATGCAGATTAAAATGCTATTTATCAGAACTGTAATGTGGTACCTTCCTTTTTATCCAATGAAAGATAAGAAAATATCTTATTTTTCTAATGTTACTAGATAAGTAGTTTTAATTTTTTACCTTGACCAAGGCTATTGATGATTGTCATCTAACTGTCTTATTCTTGAAACATATATTTCTAATAATTTTAATTAATTAAGAAGATTCAATGCCTTATCTGACATCACCTGCACAATACCCTCCTCAAATGAACCTCAGAGGTTTGTTGAAATGAACCTCAGAGGTTTGATGCCACGACCTTGATGTTAAAATTTATTCTGTTTATCTCCAAGCTATGTAAACTGTGGCTCAGTTTTCAAAATTATAAAGGGAGATATCACTTTAAAAACCTGGGAAGAGCAAGTGGAAATTAAAATAGGAAATTTCCAAACTTGAGTATTTTCTTTTACTTAAAAAAAACAACTGTAAATGAGTCATAAATGAGCTTGGGTGAAAACACCAACAGAACAGAGCCTGCTGTTTAAAATCTGGGTGCATATAGTTTAAAAAATGCTAAGGAGTAAGTATAAATTTTCAAGATAACTACGCAGCACTTGGTGTCCATCAGCCAACAGAAGCCATCGAAGATTTCGCAATAGGTATTCTCTTTAACAGTTATGCTAATAATAAGGCAAAGCCACTGACTGACAGGGGAGAACATATTCAGGAGTCTCTCACATTGGAATCAAGACTGACCAGTCTTTTTTTGCATCCTGCACCAGCTGCAAACTGAAAGCTTGCAGTCCTGCCTTTTGAAGGGACTGGGTTTTTTAAACAGATTAAGCTGCTGATGCTGCAGCCAGGAGCGGTTTCTATGAGGATATGGGCTTTCAGTCAGGAGATGCATTCCTAACATTGTTTTAGGGCAAGAGACATGAGCTATAGAGAGAGGAGCTTGGAACTAAGGACTTTGAATAAAGGAAACTCTAAAATAGATTTTTGTTTTTGTTTTTGTTTTTGTTTTTTTGTTTTTAGACTTAAGGGAAATGTGAAATAAAAATGAGCACTTATGTGAGATATGAGACCCACACCTGCAGAGGCCAAGTTTACATGCCACATACAAACACGAACCTGCAAAGAGATTTTAACGCAAAACCTGGTCTGTGAGCAATGCACTTCGCTCACTGATGATACCTCCATAAAGCAAGACTAAAATAGTATTTTAGGAGAGGTAATCTTTAAGTTTATTAGTTGGGCCCACAAAGAAAACATGCAAACCCCACAGGTCATGAGGGAAAAGCAAAGAAAAGCATTAGAGAGATAAGTAGTTACAAGAGATACTAAAAATGTTTCAAATTATTAATGGGATAAAAACAGGACTAGAAATCAAAATTTTAAAAATACAATATAAAACTAAAATGGGGCAGCTATCATAATGTAACTGGAGAGCTTCAATTAAAATTGTAACAGGTGAGTTTACCCCGGGACTGGACGGCTGAGCTGAGAGCTGTGGGCAAACGCTTTACAGATGGAGATGAAACAGCAAAGGCCGCCCCGCGCCAGCAGCAGGGATGGAGTGAGCGAGGACGGGATGGGAAAGAACGCAAAGGAAGAGAAGGGGCTGAGAGTTCTCTCGGTTCAAGGAAAGGCACGGGCTCCTTGGGGCCCGAAGCACGCCGCGTCCTGAGCAAGGCAGATAAAATTAACTCCTTACTCAGAAATGGAGGTGACATAAATACAACACCAAGTCTTGGGGACAAGAGTGAAAAGCTGGAATAATATTATTCTCGCTGTGCTGATGGAAAATAACTGTCAACCTAGAATTCTCTGCACAGCAACCTGTCACTCAAGAAGGTGAATAAATTCAAGGTATTTTCAGCCAAAAGTAGTTTGTAGTTCACAGATTCTCATAGAAACAAGCTCAGGAAAAAAGGGTATTAAAACAAAGAGGAGGGGACACAAGGTGCAATTATGAGCATATAAATTTATAAATGTAATAAAAAAATAATAAGGAATCTATTGAAAAAGAAAATAAAAATAATGAATACTTTTAAATTTTAAAGCAAGGCAGAACTAAAATTCTAGAACACAGTAGACAAATAAATATTATACATTTCCTCTGTTGTTGGAAAGGAGGGTGGTGGTATAAACGGTAAACTTTTTGAGGGTATGTGTTACATTTTAATGCAAGCCATAAAAATAGTGCAAATGAAAGAAAGGCTTCCAAACCAAAGGAAAGAAGAACAAAGGAATAAAATAAATTTGATAAGTTTAATGGAAAAACTAATTTGTCTTGGCTATGATTTTTTAAAAATATGACACCAAAAGTCAATGCAACAGAAGCAAAAATAAACAAGTGGGAATTCATCAAGCTCAAAAGCTTGTCCACCAACAAAATAAAAAAGCAACCTATTAAATAAAGAAAAATATTTGCAAATCATTTATCTGATGAGGGGTTAATATGCAGAATAAATAAAGAACTCCTACAACTCAATAGCAAAACAAACAAACAATCTGCTTTAAAAAATGGGTAAAAGTTCTGAAGAGACAGTTTTCCAAAAAAGACATACAAATGTCCAACAGGTACATGAAGAGATGTTTAATATCATTAATCACCAGGGAAATACAGGTCAAAAATGAGGTCATACCCGTTACAATGGCTATTATAAAAAAAGACAGAAGGTAACAACTGTTGGTAAGGAGGTAAAGAAAAGGGAACGTTGGACACTTGATGGGAATGTAAATTGATGCAGCTACTATAGAAAACAGTATGGAGGTTCCTCAAAAAATTAAAAATGGAATTACCATATGATTAGCAATCCCACTCAGATTATTTATTAAAAGACAACAAAACACTGCCTTAGAAAGATTCATGCATTCCACCTTCATTGCAGCACAATTTATAATAGTCAAGATATGGATACAGCCTAAATGTTCATCAATAGATAAATGGATAAAGAAATTGTTACACACACACACTGGAATATTAATCAGCCAAATGTGCAAGACAGCTCATTGTGGCTTTACTTTGCATTTCTTCAATGGTTAATTATATATAATATCTAACCGTGTGTGTCTTTACATGTGTACATCTTCCGTGTCATCTGTCCATGTTTTAAATGGATTGTTTATTAGTTTACTCTTGAGTTTTAAAAATTCTTTATATGTTTTATACTCTAGTCTTTTGTCACATACATATTTGCAAATATTTTCTCCCATTCAGGAGCGTATTTTTGTTCTATTAACAGAAACTTCCATAGAACAAATTTTTTAATTTAATTTTTAATCTTGATTACTGTAGCTATATGATAAGTTCTGAAACTTGGTAGAACTTAACCTTTAAATTTATTCTGTTTTCAAAATTGTTTTAGTTATTCTAGTTTCTTTATCTTTGCCTATACAATTTAGAATAATCTTGTTTATATCCTCAAAAAGATCCTATTAGAATATTGATAGGACTTGTGCTAAGAAAGACTACATATTAATTTGGGGAGAATTAACATATTTTGTAGTGTCTTCCAATTCCTGGACCTGATATGTCTTTCCATTAATTTAGATCACCTTTGATAGATTTCAAGTGGTGTGCAGTTTTCAGCATAAAATCCTGTGCATGTTTTGTAAAATTAATACTTCTTTCATCTTTTGAATAATTCTAAATTGTATTGTGGGGGTGGATTTCTTGTGTTATCCTGAGAAGAGTCTTCTGAGACTTGCACAGGAGAATGAGTGACTTTAATTTGCATAGAAGTATATCCCTGGATTTCCAAAGTCCCATCTCCCTTTGTCCAGTCAGAGAAGTGTAGCTGGGGCTTTAGTAGAGCTAAAATCAGAGCCAGCATCCAGGGTTCCCTTTCGATGTCTGCACAGTCCCGCCCAGCATCAGGCCAGCGAGGTTTGTGTTTACCATGCAGTCCAGCAGCCCATTGCAGGTGGGATCCACGGGGCCACATGGCTGCTGAGGAAACAAATGAATGCAAGGAAGCCAAGAGCACAAGCGAGCCGAGAGGAATCAAGGGAGTTGCCTTTGTTCATCTGTCAAAAATAGGTTGACGGTATTTGCCCGGGTCTATTTCTGAGCTCTCTACTCTGTTCCATCGATGTTTCTTTGTTCTTTCCCTAGTTCCACACTGTCTTAAATACTGCAGCTTTAAAGTGTGTCTTGAAGTCAGACAGTGTTAGTCCTTTGATGTTGTTCTTTTCTTCAACATCGTGTTGGTTAATCTGGGCCTTTTGGATCTCCATACCAGGTTTGGAATCAGTCTGTAAATATTCACAAAATAACTTGCTTTAACTATGATTGGGATTGCATTGAGTCTATCAATCATTTTGGAAAAAACTGACATTTTCACAATATTGAGTCTTCCTAGTCACCAACATGGGGTATCTCTTCAGTTATCTAATTCTTTGATTACTTACATCAGAGGTAGATTTCCTCATAGATTTTTTAGATTTCTACCCAAATATTTCATTTTAGTGGATGCTAATGTAAATGGTATCTTTTTTATATTTAAAATTTTATTTTTGTATAGAGAAAAGACTGATTGCTGTATAGGAACCCTGTGCTCTGCATCTGTACTAAGATCACTCTTCCAAGAATTCTGTTGTTCATATTGATGCTTTCGATTTTCTATATAGACAATCATGTTATTTGTGAACAAACACAATTTTAACCCTTTCCTTCTAATCTGTATAACTGTTGTTTGTTTGTTTGTTTTTTTTTTAGTCTTGTTACTTTAGCTAGAACTTTCAGTATGGTGTTAAAAAGGAGTGTTGAGAGGAAACATTCTTGTCTTATCCCTGATATTAATGGGAAAGTTTCTAGATTTTCACGATTAAGTATGTTGTTATCTGTAAGATTTTTGTAGATGCCCTTAATCAAGTTGAGAAAGTTCCCCATTCATTCCCAGTTTCCTGTGAGTTTTTATCAGGAATAGGTGTGAGAGTTTGTTAAATGAATTCCCTCATCTATTGATATGGTTTTGGATTCTTTTAATCACACCTGTTGATGTCATAGATTACATTAATTGATTTTCAAATTTTGAACCAGCCTTGAATACCTGAAATAAATCCCACTTGATTATAATGTAGAAATGTTTTATATCATTGGATTTCATTCAATAATATTTTGTTGAAGGCTTTGTATCTATGTTCATAAGAGTTATTGATCTGTAGTTTTTGTTGTTGTTTTGTTTTTGTTTTTGTTTCTTTCAGTGTCTTTGTCTGGTTTTGGTATTAGGGTGATGCTGTCCTCATAGAATGAGTTAGAAATATTCTCTATGTTCTGTCTTCTCAGATTGTAGAGCATTTGTACAATTTATTTCTTAAGTGTATGGTGGACTTCACCAGTAAACCAAACTTGGCCTGGGATTTTCTGTTGTAGAAGCTTTTACATTTTTTTTTTTAATGTATTTATTGATTTCAGAGAGAGGAAGGAAGAAGGGGAGAGAGAGAAAGGAACATCAATGATGACAGAGGGTCATTGACTGGGAATCGATCCTTGACCTCCTGGATCCTAGGTAGATGCTCAACAGCAGGGCAAAGCTTTAAATTTCTTAATAGACACAGGTGTATTCAGATCATTTAATTTTTCTTGGGTGAATTTTAACAGATTGTTTATAATCCTTTTAATATGCCATTGGATTTAGTTTGTTTGTATCATACTGAGAACTTCTACATTTATATTCAAAAAGAATATTGGTTTGCCGTTTCCTTTTCTTATAATGTGTTTATCTGGCTTTGGTACCAGGTGAAGGCTGTTTTAATTATGCTTTAAATATTTGATATGATTCTACAGTTAAGCCATCTGGTCCTGGGTCTTTATTTCTTGGGGGGGAGGGTGGTGTTAATTATCGATTCAATATTTTTACTTATTATTGGTCTGATGAAATTTTTATTTTATTTTGAGTTGGTTTAGGGAACTTGCATGTTTACAAGAAATTTGCTACTATAAACTAAGTTATCTATTTGTACAATTGTTCATGGTACTCTTTTAAATTTCTTTTTATATTTATGTAAGGCCAGTAGAAATGTTGCATTTTATTATTTATTTCAGTTATTTCTGTCTTCTTTCTACTTTTCTTTGTAAGTCTAACTAAAGATTTGTCAATTTTGTTGATCTTTTCAAAGAACTAACCATTGGTTTTATTGATTCTATTGTGTTTCCATTTTTATTTTATCTCTGCTCTAATAGTCATTTAATAAAGTAGTAAAAAAATTAATTGATAATACTTGTGAAGCCAGACTGCCTTTCTGGTTCATCATAAGGTCCCTCAAATATGCTGTATGACTTTTGTTATTAAGATGGCCCTTATCTAAATAGTAATTCATCCATTTTCACTTACTGCCGGTTTTACCTAAAGTAATATCCCCTCCTCTCATTGCCCCCCCCCCCACCTCATTTGCTTCCTCTCAGTCCTCTAGGAGGCCAGAGATCCTTTTGTTTTGTTCACCACAGTATTTCTGCAAAGTCCCTGGTACATGAAGATAACTTAAAAAAACAAAAAGATGAATAAGTGGAAAAATTTTGTCATAGAAAACACATGTCTACTCCAAACCCTTTTACTTCTTGTCTTTAGGTTTGTATTTCAAAAGGGACTAAGGTAGTTTTCAGGACTAAGCAAACTATAAACAACTATTAATAATAAAAAACAGAATAATAGAAAAAATAAACAAATGGACTTTTGTCAAAGTAGAAAGTTTTACTGATTAAGTACATCATTAAGGAAATGAATAAGTCACAAACAGTGAGAATACATTTGAATAAAAAAGAAAACATATTTCACAAAGAACTGGTATTCAGGTTTTATTTTTTAAAATTGCTACACTTTAATAATAAAAATACAATATAAGAAAAAGTGAACTAATTACTTTAAGACATCTTGTAAAAGAAGACATAAACATGGCCCAGAAGTACATGAAATATTGCTTACAATTTTAAGCGACAGAAGAACTATGAAACTACAGTGAGCAACAACTGTCTCCACTAGGATGGTCAAAATTCAACACCACTAACAACCAATGTGTAGAGGTGTATGTGATAGCAACTCCATTACAGTGTTGGGATAACAATAAATGGAGGGGGAGGGAAGATGACAGCACTGTGAGAAGCAGCAGAGCGCCCCTCCTCCCAGGCATGGACTCGATTTATTTCTAAAATGCTATGTAACCAGCTTGGAAAAACTAGAGAAACATACTTGAGTAGACATATTGCAAGTAGAGAGCATTGAAGAAACATCCTAGGGTCTGAATTTATGTTCTCCCTTCACTCTCCCAGTTCTATTTTCACTTGGATTGTTTTCATTGTGATTGTCAAGATATTTTGTAAGATACTCCTTGTTTCCTGAAAGTTTAGTTGTGTATTTTCCAGCCTTGCCAGCACCTGTACAACAGCTCACAGGATGAAGCTGGGGCTGAGACACACAGTTAGCCAACCTGAGAGGAGAGTCCTCCCAAGGACTGGTCAACAACAATCTAGAACCAACAACAATCTAGATCCCAAAGAACCAACTAAAGGGACACCCACAAAAGGGACATACCTAGAGCAAAGAGCTCAGAAGTATAAGAAAAACACACCTCTGGGCTCCACTGGACTCACAATACAAAATCCCTCCTCATAAGACTGGGAGACAGCAAATATATATAAAATATAGATACAAACACTAAGAACCACCAAAATGGGGAGACAAAGAAACAACCCCCAAATTAAAGAAAAGGAAAAACCACCAGAAAAAGACTTTGATGAGATGGAGTTAAGTGAGTTATCAGAATCAGAGTTCAGAGTAATGGTTATAAAGATGCTCAAGGAAATTAATGAGAAAAACAAGGCAACAGATGGTAAGGTCACGGAACTTAGTGAAAACATAAAGAAAGGGCTACATAACATGAACAAAAATCAGACAGAAATGAAGAATGCTGTATCTGATATCAAGAATACACTGGGAGGAATTAAAAGCAGGCTCAATAAAGCAGAGGATAGAATAAGTGACTTAGAAGACAAGGTAGAAAAAAATCACTCAATCAGAGCAGGAAAAAGAAAAAACACTTAAAAAGCATAAGGGCAGTCTAAGGGAGCTTTGGGACACAATGAAGTGAAACAACATTCTCATTATAAGAGTGCCAGAGGGGGAGGAAAGAGAGCACGGGATAGAGAACTTGGTGGAGAAAATAATGACAGAAAACTTCTCCATGCGGGCGACGAGAAAGCCACACAAGTTCAGGAAGCACAGAGGGTTCCAAGCAAGAGGGACCCAAAGAGACCCACTCCAAGACACATCATAATTAAAATGGCAAATGTCAAAGGCAAAGAGAGGCTGCAAGAGAGAAACAAGCGGTGACTTACAAGGGAACCCCCATAAGGCTGACATCAGATCTCTCAACAGAAACTCTCCAGGCCAAAAGAGAGTGGCATAAAATTCTCAAAATAATGAAATGCAAGAACATGCAACCAAGAATGCTTTATCCAGCAAGGCTATCATTTAAAATTAAAGGTGAAATAAAGAGCTTCCCAGACAAAAAAAAAAAATGCTAAAGGAGTTCAGTACCACCAAACCAGCATTGCAAGAAATGTTAAAAGGACTGCTCTAAGAAAAAGAAAGAATAGTGAGAGAAAGGTACATTAGTATAAAGGGGGGAAATGGCATTAAAAAAATATATATCAATAGTAAACTTAAATGTAAACAGAATAAATGGTCCAATCAAAAGACATAGAGTAGCTGAATGAATAAGAAAACAGGACCCAAATATATACTGTCTACAAGAGACCCACCTGAGAGCAAAAGATTCACAGAGCCTAAATGTGAAGGAATGGAATAAAATATTCCTTGCAAATGGAAAGAAAAAAAAAGCTGGAGTAGCAATACTTATTTCTGACAAAACAGACTTCAAAATAAAGACCATAAAAAGAGAAAAAGATGATCAATACATAATACTAAAGGGATCAATCCAACAGGGGGAAATAACCCTTATAAACATTTATGCACACAATATAGGAGCACCACCTAAATATATAAAAAATTTCTTGAGGAACCTTAGGGAGAGATTTACAGCAACACAATCTTAGTGGGGGACTTTAACACCCCACTGTAAGCACTGGACAGATCATCAAAACAAAAAATCAACAGGGAAACACAGACATTAAATGACTCACTAGATGTAATGGATTTAATTGACATTTACAGAACATTTTACCCCAAAGCAGCAGAATACACATTCTTCTCAAGTGCACATGGAGCATTCTCAAAAATAGACCACATGTTAGGGCACAAGGCAAGTCTCTACAAATACAAGAAGACTGAAATCATATCAAACATCTTCTCAGAACACAATGGCATGAAACTAGAAACCTACCACTATAAAAAAACTCAAAAATATTCAAACACATGGAGGCTAAATTGCATGTTATTAAATTATGAATAGGTTACCAATGAGATCAAAGAAGAAATCATGAAAAAAAAACAAAAATGAACAGAGAACAATCCAAAATCTATGGGACACAGCAAAAGCAGTCCTGAGAGGAAAATTCATAGCATTGCCAGCCTATCTCAAGAAACAAAGAAAAGCTCTAATGAACCATCTAACAAAACAACTAAAAGAACTAGAATGAGAACAGCAAGAAAAGCCCCGAGGAAGTAGAAGGAAGAACATAATAAAGATCAGAGGAGAAATTAATGACATAGAGACTAAAAAAACACTACAAAAAATCAATGAAAGCAAGAGCTGGTTCTTTGAGAAGATAAATAAAATTGATGCACCTTTAGTCAGACTCACTAAGAAACAGAGAGGACCCAAGTAAATAAAATCAGAAATGAAATAGGCGATATAACAATTGACCCAATGGAAATACAACGGATTGTAAGAAAATACTATGAGCAACTATATGCCAATAAACTGGGCAACATGGGTGAAATGGACAAATTCCCAGAAGCATACAACCTTCCAAAGCTGAATCAGGAAGAGGCACAAAACCTGAGTAGGCTGATAACAACTAATGAAATTGAAGCAGTAATCAAAAAACTCCCAGCAAATAAAAGTTCTGGGCCAGATAGATTTACAGGCGAGTTGTACTAAACATTCAAAGAAGAGTTAACACCTATCCTATTTAAACTATTTCCGAAAATTCAAGAGGAGAGAAAACTCCTAAACTCTTTTTATGAGGCCAGCATCATCTTAATCCAAAAACCAGATAAAGACACTACAAAGAAAGAAATTTACAGGCCAATATCCCTCATAAACATAGATGCTGAAATCCTCACTAAAATACTGCAAACTGGATCCAGCAATACATTAAAAAGATCATATACCACAACCAAGTGGGATTATTTCAGGGATGCAAGGCTCGTATAACATCTGCAAATCAATAAAGGTGATCCATCACATAAACAAAATGAAGGACAAAAATCATATGATCTTATCAATAGATGCAGAAAAAGCATTCGACAAAATCCAGCACCCATTTCTGATAAAAACTCTCAGCAAAGTGGGAATAGAGGGATCATACCTCAACATAATAAAGGCCATATATGACAGACCTACAGCCAGCATCATACTCAATGGGCAAAAACTAAAACCATTTTTCTTAAAAACAGGAACAAGACAGGGATGTCCACTTTCATCACTCTTATTCAACATAGTACTGGAAGTCCTCACCACAGCCATCAGACAGGAAGAAAACATAAAAGGTATCCAAATTGGAAAGGAGGAAGTAAAACTCATTATTTGCAGATGACATGATACTGTACATAGAAAACCCTAAAGATTCCATCAGAGTACTGCTAGATGTGATAAACAAATTTGGCAAGGTAGATGGATACAAAATCAACCTTCTGTAAATCAGTGGCATTCTTATACAGCAACAATGAACTTTCAGAGAGAGAAACTAAAAAAAAATACCATTTACCAATGCAACTAATAAATAAGATACTTAGGAATAAACTTAACCAAGGTTGTAAAAGACATGTGCTCAGAAAAGAAAGAGAGGAAGATTTAAACAAGTGGAAGAATATACCACACTCATGGATTGGAAGAATTAATATCATTAAAATGTCCATACTACCCAAAGCAATCTATAGATTCAGTGCAATTCCTATTAAAATACCAACAGCATATTTCACAGACCTAGAACAAACATTTCGAAAATTTATATGGAACCAAAAAGGACCCCGAATAGCTGCAGCCATCTTGAGAAAAAAGAACAGAGTGGGAGGGATCACATTACCAGACTTCAAACTGTATTACAAAGCCACTGTAATCAAAACGGCCTGGTATTGGTCCAACAACAGGCATATAGATCAATGGAACAGGACAGAGACCCCAGAAATAGACCCACGCCATTATGGTCGGTTAATATTTGACAAAGGAGGCAAGAGCATACAGTGGAGTAAAGACAGTCTCTTCAATTAATGGTGCTGGGAAAATTGAACAGGTACATGCAAAAAAATGAAACTATACCACCAATTTTCACCATACACAAAAATAAACTCAAAATAGATAAAAGACATAAATGCAAATCTTGAAACTATAAAAATCTTGGAAGAATACATAGGCAGTAAAGTCACAGACGTCCCAGGTAGTGGAATTTTCACTGATACATCTCCTAGGACAAGAGAAACAAAAGAAAAAATAAACATATGGGACTACATCAAATTGAAAAGCTTCTGCACAGCAAAAGAAAACAGCCTCAAAATACAAAGGAACCCCACGGTCTGGGAAAACATATTTGCCAAGCATGTATCTGATAAGGGGCTGATTTCCAAAGTGTACAAAGAACTCATATTACTCAGCAAGAGGAAGGCAAACAACCCAATTAAGAAATGGGTAAAGGACTTGAATAGACACTTCTCCAAGGAGGATGTACAGATGGCCAAGAGACACATGAGAAAATGCTCAACGTCTCTAATCATTAGAGAGATGCAAATTAAAACTACAATGAGGTATCACCTCACACCTGTCAGAATGGCTCCATCAACAAATCAACAAACAAGTGCTGGTGAGGGTGTGGAGAAAGGGGAGCCTGGTGCACTGCTGGTGGGAATGCAGACTGGGGCAGCCACTGTGGAAAACAGTGTGGAGTTTCCTCAAAAACTTAAAAATGGAGCTGCCTTTTGACCCAGTGATTCCACTCCTAGGAATATATCCTAAGAATCCTGAAAGACTAATCAGAAAGAATATATGCTCCCCTATGTTCATAGCAGCACAGTTTACAATAGCTCAGATCTGGAAACAGCCCAAGTGCCCATCAGTAGATGAGTGGATAAAAAAGCTGTGGGACATTTACATCAAGGATCTCGTACCATTTGGGACCATATGAAAAGATCTGGAAAATATTATGCTAAGCGAAATAAGCCAGGCAGAGAAAGGAAACATCACATGATCTCACTTATATGTGGAATCTAAAGAACTTAATAAGCTGATGAAAAGAAATGATTCAGTGACATGGAAGCATGGATCAGACTGAGGAATCTCAGAGGGATAGAGGAGGGCTCATGGGTGGAGGGGGACAGATTAACCAAAGAACCTATATGCATATATGCACAACCCAAAGACACAGACAATGGTGTAGAGAGGGCCTGGGGAGGGAGGGTGGGATGGGGTGGAATGGGTCACTGGGGAGAAAAGGGACATCTGTAATATTTTAAACAAAAATTAAAATAAATAAATAAGTAAATAAGTAGATAAATGGAAGTGAACACACACTGCTCCAGCAATCTTAAAACTATGTATTTACTCAAGATAAATAAAAACATATATTCACAAGATTAATTAAAGAATATTTTCATAAAGTGTTATGCATGGTAACCAACATATTGAAACAGCCTTGTGGTGGGAATAGATATAGAAACAGCCTCGTATATAGAAATGGATGAATTAACTGTGGTATCAACTGCACAGTTGATATCACATTTGCCATCCACTGCAAGGGCCTGCCCTTCATGAAAAGCCTGCCCGAGAACCGGCCTCTTCTGTGGAGCCCGTGTCTCTCCTGCTCCTCTGCTCCTCGCCTGCCTTTAACAGCGCGTTTGACCTTGTGGACTTCCCTGTGGGGTTCAAGTTGGTCATGGCCCAGGTCCTGATCCTTGACTTCTGCCTGGCACTACTGGCTGACTGTGTCTTGCAGTTCCTCCTGGGACTCCAAAGCTGAAAGTCCCTTCCTGAGAGAGCAGTGCCTGCACCCAGTGCCCACCCTGCTGCCGCCCAGCAGGGGCCCCATCTGGGCTCCAGGGGGACCACGGCCTCACGGCAAGGCCGGCCCAGCCTGGCGCACCACAGCTGAGCTAGGACCCACCCATAAATCTCTATTATGGAGAATTTTCATAACAAAATTTTGGAAAAAAGAAAATGAGAATAAAAACAAAAGAATGAAAGAGATTACAGATTTTCAGGCACCTAAGGTGTGTTTGTTGCTCTAGTTGCACTTCCTAGCTTTCAGTTTTCAAGAAGCCAAGGCAAAAAGACAGGTGTGCAGGGTTACAGTCTCCATTCCTCTCTTCCACAGCCACTGGCCATGCCGTCATCTGAATATGACCCTGTACAGACCTACCTGGCTCTCCAAATATCACTTTATCTCAGAGATAATTTTGCCAAAACACAGGCACATTAGTGTTCTCCTTGTCTTTGAGGAATACAAAGAAATGCATATTTTCCAAGAAAGTTACATTTAAATGTCAAAGATGTGAACCTCCTTCCAAGACCACAGAACGTGCTGGTGACTTCCAGGGACTCTGGTCCACTTCCTTCCCTGGGAAATTGTTCATGAACAGCCATACTTCCTGTGATTAGGTCAATACCTTGAGCTGGATACCTGGAGTTTTGGTGTTTTATTACTACCAAGGGTTTCCAAACATGCTATTTCACTGAAGTTAGTTCAAATACTATTGCAGTGAAAAGGAATTGGAAAGAAAAATAGAACTATATGTCCCCTCAAAAAGTAATGCCCTGTGATGCAAATATTGCAAAGTAGAGAGTAACAATTATGGTGAGGATGCTTTAAACCTCACTGTAGGCAATGTTTCCCAGCTGGAGCCTTCCTTTTTTGCAAAACAGATCTAGATGTTCCAGGTCTAAGTAACATTTATCTTAACATTTTCTTATTGCATTATACCTTTTATCACACTATATTAGAACCATTTGCATAGAGAACTTCCTACTGGGTCATGAACCCTTTAAGACAAGTGAACAAATAATTTTTCCTCTATATTTCAGTGAGGTAAGAGATATATTTATAAGGTAAAACTAAAAATAACTACTTGATAAATAACTGATGAATTAAAAATTAGATATTGTTGGTTAATTTGTTTGTGTTTATAGTTTGATTTTTTTGTATTATCTGATGCTACATCTTAAGATGATGTGTTACTTAGGAATCTTTTAGTTGACAATAAAAAAGAAAAGAAAAAAAAAAAAAACAGCCCAGGTTGACTTAAGCAAAAAATTCACATAGCGAAAATTTCAGCGATAAGACTGGCTTTATAGGTACGTATTCTGAGACAAATGTAAATTACTCTCTTTTATGTCTCTGCTCTTCTCTGTCCTACTCCACCACATTTCTGTATTAGTCACTGTCAGGCTCTCCCTTGAGGTCCCGGGGTGACTGCCTGCAGCCCTCAGGGGACGTCCTCCCAGGCTCTGAACAAGCGGGGAAAAGGGAAGAGCACTTTCCCTGCATCCATGGCACAGTTCCCAGAGTTAACCTGATTGCTGTAACTTGAATATGTTCCCTTCTTATGTGTCAAAGACTTTGTGTCATGAAAACTATCACTTTCCGTTTAATACACAAAGAATAAATTCAAAAATTCATAAAGAATCCACAAAGGGTCTACAAACTCTTATTTGAATGACATATATAATGACATTTTCCCCTCAGCATTCTATATATACAATACTAGAGAAATGTTTTATTACTTTTCTCTCCAGTTTATCTTTCAGCTAGATGATATATTAGATAGAAAATCACTTTTTTAATGGTTTTCTCCATCTTACCATAAAAACTTAAAACTGTTCCTGTTGCTAAAGCTATTTGTTTCTTACACCTTTGTTGATTATCTGAGTTCCACCTCATCATTTCCAAGAGCCAGCTGTGACTTTCCATAAGTACTTTCCAACCACCCCAAGATGAGGGCCATGCTCCCCATCTCTGAACTGAGATGTAATATTTAGGTCCTTTCCGGGCATTGTGTTTCCCACGTAATGTACATCTTGGCAGTGAATGTGATCCGTAGTTGAGCACAGGGACTAAAAGTGTTCAATAAAAATTTGTTCAGTGACGACGTCTTTCACCCTTAATTTTTCTTATCTAAAAAATGAATGGAATCTGAGAACATCATAACCTAACCAGGAATAAAGACTTGTCGTGAGCAGCATGCTCAGAACTGATCAGGCATCCAGGAGCGTTCCAGAGGGCAGAGCGGAATTGTCCTTATTTAATTGCTACAGTTGGTTATTTTTAAGCATATATATTTACACTTCCGAAACTTTTAGAGGACAGAAAACCTAGCCAAAGTATTTTTTTTGCTCTGTTTTGTTTTATTTTATTCTTAGCATCTATCAAAATGCCTTGAAAATCAAAAACATTGAGTCAGTTTTGATCTAATGTCCCCAGTTGCTGTTATCCGCTGCGGGAGGCTTGTGCAGCGGAAACTCTCGAGCATGAAATAGTGTACGCTGGTAGAGACATATCTGTTTAGTTAAATATGTATCACGTTTTTGATGGATTTCTTGTCTTTTATAAAATTGTTTTGTCCCCGGTAATTTTGTCAAGGACCCTTGTCCATGGAAATCTAGCCGTGCTGACTGCAGCAGTCTGTTTAACACAGCTATTTCTTTCCCTCCCCCTTTTTTTTCCCATTGAGATAAAATTCTGACAGTAAAATCATTCAGCATGGGAGAAATTGCTGTCCATGGGGATTATTTTAGGGTGGGCAGGTTCTCTTTTTGAGAACAGTCTTAGAAAAGGATTTTCAACAAAATTATTTACGTTCATTGTATATATACCTGCTAAATCTACTGAGCTTGATTTTTTAGGTATTTAAAAAATGAGTAGCTTTAAGCAGAAATATGGCTTGTTTTGACATATGATGATGATTTGCTATTGTAGTTGTTTTACAAAATATTTGCAAATTATTTGACACCCTTCCCATCAAAATACAGCCTACATTTTGTCTCCATGAACTTGGATGCATCTTTGAGACTGCGTTTGTGTACAGAAAGTTGCAAAAATGTCATGACCTTACTTCCACAGCTGGTTTAAAAAGGAATGATGCTCCTTTCTCTTACGACATTCATTCCAAGAGCCGCCCTGAGCCAACAGGTAAGATGTTCTCCTGCCTGGGACAGCTCTAAGGGCAGACAAATTGGAGAGTATCTTAGAGATGCATGCCCTGGAGGCTCCAGCCCTGACTCCACCCTCAGCCACCAGCTGACTGCAATAGCATAAAAAATCCCAAATAAGAACTGCTTAGCTAACTCTGTCAGCCTCCAAATTGTTGAGCAAAATAGATTATTGCTAATCTTTTAAGCTACTGATTTGGAGTGAATTGTTATGCAGCAATAGGTAGCTGAATGTTCATCAGGAAAAAAGCAATGCTCTTTGCAGTTAATTTAAGGTAATAATCCCAAAGTGTCGAGGCCAACCAAAGTTATGATATATTTTTTGCATCGATATGGGTTGTTTTGCCTGCTATGAAAGCAATTGAGTGGGCAGGAAAAGCTGTATCTTAATTGTTCTGGGTAGAAAATAACAAGTGGCATATACAATTAACTCTTTTTTTTAAAATTTATTTTTATTGTTGAAAGTATTACATATGTCCCCTTATTTCCCCCCTTGCCCCCCCCACCTTGCTGCCTCTCCACCCCGGGCCTTCACTGCATTAGTGCCTGTGTCCACGGCTTATGCATATATGCCTGCGTGTTCTCTGATTAGTCTCCTCCAGGCCCCCACCTTCCCCCTTCCCTCTGAGATTCTTCTGTCTGTTCTATGCTTCCGTGTCTTTTTTTACTCTGTATTTTGAATAGCATGTTTGAAGTTTTGTAAATAGAATAAGTGTGCGATGTACTTTGAAGGTTTTACGTACTTGTTAATTTACTTGTGTGTTATTGCTGTTGCTTATCGGCTGTTGCCCCTGCCGTCACCAGCTATCAGCTCTATAGGAGTGGGCACCTTTCTGTCATTTGTCCAGGAAGTGAGAGCAGTGATGGGCACAGGGCAGATGCTCAACACATTAACTTTACCAGTAATTAGAAAGAGAGCAAATTAAAACACTGAGATATCATTTCACACCCATTAAGTCACAAGTATTTAAGAGACCACAGATTCTAAGAGTTGGCGAAAATGTAGAGAAGCAGACACTGTATGCTCTGGAGGCGAGAGCAGGCTGGCTTTGGAGATGCCCATCATTAGATGAGCGGGTAAACAGCGGCATATGCCACAGAAGGTTCTAAACAACTGCCCTCAGGGACGATCAGGCCCAAACCGATAAAACCTGAAAATCTAACGCTGAGTGGAAATAAACAGCTATGAGGATATGAGTACTATGATGCCATGTATTTTAATTAAAAAATTTTAAAAAGTAGAAAAGAAATTTAACAATGTACATAAATACTATGCATTTATCTAATATGTATATGTTTATGTAAATTAATTATTTATATAGATGATATATTTTGATGGCCACACAGATATAGAGTTAGTATATGGAAAAAAGTTTATTTTCATTCAGAAAAACATTTTATCAACTTTAGAATACTGGTTACCTTCACCAATGAATGGACAGGAATCCGAATGAGAAGAAAACTGCCTTTAGTGGTATACATTATATTTTATGTCCTCAATAATAATATTGTAAACAATTAGTAATGAAAGATCTGAACTCAAAATGGCAGTGTTACCATTTGTTAAATCTGGTTGGTTGGTGCAGGAGAATTTATTTTTTTCTGTATTTTTATTTATATTTGAAATATGCCACAATAAGTGGGCAGGTCATATACACGGCAGTGGAGACGTCCTTATGGAGTGCAGTGAGGCTCAGATAAGGGGCTGAACTATGCTCTGGAGCAGTGACAAGTGAGGGTTCATGAAGAAGACAGGACCATCTCTCACCCCGTACGGGTGCACAGGGGTTGCTCATGGGAACAGAATTCTAGTTACAAAAGCACGTGGCCATTGGTAAAGGCAGGACACCTTCCTAAGCTTCTCTGCCACAGACACATCTGGGTCAGATGCTCAGCCCAGGGCAAGCCTGCAGACACTGCCAGCCAGGGCCACAAATAGCTTATTCCATAACCTCAGCTAGCCATTTTTATCCGTATTAATAATCAATAAAACTAATAATATCACTGGCAAAGAAAGGAAATATGGAAAGCAAACATGTTTTTTTAATGAACTTTGTCTATATAAACATACCAATAAGAAATAAAAAAATTAAAAAAAGTAAAATTAAGTGAACATTACAGTACAAAAAGGCAAGCCAATTACAGGGTAAATCTATATTCTAGGGATATTATTCACATACAAATAACATTTCATGTATGAATTAAGTTTCATACTTATGAAACAAGAATATACCTCCCAGTCCCCACTTTTTGATAAATGTATGAATTAATTTGATTGTGACAATCATTTTACATTATATATGTATATTAAATTATGTAGTACACTGGAAGGTACAATTTTTATTTCCCAATTATATCTCAATAAACCTGGAAAGATGTTTAATTGAATAAAAATGACAGTTGGCCCCACTGAAGCAACTGAAGTTGTATGTGTTTGCTCATGTTTCTCTCTATGTTTTTCGGGCAGGAATCTCACCACCCGCCTTCAGACATAGCACCAGAAACAAGCTTGAGCAATCCCAACCCATCGCAACTTGCTCTTCAAGTGAACCTGTGCAGTGAGTCCAGCAATGCATTTTCCTCCCTTCTGCCTGTTTCTAGTGGAACTGGAAACATCAGCTTGTGAGTGGAGTGCTTCAAGGATGGGGTATTTGAGCAAGAAAATCACAACCTCCCACCCCTCACTGTAAGCAGCCCTCTAGCCTGCAGCAGTGGCCCCTCCTTGGGAATGAGAGGAGTTTTATGCATATGTGCAGTGAAGTTTTAATTACTGACTCAGGACATTTAAAATTATTGAATGAGACTCTCTTTGAGATCTACAGTAACTCTAGCCCGGCCAGCCGTGGCTCAGCGCTTGAGCGTCTGCCGAGGATCCTGGTGATCTGGGTTCAATTCCCAGTCAGGGCATATGCCTGGGTTGCAGGTTCGATCCCCAGTCAGGGGCATGCAGGACGCAGCCAATCAATGACTCTCATCATTGATCTTTCTCTCTCTCTCTCCCTCTCCTTTCCTCTCTCTGAAATCAATAAAGATATATTTAAAAAAATAAAAAAATAAAATAAATAAATAAATAAATAAATAAATAAATAAATAAATAAACCAACTCTAGAATTCAGTTTTCTAAAGCCACCTGAAAGTCACAGAGGCAAAGTTTTATACCAGGAGTGGAGAACGGAGGTTCTTTCTTTCCGGAAATTAGTGATTGGATTTTCTCCACAGGACTCAGTATGGAAAGGCCATGAAGTAATTAGAAAAAGTTTGAATTGATTATTAGATAATGGTATTAATCTTCTAGGGCTACCATAACAAAATACCGCAGATTGGGTGGCTTAAACAATGCACGTTCATTTTCTCGCAGTTCTGGAGCATGACGTCCAGGGGAGTGCTCTCTTCCTGGACTGCAGCTGCCTCGCCTTCCCCCGAGTCCCCACATCACCTTTTCCCTGTGCGCAGAGAGGGAGAGCGCTCCCTGGTGTCCTACCGGGTTAGAGAACCTACTTTTATGACCTCATATGAAAATCCTGAATTACTCCTTTGAAGGCCCTATCTCCAAATGCAGTCACATTGTAAGACTGGGCGTCAACATATGAATTTGGGGTGGGGGTGACACAATTCAGTTAATAAAATAACCTTGGTAGAGGGAAAACCAGCTGGCAAGTATTCCTGAATGCCGCATTTGTTTTAACAGCGTGTGCCAGGAGAGTACCAGCTCATGGGATGGGGTCACCCGTGGCTACCAGCTCCCGGGAGGACAAGCAGTGAACCAGGCCCAGGCAGAGAGGGAGGTGGCTAGTCCGCTCTCCTCACCCACAGCCCTACTGTTCCTCACTAATACTCTGGGCAGGTGCATTCCTCACACCCATATCACAACTGCATGTTTGAGCAAATCAAGTTTAATCAGTGCAGTCTGTCAGAAGGCAAGTTTCACCCATGAGTTTTTCTCATATCTATTTTACAAAGTGAATTTGAGCAAAACTGCTACATTCACTCAAACTTGTAGTGTAGATTTGCTCAGACTCATATTTGTAATGCAGTTAATTTTGATAAAAGGTAAAAATGAAGTGAACTAAAAGTATAAGATATTATAATAAAGGAACCAGTAAGACAATATATGAAGACTCCTGGAAAGCAAAATTAGAGTAGTAAAAATTCAAAGCTTAAGAACAGAGTAGATAACTTTAGGGAAAGTTCTCAGAAAGAAGAGTAAGATGATGAAGAGAGAGAAAAAAGAAAGAGAGAGTCAGACCCAGGTCCCTCAAATCATTCTGTTCCACGAACACAAATAAAGGAGAATGGAGGAATTTATCAAAGCCGGCTAGAGGTTCTCAGACTAGCCCAGAGGGGCTTGCTGTGAGCAGAGCACAATGCATGGAAGAGCATTTGGGCCTGCACTGTAATTAGGGAGTTTCAGAACAGCTGCAAAGGGAAAGTCCTGAAATGTTTTGCAAAGTGTAATTAAGCAGTCATCATATAACCAAGAGGTAGGGTAGGGGGTCAGCTTCTCAGTCACCCTATCAGAAGCTGACAGTGCAGAGGAGCCGTGCCTTCCAAACTCTAAGGGAGCATATTTTCAAGCCCAAACTTCTGAACCTCATATAGCTAGTCATCTAGTCTGGAAAAAAATCTGGGACTTCACAGATGAGCAAGTTTTTTAAATTTTTATTTTCTCTAATGTTTTTCTCAGGATACACTCTCCCAAAAGAGGGAGAGAACAAAAGAGCAGGGAAAAGGGATAAATGAAAACAAAGCACAGTGTATTTCCGAGAAGACAGTGAAGGAAATCCAGGGGCACAGCTTAGTGAGGGGCCTGGAGGTGAGAGGGCCTGACTGGAGCAGGCAGATCGAGGGCTGCAGGAGGGCAGCAGAAATGGAACCTCATCCCCGGCCTGTTTTATACTGAAAAAAGATTCACACTTAGGCAGTTTAATGATAAGCTTGTGAAAATCACATAGCCAGTCAAGCAGGTGAAGACACAGAAACATAAAGATTTACAAGAGAACAAATGCACTTCTTGTGCACTGACTTAGGTTGGCACATCTGTGTGTCACCCTGATCGATGTGACCAGCAGTTGTGCACTAATTCTCCTGGGTGAGTGGTAGAGGGTGTATAAGAAAGCTAAATCCTCATTTTTCACAGAAAGAAAAGCACAGTGATATCTAAAATCAAAAAGTCAAAAGTTAGCAGCATAAACAAATTATTTCAAAAAATAGACATTGGTACCAGAAGGAACAATTAAAATAGATTAAAGTCTTTTCTCTGGGGAGTTAAAATCAAGGGACAAGGTAGGGGAGGCAGAGAATTGTTATTTTAATTATGACTCTTCAAACAATTGCATTTTTAAAAATAAGTATGTTTTTATGTTGATTAAATAATTTTAAAAGTTAATTATTCAGTTAAAAGTTAACTGGATACCTACCATGACTGAGGAATTGGGATGGGCGTGTGGGGGGTATGGAAAGACTGGAGAAACCTCAGGATATGTTCTGCAGAGGACCTGGGATTAGAGCTGAAGTCTGGTGCATGAACTGTTTACAGATGTATAATTAAATAGTTCATTTTCTGGGGTAGCAGGTGGCCATCGCGGGCCACCCCCTGTAGGCGTGGGAGCTTCACAGAGGAGGTGATGCTCCAACAGGCCTCAGAAGGAAATGCTGGACGTGGGCTGAAATTTGTCAGCATTTACTGAACTCTTGTCGGGTGATGTCCTTGATGATTTCTGTTCAGTCTTTCTTCTAATTCTTGGTGCGGCCCGCGCAGTGCTCTTCACTACCATTATCCCTGCATTACAGAGGAAGCCCCTGAGGATCTAGACAACGTACCTTCCCCGAACTTGCACACATTTTAAGTAACAAGTTGGAGGTGAATGAGCAAGTTGCACAATTGTTTGCAGTTTTCTCATCTGAAAACGAAGTATATTAGACTAAGGGAAGTTCAGGATTTCTTCTGTGGCCTATTATTGGGTCTTGTAATCCCCAATTCTGATTTTCCTTGGGGCACCCAGCATATTTATGTCTTATTTTTACAATTTACATAATAGTATCCATCTCTATCCAGGTTAAAAATGAATGAAAATACAACAAAAAGTGGGTGGTGGTGAGGCACCCAATATCCACAAATATAGTAATTCTCCAGCTAGTTTGCTCTTATGACCACAGGTCCTCTCCATCACAGTTGAAAGGTGGCTATAGCTTAGCTTCTAGGTCAGTGACTTTTAGGTTTGGAAAGCAGCCCAATTTATAGGTCCTAGAGCCTTTAACTTGTGTGCTAATTGAGTTGAGTATTTTGGCTGGATGCTTGACTCAGAAAAAAGCATTTAATCACTTCTTGAAACACCAGCCTCGAGTGTATGCACCTAAGATACTGGGATACATGAGTCTGCATGTGCTTGCCTAGTATGAGAAACGAACCCTGACGTCCCCAGGCCTCGGCCCAGGCTTCCTCACTGCAGACATGGTTTATAGGCTGCTGCATAGATGCAGAACACAGTGGCTGAAAGGATCGGTTTGGATTCAAGACCTGTCCTTGAGTCCTTGCTGCAAGGCCCTGGTGCTTAAACTCTCTAAGACTGCTTCATTATCTGAAAGTCAAGAAGGAAAGAAAAAAACACTGCCTATTTCACAGGGCTGTTTTATTAAAGGAAATCACAATGTCATGTTTGTAGCATTATACCTAACATTTTATGATTTCAACAACTGTTGGCCCTGACCGGGTAGCTGTGGGGCATTTTCCAGATATGCCAAGATTGTGGGTTTGACCCTTGGTTAGGGCACATACAGGAATCAACCAATGAATGCTTAAATAAGTGGAACAATAAATATTTCTCTCTCTCTCTCAAAATAATAATAAAAATTAAAAAAATGATTTCAACAAATGTCAAATATTGTTTTCTACTCAGCTTGGTTTTAATTGTTTTAACTTTTTCAGGTGACTTGATGAGTATTTCAGTCCTACCCCAATCAACTCATGGGTTGTTTTAGAACCACTCTTGGAGGAATCAAGCACTAGATAGCGTATTTACCAGATACTTTGTATCACATTCCAAAGTGTCATCCCTTGATTTGGTTCTTCCCTCAGGACACTCCTTTTGAGATCACACAAGGCAGTGAATGTGGTGGTGTTGATTATGCTGACAAATAAGGCACTTGGGATCACTTCATCCAGCACCCCGGCTGTCCCTTTTCCAACAGTGCCTAGAAGAGAGGTAATTTAGCAGTTATGTGATCTTTTGGAGACTGAGTTTTGTCCTCAGCGAGCTGGGAATGCTGGGACTGGCTTTGAGAGGTGCTGTGGGAATTAGAGAAGATGCATAGTGTGCGGGACTTGGCAGGGGAGCTTGGTAGAAGGTGCCAGCTAGAAGAAAAATTTTCATCACTATTTTCACTTCAGAATTTGATCACGGCATAACTGCCTGGAAATGTCATTTTTAATTAATTAATTTATTTTAATCCTCACCGGAGGATATTTTTTCCATTGCTTTTCAGAGAGTGTGGGAGGGAAAGAGAGAGAGAGAGAGAGAGACATTGATGTGAGAGACACATCGATTGGTTGCCTCCAGCACGCTCCCAGACCTAGGCTGGATCAAGCCTGCAATTGGAGTATGTGCCCTTGGCCGGAATCAAACCTGGGACCCTTCAGTCCAAGGGCTGACACTCTAACCACTGAAGCAAGCTGACTAGGGCTGGAACTGTCATTTTTTAGATACGAAGTTTTCTCATCCAACACCCTGACCTCCCTCCCTCATTAAGCTCTCAGGACAATGAGGTTCTGGTCGACATACAATAATTTCAGGAACAAAACCTTGGGTCTGTTGACCACAAAAACAGGCTTTCAATCAAACTAGAGATACTGTCTAAGCCTCAGTTGTATTTTAGCTCCAGGCCCAGAGGAGCTGTGAAACCGGATAAAGGGACACCATAGCTGACATAGCAACTAGGTGCACTGACCAAGCACGCCCTACCCTAGCACGAGCCAATCTGTAGAGACCAGGACCCTGACCATGACCTTAATTTCCTCAGTCACCATGATTAATGATTTTCCCCCCGTATAACCCATTCCCTGGAAGCCATCAGGGAGCCAGGTCACTGAGCATTAGCTCACCTGTTTATGGGCTGGACTACTTCCTAAAAATAAACCCTTACTTTCTTGGCTGCAAATTCCCCCTTGGGACTTTTTGGACGCTGATGTACACAGGAAAATGGACCCCTTTAGTCTGGTAACAATGGCAGAAACCAAGATTTCTTTTCATGTTTTTTTCTTCTTCTTTTTTTTTTTTTTTTTTTTAATGAGGGGATTGTTTAAATTGTTTTCTATGATTGTCCCTCAAATCTTCTGAAAATATTTATGAACTCTCAATGGACTTTTATCTTTTTCATCATATGATTGTAAAATGATACATTTGGTGGGAAGGAAGCTCAGAACACATCTGGTCTATTCCATTCATTTTAAGAAGAAAAACTGAGGCCCAGATGGCAAAGGCCTGGCCTAGGCCCACACAGCTGCCTGGAGAAGTCTGCCGGTGGGACGGGTTCCGCAGTCAAGGAGCAGTGTTCACCTCGGGTCCCTGCAGAGGCTCCACAGCCATTGTATTGTGCGTTTGGGACCCTCTTCACCATTGGCGAGTGTTGATATATTTGCGCAAACACTGACAAAGCACAGCCCTGCCGTCCTGACTCCTGCCTCGCTCGCCCCAACCTGAGCACAGCGCCTGGGCCCTCTTACCTGTGCGGAGACGCATCCTGACCGTTTCAGCTGCCACCTCTCACTTGTGTGAAATGAGCTTTGGGGACAGTGCTCGCTCATGCCTGGGAGCTTTTCAGCTTCCACAGAGCAGCTCAGAAAAGTGCTCCTCAAAACCGACAGCCTGGCTCCCACCAGACCGGTGCTTTCCTGTTCTAATTTCAGAAACTGGAACGCGTCCCGCCACTCCCCAGCACGTCTGGATTTTCATCTGAATGACAATTGTCCTCATTTCCCTTTGGGGTCTGCTTTGCTTGTCCATTGTCTCTTCAGCCTCCTCCCTGTGCTCGCCCCCAGGGGGAGGCTCTCAGGGTCTAAGGGGATTTAATCTATTCAAATGGACTCGGTGGGGAATTTCTTTATGACAAAAGAGTGTGAAGAAAGGCTAAGACAACGAGGTGTCTTTAAAGTCCATTTGTGATGATGGAAAGAGCCAAAAAAAATCAGGACAGGAGAGGCGATGAAGGTAACTAAGACCACTTCTGAACTCTGCACCTAACAAAGGAAGACAAAGCTTGAGGGAGGCAAGCGGTGCGCTCGCTCTTGTATTTTCCTGCTCACCCCTTCGGACCCACCCGCCTTTCAATTCTTGATCACATTCATGGCACAGTTTTACAATTCTTAATGCTTTTTAGCCTGTGTTATTTTTTTCCCAAAGAGGTAACTAATTTTGTCAACCTCACTCTCATGTTTCCTTAATATTATTATGTGTTTTGGGGTTGGTATAGACTAATGGTGAAAATCAAAATGGAAGGAACAGGGCCCTCTTTGCTGAGATCCTTGCTAGAGTCACCCAGCTGAGAGCTACAGAGGCTTGCAGGCCTCTAGGTTTATGTGGGACAAACAAGATTCATCATCTCTTTACTGCAGAGATTCTTGCAATTTGTCCACATCCTTTGCAGTTCCAGGTTAGGAAGAGATGCTGACTCCTCAAATATTATTTATTCACATACATATTTTATGTTTGTGGTACTTTAATATTCCATAGAACATATATGCACAATTGTCGGAGCTCTTTTGTGGAGCCCAGTTTAAATGGTGCTGCACTGACCACCCATGACCTTAGCTCAGCCTGATTGTAATGCCTTCCATCAAAGGACCAGCATCAGTGGTCCTGTATCTCTGAGCCCATTAAAACCTGGCATGTGGGTGGTATTATGTGAGTTTTGAATATTATTGCTTATATTTATTTATTTATTTTAAATATATTTTTATTGATCTCAGAGAGAGGAAAGGAGAGGGAGAGAGAGAGATAGAAACGTCAATGATGAAAGGATCATTGATCGGCTGCCTAGCCCACAATCCGGGCATGTGCCCTGGCCTGGAATCGAACCCTGATCGCCTGGATCCTAGGTTGATGCTCAACCGCTGAGCCACGCCCGGCCAGGCTATTGCTTATTTTTAATTTTTATCATAATGAAAATAATGCCAAAGAACAGTTAGCCCAATAACTGAAACTAAATGGAAGTTGATATTCCTGTAACAGTTACTATGCTACTATTGGGATGTATTTTAATAAATTGGCTGAAGTCTTTTATGTCTATCAGTGAGAAATAAAAAATGGAAACTTTTAAAAACACTTAACATGAGGTTAATATTTAAAGGACATTTATGAAACTCAATATAGAAAATTCAATAAAATTTTATCACAAGAAACTAGGGAAAACAGCTATGTTTTTTGAGATGAATAAATTTTACACTTTTCTCCAAGGTTTTTGGGGATTTACGCTCTACTTCATTTTTGTCTTTATCAGATCATGAATATTTTGTGAGATATATTTTCAACTACTTGATATTATCTTCTGAACAGTCATCACAGGCCTCTCTGTCCCACATTTATCACTAAAGTTACCATGGAAGTTTAGTCTCACATTTCACCATTGATCCATTCAGAATAGTAATAAGTCATCCCCAAACCAAAGCCTTCTGTGTTTTCAGGAGTGAGTGAAGGAAGCTTCTAAGGCTTCGCCGCTGCCCTCAGGACGCGCAGAGATGAGCAGGCATTGCAGAGACAAAATGCATGCAGAAGTCCTCATCACCGAGGGAGCAGGGGCTGCCACGGGGCGGCCTGGGGGTGGAGGTCATGGCAGAGATGAGCAATGCACGATGCAGAAGGAGCCCTTCCTTCATTCTGACCTCTGTTTACATTAGAAGTATGATCTTCTTTGACCTCAGTTTATTTTCTTCTGTACAAATCGTTTCCCTTTCTGATTATCTGGGTTTGTTATATTTCCTTGTTTACATAAAATATTGTCATCTTTTTTCCCTATTGCATACCTGGGCCACTGTATAATATTATCTTGAAATATATATTTTTCTTTTATAGTAATAGTTCTGCTAGCAAAGTTACCTACATATTTGATAAGTGGACTCTCAATTTTTTAAGAGGAGTTATCCTAAGTTGTGAAATATATCTTATTTTAGGACTAATTATTGCTAAATAATATTTATGGTTCTAGTTAAGACTAATAAATAATCACTCTTAAAGTCAGTTGTTTCCTGCTAAACATTGTACTAAAATCTTCATCATTTATTAAGAAAAATTCCTTTTGAGATAGAATTAATCAAAGCCTTCTTAAAAATAGATGGCTGATATTGTTTCCATAATCTTGTACCTTTTGGTTGAAATAAATTAAATTATTCTAGAAATATTTGTTCTTCTCAGAATCTGTGTGAAACACCATAACATCTAATGCCATTTTAGGTTATCCCGATGGCTTATCTGGTGGCTCTTAAGGATTTCTCTTTTCCTTTCTGGCTGACCTATTGCCTTTCAGAATGTTGCCTCTCCCCTCTGGAGGACATGGTCAATGCCAGGAACCATGGCCAAGCCCATTGAATGCCTGAAGGGCTGGCATTCCATTCTTCTGACTTAAATATGACACTGCTGCTGGCTCTTCCTTGCCTTTCAACATTTAGATTTGACCTTGCAACCAAATGACAGTTATTCAACTCCAAAATTCACATCAGCTTTGTTAAAAGCAAGAAGTGAAATAGTCATACAAACTCTCAGAGTTCATATGGCTTTTTGTGAAGAGCACTTTTTTTCTAGAACACCACAAAACTTTTTAAGCAATTGTCTTATGCAAATTTTCATGTTTTTCTTTTTATGTTTCCTTTGCTTATCATTGTCTTGTTAGATGTAGTCTTCCTAAATTTGATTTAAATAGCCTTTCTTTTTGCTTTCTGCTTAGCTACCTAGTTTGCATTGTTTATCCCAACACCAACATGAAGACCAGGAACACACTGTTCCTGAGATGTTCCTTCTGAACTGGCCGTCGTTTCAGGAGCATCCACCCAAATGCCTGCCAGTCCTCACTGAGGGCTTCGGGACCGATATCTTAAGACATACCCGTCACCCACGTGCAACACAGGCTTGGGGGTTTAGAATTGTCCTACTGATCTTCCTCTCTATTGACACCAACTCTTCTGAGAAACAAAGCTTTCTTCTTCCACTATAATGTGTATTTTTCTTTAAATTGACTCAACCTAATTAACTTGATCACTCTGTTAAATCTATGATATAGTCATACCCTATGGCTTCTGCACAATTTTATAACTTCCTTTGGGTCTCCCAAACCAAACAAGCAAGATTACAACAGAGTTTATCTCTGGCATAAATTCTGTTTATATATGCTTTATGGATAACAAGTGTTTATGTAGTCACGACCTCTTCTGTTTTTTATTTCCATGGCAACTCTCTGAGATGAGCAGACACTGAGGTCATCCAGCTCATGTCTGTCAAGCCCTGGCCCAAGTGGCCCCTGGGCTTTCCATCCTCCCAGTGAAGCCTTGATTTCTTTTTACTGATTTTTTTTTAGAGAGAAATAGAGGGAGGGAGAGAGAGAGAGAGAGAGATTGAGAGAGAGAGATCAATTTGTCATTCCACTTATTGATGCAGCCTTTGGTTGATTCTTGTATGTGCCCTGACCAGGGATCGAACCTGCAATGCTGGTGAATGGGGACAATGCTCCAACCAGCTGAGAACCCATCCGGGGCGAGACCTCTTTTGAATTCTGCACTTCTCAGAGAGTGCTGGGCAGTGTCAGCCTTATTTTCTATATTTGTCTGAAAATTTTAATGGTATAATTTTCCAAGAAAGAAAAAGCATAAATTTTATATCTCCATTCACACTGAGAAAGGCTAGACATCCAATTCAATAAATATTTGTCTAATTAAGGGGTTAGCAACTATGGTCTGTGAGTCAAGTCTGGCCAGCTGTCTGCTTCAGTGCCACCTGCAAACTTTGCATGCTTTTTCAACAGATTTTTAAAATGATTAAAAACATCTAAAGAGGAATAATATTTATGACACATGAAAGTTGTACGAAATTTAAATTTCATTTTCCATCGTGAAGTTTGGTGGAGCACAGCATGCTGGTTTGCCTCCCCATGTCCATGGCTGCTCTCACAGCTAAGGCAGCATTGAGACGTCACGGCAGAGACTGGCCCTGAGAGTCTGAAACATTTGCCATCCAGTCCTGCTGTAATTGATAAATATTTCTTTCTCTCCAGGCTGGCAAGTGTGATAACAGTAACAAATATTTGCATTTTTCTCTAGAGTTTAAAAAATCTTTCATATTTCTTATTTTATTAATTACTCATTAAAACTTCATAAAGTAAATATTTTTAAACTCATTTTAAAATTAAACACCCAAAACTCAAGTGATTCAACTATTGTTAGTATACACAGGAAGGAGAAAGTCAGACAGGATAGAAATCCTCTGACATCAAATCCCATGCAATGTGTGCTTGGACATGATAGAACCCAGATGTGATTCCATTTCACTCTTAGCATGTCCTCTATTTGTCATCTTTGCTTGTCTTATCCCAACGCCCAAACTTTCATGTAAAAGTTCATTCTCACATCTTGGCTATGCTGCCTGTTATTTTTTAATAACTTTCTAATGTTATTCTAAGTCACAGTGAGCTTTGTAGAGTTTCCTGAACTGCCACACTCGTTCTTGTCTCTCTGCCTTCTTTCAAATGCTGTTTTTTTCCTCTTAAGTGCCATTTTTAACCTAACTTCTCATCATTTTCCAGACCTTCCATACACAGCATCTCTTCCCTTCAAGTGTCTGCTCTCTGCTTGTTTGTGCTAACTCGAACTCGGGTGCATTCTCTACAGCGAGGGCTACATAGGCTTGTTGTTTACCTACTGGCCACCCCACCTGGACCTTGGGCCCTTTGCTAGCAGATGTTATGTCTTATTATGTGACTATTCCCAATACCTCAGTCAGAATATACATCAAAAGAGCTGACTAATGTTTGTTGAATGACTAATGTTTGTCAGAAAATTAATGGTTACTCTCAGGTAATATTCAATAGAGGTGGTATTATAAAGTGTAATAGTAAGACTATGAAGTTACCTTACAAATCTTAAAGGGTGGCAAGTTAAAAATATGTATTTTCATGTAGGATAAAATGCTAAAGGACCTATATGTACACACATTAAGTTGATCCCTGTCTATTTGATTTCTGGTAGTTTGATGTGTAAATTTGCTTGCCTTTTAAAATGTAGATAGTGAAAGGTTCAATGGTAAGTTCAGTATCTAGCACACTGCAGGCTCCCAATTAATGTCGCATCATAAAGATTCCTTAATAAGCTCACGGAGGGAAGACCCACAGGACTGGAGTCCACCACTGCTTAGTGCACAAATGCTGTTCCAAGGCCCAGCTGGGGTGTGGAAGAGTTCCACCTGTTTATTGGGAAGGAGCACCGGATTTTTACTCACTTATACATTGATGTGCTGAAAATGTTTCCCATTGGCTCTAGTTTTAAGTGAGCACTGAATAGTCTTCTTTCCTTCAAGGAGAGACTCTGCCTCTTTGGACATCTACCAGAAAAACATGAGGTACACTCTCTGCTGACAAGGCGGCCCTGAGAGCAGGTCTACCACAGAGGGCCTCCTGCAGACATAAGATGTCTCCTACTCCCAAGTCACACTCCACTGGCATCTCAGTTTTAATGTTGGTTCAAAGTAACTGGTTAGAGGTCTAGAAAGTGTCATTTTTGTATTTGTGGCCTTTAGCAGCTCTTTTTAGCACCTGTTTACCTTTTTAGATGGAGAGTTTCTTCTAGTTTTATTGAGTAGTAGGAACAGCAAAAACTGCACCATGGCCAAAATTTGTTATTTGAATTAGTTCTAGCAGCACCTGGGTGGAGCTGAGTGTCGTTTGAGGCTGAAAAGGGTTAAATCTTTACTGGAAAATAGGTGTTAATATCCTATTTTTCAGATGAGAGACTGAGTCACAGATAGAGTAAAAACCTTGCCTAAAGCTACAGAGTGGACATTAAATACAAAAGTAAGTGGCATTGAAGACTATGCCATTCTCTCAGCAAAGCAATTTTCTTACGCAAGATACTCTCCCTGCAAAATGAGAAAAACAACACCTGTCTGATAGTTTTATTGTGACCGTAAGTGATAACGGGTGTAAAGCACTCGACACACAGTAGGTCCACAGCAATTGGTAATTGCATTATTATTGCAGTATTGTTGTGTGAGAATATTGGACGCATGCTGATTCTCTTCAGAAAACCTTTATCTCTTACACGAGAGCTTCCCACACAACAAGGGCCCTCGGAAACCAGGACAAGTTGTCACCCTCTACAAACCAGTGTCAGCCAAGAGCCCTTTCAGGAGCATCCTCCTGCCGTCCCCCCGGATGGCGCTTCCCTCCCAGTCAGTGACAGGAGGGGTGCCCAAGCAGGCTGTGGCCCTCTCAGGGCTGTTCACACACTTGGAGCACTTCGAGGGCTCGGCTGAGTGGGGCTCGCCCTCTCCACCAGCCAGCACCGTCATGAACGCTCACGCTCCTCCCAGGGAGGCGTCACATTCCAGACCCCGCTTTCGGCCACCTGTGCTGGTGACAGGATGTGTCAGCCACAGCCCACAGACATTCAGGGTGCTTCCAGCCAGACTCAGGCGTGCAGAGGCCGGGAGGCTGTTCACCTGCTCAACTTCAGGCTGCTGGAAATGTGCTCTTTATGAACCACCACTGAAAGTACAATCAGTTAATACACAGTTTAAAAAGAGTATTAAGTGCCATGAATTTTTTCTTCACATGTTACATGTCTGTCTGGACTAAGAGCCATCTTTTTGGACCCTTTTATTTCATAGGCTCAAACCAAATACAGCTATGCAACGGAGGCGGAGATTCAGTCCTTCGTGATTCCTCGTTTTATTTTCTGATTCTCTCTGTGACGAGAAAGGAGCTCATGAAAAAGAGGGTGGAGAAAGTGATATCTGCTTAATACATATTTAAAAAAAAATCTATCAAGTGAAGAGGCAGAACACAGGTGAGAAAGGACTCACTGGGTTACTGACTAGAGAGCTGGCATTGAGGCTCGGACCCGACCTCGCCAGAGGTCAGCTTCTCTATCACAAATTACTGCACAACTTTCTTCCAAGGTAACCGGCTGGTTTCATTATTTACAATGACGATTCCTTTTTCGGGGGAGGGCATCTCAAAGGCTCAGCCCAGAACCAGACCCGACGACCTCTTCTGACTCCAACTCGCTCACAGGCAGAGGCGCCCCTTGCTGAGCAGCGGGCCTGCTCCCCATGTCCCTGGGTCGGGCCGTGTGGGACCCGCCGCTGCTTTCTGTACATTAGTAAGTGGTGAGGACTCGACGACAGGTAGTGCTGGGCGGGCTCGCTGACCACGTACTCAGCTAACTGGTTTGCATATATTGTTTCACTTAGTACCCAGAACCTCGGAAGCTTTTTGCTTCTGTTTTTTGCTTCCGAATTTACATCTGCCAAAACTGAGAACGATGGTGGACAGTTGATTTCAAGTAAACACAAACCTGGAGAATGGGATTTTATGAGATTGGAGCCCGGCTTGCCTGGCTCCGATACGCATGAGCCTGGACCATACGCACTGCTTTGAGCCTCACTGCATGCTGTGCCTGGCTCCCCCTCCCTTCAGCTCACTCCAAATGGTATTTCCTCCCCACTCTTCATTTTGCTAAATCCCATGCTGCTCATCTAGTCTCATCTGAGTCTCTCATAGCATTGAAGGACAGCCACCTTTTTCTAAATCAGCACCTTATTTCCTGGGCTCCTGCTTACCTACTCTCCTCCTTCCTCAATGTTTGGCTCATCTCCTCTGACAGATCACTGTTCCAGGCTCTGTTTTCTAGTTGTACTCACACTCTACATGATCCCAACCCCCCTGCTCACACACACACAAACACACACGCACACATGTATACAGTATATACCCATGCACGCATACACATGTACGTACATCCTCAGCTGCCTCTCCAGACCAAACGGCACACCTCTGCTGCGGGCATGTACCAGACACCTGCTCCACATCTACACTCGTTGCCTCTCTGAGATCTCAAACTTAACAGAAAGCTCAAACTGAACTCATGACCCACCCTTCTCGCTTCACAGGTACATCCTCAAAACAATACTATTCACATGCATTTGTTCAGCTTCAGCTGCTTCAGTAGAAACTGCTCTCTCTTGGCCCCTTCCTACCCCTCACCGCTCCTCCCTGCCCAGCAGCAACCCTCTGCTTCTGTCTGGACCCAGCTACTGTTCCAGTTCCGATACAACAGCCCTCGCCCAAGCCATCGTCAGCGCTCTCGGCTACTGGCTCTCTCCTCCCTTGATTTTTCTAGGGTCTACTTTCCATGTAGCAATTTGATGTTTTTTAAAAGGTAAAACTGATAGTGTCACTTTTCTGTTTAAAACTGTGTTAATTTTTTATTTTTGTGCTGACTGACTACCTCGTACACAGAAGTCTTGTAAGGCCGTAGGGTGTGAGTTCTGTTTCATGATGATGCAGGCTTGGTGCTCAAACACACCAACCCCCTGCTGGGTTAGACGAGGTCAGAGAGGAAGGCGAGGTGCAGTAAGAAGTGGGGCTGCTGTGAGCGGGCCCAGGGGAGGGCTAAGAGGCGGCCCTGCGCGTCCCGTGGGCAGGTAAGCACGATGGCTCCCGGGCCCTGAGTGTGACTTGGTCAAGTCAATAGCTTGCTCGTTTACACAGGTGAGGCAGCCTGCAGGCCAGTGTAGCTCAGCTGAGCAATAAGAAAGCTCAGGGCAGCACCTGCAGGCCTGCTGGGATCCGTAAAGCTGGGGAGCGGGGGACCCAGGCTCCTCCAGCCCCCCGCCCGGCCAAAGGAAGGTGGTTGGGAGCCGAGCGTGGAGTTTCTTGGTTCTTCACAGACTCAAGGAAACACGGAGGGCACACTGTTTTCTTCCACAGAAAATCATACAAAATTCTCTCTTTATTAAATATACATTATTTACAGTTTAAATCTTTCTTCTGTACAACAGTAACCATAGAAAACAAAGAAATCTAAGGCTAACTTTCAGTTCTCCCCATACAGTGTATTAAGACATGTTACATGGTCTACAAAACTGGGGGAAAGAGGCAACATCACTGGGGATTCTGTTTTGAAAACAGAAGTCAGGAGGTCAAAGGAAAAAGCTAGTCTCCGGCAGACCCAGGAAGAGAGGCGACCTGCTGGGACCTTTGCCATAATAAAGACTCTGATGTGTATATTTTTTGGGGAAAGTGTTTTGCATTTTATTGTTTAATTGTTAACATTAATCTCCCTATTCCTTCTCATTCCTCAGAAAGGACTTCAGGCCAGGGTGACAGGGATGTCCCATCTGAAAATGACCCTTCAATGCTCTGTCAAGGAGACCAGCAAGCTGCAAGCTGGGGATGAAATCTACCTATCGCCTGTTTTCACAAATGAAGATTTACTGGACGTAGCCATGCCCATGTGTCTATGCATGGCCACCTTCCCGCTATAACAGCAGAGCTGAGCAGTTGCAACAGAGACTGTCCGTACTACAAAGCCTAAAATATTCACTATCTGGACCTCCACAGAAAAACCTGGCTGACTCCTCACCTACCATTCACGGGGCAGAGCCTTGGTTCCCCTCAGCCAGCACTCCTGCTCCCTGTGGCCGCTGTGCACCCTTTTGCCTCTGCCAGTTGACTGATGAAAGTGACAGCCTGAGACAGCGCAGGATGTCAGAAAGGCAGGAAACGACCATATTCAGGAGGAAAAATGCTTGGTGTTGGACCTCATGAAACACAAAGTCCCTCTCACAATGTAACTAGGCTGTTTTAAGCAAGGTTTGGTATTTTTGTGTGAGTATTTAGGCAGGATAAGATTACACAGGTTGACACTGACATTCAGGGAGAAGGAACTGTGTTAATAGTTCATGTAAACCTGTGGGATGGGGTTGACAGTATGGAAATGCATGACTAGGTAGATGCCTGTTAATATTATCCCCTAACATTCCACTGAAAGTTCCTTTTTGTGGGTCTCCCAAAGACTCTACAGGGTAATAAGATACTTCTTTTGCATGCACAGTACCTTTGCATGTGCTCTGAGATTATTCTGGCACCTGAGGCTGAAGCATATGATGCTAATTAAAATAAGATGCAATTTAGTCACTAAAGCAATCAGCTTCGCTTTTGGTCATGGCCTGGGACTACTCTTCTCATTTTTTACCATTATTTGCAAGAATTTTTCTGTGTCACCAGGGAGGACTGAGGAGGACAGTATTCCCGGGCAGTGTTAGATGGCAGGTACCTGGAACAGTCCCTTCCAGGAATGCAGAGTGCCATACTTTTTTCATTATGACATTCCTATGGACTTCGGGACCTCAGGGGTTCCACCAATGGGCTTTCCAATCAGGATAGTTCAAGAGAGTGGACTAGGGGCTTTCTGGCCATTTCTTTTCTTTAAAGATGTATGTAGGTGCTCAACCTGGGCATGTTAGATGATTATGGTGATAGCTCTAAAGATCCTGGAAAATTTCTGATGAAATTAAAATCTTGAAAAAAAAAAGATGTGGTTGGAGTAGAGCTGGGAAGGGTCAAAAATGCCATACAAAGCGCAGTAAAGAATTCTTCATGCAAAGCCCATGATGTTGCCTTTTTCCCTAACGTTTGAGACTATGATCAAAACGCACTAAAGAGACTCCTGAGTTAGGAGCCAGCAGAGTGGGAAGAGCTGTTGCCACTGGTCCATGGTGGAGTCAGTGGCCCTCCTCACCTGGGTCAGCAACCGATTTTTGCCACACATTCCTCCTCAACGTGCCCCAGCAGGTGTGCTCGGGGCACCAAAAACAACTTTTGTCTTAAGCCTTGCTCATGTCTGCTCAGCCACTTTGTGGACTATAAACACTACAAAAGACAGACAACTAGCTTACAAAGGACAATATTTCACTAAAAAATGTGCTTTTTTTGTTCTTTCTCAGAGTACCTTAGTGCAAAATAAGAGAAAAATTACTTAAAATAGCCAAAGAGTGAAATATTAAAACCTTAAACGATGGTTTAAAATAAATGACAACTCAAAGGGAATGTGTGTGTCTCCCTACTAATCAGACGTGCACAGAATGTCCTGCAGAAAGCTTGGAGAGCAGCCCTATTGTTACGAAGTGTTTGTATATTGTGTTCTTGCATTTTAATTCTTTCTAGGAGGTTCAACTATATGGAATTTATGAAAGAGTGATAAAAGTTATGGACAACCAATATATAAAATCTAGATGGCTTAACAAGTGTGTGGGTGAGGGGACGGGAGGAGCGGTTAAGGACAACTCCAGGACAGTGTAAGGAAGTAATCCAATTACACTGTGTGTCTTTTAGAGAAAACACTTTCAAACTGCATGAGAGACATGAAATAGCAGTCAGCTATGCTCGAAATATTCTGAAAGTTTTGAGTTTCTCTTCAACTTCTTCCATTAATCACCTTTGCATCTGCGGGAACAAAGGGCCCTCTTTATTTATTGGGTCAACTTGTGACCTTTAGGACAACTGAAGACTAAAGGCATCCAGTTATTTAGGTCAAGGGAAAATGTCTGGAATTCTCCTGTGCAGGCTGGTGTTACCAGGTGGTTTTGTTAGGTTGTAGCTATGGGAGACCTGGAAGGAAGCCAAGGTGTTGGTGAACAAGTTGTGGAGCCTTTTTATAAGAAATAATTCAAATGGCCTGATTCCTACCTCTCTGACCATCTTGGAGAAGATTCTGCCTACAGCCCCCAGATCTGCTCCTCTAACTGAATGAGCTTCCTGAAGAGAAGAGACACGTGTGACTTTCAGGATTGAAAAAATTCAGCCAGAGCACAGAGCTGAGACCTCACTTAAATGGACAACAACATTTAGTCAGTTATTTGCTCAAAGATACACTTCATCTAGTTCTCAGAGAGTCAAATAGTTCATTAGGACAAAAGAGGGTTGTAGGAGGAGCTGGAGTACAACAAAGACCACTTAGGAAGGACTGGAAGAGCAATGGCATGCATAGGTCCCAACCAGATGTTAGAACTGAGAAAAGAGGAGGGGAGCAGAAGTGGAGAAGAGGGTCCCTAAATTGTTTGACACTTAGGACTGATTGATGGGAAGAGTTTTTTCCAGAGTCCCCCAACCAGAAGTGAATAAGTATCATTCAGCCTCCCAGATATATGTGAGAGACAGGGACATTTATTCTTGCTGTCCCTAAAGATTCAAGCTCTCTCCCTCTGCAGAAACATACCTGCATTGATGTGCATTTGCTTCGAGGAGGAGACAAGAGCAGCTTATTAAAGGTGAAAGTAATAACCAAGAAAAAATTACAAATATTTTCCAGAAATTTGCCTGTTTTTTAAGTCTCTAGCAAGGGCTTTACAAAAATAATTGTGCAGGACCTTTGCTATCCACCGATAGCACTCTATGCATGCCCTGCCATAACAACACGTGCCCATTACAACATGTGTTTGACTTCGCACTACCCAAGGGCTAGGCTGAGGTGTAATTTATATCTGTACACTCAATGTCTGGCCAAGTCCCTGGGTTCCCGGGCATTCAATAAATATTTCATGAATGAAGAAAGAAAGAGAGAGCAATCTATTTCTTTTGTTCTGGTCCTGCTCCTATTACTACCTTATGCTGGGCATGCGTCAGACAAAAGGGGGAAGTCGGGTTATTACCATGTCTGTTAATACTAAAGGGAATGATACTTGTTTTTAAAAAGTCAGCCCTAGGATCCTTAAGATAAATCTCTCATATGCAGTTGAGAGTGAATAAAAGAGGCTAAGCTATTCATAAAAAATATATCTAGAATAGTGAGAAATCTTGAATTCTCCAGATGAATTCCCATAGAAACCATGGCAATCTAACTTATTGATACAACGGATGATGAGTGGGTGTTAGATATGTTATATGGTAAAGGGATGTACTATTGCTTGCATAAGTAGATTTATTCGGTGGAAGGATATCAATGAAATAGCCCCCTTAGAACGTGAAATTGCACAGGTATTTTTGGTTTACTGTACAGTGACCACATTTCATTATTTTTTTGTGTAAACAGCACTTGACAAAGACTGAGAGTTCAAATGGAGACTTGGTGGTCCTGTTGGCCAGAGCAGGAGTTCAGAAAACATGATTACTGAAGCAGAATCCATGGTGAAGGAGGGGTTAGAAGGCTTTCAAAAATTTTCTTATAGTATAATTGTTCAAGGATCGAAAAACTCAGACAATTTAAAAAACGCACAAAGCTACATGGGTTGTGGTACCACTGAAGGAAAGACAGGCAGAGTGAGCTCTTGTTTCTATCTGCAAATAGTGTTTTCTTTGGAGGAAGCAGCTCGCTTGCTCTCATATAAAACCCAGTGAAAGAGTATTTGCTGAGTTGATGAAATAACCCCACCCTGTAAAAGTAATTCTATTATAGCCCTGAGACTCTCTGCTAAGAGTGGCATGCAGATGCGCTGTCTGGTCATCTGTCTTTAGGTCTGTGGTCCATAGTGTGCTGTGTACAGAGTCCCTACATGCAGCGAGGGACGCTGGCAGGCTCTCCAGGGCAGATGCGGCAGGGATGGTGCACCTCAAATTCTTCACCTACAGAGCTGCTGTGAGCATGTGTATGTAGATGAGAAAAGCAAACACTCTAGGTGGGTCTTTCTAGTCCTCCATTTCTTCTGTCAGCACAGCATCAGCAAAATAGAGTCCTTGTTTTTTCCAGCTTTATTACTCACACCTTCCTTTTCCTCTCCATTTCATTATCGCAGAGGCTTCGGGCTAAACCCACTACATTTCACGGAGACTTTTCTCTCAGGGGACAAAGGACTGCATAGCCAAGCAAATGGCTGATTTATACAGACTTTTTATAGAAATAGAAAACTCTAAAGTGAAAGTGGAAATAGGAGAGGACAGGACAGGAGAAAGCAGGATTTAAAGATCTTCCCTCCTATTAATAGATCATTCATCTTATTAAAGCTAGAAGAAAAAATGGTGCCTTTGTTAGAATCACATTAAGATAAATTTACTAGGGAAATGTATAATGGAAATGATGGAACGATTAAGTAACAATTCAGAGACTATTCCAAGGAGAGCCTGTGCAGTTAGAGAATTTTCAAGTTGAGAGATGTGACTACAAACTGAGTCCTTACACCACGCTCTCTGAAAGCAGAGCCTGGCACGGATCTGAAACCTATGCAGCCCATGGATTCCTCATTGGGAGCCTTCTCTTGCAGGACCATGTTAATACCTAGAGGCGACACACCCTGCGGACAAGATGGAATACTGACTGTCCAGGCTGGAGAACACAGAGGGGGTAATTGTTTCCCCAGTAGAATTTGTCTCATAAGGAGAAGCAGCAAGAACTCTCCACATCCGTGGATCATTATATTGGCTTTCCCAGCATCCTGGAGGATTTGTATGGTTTCCCCTTATGTTTTTCTCCAAGACGGCCCAGAGGCAGAGAGTGAGGCATATTGCTGCAGCAAAATTGCTACCTCCACCTGGGGAGTGAGCTCGGGATGCCTTCTTGAAGGAATGGTTGTGTTTCCTTGATGCTTTGTCATCAAAGGGGCAGAGATTAGGAAATCTGTCACCACCTTGTCTAGCAGTCTGTGCCCACAAGACGCGTGTGTGCGTGCATGTGTGTGTGCACACATATGCCTTTATATACACAGATGAGGCGGATTTGAAGATGTGATGTGCTCTGGAGCCTATGGGCTCCTCCAAAGTTAAGCAGTGAGTGTTCGCTGTAGCCCACCATGCCTCATATGTCGGTGAATCCTCAACCGCCCCAGGGATGGCTCCGTGGACAGAGGTGGGGCATTACGCTTGCTCTGAAATATCACTCTCTTCACCAGATCTGTAGTGAATGGATGGAAGGGAAGGATTCTGTTTGGTATTTCTATTCTTCCATGTGGTCTTTTTGTTTTGTTTTAAACTGAATCTAGATGGCTTAAGCTCATGGAACGAGGTACTATTTCAGACTCTTATTTGAATTTTTTATGCTTCAGATACTCATGTATATATACCTTAGTGTAAAACCCAGGAACGACCTGGCTAACTTTCCTTATGAAATTGGCAGAGGCATTTCTGCAGTTATAGAACATCTACTTCCTAGCTGCGCTCTTCCCTCCTAGCTGTAGGCTACTATTCCATGCTTAGGGTGCAGTGCGCTGTTCCAGCGTGCCGGCCTGGAGAGGGTGGTAGGTCGGGAGCACAACAGCTCACTACAATCAGGAATCCTGTATTTGCAAATGGTCAGGGGATAAGAGTCAGAAGGAAAAAAGGTTATGAGTTAGGTCAATGGGATGTCTATGGTAAGAAAAATGAACCAACTCTTCCTTTTAAAGTGCCGCTGAAGGAAACCAGGCCAGCATCTTCTTTCCTACCCTGAGCTCCCTGGTAGGAGTGGACTTGAGATGGGGAGGATCTCATAGTCGACTGATAATGGCTTAGCCACAGGGCTCGGGTTCGAGTGAGCCTGCCGACTGATGGCAGCGGCACTGAGGTGCATCTGAGAAACAGGAGTGCAGGACTGAACACGCACATGTGCACACGCGAGTCGCCTCCTTGTCTACAGTGGTAACGTCAGCCTCTCGCGTGATCATTGCCAGCACAATAGGTCAAAGAGGAAGACAGCGGCCATAGCTGCCTGGTCTCCTGGGCTGGGTCAAGGGGGTAAATACTGTGGTCGATGCAGGTATGTTCCAAAATCAAGTGGGGAACAAATAAGAGAAAGAAAATGACCAGAATTAAGAGACAGGAGATAGATGCAAAGGAGGAAAAACCTAACAACAAAGGAGTATTAGTTGACCCTGTAGGTTTTCAAATGAAATATTCCCGCTTGCACTCGCTCACTGAATTCTGCAAGTCAATGTCGTTTCTGAAGGAATTGTCCAAGTCTGCTGGGTATGCCTTCTCCTTTATCTGGTTAGTGCGGTGTGACTGCTTCTGCTGGTACAGGAACCGTGTCATGATGCCGATGATGGAGAAGATGATGAAGATCACCACTGCGATTACGCCTGTTGGGAAAGGTGGCCAACGAGAGAAAGGTAATGTCACAGATCATCCACTTCAGAGAGAGGATCAGTCTAGACACTGAAGCCACTTACGCGGAAAAACCAAACCAAACCAAACCAAAATAAAACAGAACAAAACAGAACAAAATAAACCAGAAACTCTGCCACATGCCCAGAAACAAAGACCAGCTGAAATGCCTGTGGTCTTCAGTTACAAAAGCCTCTCTTCCAGGACAGGGAGAAAGCCAGTTTCAGTCAGAGGCTGTATTTAATGGACTAAGGATGCCATCAAATAAATACGCAATCAGGCTAGCAAAATGTGTTTTAGTACATTTCTTCAAGACCTGCTCTAAAGAATGTCAGTATCATTTGCAATTAGCACATTTTTAACCTTGCAAATAAGCATTTTAGAACTGCTTTTGCATCCTAGAAATAATATTTAACTATCTCGCATCGCAATAATGCTCTCCTGATGCAAAAGTGTTGATGACATATGTTTGCTTTGCTAAAACATTTTATTAATAACCAAATGCTTCCCAAACACTTCGGGCGTGCCTGCAGTGCTCTGCGCGCTCCTGACGCAGGCCAGCTCAGAGATGGTGCTCCTTTGTCCCCTGGAAACGCAGAGCCAGCTAAAATGCAAGTTTCTGTCCAGTTGTGTTCGATTGCTCCTACTTTGCTTGTGTATGGTTTTACTGGACCTACTTGGCAAGTTGCCCTTGCTGACCCCTGAGGTCTTATTTCTACCTTTGCCAGGAAGGCTCTTGGGGTATGAAGAGCAAAGTCAGCAAAGGGGTGTTAAAAATGTGGACACTGCCACTTCTAAAAGGGAGGGCACGCCTACCCGAGAATGTAGGTGTCTCAGCACTAACATGCTTGAAACTATCTTATATTCTAAGATTTGTTGTTATGAATGTTATATTAATACTATTATTACTAATATTATAAAATATTAGTATATATTCTGCTGTTTTTCTCTAAGTAGAATGGATATTGATAAAAACGCTAATTTTACAGTTATTTCTGAACACCCTGTGTTGTGATTTGTGAAATGCAGAACCGGTTGCTTCTCCTTCGGCACCTGGAGTCCTCAGCATTGGAGGCTCTGCAAGCTTCCTGAGGGTTCCCCTGGGGCTGGATGACTTCCCTGCTCTTAACTGTACTTACAAAAGTATGTATGGGGAAGAAGGGGTCAATGGGGAGAAAGGGGACATCTGTAATAGTTCCAGCAATAAAGATAACTTTTTTAAAAAAGTATGTACATGGGTGGGAAAAAGTGAGCAGTCACAAAGGTCTTCTCTCCACTTGTCAAATGAGAAATTATAGGAAGAGAAACAGGTGCCAAATTCTCTCCTATGTCCCTTGATGCCACACTGAAAGCAGGTTGGACTCTTCCCTGAAGCAGAAATTAACGTCAGACGTTTGAGGACGGGTTTTCCTTCCCCCGAGTCTCACTGGATGCAGCTCCCACAGCTGTTTGTGCGCCCCCTCCGAGCACTGCTCCGGCCTCTGTGCCGTCTGTTTTCTGGCCTGTCCCCCACCAGACCAGGAGTTCTTTGAGAGCAGGGCCCATTTCTTTCATCCTCATGTTTCTATATTGAGCACAAGGTCTGGCGAAAAGCTGGGGCTCATTAAATAGAAGTTAACGAAGTGGCTACTGCTGACTTTTAAGAGGAGAACTCCGCCTACCTGCCAGAAGGCAGGACTGGGGTCCTCCAATGGAAACAAATTTACTATCCCACTGGCATCTGACATTAAGCAAGGTTTGGGAGGCATTCTGTGTTGCAAGGCCCAGATAGAAAAATCAAGGCTGCCAAGGGGAGACTGCAGCAAGCTGGGGAATCGGAGGGGCTGTGAGGCCTCAGGCCGTGAGACAATGGGAAAGCAAGGGAGGCAGGGAGCTGAGCTCACAGCAGAGTGGAGGAGATCTGCATCCGTACCTGTGCTGCTGGGTTTGAAACTACAGGCTGGGGCTTCACCCGGCTCATTAGGCACAACACAAATCCCTTATGGAGAAAACCCAACAGGAGGCAGCTCACCCATCTGTCTGCCCCGGTGTGGCCCTTTCCCATATGCAGTTTTATCAGTTTGCTTTGCTTGTGCTTTAGAAAAACCGACACCTGGATGAGAGGAACACAATGCACACTGCCTGTCTCCAAGCCAATTATCCAGCTGTTGATTCAGTGTTCAGCTGCCTGATGCACCAGGGCCGGGTGCATCCACGGGGCTGCTGCCGAGGGGGAGGGGGAGGGTGTTTTCATCACACGGCACACAGGGCTATTGCTGAAAAGGCTCATGGACTTGCAGGTACCGTGGGGTCCTGGTGCTGGGTGGCCATCACTACGGAAGGATGCAAATACACTTTGCCAAAGGACAGAATTACTCTTGTCTTTTCTGCTTTCATCAACAAACAATAGTTTACCTCCAATGACAGCCGAGTCACTGCGAACTGCATTGGTGAGAGGTTCCCTCTCATCTCTCTTCCCAAATGGGTCTGAAAGAAATAAGAGACAGGAAACTTCACTTCTCCCTGAGAGTCCTGGGAAGAGGGCTACCATGTGGAGTTGGGATGACACACCTGAGGATTAGGCCAGGTGCTCTAAAATGGCTAGGCTGGGGTTATGGAATAAAATCAAGGAAACGTTCATAAAAAAGCATTTGAAGCACACCGCTTACACCCCATAGCTGCATGACCCCGTTAGCTCCTGTGTAAGGTGTCGGGTCAGGGGTTGGAACAGAGGACAGTCGTGCCCTGCCCATGTCCGCTGTGGCCCACAGCGCCCCTGCTGCCCTGCCCTCTGTGCTTTGCTGGACAGTCTCTATGCATGGTGATGGCTTCTCACCTCAGAGCACAGGCCCTCTGCTTCTGCTGCAAGAGGACACTGAGTCCATTGACAGAGAAGGACAAGCGTGCTGAAGAAGCCACACCCCAAAACCCTCACTAAGGGGAGAGGTGTTTTACTTTATGTACATTAGCATACATGGGGTAAGGACTAGTGTATCCCACTTAATAGCACATAGATATGGGTTTGAGTCGTTGCCCTGCCACTTGGTCTGGTGACATCGAATTAGATACACGTTTAAATAATCTGCAAGCGCACTGATAGGTGGTCATGGCACCCCCCATAGGCAGAGAGTGCACATGGAATTTTCAGAACCTGTAGCTCCTGTCAATATGATCGTTGTATCATTTAATCCTCAGGAAAAAACTACAGCACAAGTATTATTTTTCCTGTTTCACAGATAAGGACATTACATTGAAGCCAATAAATAACTTGTCCAAAGCTCTAGAGTTCATTCATGGCAGACCTGGAATTAAGTCAAGTCTGGCCAGCTGTGACATTCAGGCTCTTTCTGTGGCACCTCATTGCTGCAGGAGAAGGCAGAGAGAGATCGGAGATGAGCAGGCAGAGAAACTCAGTCTCCGTTCTGTGCTCATAGTCAATAAGTTACTTGACGATTGATTACCACACCTGATTAAAACAAATCCCAGGAACACTTCAAGACACCCAGGATGATTGTGACTAAGACAAGATAAAAAAGTTACTTTATGGAGTGCAAAACAGAAGACTATAGATGGAAGTCTGTTGGGCTTTCCTGTATCAAGAAAGGTGGCTTTTAGTCACATGACTTGTTCTAGTCAACAAGCAACTTGCCTTTCTGAGCCCTAAACTCTTCAATCCTTAGAGACGTAGCCACTTAAACAGTAGAGACTATATGCAGGTGTCCCCCAAAAATGTATACACACTTTAGCTGCCATTATTAATTCCAATGGGTTAAATCTGAAAAGAAAGAAACATAAATCGAGCTATTAGCTGTTAAAGTGTATATTCATTTTTGTGACACCCTGTGTGTCTACACAGTAATATGCACAAATGTGCACTTAGCTTTAACTACTCATTGTATTAAAAATTAGACTATACTAACTAAATATGAAAATCACCCATGAGAAATCAGTCATAATTCTTAACCATCTGCATTCATACAGGGAACTAGTCTTTAACCTGGAAGCTTCTTGAAGACATTGAAATAGTGCTACTGAAGTAAGTTCCATTGGACATTCTCTTGTATACCTGAGGAAGAATGCACTGTGGTCACTGCATTCACATCTGAGTCCATCCCAGAGCCACAGCTGGACTCTGTCAAGGTCCCTCGGACGGTCACAGGTGCGATGGTGGCATGGCGCAGAGCTGCCTTCAGGGGTGCGATGTGGTTGTACTGGACTGAAGACAGGCATCCGACAAAGCCCAGGCTGTTTGCTTTAGCGACTTCAGGATCTAATACAGCATTCTCTGCAACATGAAAGACAATCACCTTTCATTTTCAAACTATGATTCATATCTTCTTTTTTTAATTTTAATTTTTAATTAATTTTACATTCAATATTATTTTGTTTCAACTTCAGGTGTACAATATAGTGGTTAAACAGTCATATACTTTATAAAGTGATCTCCCAAGTATTTGCAGGACCCACCTGGCACCTTATATAGTTATTATAATATTATTGACTATGTTCCCTATGCTCTATTTTACATCCCCAAATTACTTTGTGACTAACAATTTGTTCTTAATCCCTTCACCTATTTTACCTAGTCCCCTAACCCTCACCCCTCTGGCAGTCATCATATCTTTTAAATAATGCCCAAAATTACAGAAATCATCTTGTTTTTGAATTAGGGAAATCATCCACTATCTGTTTTCATCTCTTCTTCCCAAACTCTCTTTCCACTACAACCATCAATAGATCAACCACAGGTCATTAAAAACCTGCTAGGGCCATCTCTGCTTTGAGACAATGCTTCCAAATTTTAATTTTTTTTCACATATTTTATGAGCTGTAACACAGACAATAAATCTCTTCTACACTCTAGATGTTTTACAGAATGTATAATTATGTCCATCACCATTTATCAATGAATGCTGGTGATTAGTTCAAACATACTACACTGCTTATTACACATTTAGTTCAAATATATAGAAGGAAGTAAATGAAAAGAGGCAGACCAAGAGATAATAAGCCAAAGTGGTCCTCCCAGAAGTTTATCACATTCTAAGTACTAAGTGGCCTATGTAGATGGACCTTCCATTCAAGATTTTCACCTGTCCATGGTACTCATTGCTGAGCATGGGTTTTCTATGACAGCATTCAATCTCTCAAAGTATCTTTGAGTCTTTATAAAAGATGAAGAGGCAGTTATTTATGATTCATAGCAAGACCAAAAGTCTCATTTTCTTCAAGATTTGTAGTAAGATTACTCAGTGGCCCATTTCTTCCTTCTAACAGGAATCATTTGAACAAATTGCTATGATGAAATTACATAAAACTGTAATACACAGGGGACTTTCTTTTCTTTTCTTTTTTAAAATATATTTTTATTGATTTCAGAGAGAGGAAGGAAGAGGGAGAGAGAGAAACATCAATGATGAGAGAGTCATTGATTGGCTGCCTCCTGCACGCCCCTGACTGGGGATGAGCCCACAACCCAGGCTTGTGCCCTGATCGGGAATCAAACTGTGATCTCCTGGATCCTAGGCAGACGTTCAACCACTGAGCTATGCCTGGCCGGGCGACATTTTTTTCTTGATGTATAATAGTTTGGACACTCATAGATGGTTCAAATAGTTATTTTATTATGATATTTTGTTTATTTTCTGGAAGAAGTCAGGGACTTTCCTCTCTACCACTGTAGAGTATAACTTATTTCCATTCATAAACTGCCAAAGGGTGTGTCCATGGATCTCCAAGGAAGCCTTTGTTTCCAGCATTTAGAAAAAGATGCAATGAGAATATGGAAGAAAATGAGAACTTGACATCGTTTAATAATGTATTTTCTAATATTGCCCTCATTATACTCTCTCCCTTCAACACCCATTCAAACCTCACTCACTTGTCATTCTTCTTACAGGAAAAGGGAAAAAAAGCCAAGTGCATTAATTTTGCATGGCCATGTAACAAACTACCACAAACTTAAACTAAACCACATAAAGCAACACACATTCACCATCTTACATCCTGTAGAAGTCTTGAACATGGGTCTCATGGGACTAAAACCAAGGTGCTACAGGGTTGTGTTGCTTCTCGAAGTCTCAGGGGAGAATCCATTTCTTTGTCTTTTCTGGCTCCTAAAAGCCACTCACATTTCTTGGTTTATAGCCACCTTCCTCTACCTTCAGAGCCAGAAACGTTGCATTTTTTGTGCATTTTTTCCATCACACCTACTTCTAATTCTCTTCTTTGGTCCCCTTTTTCATTTTTAAGGACCCTTGAGATTACACTGGGACCACCCAGATATTCTGGGATGATTGTCCCATTTTAAGGCCAACTGATTAGCAACGTTAATTTTGTTTACAAACTTAACTCCCCTTAAATGCTTACCTAACACATTCACAGGCAATGGAAGTAGGACCTGGATGCCTTTGCTGCTCATAGTTCTTCCCACCCCTCTAGGTCTGCAATTCTCTCAGAACTCTCCAGGTTTCCTACAGGGTTGGCGCATATTCGTTACTGACTAATGGAAGAATCACATAGGTTTATTTCTCATTATAGATTAAGAAATCTTCACCTCATAAGAGACTTCTTGGACAGTGTTATGCAACAGTTTTCCAGGTCAAGAAGCTTTAAGACTGGGTGCTATTTGCTGAGCGGCACCAGAAATCAATGTAACCAGCTGTAACCAGAATGCTCGTTAGCTTCTGGTTGACAGTAATCAAGGGATAGAGCTACAGAGCAGACGTATTTAGAGGAAGAGGCCCCGGAAAGTATGAAACGGCATGAAGGGTTTGCATTGCAGGATTTGGAAGCAGTGGGAAGTGACATGTCATTGTAGCTCTGCCTTGAGGGTGTACGTTAAAAGTGCCGGGTCTCATTCCCAGAACTCAGTGAGAAAGAGGCTCAGGATGCTGCCAAGGTCTTTGAAGGTCATCACTATGGTGACTCCCATGAATACAAGCTCCAGGTACAAGAATAGGCACATGGAGGAATCAGGGGAAATGCCAGGAATGACATTCTCGCCTTAAAGAAAGAACTGTTTTAAATAAAGTCTTATTTCTAAGGCAGTGTATTTATTCTAGATGTATAATAAGGATGGAAACTTTGAGATGTTTCTGAACAGAAATGAGGAAAACATGAATTCCTAATAGGAGAAAGTATCTCAGTATGAGGCTCCATATGATTTCTCAGATTATTACAGAGCTAGAGAGGCCAAAAAAAAAATGTTAGGATGGTTCTAAATTATTTTTGCTTTTTAAAATATTGTTAACTAACATATGGTAGGGGGAAACTGTTTGCTAATATAATTAAAAGCTTTCAACACTCAATATTCACCATCTATTGAATACCTACCTATAACTATTCATTAATTATTTTAGAAATATCATTTCTCTTCCCCTCAAAATTTCTTTCATTTAAATTCTATTATCACCCCCATCCAAAATTTACAGATGGAGACACTGACATACAAGTTATAAAATGTACAGCAGGTCATTTGGCAAAGCTGAGATTTAAACCAAAGTCTCTATGACTCGAAATGCCAAAATCCTTATCTAAGCAACGCTGCCCCCTTAAAAATCTCTCAAAAACACATTTTTACATAAATATTTTTACATAAATTAGTTGAGAAATAATTTGCAAAAAAGTAATAAAAGGACAGTTTTGGTAGAATGCTTCCCCAAATCCAGTAAACTCTATTATATTAAAGATATAATGCATTTTCTAATTAATTTTATTCAGTTTTTAGGTTACAGTTGCATTAGGTTCATAAGGAACTAGGTGAGGGGACCATTGTGTGTACTGAGCTAAAGAGTGAATGTGGAAGACAGACTTGACGGGGAATGTGACGGCTCAGAAGTGGTGGAATGAAGATGTGACCAAGGCCCCATCACTGGAAATCGCCTCTGTTCCGTTTCTCACTCTCTCCAAGACTTTCTGCTAGCATATAGACGTTGCAGCCGATCAAGGAGGATTGCAAGGTTTCGCTTTATAATATGTACCACCACAGTGAGAGACCACAAGTATCTTACAGAAAACAACAGCCTGTGGAGCTTCTTATTTGAAAATGACAAAATTTCTCTCTCTCACCACACTTTAAAAATTATTAAGAAAATCAAAAACAAAAACAAAAACATAGATACAGACAGCAGTGTGGTGTCTACCAGAGGGAAAGGGGGGTGGAAGCCGGTAGGGGAGGTAAAAGGGGGATCTATGGTGACAGAAGGAGACAGCTTTGGTTGGTGAACATACAGTGTAGTGTACGGATGATGTGTTATAGAATTGTATACTTGAAACCTATGTAATTTTATTAACAATGTAACCCCAGCAAATTCATAAAAATATTTTTAAAAATCACTGATATATGGCTTCTGATTTTCACTAGCCTCCCCCCACCCCGTCCTCGGATCCTGATGGATAGATTGGTGTGCCGGGAAAAGCACATTTGAAGTGAGCTGGGCCTGAGTTGATGAAACAGGCACGTGTGACTTGCATGTTCTCATTTCTGAGCTTCGGTTGTGACTACCGTAAAATGGTGATTAATAGTGTCAGCCACATGAATTGTGGTGGAAATACATATAATCATAGAAGTATGATTCTTAGCTTAGTGCTCATAGTGCACTTATTATTATTATTATTAATTGTTATTATTCGTCCTAATTCTCACCCAAGGAGTTGGAGACTCCTTGGCTAGACGCAGTGGCCCTCGGCGTGGCCCTCCGCGTCTGTGCGGGAGAACGCAGATGCCAATGCTGACGTGCCTGCGGCGGGGACTCCCCACCGAATTCCCACCTGCCAAGGGCACAACCGAATAAACCTCATACTGAAACTTTGAATGACTCCGTTGCTTAAGTTATCACAGACTACCTTTCTCAAGCATTTTAAAACTCTACTTTCTACGTTAATTTGCAAATGTTCACTTCCTCAAAGCAAAGTTATGTCCCTCTATTAAACCAAGTGGATTCTGTGCTGCCACAAAAAATAGCCCACAATCAATTTTAATCCCAGAACATGTAACAGTTCCCATTCTCACAATTGTTTGACACTAAAAAGTGACAGAGCCAATGAGGACATTTTTTTTTCATGGATATTAAAAATAGAAAAAACATCAGCAATTTGCTAAAAACAGACATTGCTCTAGGATGTAAGAATATTTACTATAAATCAAAGGCCACTTATGACATTTGAATACTGAGTGTCCAACTACAAGCCATACAGATCGACACAACCTGAGCTTTAAGAGTAAAACATTGTTCCTTTAAAATATAAATAAAGGAAACCAAAGTTAATGGAAGGTGTGAGCAGTGTATAAAAGTAAAGAGTCTTCCCTAGAGTCCACTGTGACTTTCAGGTAAGAGATCAGCAGCCTGAAGACTTAACTGCCAGGAGCATCCACAGTCCAAGAACAATGTTCCTCAGATAAAGCTTTTAATCCTGAAAGGGGATGTCAATTGTATTAAACAAAAATATCTGGCATCACATAATGCTTTTATGCTTTTCATGGTCTGCTCATCTGTCCTTCCTATGTAAATTGCCATCCTTGTGAAATGAGAAAGGCTGACATAATCGTGCTCAGTTACCAGTTACCCGTTAGGAAAACTAAGGTATAGATCAAGTACTTATCTAAAGCAAGTAACCAGTCCATGGCCAGCCCAGGCCTCCTGCCGAGGTCTCTTGAATGTATCTTCCTTTTTCTCTATTATGCCATGCTTCACACTTCTCTAGAGTATTTTCATTTTTTTAAAGTTATTTTTCAATTACAATTTATATGTAATATTATTTTGTAGTTTCAGGTATACATCATAGTAGTTAGACAATTATATACTTTACAAAGTGTTCCTCCCGATATTTCAGGTACCCACCTGGCACCACACATAGTTATTACAATATTGTTGACTATATTCCCTATGCTGTACTCTACATCCCCACGGCTATTTTGTAACTACCAATTTGTACTTCTCAATCCCTTCACCTTTCCACTCAATTCCCTAACCCCTTTCCCCTCTGGCAACCACCAGTCTGATCTCTGTATCTATGAGTCTGTTTCTATTGTTTGTATTTTGTTTGTCCCTTTATTTTGCATTTAAGTTTCCACATATAAGTGAAATTATACTATGTTTGTCTTTGTCTCACTTGTTTCACTGAGCCCAGTACCCTCCAGGTCCATTATGTAGTGCTGGTTACTGATAGGGTGAAGAGAAATGTCAGCTCCATAGCGTGACTTATAGCCATTTACTCTCTAACTCCACCCACCCCTGCAGCCCCATCTGCTCTACACACAGCCTGACTGCTCCCAGTGCCCAGATAGGTAAACGCTGTTCTCTGCCTGGGAAGGCCTTTCTGTCCCATAGCCACCTGGGTAACATCTGCTTCTCCTCTGTAAACCCTACATTTATTACTTGGGTCTCTATGACAACCATGCTCAGTGTGGGACAGTGAACCGACAATGGCTAGCAAGCAGACATTCCTCATACAGAGGATGAATTTAATAGACTAGCAATGATTTCAGGTAATAAGGCTTATGATTGGGGGAGATCCTTGTGGCTGTGGGGGCACCCTTGACACAATCTAAGAAAGTGGTGATCAAATTGGGTATGCCAAAAATTTCTAGAGGAATGTATGAAAATGCCTATTTCTGGATTTCTAGTGTGGAGGTGTGGAGGTGCCCCAAAATTTGCATTCTTAGACAATTATGATATGAGTAATTCATAAACTATATATATATATATATACTTGAGGAAACACTGGTGCAGGAAAGGTACCTTGGAACAAATGTATTTTAATAGATGCTTAAGTGAAAAATAAACAATGAAAGGGCAGGAAGAATGTTTCAGACACAAAGCAAAGCTTGTAAGAGGCTGAGAGGGAGAAAGTCCTTCACGTTTCAAAACACCAAAATATCAAGTTAACCCTGCCTTAAAATAAGGCCAAAGACGATTTTGGAAAGAAGAGCCTGGGCCAGGTAGAGTGAAGGACGACCTTCCATCTCCTCAAGGCGTTTTGCACACTGACCTCCACTGTACTTGTTTTATTTCATGATAATGTTGAAAGGTCTGTCCCCCAACTAGACTGAAATTTGTTGCTTTCAGGAAAACTGTCCTTTTCAGATTTCTAACCACAGTAGCTGGGACACAGTGCCCAGCACACAGAGTAAGTGCTTAGTAAATGGTAAAGGAACTAATGAATGGAAAATAATGTTTCTCAATGTCATCAGCAATGCAGCCAGTCGGGAATATTTAGATACATCTCAAACTTCTTCCTTCTGGCCATTTCCAAGCAAACAGTTTCTCTGCCTCTATATTCACACTCTTGGTGGGTTATGAGGAACTCTCCCTGATGAGGCCAGATCCTGATGAGAATGAGGCTGATATTTCTTGCAGTTCTGCCGAGAGTGCTCTGGAATAGTTATCTTAATCATTCCCAGTATCGTGTTAGCTAAAGCTAACTGAGCTGTTTAGAAGGAATCTGAGTCACCTTGCAAGCTTTTCTGCTACAGGTGACAGTGTCTTTTATGCAGGTAGTAACTCCATAGGCTCTGAGAGCCAGAGCCTCCACACTGCCAGGAGGTGCCCCAATGCTGCCCGGCAGGCTCCTTCCCTTGGGGCTTAGGCTGAGGATCCCTCCTCAGCGGGGATCTCCTTGGACACTCTACTGTGGAGCACATCCTGCTCCCCCAGTCTAATTCTCTAGCACTGACACTAACTGATTTCCTTTCCAATGTATTTCTGCAAACTTTGTAACTGAGTGTGTGTGCCTATTTGTTGTAATTATTGGTTCACTTTTTTTGCATCAGCCCCAGCCATCAGCTTCACGATGAAAGTGTGCGTATTTGCTTACCTCTAACTGCCTCCTTCCTAACTCAGTATCTTGGACACAAAAATTGTTAAATATTTTTGGTGATTGAATGAGTCTGCATTGTACAAGGCCTGCACATGGTAGATCCTCTATAACTCTTCTTTAAGTAAAAATACATACAGACAGACAGAAAGGGAAATTGGTAGATAGATGATAGATAGCTAGATACTAATGATATAGTACAGGAAGCCTAAGAAACAACCAAGTCAGCTAGGGAAACAAAAGTTCTACCATTTGAGAACTTATTATTTCAACTGAACCCATGAGCTGGACCCTATGTTGCATTTTTTAATTGGGTTTATGGATATAGGGCAGTGACGACTTATTCAGTAAAACCTTAGCAATATATCCAAATTTAAAAATTCTAGATAATATACTCTCGATGCCAATTCTGCTTATTTTTCACTTTCCTGAAGTTAAGACTAGGGTTTGCAGGCTGATGTTACAGATTCAATTCTTTCAAGTTAAAAAATAGTAATAATTTTTCCTGGTGTATTGATTATTTATTTGATATGCAGTCAGACCCAGACAACTCATGTGTATTGATTTATACCAATATTTTTTATTCTGTTAAAGGAAATGAGCAGAACTAGTGTCCTGCATGTCCCAACAGGGAATCTTTTAACAGAGTCCAAAAATAAGCTATAGAAATATCTTTCACTCTGATACAGAATTGCTAGCTGTGGGTTTAAAAGCACCAAAAAGAGTAGCGCCACACTGAGCACCCTCAGTGATTTGATGTTATTTCTTTTTTGTTTACAGATGTAGGCATAATGCAGATTTCCTTAGGAGGCTTTCTACTGCAAGTAACACATGATTTAACTTGCAGAGATGTGAATGAGACAGGGATGCCTGATCTCAAAACAAGGTGTTAGAGACGAGAGCTCTGGGGCTGACGTCTGAGGGCTGCCTCTGTGACTGTCTCATCTTCAGGCTGGGGTATAGTGGTGGTGGAGTTCCAGGCATCACATCCACATGCAACAAAGTCCAGAGGGGAAAACACACCGCCTCATCCTACGTCTCTTTTTAAGAAAGAAGAACCCTTTCTGAGTACCATGCAAGGCAGCCACCCTCAGAATCCCTCCAACGGGCCAAGGTGCACCACATGTTTATGTGCCATCACTGGCAATGGAGGAGCAGTTCTCCAGACCTATTTTCACTCTTAAAAACCCTGAAGAGATTTCAGATATCGGTACCTATTTTATATCTATCAACATCCACGATATTCAGAATTAAAACTGAGAAAATTTTAAAAGAACCTACAGAACACATTCTATTTAGCTGTCCAGGTGCTGGTATCATCACACATTGTGTAGCCTCTGAACAGCTCCACTCTACATGTGTGATAAAGAAGAGTGTAAAGATAAATAATGCCTACTGTAAAATGAAGATAGTTGTGACCTTGTAGTTTCTCCCCTTCCAAAGGCCCCTGCACAAAGCCTTGAGAACCACAGGCTCAGATGAATTAGGAGGAACCCTTGGGGATTACAGATGAAGAAAACACCTCCAGGAGCACATGGCTTCATGAAGGAGCATGGATGCTTGAATAAAATTGGAATTCTGTTAGGAAGGGGAGAAATTCAAAATTAATATTGGGTAGACAACAAGCAATGTCAGTTGCATGCAAACCAAACTCTGGAAGCACGAGATATATATATATACATCTAGGAGGGATATATACACACACATTCTGTTTAAAGGGCAATTATTTTGGGTGAGTCATATATTGACCTTTATAAAGAGCTTGATGTCTAGGTCGAAGGACCTAAATTTGGCTGTTCTAAATAAGGAAAGAGTAGAGCTATTCTTTAGGCCCTGAATGGATACTAGCCATGGGTAAAATTGCCCCATTGGTTATAATTATATTTAGTGCTGCTTCATTGTGTGTGTGTGTGTATGTGTGTGTTCTGCTGCTTATTTGTGTCCACCTGCCACAAACCACTAGTCAATATTATGTGTCACTCAGGATGACTTTTGAAGTACTGCTCCATAATAATACTAGGTGATACTAATCACTGAGCACCTATCAAATTATGTCATAAAGCATCATACAAATGGCACGCCTTAGCTCTAAGACTTGGAAAAGATGGAGGAGTTTGGCATTATACTCACTCTGCAGATGGGGTGGAAAAAATTATAGGGATTCAAAAACACTATAGCTAGAATTCTTAGCTCTTCCATTGTGCTTCTCTTCTTATGTGGAATTTCCTTCAACCCACAGACCAGAGCTTAACACCAAACCCCCAGCAATTTTCTGGCTGTACAAATGGCCCATCTTGTAATTTTAGACAGTCAACTAGTAAATATAAATGAACTGTGGTATGGTGGGGCTACAGAAAACCTCTTTAAGGAGGAGCCTTCTCAGGTCCCCTGGGACAAGGCTTGGTGCAAAGCACATTAGGTACAGAGGCCAGGGAAGCCTGGAAGCTGTGTCCCAGTAGCCACCTGTCCAGGCGTGGCTGGGTCAGAGCAGCCCCGGGATCTGCCAGCTGACCTTCCTGGGAAACTGACAGGATGTGTGCTGCTCCCAGGGTCTGAGGGAGAGAGGGAGGGAGGGGGGAGGGAAGACATATTTATCTTTGTAGGTCTAGATTATCACCCAATATATGATAGGTAATTTTTATATTAAATGACAGTAACTCACTAAAATAATATTTCTAACATGATGACCATAAAGAAGACACTTCACCTCTAAGCCTCGGATATTTTATAGGTAAAGTTGAGCTGATTATAGAATACACCTTGAGGTTTGGTTTCCAAGATGCATGGTGTAGCAGAGAATAAATAATGCTCTCCCCCCAAAGACATCCACATCCTAATCCCCAGAACCTGTGAACAGGTCACTGGATATGGCATAGGGGACTTTTTTCCTGTGATTAAGTTAAGGTTCTGTAGAGGCAAAGATTGTCCTGGGTTATGTAGTAAACTCGATCATCACAAGGATCCATATAAGGTATCCAGGGTTCAAAGGCAGAAGTAGGAAATGTGATGACAGGAGCAAGAGGCTCCAGCAAATCCAGGAAAGGGCTACAAGCCAAGACTTGCAAGTGGGAAAAGGAGAGAGAACAGTCTCCCTGAGCCTGCACAAGGCACTCAGCTCTGCTGATGCCGTAATTGCAGCTCAGAGGCTCACTTAACACGCCAACCTCCAGAGCTGGGAGATAAATTTGTTGTTTTGATAAAGGCTAACTGAAACTTTAAGGAAACACACTCTGCTTGGGGGTCTATGGAAGGAGCTGGGGCTTGTGGAGGTCTTGCAGGCAATCTCGAGAGTACACAGCTCCACAGGAAGAACTCTATGCTGCAGCAGAGCTGGGTGGCTCTCGCTTCCCCTTCCCTTCACTCCCGCTTCCCTTGGTTGGACGCCTCCCCACCTCCCCATCTTGGCTCATAGGCCGAGTGTACAGGGGGCTTGCCATGTCTGAATGCGATGAGTTGCATCCCTTTTTCTTCCCTGAATAAATCCATTTGGTGCTGAAGCATCTAGTCAATGTTAATGTTAGGCCAACATTTTGAACCTCCAAGTTTGTGGTAGTTTGACACAGCAGCCATGGGAAAGCAGCGCACATAGGAACACTCCTTGTGAATGCTAAAGTGGGGCTAAGTTTCCAAATTTAAAACAGGCCCAGATGGGAATATCTAATTAGCTATAAGTCAATGATCATTTTCTTGTTTAAATATCTCTATTAAATAAAGTTGACAGTTGCCCACATATCCACTTAATTTTGATTCTAATATGCACAGATTTCAATACCACCATTTAAATAATACTGGTCCTGCAATGACATGGATTCAAGTTTCAGTGATTGTGGAATAAACATAATTACATAAAGTACAAACTCTGCTGTTAGCTCTTTGTTCCACAAATTAATATGCAAATAACAGACATAAGTCATGGTTAGGGGCCAGTCTCATCATTTCTTCCCAAGGCTACTGGTGATTTGTCCCTGTGCTGTCCTTTCCTCAGCTCACACACAGACATTAAAGAACATAGTTGTGTCTCTTCTAGGTCTCTCAGTCATAAACCCATGTGACATTACAAAAATAGATAACCTAAACAAGGAATTGGTCAGCAAAGATAAAATTAGAGCAAAGAAACAGAAAGTGGCAACACAGGAAATTAAAATCTAAGTGGATTTATAGAAGAAAGAGCTGAATATGGGAATGCAGACCCTGGTGCTGCGGAAGAGACACTAGGTCTGCAGCCCCAGGAAACTAGTGAAGGGGATGTGAATGGATGCTGATGATGGAAATGGCTCATGACAAAAAGGATGTCAGTGTCCCAGAAAAAAAAGGGAAGTTCACATTCAAGTAACGTTCCAAGACATTCCTGAGACTGGAAACACAAAGGGCAGAATGTTGGAAGCTGCCCTGCCCTGCCTTTAGGAAGGGGGAGGACAGCCCACCCAGCAAGACATGGGAAGGTGCCCCCCTCTGTGTTCTGTTGCACAACTGGAAGGCAAGCACAGTTAAAACCTCTCTTAATAAGCTTTTTACAAATGAAACTCTAACTCTCAATGTTTCCAATATTAACAAATATTAGTTAGATTATTCTTTCATTTCCCAAAGAGAGTTTTTAATTGACAAAATTTTGTAAGGGTTGTAGAAATCTGCAGACTATTGTTTCCTGATAGATGAGTAAGATGTTTTTCCCAGGTCAGCCTGAGTGTTGACTTTGCTGTCCCGCAGTGCTGTGTACAAGGCCTGCCTGCACAATACCCACCAAGAAGATCTCTAATACACGCCCCGGGCCGCTCCCCACGCCTCAGGCACCGACATCTTTGGTCTGATAATGCCCATTTTACAGGTAAAGAAATGAAGACAAAGGAGGTGAAAAATATGTCCAAAGTAACAGCCAATAAGTGATAGAGCTGAGGTGTGAACCCTTCTGTGTGAGCTCAACTCTGGCCTGCAGGTCACACCCTGGCTTCCTCTTATAACCACTGACACTCCTGGGACATCAGTTATGTACCAGCTTTGCACTGCTCAAGTGAAATAAGCAGCCAGGTTGTGATGATCACATCATCACAAAATAGGAAGTATGTTAATCTCCATGCCTCAGACGAAAGAAGTTAAGGTTTAGGAGTGAAGGTTAACTTGTCCAAGGTCTCACATGATACAGCCTGACTCCGGACAGAGTCCAGGTGTGGCAATGGCAGCAAAGCATTTTATTTTGTTGAATAAATGTTTCAGAGACTAAACTTTTAAATTCTACTCTAAAAATTCTTTCTTGAACCTTGGTAAATATTTTCCCCATGAACTTATTCACTGTCTTCAGCAAAGACTGCTCTTTTCCAAGAGCCAAACTCTCTTCCTTCCTGATGAAAATTGTTAACTGAGGGCAACTGAGCGAGGTAAGGGAGTTTGATGAAGGCTTCTGACGCTCCTCTTCAGGGCAGCAGTTTATATTGTAGTGGATCTGGAATAGCTTCATGGAAAACTATTTATGGGATTTCATACAAGAGGCAATTTGGACCCAGTGTGTTTTTCAGTTTGCTTCAAATCACACCACACATTTAATTCAGTAAAAATAAAATTCAGGATGAACTGTGCACAAAGCATTGGCCGTGTGGTCTGTGTGAAGGCTGAAACTCTTGGCTTGTAGAACAGGCACACACACCCCAGTTACAGTGCAGGACCCACTCTCTGGGGAATGGCCCAGCCCAGAAACCTCCTCCTCCAGGCAGCCCCCAACCATGCCAATTTCAAGAGTGTTCCCTCCACTGCAGACCACAGAACTCATCATCTATAGCTTTTGTTTCAGTCTTAAGCGCACACTTCCTTGTTTTATCCCTTGAACTGTTTTCTTTGATACACACCAGGTGGCTTTCAGCATAAAGGAGAGGAAACCGGTTTCAATGACCCAGATCTGAGCAAACTACTCATCTGGTGACTTCCCTGTAGGGCAAGGACCCTAAGGAGCTGGCTCAGCCCCAGTCATCAAGCCTTGGTAATTTGTCTCCTTGTTCCTCCGTTGGAGCTTTAAGATTTGGCAGAAATAGTAGCATTTCCTTTACTCTTTCTTGATCTGATTCAGAAAATATAAAACCACAAATTATCCCTGTTAGTTATAATTTGCTTTTGACTGCATGTATCGGGAGAGAGAGAGAGAGAGAGAGAGAGAGAGAGAGAGAATGTAGCTCAAATAAAGTCATAGTTTATTTCTGGTTAATAAGAAGCCTGACACTAACCAGTCTAGAGTTGATGTTTTGGCCGCAGACATCGGTAGGGACACAGAATTATTTTCTAGACTAACACTTTCCTTTCCACAGACCACAGGTTTTATCTTCTTTCCCATTAGATGACTTTAGGAGCTCCATCTACCACCACCATGTCCCCGGCAGAAGGGTAAGGAGGGCAAAGGGTAAAAGGGCACACACTTGCTAAGTTAGGCCTTTTGCGACCCCTAGTGATTCTTGGAGCCTATTGTCCAGGTCAGTGTCATAGGAGCATTCTCATCTCAAGAAGCAGGCTGAGAATATACTGTTTGTAACCTGGAACATCTCTCCCTCAAAACAAAAATAAAAACAAAAACAAAAACCACCCCTGTGTTCAATTAAGAAGAGGAGAATGAATATTGAATATTAAATAGGCTGTTAACAGTCTCTGGTTTAACACCTTGCTCGCAAGGTGTTCTTTTCTCTGTACTTTCTTTCAATTATTCCACTATGCAGCTTTCCCTCTAGATACAGGTATCATGACCCATGACTCAAATTCCCTGATTCAACATTCAACACTTCTACTTATTAACACTGTACCCCTAGGACACTTACAGGATGTCTCTTGGACTGTGCCCTCATCTATATCATGGGGATGAGTGTAGTGGTAAGTTAGGAGGGAGCAGTCTCTGACATGCCTCTCTGGAGTGGTCGGTCAATTTCCTTTCCCTCTGAATATGAGTTAAGTTGTGACTCCTTTGATGAACAGAATGCATTGCACAGGGCTCTGTGTCAGTTCCAACACTAGCCTTCAAAAGGGTTGGCACCTTCTGCCTTGAGGGTTTGGGCCCCAAGCTACCATGTAAGAAGCCCTGCTGTCCTGATAGAGAGACCATATGGAGAGAACTTGAGACTAAACGGAGAGAGAAGGGCCAGGCAGGGCCCAGGCTTACAGATGCCCCTTCCAGAGCTCCACACGTGTGAGTAAATCTGTCTTAGATCCTCCGACTGGCCCAGCTACTAACTGGATACTTACAAGAGACTCCAACAAGGCAAACTCTGCCAAAATCCCTCATCGACAAATCATGAATTTGAAAATAGATGTTGGGTTTAAATACTAAGTTATGGGGTAGTTTTACACAGCAGTAGGTACTTCAGATTCAACCTCATATGTTTGTTGTGAGGATCAATTGTAATAATGAAGGTAAAGTTCTTAACTTATGGCCTGGACATGGTAAATACTCAACAACATTAGCTTGTATATTATCTTCCAGGACTCCATACACCTGTTTGTGGGCCATTCACCTTAGGTCTTTAACATGTACTCACCACCCAGAACTAAGTCTTCCAATTAGACTTTAAGCTAATATTTTACTGTGACTCAACCATTTGATTTCCCCTTCACTCTTCCTGCACCAAACTCATCTCTCTAAGATTTTAAGCTGTCAAATGGGGTCTGTGCCTTATAAGCCTTTTATTAAGGACTCTTTTACACAGTAAAATAAAAGTGATCTCTGGAGTCAGGCCAGTCTGCCTTTGCATAGCAGGCCAGCCAGTTAAGAGAGAAGAGATGAGTGTTATAACCTGATCGCCACCAGAAGCCGATGCTAAGGCAGGCTTTGGCGTGCAGGTGGTGTATTTGGGAAGTGAAGGAAACACGGGTGTGGTAGAGAAGATAATGATGGAAAATAACTAGTGAAGGGCATTATCGAACCAGCCACTGCTAAAAGCAAAAGAACCAAATCCTACTTGAAAAACCCTATCAGGCGCATGCCCACTGATGGCAAGGAGCTGGGGCACGTGTACAGTAGCTCAAATTATCATTGACTGCGGGTTGCTCCCGCAGTCATTGAATCCCTGACACTCCTGGCTCCGTGTGGACAGGAAATCAAGCGTCAGTGGCCAAAGAAAGGGTTCAGCAAAATGATTTCAGGTGCTGCAAGTTGTAAACGAGCTGGCATTGGAGAGGAACAGGCAAGGGGACAGGAGTTACTCTCAGCTGCCAGAGTAACCTTGGGCATGGTACTGAAAGTTAATTTTCCTACCTCTCACATTAGGATAAAAATAACTACTCCAATGCATGATTATCCTGAGTTCTATGTAGATTATTTCTAATTCTCCAAAAGCCCTGCCTCTGTGGAATCATAGATACCATAGAATAATTTTGGGGAAGTAGCTGGGACAATGGATGATAGTTGACTGAAACTCAGTCATTCGATTAAAAATAACAACTCTCTTTAAAATATTTATTCCCATCATCCTAGAAACAGCAGATAACAGTGGAGATAATGCTATCTTAATTTAAATCACTCAAATTAATAAAAGCAAAAAGAATATACTGGGCAAGAGGAAAACCTGATGTGAACTAATGATAGTAGCAGAGCAACTGCTGCTGTGCTTGCTTATCCCAGGAACTGTGGCATCAGCAGTGACAGGTGAGAAGAGTGCTTGTATTTTAATTTTATCAACAAACACCAGGTGTATCACAGGGGAGCACTTGCGTCTATGACTACAAAAGCCCGGCCGGGAGTGGCTCAGCAGTTGAGCATTGACCTATGATCCAGGAGATTGCGGTTCGATTACCAGTCAGGGGTGTGCAGGAGGCAGCCAATCAAGGACTCTCTCATCATTTATGTTTCTATTTCTCTCTCTCCCTCTCCCTTCTTCTCTCTGAAATCAATAAAGATATATTTAAAAAACAAAAACAGAGACAAAACAAAAACACTGCACACAGGGGTCTACAAGAGAATGCCACACCCTAGCTAGTTTGGCTCAGTGGTTAGAGCATCAGCCCATGGACTGAAGGCTCCTGGGTTTGATACCAGCCAAGGGCACGGTCCTTGGTTGCAGGCTTGATCCCCATGGGGGGGCATGAGGAAGGCAATCAACCAATGTGTCTCTCTCACATCAATGTTTCTCTCTCCCCTCTACCTCTCTTTATCTCTCCCCCTTCCACTCTCTCTGAAAAACAATGGAAAAAATATCCTCAGGTGACAATTAAAAAAAAAAAAGACAATGCCACACCTTGGAAAACAGCTTTCTAGATAAAAAAGACAAAAAATGTATGTTTAAGTATTCTACCTCTTCCCGTTTAAAACCATCATCTTACAGGTAAAGTAAAACAAATGAAAGAACGATTGTGACTTTTGAAGACCAGGGCCTACCTGTTTTTCCCACCCTCCACCCCCATACCCTGCCTTAGCTCCTGGCTCTGCAGAATGAAGCCTTTACACAGGATGTGGGGCAGAGAGTGAAGATATTGTAGCACAGAGAGCTAGAAGGAGCTCCTCATCTGCCAAGTTTCCTTTCTGGTCTGAATCTTGGAGGAATTCTTTCTACCGTTTGCATTCTGAGACGCCCCTTCTGTAACTATGCCTCCACGTGGCTTCTAAATAGCCACTGACTGCACTACATCGTGTGTACACAAATGTACTATACATACTCTCACACACACAATTACTTAATCGCCCAACAATCCTGATGGGTAGTAATGATTATTCCTGTCTGACAGATAAGAAAACCAGGACCCCTGAAGATGAGGAAAATGGGTCTTTGCCAAGTGGTGGCTGAGCCAAGCTCCAGGCTCAGTCCACAGGTGGTGGGGCTCATGGGCTCTCCTTGTCCTTGGTAACCCGTGCACGTTTCACTCGGCCTGTGGCTCAGAGGAGCCCCTGAGGATGGTTAATAAACAAGCAGGGGCTCTCTCCCAAATGACAGGCATACATTTGGTGACACTATTTGGGGAGGCGAGAGTGCTAGCTAAGATATAAAAGTAGGTGAAACGCCTCCCTCGCTGTCTGGGGAAGTCCTGGATGGAAAGGGTCCTCAAGTGGCTATGACCACATGGCACTGTCCAGGAATTGAAGGACAATAGTGAGATCTGAATCCAGTGCTTCCGAGATTACTGACACGTTGCAATGCAACTGCACTGGCTAGTAACTTAGATGTGACTCATTGAATTCCAGCACTCCCAGGAGATGACCCCAGAGAGACATGTGTTTCAGGTCTCACTGATAACTGTGGGAGACCATTGTTCCCAGTGACATCCAGGTGACTAGGGGCAGTATTGGAACTGGAACCCCCTGCACTGGCCATGGCTCTCCAGAGAAACAGAGCCCAGAGAAGACACACATACATAGCAAAAGATTCATGATGCATGATTGGTTCACATGATTATGTGGGCTGAAATGCCCCAAGAGCTGCAGGCAGCAGGCAGGAGGCCCAGGAGGGCCAATGGGGCCTTGACAGTCCCAAGCCAGGAGGCTGCAGACCCGGGAGAGCTGAGGTTCCAGTCCCCATGGAAGGCCAGGAAGATCTAGGCTCCAGCCCCTGGGGAAGCGGGCAGGAGGAGCTGCCTTCTGCTCACTTGTTTGTTCCATTCAGGCCTCTAAGGGGCCGGATGAGGCCCACCCACCTTAGAGATTGCAATTTGCTTTGCTCAGTCTACTCATTCAAATGTTAGCCTCGAACAGTCTCCCTCACATACACACACATGGAGTACTGTTTGAGCAAATGCCTGGGCACTTCGTGAACAGGTTGAGCTGACACAAAATTAATCATCACACCCACTTTGTACATTTTGCAGCTGCCCTTGATTGAAATTTCCTTTCCCCAGCCTCACACAAGATCACTGTCTTATTGAAGCTAATAAAGCCTCAGAAAGAGCTGATTACAAGGATGCCAGACGGGTAGATACGAGTGACACACAGAAAAGCTTTCTGGTGGGAGAAAAGGTACCAAGTCATGCTCTCATAGGATCAGAAGGGATGAATCCTGCGCAGCTGTGACCCAGATTTTACCACAGAGCACGGGGGATCCAGACGCCCTGCTTGGAGCTTCCGAGTTTTATTGCCTCAGATCTTAGAAATCCTTCTTCATTCCTTTTTAAAGCCCATGGCATGTCCAGCACCTTGAGTCCCAAATTTCTCCAATCCACTTCCCTGAAGTGAAGCTAAAAGCTTTATGTGACTTATCCCTAAATTGCCATGAATTTGTATTTTTATCGAGGAGTTTTAAGGATTCTCAAAAGGATTACACTGGAGAATCCAGACCACAGTGGAAGTGGGCAGCATGTGGCCCCAAACCCCGTGTTCTCCCTATGCAGAGAAAAAGCAAAAAGCTCAGGAGTGGCCTGAACGGCCACAGCCACGTGCAGAAGCCACGCTCTATTTCACGCGAACAGGTGCACTAACCGACAGCTCAGTGCCAGGCAGTGCGTGCAGCTGCAGTCAGTGACAGGCACAGGTGCCAGGTACCCAGATAAGAACCAGCTTCCCCGGGGTCAGGGAGGGAAAGACTGAAGTTCCATAGGCTAATGTAAAATATTTTAAAATATCCAAACTTTGGCTGAAATGTAATTATTGAATATGAGTTAATATTTCACCTCACAACATCATGAAGCTCCATTTCTTTTTTTCAGATACTGAAAAATATTTTTACTTACAGCCCAACAATCCATCAATTTAGGTCATCATAACTGGCTTCCTGTCTCCCTTGTTTTGTTTTGTTAATAGTATTAAAAAATGACATTAGGATCTGCTTTGGAATTAGAATTTTCAAAGTCAAAGTTTGTAAAATTTTATATATGGCAAACTGATACAATGCTCAACATTAGCATACACTTCCAAGATGAGGCAGACCCTGGCATTTCAGAGACAGACCCTGGCATTTCAGAGAGTGAATTTGTACCCAGAGAGTGTAAGCAGCTGCTCAGTCACAGGTCCTGTATATACAGACTCTCCTGCCTACGATCCTACTACTTGTTCCACGTCTGGTTTCTGTAAAAATCTCTTTGAACCTCATATTACAGGAACCTTGCAATGTACCCCGAGACAATTCTCATCTAATTATGTGATATTTAAGGCTTAGGAGGGTCAAGTCCATCCGGCCATGAGATTGCCTGCTCAGGGATGTGCACAGGGAGGGTCTTCAAGAGAGTCTACACCCCAGGCATGCTGCATAGAGGTCTCTGTGTGGCAGGAGGGGGCAGTGAGGAGCACAGGTCACAGAGCAGGATTTCCTGAGTGGCTCCACAGGGCCAAGCCTTGGTTGTGATGACTTTCCAGGGACTTGTTTCCCTCCTAGACATATACCTCAGAGAATTGGAAAAGGGTATGCAAATGAAAACCTGTTCACAGAACACTATTCATAATAGACAAAAAGGGGACACAGCCCCAATGACATTAGCGGATGAATAGATGAGCAGATGTGGCGCATCCCTACAATGGAATCATGCTCAGTCATAAGAAGGAGTGAAGCTCTTACAGTGTTGCTGAACCTCAGAATTAGGTTAAGTGGGAAAAGCCAGGTATAGAGGGTCACGATGCAGTATTCCACATACATGAAGTATCACAAATAGGTAAATCAATAGGAACAGAAACAGGTTGGTGTTTTCCAAGAGCAAGGAGGAATGGGGCAGGACTGCTTATTGGATATAAGGTGTGCTTTGTGGATATCTGGGACTAGATAGAAGTAATGGTTGCACAACATTATACATGTACTAAGTATCACTTAATTATACATATTAAATTGTTTATTTCATATTATGTAAATTTTACTTCAATAAAATAGGGAAATAAAGACAAGGGAACATTAGGGTCTATTGCTATGACAATGTGGCCAGGCTCTAGACCCTTGTTTTTAAAACACTAACCCAGTTATTCCTGCAAATTTGATTTGTGGATATGACCAAAATCTGGAATCAGTTAACTGGTTATGCTCGGTAATCTACGTGGGTATGGTTCGATCAGCTGCAAGAATGTAGGCTCAGAGCAGCTCTTCAGGCTCCTCTGAAGAGGAAAGTCCACCTGGGGACAGCCCATGCCAGAGAGTGCCATCTTCACAGTCATGTGACAGAGGGTCCCAGCCTCACAGTCTGGTGACTGGGGGTTCCAGTAGTTCATAATGGCCAGCGGATAAATTTTAGACATCATGCCCAGACTACGTAATCACGTCAACCAATTCTTTGCAATAAATCACATCTATTATCTTCTACTAGTTAGGCGTCATGGGTTGAACCCTGACTGATATAAGTGGGTTTTATATTTGGAACCAAAAGTGTTTTGTGTGTTTTTTTCCTGAGCTAATTCTGCATCAATTCCCTCACAAAGTCAGAAATCCTGGAAAAAAAGAGAATAGTTCCAATTTTGCACTTTGTAAGTTCAATTACCCACAGCATTTGAAGAAATTGATAAATAGTTATGATGATACTGAGGGATTATGGCAGATTGGTGAGAGAAATGTCCAAGGGTGAGCCAAGGATGCTCACTGAGAAAAATGAAATAAAATAAAATAAAATAAATAAAATAAAATAAAAAAGATGTTTCTTCAGCAAATAATGCTACCTACCAACTTTCTTTCTCAGCATGACCTTCAGAAACTCTCACTCTCCAAACAGGGGATTAGAAAATACTTTCCTAGGAAATATGCATGTTTCAAGAAGAACAGCCTAAAGATAAAGCAGGTATTTGTCTAATTAAAGGCCTACCCATATCCTTCAGTGTAGCTCCCCATCAATGCATTCTAACCACCATTCTTGTATGTGGGGAAAAACCCAGGGTCATTAGAAGTGTGATAAAATCACCTAATAGTAACAAGAGAGATCAAATGACATAACAGAGAGAAGGCACTTTGGGGAAAACAACTATGCAGAAATAAGCAAAACACAGGGACACACACATGCAGACCATGAATACACTCAGAGTGATAAGAAAAGATAATTCAACCTTGGAACCCCACAGTAATCTTGAAAAGCTAAGCTGGCTCTCATGTATGAAAAAGGCCATTCATGTCTCAGAAGAATCACTCTACCAACACACACAGCCACGTTTCTGCTCCCACACGTGGCATGGTCACCTCCACAGGTCCCAGGATAATGTGAGCTATTGCTGGCATAGAGAATACTCATGAGACTTGCTGTTCAGAGCTCCAGAGCAGCTGGTATGAGGGGCACTTGACACCCCAGTGTTTTCATGATGCCTCTCTAATGGAAAGACACCTCTGCTAAGTACAGGTGGAATGATGGGCTTGTGAACCAGGGTCTGACCATCCATTCAGGACCCACAGGGGAACAGCATCCCGGTTATAGATGGTTTTACTTTTGATTTCCTTTGTCTCTGTCTTCTTAATTCCCTTAGAATCCAATTTCCATGAATTTGAGATTAATTGTTCATCACTGCTTGTGTCCCCACAAAGTCCACTGGAGTTTCAGGGCAGAAACAACCTCACCCCCTTCTCCAGTCATCTCAAGACATGTAGCTGCTATGAACTGCACCCCAGCAGGGGCTCAGTAAGTGTTAATTAGTAGGCCAATTGGTCCATTTTCTTTCTTTCTCAGCCTCACCTGGGTCAACCTATAGCACATTTGCTAGGAAGGTGGCAGATGGGTTCAGATGTGACTGTGAAAAACTGATACCCAATTGCTCAAGTATCCTGTACTCAACCCCTGAGTCCACTTCCATTAACTTATTCGAACCCCCTAAACTAAGTGTGGCATAGAGTGACTGTCCAGTACTGTCCAGAATTGTTTCAGCTTTAGCACTGATAATCCCACATTCCTGGGAATCCCTCGGTCCATGGCGGGCCAGGATGGTGTTCACCCTACTATGGATCATAAAATCAGGAATTTTCCTTCTGAACTGAAAACAGGCACTCTATCTGTAATACACTAATCAAAGCAACTGTCTGTAAATACAGATGGAGAACAGACAGAGCGCAAAGGCCCGTGCTGCACGGTGGGGTGGTAGGAATGTGGGTGACAAAAGGTCCCGCCTTCAGAGACCAGTCATCCCCAGGGAAACAGCTTCATATACAGATAAGAAATGAAGCCAGGGAATGTGAGCAACCATGGGATGGGAGAGAGACACCCCGTCAGTGGCAGACTGATGTGGAGATCGCCACTGTGAAGGGTCCACGATGGGCTCCTCAGCATGACCTGGTCTGTGGCTCTTCCACCTGTCTTAGGAGATAGGGGTCTCACACGCCGAGGAGCAGGCTGGAGTGTGGTTTGAAGAAGGAGTGTAAAGTATCAGCTTTGTAATCCATTGTAAAGCAGACCCCAAGTTAATGAGCATGGCTCAGGCCTGACCAGGATTGTTGGGTTACCCTTTGTAATGACTGCCCTCAGCTATAGCTTTTCCTCTGTTCTCCTGTGCTCCCCTCTCCCATCCACCTTACGCTTCCACTCACCTATGCGGTGATTTACCCACATTTTCAGTTCCTATTGCAGAGCCTTCCCCTGCACCTGTCCCGGCTCCATTACTATTGAGACACCTGGCCTTTCCTACCTGAAGGACAGGCATTGCCGTGGCTTCCACGCCAGTCTCTCTCTCCTACCTGTTACCCACCTAAGAGATAACAGCAGCTGTGACCACGAGTGTTCCTGTCAGTGGCCTTTCCCACCTTCACAGTGATGTCTGCACTCCTTTAGAACACTCTGGGTCATCTGTAATGTGCTGCCAGTTGAATTTCTTCATTCCTCTCTATGCCCCTGCCTGAAGGAGACCAGCTGAAGACGGACTATTGACTGTTCCCAGCACACACTTTGCTTTCCTACTGTCGTATTTGTTCACACCAGCCTCCCCTCCCAGAGAGCACTCCATCTATTCAGACCAAAGCTGTGCTTCAAAACTAGACTTGGAGGAGTCCCCTTCATGACACGACTCAGGATCATCTCAGCTGGAACTGGGCTCTCCCTCTTATGAATTCTAAGCACTCTTGATCTGCATAACACTTAACAAAACTATTCATATTGTGATGACTAAATGTCTTAGCTCCATAGATATGTGCTTCATCAGTTTATGAACAAGGACCCTAGGCTCTACCTCTTTAAAATGTTCTAAGTTTCAATTAATATCTTGCCTTGTACAAAATAGATACTCAAAAGGTGTACCTTGAATGAATTATCCACATATAATGCTAGGGAAATATTCCTAGTTGCAAACATTTCCTTTCAGCTTCTGACCAACTAGGTGCATCCACTCTCACCAAGCTCAGGAGAGGTAACTAAGAGACTGCTGCAGAGAGTTCATGCTGTTAGCTTGGATCCTCTTTACCTCATTACCCTGTCAACACTGACACTTACAGCACTGCCTCAGATCCCCCAGACAAAGGGGAAATAAACTGATAGCAGGGCTGTTGGCAAGGAAAAGGGGTATCAGCCAAAGGGAATTAGAGGTGGTGTGGCTGTATGATCAGATTAACAATAGCTGCTATTCTCAAATACCGTTATGTGACACACAGTACCACTTATTTCCAAGTAAATCATTAAAGCAATCGTCAGGACTCCTACTTTATAAAGGAGAGAACCAGGGCTCAGAGGTGAACTGGTAGCGACATAGCTGGTAAGTGACCATTATAGGATTTGAGCTCTAAAATGCCTGATTCCAAGCCCATTCATTTTCCGCTTATTGCCAGGCACCACTGTGAGGAAAGACACAGTGTAAGAGCTGGGGACCCTCATCCAAGGTCCAGCTGTATCTAATTATACGAGGTTCAGCACATTAATGTAACTGCCTTTCATTCCTTCAGCTGTAACGTTTACATATTATGTATATTTTCTTTAAAAAACAACAACGTTATAAAGAACTTGATGTGTGCCTGCCAGTATGTTAGGTAGTAAGGAGGTAAAACCATAAATAAGACCCAGGCTGAGGATGGGAAGGGATGGAGGTGCTGGTCCGTGTCTTTAACAATCAGACTGCAGGCCATGCTTTTAAGTGTAGTTGATCCACCGGGTATTGCAAACCATGGACACAACCCATCCGCGGCAGCTTGATGCCTGAGAGCATACATTTAATAATGTCAGGCGGGTTTGGCCTGCTTTATCTCTCTGAAGGTGATTCATCAGAAACTAAGAACCGGCCACATCTACACACTCCCTATTTACCAAGCGGCAGCTGGAGTCAGGGCTCCACAGTGACTTACCCCTCAGTCCCGGCCCCACAGTAGAAAGGAAGAGTTAAATGCAGGAGTGGTTATGCAAGGAGTGGGCAACTCCCACTTCTTTTTCTTGCCAACCATTCCAGCATATCTGGGAGACAGTTAGAGTCCAATGTCATTGTCAGATGCAGAAGTTGGGTTGGATTGGGTGGCTTCTTATGTTATTATTGTTGCTCCTATTACAAACAGTTATTGGGCCTTTATTACATGTTAGTGTTTATACTAGATGCTTTCATTTTAGTATCACATAATCATATGAATAATAACAGGCTTTACAATACTATAACCTATATTCCAATTCAGGAAAGTGAAGCTCAGTGAATGAAGTAATTCTTCCAGGTCAATTAAACAGGGCTGGGTTATGGATTGGAGCCCAGGGTTGCTGGGTCTAAAGCCCAAGTTATAATAAATAGGCTATTTGTCATCAATAATTAAAGTCTGGCCCTACATCTACGTGAAGTACACCACAGCTGAGGACAACAGGCTTTATTCAGGAGCCTCAGAAACAAGAGTGAGCATTATCCGAAATACGTCATGTTCTTCTGTGGCAGCACTACTGGAGTGGAATCCAGGCTCAGTTTCTAGTTCTAAGCACTACATCTACCACTTGTTGGCCTTGTGACATTGGGGAAGTCACTTAATTCTGTGACTGTGTTTCCTCATCTATAAAACAGAAATAATAATAGAAATTACTTCCTGAGTTGGAAAGAGAAAAAAATGAGTTAACATAAGGACTTAGAAACTGGGGATTGCCCAATGGGTGGATGATTGGGGGACTGGTTGAAGAAGGAGATGGGATTAAGAAGTGCAGATTGGAAGTTACAAAAAGTCACAGGGATGGAAAGTACAGCAAAGGGAATACAGTAAATAATATTGTAACAACTATGCATGGTGCTAGGTGGGTACTAGACTTTTTGTGGGGATAACTTCATAAGTTATATAATTGTCCTGCCACTATGTTGTACACCCAAAACTAATATAATATAATGTAATTTTAATAAAATAAATATAAAAATAAGAATTAAGAAATGTTTCTTTAAAAAGAACTTAGAAATAGCACAGAGCTGTTTGTTATTAAATAATAATAGTAAAAATAACTGCCACTTATTGTTATATTATATTATTAATATGCTATAAATGTTATCCTATTATTATTATTATTATTATTTGATTAGTGAGGAAACATAGTATTTAGCATAACCTAAAAGAGATACTCCAAAACCTTAATAAAATTTTAATATTCCTGACCTCGCCCTGATAATTTTCATGTTAAAGAAGTGTATTTTCATGTAAGCAGGATCTTTAGACAGGGACAGTCCCCCGGCTCGCTTGTCTGTTTTGGAATCTCTATGGCTTAGCACGCCGCACGGTCCACAGCGATGCTCAGTCACTTTTGTGTGATGAGGACTAATCTGAGCACTTCATCCATACCAGCTGTGTCCTGGCTTCTGAGGGACCACATGAGACACCCTCGGCTCGCACAGCCAGGCAGGCATAAAGCCGGCGCTTCCTTGAAGGCCCCTCTTTGAAGTAGATTAGTGACCACAGCGCCTCGCCACTGAGGACTGTCTGGAGTTGGAAACAGCATCCCACAGCGGCCTTTGCCTCACTCACTGATCGCACGCCCACACGGGCAGAGCGGGAAGTGGTTACGCTGCACAAGGCCCTCAGGGGCATGCTGGCCAAGGGTGCTTTTCTGGACTTTTACGAAAAGTGAAAGCACGGAGTAGGCCTGGCTCCTACCATGAAGAGGTTCATTTAAAATATAAAATAATGTTGCTTTTTATATTAGAAAACAACACGTATTCCTGGTCATGAGATGGCACTAAACCACCTACTGAATTTCTCCATGGGAAAAAATGCAGTCCATTATTTTTAAAAGAAACAGTAAAGGATCCCATATAACTGAGTGCAATTCAACGTTGCTTATTTTCAAAGTAGAAAGTACAAGATGTGTGCATTTAGAAAGCTATGATTCTGAGACTAATATTTCAGAATTCTCTACCCACATTGTTCAAGGGGAGGTCAGATTACATTAATGAATCCAAAACATTTTATCACTTAGAGAAATAGTTTCACCAAGAAACTCCTGGACAGCATATGAGATAATTACCCACACTGTTAGATTTGAGTCAGAAAAGGATTGTGGTTTGGAAATGTTATTTATTAAAGATCTAAAAATTACTATAGACAAGGAGAGGCACTGAGAAACCTACGCATTTGCAATGGAACAATTCTTCAGAGGCGCCTCTCAGGAAGCCACACGCCTGTCCCAAAGAAGGTAACACCCATTTCCTAAAAGTGTCTTGCAACTATTATCTTTTCAGTTGCAATACACGTGGACTGTAGATGTACCTGAGCGCCACACAGCCCGCAAATATGCACATTCCCAGGCTGCCCCCCGTAACTTCACCCTGGTCTCTCCTGCCTAAAAGGGACAGCAGTGTGAGCCAGAAAAGGGGGTCGTGTTTCGGATTCTTGTAGTCTTCCTCCTCACAGCCCATCTCACTCTCTGGTAAGAAGGGTCTGCTTCCTTTTGGAAATAACATTTTCCAGTTCTCAAAACATGTGGTTAATATAGAGCAGTCCCTTCCCCCTCCAGAGCCAGAGCTGGGTGTGTAGCCCAGTCATGGCGAGTCGGTGTATTCCAGTCTCTTCAACATTGTCACCATCGGGGGTTGTCACTTGACACAAACTGGTACTTTGAGGCACATTCTAGCACTTCTTCTAAAAATGTTAGAAATGAGAGTCTTTCCTCCCAAGAGGGTTGCTGAAATGCAAATATTTAAGCATGAAATGGCTGATTCTACTCTGCTCTCGGGGAAATTCTGCCTGAGAAGGAATTCCTACAGGGAGGTAAGAAGAGTCAGAATGGAGCAAGAGACAGTCACAAAGACTGAATCACAGTCATATTTGAACTTCATCCCAACTGTGCCCGAAGCAAAACCTGCACTCTGAGCCTCCCACCTCCAGAGACTGCTATGTCCTCTGCTGTCCTCTCTGCTTAAGCTGGTGCGAGCCTGACCCTTCCCTGACAGGGCCTTGACTGAGAGTGCCTCACACAGGTCTTAAGGCGCCCGGGTCACAACTGCCCATTTGGGGCACATCTCAGTGCCTCTTTGAGGCTACCACAGGGTCACCTTTCCAGGCTCAGTAAAACATCAGCTCCCGGTTATGTTCCCACAACCTTTAAAAGTCAAAAACAGTTTAATATTTATTGGCTGAGAGTTAAATACTAAATACTTTGCATAGAATACCTCATGGACTCCTTACACGGCCCTATGAATTAATTGAATTAAGTGTCAGCTTCCTCCGTTTACCAACCAGGTACTATAGGTTAAAAAAACCTCACCATGACCACACAACAGTAATTACAGGAGAGAGAGCCAAATAAGAGTTAGTTTGCCTATAAAAAGCTGCATCTTTCTCTGTAAATTTGCTTCCAGTTTAATATCAACTGCCTGGACCAGATTTGAATCATAAGTGCTCAACTGTGTGTTAAAAAAAAAAAGAATCAGAGCAACAGTCTTTCCAAATGAGCACTTTGAAGTACCCACCTTTCATTGACATGCATGAATCCTGCTGCGCTTTGTAAAAATGGCAGCCATAACTCACCTTCTACAAGATGTTTGGAAAATGGTTTAACATGAAAACAATCAGGGAATTTATTCAACAATACTCTGATGTGGCAGAACACACAGTAGGATTCAAGTTCAAAACGGAGGGATTTGGGAGAATTAAAGATCCCTGTTTTATAGAGGCAATCAGAGCTCACTTCATTCTAACAGGCGAAGAGAAGCGCTCACAGCCAGCCCTGCAATTTCCAGATTAGCTGGGTGTTATGCAGGCCAGAAGGAATTGTTCCCAATGGCTATGGCTTCACAGGGCCACATGAACTTTGAAGCTACATGAGAGCAGAAACAGCCATCTGAGAAGAATGTCTCTGCCAGGTGTGAGCTTTGGCCTATCAAACTGGCAAGTAGGCCAGGAATTAGTAAATGCTGGCTGCATAAACAAATACTCCTGTAAGCAGGCCAGGAGCAGATTCTCATTTTAATATCTATTCAGAATCTGGTAGCTAAAGCAGTACTACATTCACTTCCCACCTAACCTTTAACATGTTTCTGTATTTTAAAAAGTAACTAATCTCTAAATCAGCAGTAGAGTAGGAAGTTTCCTCTCAAGATGAAAACAATATTAAATTCTTTCATTCTAAGTTGCACCAAAAATTGTTGGTTTGGTTTTTATTTTACAATCAAATTTAATGATATATTCTGGCTCAGTAAATTAGGGAAAACTAAAACCAGAAAAAATAAAAGTAAAATAAGAAAGGTACAGTTTCTTTAGTTTCTTTTAGAAGTTTCAAGCTTTTTAAATTTCTAAATCTAGCTGAAAGTGTATGATCTTGTACCAGGGACAAGTTAGAGAGAGACTTAGAAACACACAGAGAAGTCACCCTGTTTGAGTTTAAAGAATGCATTTGTATATCTTCTAAAAAATTAAGTAATTTTCCAGAAACAGGTGATCTTGTCTAACAGGATGACTCCTCTAAATATGCATTCTCTTTTTTTCTTTTTAATGTTAATTTCTCTTAAACCCATTGATGCAATAGAACAAAACAAGAAATCTTTTTTGAAAGTCCAGGAATGTCAGTAAACACAGGAATAAACCTAACAACATCCCAGGATTTACTGAAGGAGAACACCCACAACGCAGTATCAATGATTACGTCAGCTTCTTCTGTGGACTCTTCTCTGCATCATAGGAGTTCTTAGGAAAGAGAGTTTTATTCACCCTGCTATGTTTGTAGCACATACATGTACAACCATCATTGGTACTAAATTACTGTCATCTAAAATGCTGGATTGCATTGGAAAGAAAAATGAATAACTTGCTTTACAGTGGAATTTTATTAGTGGTAAAAAAAAAAAAGTGGGACAATAAATTGAACACAGTTGTTTGCCCTTGGTATCTACTATAAAAAATGCATGCAAATCCTTGCATTAGAGTGAAAATGTCCAAGAGAGTCAGAGACGTTTGTAAAACTGTGGAGTAGTGCTGCATTGGTCATTAATACTACTTATTCATCTCTGCACAAGTTTTCTCATATCCTTCATCCCTACCCACAATCTTTCTGATGAATGAGGCTTATTTCCTAATGGTCTCCAGCACGAGTGCTCCTCCATACAAATGATGCCGATGCATCACCTTTCCTCACCTCTAGCCAGAGACCTTTCATAGACCAGAAGTGTCAAGGTTAATGGTGAGTCCTTACCCTCCTGTCAGTTCAACGAGAGTTTGGATGGGAAGACAGGCCAGCAAGCAGGAGTCTCCTACCCTCAGCATGACGAAGATATTTTATTGGGTGCTTCTCCACAACTTTAATCAAGTTCTTCTTCTATTTCCTCACAAATAATTAAAAAAAAAATGACAAGATTCCCCTCATAATTTAGTACCTTCTTTTAAAGTTTTATCTTTTTGGTCTCATGTATTATGGATTTAATTCAAAAGACAGAAGAGCCCCAGGAAAGCCCTATACAGTGGCAAGATTAATGGAGAAAAAATTTAAACAGGATGATGTTTCTAGAGCTTTCACTGCACAAAGTGGATGCCAGGAGAAAAGCCTGGATGTTGAGGTCATATAGCCCTAATTATCTCTCCTCCCAACATTCTTCTGATTTGGTTGAAATGAGAATTAAATGACTCAAGGTATACTACTTAAGTAGCAGAGGACATATAATAGACTATATACCCAAAAAAAGTAATTCTGCTTTATTGAAACCACTAACATTTTAAGGTCTTGCTAAGCTTCAGGAAACAAAGAGGAATCATAAATTTTGGGAAATTGGGGGCTGGGGGGCAGACAATGAATCCAAAGCACTGGCCATGTATCAACATTATAATGTTATCAGGGGAAAATCCCTGGACCATTTGAAGAAGAGGGATCCAAGCCTTGAACCCTTGCTAATTGACGATGTTGAACCTAAGCCTCCCACATGAAGCTTTAGTGAAAAGTATGTTATAAAAACACAACATAACAGTAAAGGGGTAAGCACAAAACCTGCCCATCTCTAATGTGGCTCTAATTGGAAAAAAGGAACAAAAATAATAATAAAATGGCATGGTATGGTATTAGCCACGCAGGCATGGCTCAGTGGTCTTGAGTGTCAACCCATGCACCAGGAGGTCAGGTCAGGGCACATGCCCGGATTGCAGGCTCGATGCCTAGTGTGGGGTGTGCAGGAGGCAGCCGATCAATGACTCTCTCATCATTGATGTTTCTATCTCTCTCTCTCCTTCTCCCTTCCCCTCTCTGAAATCAATAAAAACATATTTAAAAAATGACATATATGGTATTAATAGTAGCAATATTTGTACTGAGACTTCAACCAGGGGCATGCTTGCATACAGGCCTGGAGCTCAGATTTATACTCATTGTCTGTTCAGAAAAAGTTCAAAGTGAGAAAGTGGAATAATCCTAAATTGGTAGTACCTTCTTGCACCTGGTAGAAGTAAACACAAATCTTGCCTGGAAGAAAGTTTCCCAATTTCAGATCACCAAGTGTTTCAAATTAATTTCAACCAAATATGAGATTTTGGGCACACACATATACACACACAGCATAAGAAAACAAGCTACTATAAGAAAAATTTAGAAAACAGAAAATAACAGATTTAGATCCTTATAGACCTTTGATATTGGGATTATCAGAGATAAAATGTTCATGTTCAATAAATATTAACTTAGAGACAAAAAGACAACAAAAAAGTGAGAGAAAGACAGATTATCTTAACAAACATGTTTGAGAAAAAAACAACATATGTTTGAAATTAGAAAATCAATAAAAATGAATTACTCATTGAATAGATTCATTGGACTATTAGACATAAAGAGAAAATGCATAAATTTAGAGATAAAACTCAATAAATTGCCCAGAATGAAAGACAGTAAGACAAAGAGTACAACCTACTATAAAACTATACTAAGAGACATGGAAATAAAGTTATAAAGTCTAATGTTTATTGATTGCAGGTCTAAAACAGTTGAATAGAAAGAATAGGCGAATGAATTCTTCCTTACTATACTGAGAATTTTTGAGAATAAATGAGTAGATAGATATAAAAACATATATGAACTAGATACAAAGAACTAATGAATAATATAGAAAACATAAAATATCAAATCAGACCATAAAAAGAAATCTACAACCACACAATTGGAAATAAAACTGCAAAACACCAAATTAGGTGACCTTAAATGTAGCATGTGGGAGTGGGGTGGGGGTGGTCACAGAACTTTCAAAGTCAGGAAAGATTGACAGCAGCTTGTCAGCAGCTACAACAGAAAAGGGGAAGAAGAGAACAGTAATGTTCTAGAGAGGGTTCAAAACTGGCTCTCCAGCAGCAGTGAGGTGAGCCCTGCCTTGTAGCATTTCTGACTAACATCATCCTTAGCATAGATACTTTCAAATTGCCATTGTAACATCACTGAATGCAGAATTGGGCAGAGATGTGATCATAGGTTTTTATGAGCCAGAGTGAGTTCACCCCATCACACACCTGAATAGTTCTTTCTAAATCTCAGGGAAAATAACCTTCAATATTCAAAGATATGTCTAAAAAAATCATTTTCCAAGAACAAGGTAAAATAAAGACAAATTTTAAGTAAAGGATGCCTGACAAAAAAAAAAAATCAAAAGGGTTTGCTACAGAAAGAAGGAAATTAAACCTGGTAAATAGTTCCAGTCAAGATGACAGAGTAGGTAAATGCTGTGCCTCCTCCTCCCATAACACATCAAAATTACAACTAAACTACAGAACAGTCAACTGGGAGAAATATCTGAAAACTAACTGAACAGAAGCCCTACCACTGAGAATATAAAGACAAGTCAAGATTAATAGAAGGGGTGAAGACCTGAAAAAGGCTGGTCCCCCCCACACATGTGGCAGTTGAGAATGTGGATGGATATCTCAGCTACAGAATACACCCCTGAAGAGTCATTGGTCTCATCCCCACACTAGGCACCCAAACTGGGGCAACAGTGCTAGCAAGCGGAGCACCAAAGCATCTTGCTGTGACAATCAATGATGATTCCATCTATCTGGGTGACATGGAAGGCTGCTGGAAACTCAGAGTTCTCTTAAAGGGCCTGTATACAGAGTCATTTACTCACAGGCACTCACCCTAAGCTCCAGCAAATGGACAGCAGATAGAAAGGCACCAGAGACACATGGAGAGAAACTGAGTTGTGTGGCTTCAGGGCAAGAGCCGAAGGGGCAACTGCCATTATTCTTGTGTTGAACCCTCCCCCCACACAGCCTGAAGGTAGAAGCCAAATCTAAATTTGTTTTAACTTGGCAAACACCATTTGCCCCACCCTGATAACTTCCTGAAACCCCACACCAACCATCTCATGTACCATAGGTGGGTTCTTTCAGCAATTGCACCCTACTAGCAGCCGGCAAGTGGCAACAGGCCCCAACGTGCCCTGTACCTTTGAATGAGTGGCCCCAGGTATGACATGGGTAGAAGCCCACCTAAGCCCACCTAAGTTCACAGCTTAGCCTCTATCATGCACTTATAGGCTCATCCCAGGCAGCTACCAACTGCTGGTTGCTTTGTAGTTCCTACCAGATGGCCCCGGGCCAGTCACAGACAGTGGCTGAAATTGGCCAGACCTGAAGCCATTACCAAGAGGATCTAGAACCAACACACCTGGTCTTCACAGCACAATGGAGCACCACCTTACTTGCTTCATGAGTCACAAACTCAAAAGGTGGTCTCAGTAGCTGCTCCTTCCTGGAGTGAATCCTGCACTGTGGGATTAGCCCCTGTACAATAGCTTGTATGCTGTGGTCATGGCCAAATCTCATAGTGAGTCAGCCAGAAGGTCAATACTACTGACTGATGTACCAACAGCAATCAATGCTCAATTTCAAGAGGACACATATTATATAAGCCCACCCTGTTAAGGCTGAGAGATGTAGCAGATCTACCTAGCACACAGAAACAGTACACAGAGGGGAAGCCAAAATGAGACAAAGAAACATATCCAAAAAAACTCAGTAAAACAACAGCAAAAACTAATTAAAATAAAGGGAAGCAGTCTACCAGATATAGAGTTCAAAATAGTGGTTATAAGAATGTTCAATGAACTGAGGGGAAGCATTTCAACAAAGAGATAGTAACATAAAAACAGTTAAAATAAAGAATACAATTACTGAAATTAAAAAAAAAAAAACTAGAAAGAAGTATCAGCAGACTAGAAGAAGTAGAGGATAGAATCACTGATTTGGAAGATAAGGCAGCAGAAAACAGCTAATCAAAACAGCAAAAAGGAAAAAGAATTTTTTAAAAGTTAGGATAATTTAAGCACTTATGGGACAAAAGCAAGTGTAACAACATTTGCATCATGGGATTAACAGAAGGAGAAGAGAGAGAACAAGAGATTGAAAACATATTTGAATAAATAACGACCAAAAGCTTCTCTAAGCTGGCAAAGACAGAAATACAAATCCAGGAAGCACACAGTGTCACAAAGGTGAACCCAAAGAGGCCCACACGAAGGTACATAATAATTAAAATGACAAAGGTGAAAGAAAGAGAGAATGTTAAAAGCAGCAAGAGTAAGGCAATTAGTCACTTACAAGAAAGCTTCCATAAGACTGTCTGCTGATTTCTAACCAGAAAGTTTGCAGACCAGAAAGGATTTGCACACAATATTTAAAGTGATTAAATGCACCGACCTATAACCAAGACTACTCTGCCCAGTAAAGCTACAATTTAAACTTAAAGGCAAGATAAAGAGCTTCCCAGAAATGAAAAATTAATGAAATTAATCACCTCAAAACTAGTCTTATAAGAAATGAAAAAAAATTTCTTTAAGAAGAAAGAAAAGATACAAAATATGCATCAAATGGCAATAACTATATACCTATAATCAATTACTTTAAATTTATTGATGAAATGAATTCTTCAATCAAAAAACATAGTGTGGCAGAATTAATAAGAAAATAACACCTATACAAATGCTGTCTACAAGAGACCTATTTCAGACCCCAAAACACACAAACTAAAAGAAAAGGGATTAAAAGAAAAGATATTTCATGAAAATGGAAAAGAAAAAAAAAGTTCGGGAAACAGGACTTATATAAGACAAAACAGACTTTAAAACAAAGCTATAACAAGACACAAAGAGGGAGCCAGCAATTTATCTGAAGTGTACTCAAAACCCTAATTTAAGTTATTTGTCTGAAGATACTCAAAACTTCAATTTGCAAAGACATATGCATCCCTACATTGCAGCATTATTTACAAAAGCCAAGATATGGAAGCAACCTAAGTGTCCATCAATAGACAAATGGATAAAGAAAAGATAGTGTATATACACAATGGAATGTGACTCAGCCATAAAAATGAATGAAGTCCCTCCATCTGCAACAACATGGAAGGACCTCAAGAGTATTATGCTAAGTGAAATAAGTTAGACAGAGAAAGACAAATAACATATGATTTATTCATATATGGAATCTATAGAACAAAATAAATGAACAGAACAGAAAGAAACTTATAGTGACAGAGCATCTTGAACATAGTTACAGAACCATTTTGATGGTTGCAATATGGAAGAGGGGTTAGAGGTTAGTCCTAGATGGCTTCACACTTTAATTTTACCAAACATTCAAAGAAGAGTTAATGCTTATCTTTAAACTATGCCAAAAATGTCATGAGGAGTGAAGGCTCCAAAGCTCAATTTATGAAGCTAGCATTACCCTGATTCCAAAACTAAGGGTATTATAAAAACTAATTATAGGCTAATATTTCTGATGAACATAGATGCAAAAATCATAAATAAAATGCTAGTCAATGATTTTGGCTGTACAGCATAATCAAGTGGGATTTATTCCTGGGATGCAAGATTGGTTCAATATCTGCAAATCAATTAAAGTGATACACCACATAAACAAAATGAAATATAAAAATAATATGATTATTTAATTGATGTAGGAAAAGAACCTGACAATATCCAGCATCCATTTATGATAAAAACTCTCAACAAAGTAGGAATAGAGGAAACACCTCAACATAAAAAAACACATATATGACAAACCCACAGCTAACTTCATAATCAACTGGGGGAAATACTAAAAGATCAGAAACATGACAAGAATGTACACTTTTACACTCATGTTCAACATCGGACTGTAAGTGCTGGCTATAAAAATTAGACAGGAAAAATTAAAGACACTCACATTAGAAAGGAAGCAAAACTGTCATTTCTTGCAGATGTCATGATACTATATATAGAGAGAATCCTAAAGATTCCACATACACACACAAAATATTAGAACTAATAAATGAATGGAGTAAAGTAGCAGGATATAACACTAATATTCAGAAATTGTTTGCATCTGTATACACCAATAATAAACTATCAGAGAAATTAAGAAAACAATCCCATTTACAATTACATAAAAAACAAACAAGCCTAAGAATAAATTTAATCAAGGTGGTAAAGGGACTATATTGAAAAAAAATTATAAAACAGTAAAGAAAGAAATTAAGAAAGATACAAATAAATGGAAGCACATAGTATGCTCATGCATAGGAAGAGTTAATATCATTAAAATGTCCATACTACCCAATGCAATCTATAGTGTCAACGGCATCTTTTACAGAACTAGAATAAATAACACTAAAATTTACATGAAACCACAAAACACCATGGATTGCCCAAGAAATCTTGAAGAAGAAAATAAGTTGGAGGTATCATGCTACCTGATATCAAATGATAGTACAAGGCTATAGTAATCAAAACAGCATGGTGCTGGCAGGAAGACATACACATAAGTCAATAAAACAAACAAAAAAAAACTCCAGAAAAAAAAAAATGTCTATATGATTAATGCATCTGTGCCAAAGAAGGCAAGAACATACAATGGAATGAAGACAGTCTATTTAATAAATGGTTTTAGGAAAACTGTACAGACATATGCAAAAAGATTAAAATTGTGCCACAGTCTTTCACCATGTACATGAATAAACTCAAAACGGATTAAAGACAAATATGAAACCCAAAACCATAAAACTCCTAGAAGATTATACAGGCAGCAGACACTTTGACAATGTTCTTAGTAATATATATATTTTTCTGATATATCTCATTGACCAGGGAAACAAAAGAAAGAATAAATAAATGGGACTACATCAAACTACAAAGTTTTTGTACAGCAAAGAAAAACCATCAACAGGTAGAACAAACAACCTACTGAATGTGTGAAGATATATACCTCATAAGGGGTTAATATCCAAAATTTATAAATACTGTAACTCATACAAGTTAACAAAACAAATGAATAATCCAACTAAAAAATGGACAGAGGATCTGAATAGACACTTTTCCAAAGAGGACATACGGTTGGCCAGTAGCAATATGAAAAAAAGCTCAATGTCACTAGTCATCAGAGATGCAAATTAAACCACAAGGAGACATCACCTCACACCTGTCTGAATGGCTCCATCAATAAATCAACAAACATGTTTTGGTGAGGGTGTGGCGATAAGGGTTAGCTTTTCTCCACACCCTCACCAACTGCTGGTGGGATTGCAAATTCATGTAGCCACTATGAAAATCATTACAGAGATTCCTCAAAAAAATTTAAAAAGACAACTATCTTATGACCCAGCAATTCCACTTCTGAGTATTTATCTCTATGTTCATTGCAATATTATTTACAATATCTACAATATGAATGCAAAATAAATGTCAGTCAATAAATGACTGGATAAAGATGATGCGCAGCATAAATACCATGGAATATTACTGGGACGTAAGAAAAGAATGAAATCTTACCGTTTATGACAACATGGATGGACCTAGAGGGTATTGTGCTGAGTGAAATAAGCCAGACAGAGAAAGACAAATACTGTACGATTTCACTTATATGTGGAATCTAAAAAACAAAATAAATGCACAAACAAAATGGAAACAGACTCGTAGACACGGACACCAAACTGAGAGATGCCAGATTGCAGGAGGGTGAAGGGGCTGGGTAAAGAAGATAAAGGAATTAAGAAGGACAGATTGGCAATTTCAAAGTAGCCACAGGGATGGGCAGTTCAGGAAAAGAGTCCATGATATTGTAACAATTATGTGTGGTGCCAGGTGGGCACTAGATTTATGGGAGGGGTCACTTCATAAGTTATATAAATGTGTAACTACTATGCTGTATGCCAGAAACTAATATAATATTGAGTTTCATCTGTAATTGGGGAAAAAAAGAAAAGAAAAAAACCTGGTAAGTAGAAGGCTGGGAAACAGGAAGGAATGGGGCAGGAGAAGACTAGTGACTACATGGGCAAACCAAAATCAGCAGCGCGTGCCTTACATACTTGTCAGCAGAAAGAGGGAACGGAGCAAGAAGCAAACACGAAACGTAACCTTGAGGTTGGTCACCTAATTGGCTCATTCATCTGCATTTTGGACTAAAATGGACACGGTTTGGACCTGACTGCAGGCAGGTTTCTGGATGCACATTATGCTCTGAAAGTCCGAGCGCCTAATTTGTGGGTCTGAGAGGCTGCAGTGAGATCGGGGTCATTGTCCTGCTTTCTCAGCCTTTTCCACTGCCCAGCAAAGCCCTGGAGACATGAAGTGTCCCTGCCACCATTTTTGAGAGACTTGGGAACCACATGCAGTACTGGGTCCCAGCGCCCTCGGACTCCGGGCTGGCATCAGTGGTGTCCTCATAGGTGACAGCTCCCCATTAATCAATTCAAAAACTTTCTGGGGAGTCATTCTGGAAGACTAACCGGAGTCCACACCCTAAGTGCTGCCACAGCTTTGTAAGCAACCAGTTTCCTGTGTTGAAGTCATCCTTCCTTAAAATGCCCCCGGTTATTGTTTTCTCCAATGTACTGTGATTGAAAGAGTAAGAAAGGAGACGGAATCACAGGAAAAGTTGAACAAACAGAAAAGAAGGCAGAAACAAACTCAACCTTAGTAAGTAACCCAAAAAAGTAAAGGGAGTTACATTTGCCAATTTTTTTTTTTTTTTTAATTCTCACCCAAGGATATTTTTTCCATTGCTTTTTCAGAAAGAGTGGAAGGGAGAGAGAGAAACATCGATGTCAGACAGACACATCTTAGGTTGCCTCCCGCACATGCCCTGACCAGGGCAGGGATGGAGCCTGCAATCGAGGTACGTGCCCTTGGCTGAAATTGAACCCAGGACCCTTCAGTCCACTGTCCAACGCTCTAAACACTGGGACAAACTAGCCAGGGCATTTTTGCCAATTTATAAAACAGTTGGTTAAATTGGATATATTGCAAAATTCAATCTGTGTTTTCATAAGATCAGACATGAGACATAGAAAATAAATATTAAAAGAAAATATATGGCAAAAATAGACCAGGTAAATACTAACTAAAGTGAAACTGAATTGCTGTATTAATCAGACAAAGTAGAAATTACTCAAAGAACACAAAGAGAAATTAAAGTTTAAAAATAACACCAGTAATAAAAATTATGTTAAATTCATCAATAAAGTTTCAGTCTTCCCTGCAGTTAATAAACGCCTTCATCAGATATAAAATGAAAATATAGAGAACTTCCAGTAGAAAAAGAAATCCACTATTATAGAAGGAGATTTCTCCCCTCTTTCAATTGTCAATGAATTAGTAAGGAGAATAAGAGTTTGAGCACTCCAATAATTGGGGTTTTCTAATCCTTAATGTCTTTAGGTAAAAATTAAGTAAATTTAAGTAAAAATTTAAGTAAGCCTTTTAAATTAATAAATAAATTAGAAATTGAGTTAAAAATTACATAGTTTTTTTGTTAATTTACCTTATTCAAGCTCTTATAATGTAGATGCAAGTGCCAGTTTCCAACCCCAACACACACATCTTAGCTTCTCCTGTACCAGAAATCTTAGTTCTAGGTCTTGGATATTATGGGTGCAAGAAGCTCCAGATGTGAATCACTTAATACCCCGATGAAAACATTTTATTCATTCATTTAGTTTAACAAAGCCCACTGGAAAGGTGTGGGCTGGACTACAAACCTGTGACTTTGCCCAAGGTGAGTGACCTTACAGCCCTGAACTCCACTTCTGGGGAGAAGTTATAGCTGAGCCGGAGCTGCTCATCCACCTGCAGGGAAACAGAAACAAGGCACATCAACAAAGTGCACGCAAAGGCGTGAGACGCCTCCTCTGAAAATAGCCCAGAACACACAGAGCACAGCCCTCTCTGGGCTTCCCCCGGGGAGATGAGAAATGCCTCATTAATTCTCCCACAATGCGCGCAAAACACCCCTTTCTTTCTTCTTGGCTGTCACACAAGTCTTCTCCCTGGGAAATTATGTACAGCTTTTACAGGTATTTATCTACCCACTGAGATTTTCTCAACAAATTCTTTGCTGCAAACAATCAAGCAAATAAAACCTCCTTAGAAGCTAGGCGCATGCTGTGCAGGGTTAGCATAGAAGGGAAAACAGGCACTCACTCCCCATCTCCCCCCTCCTCCCCGCTTTGTCCTGAGAGCCATCACTGTTCCCTTTACTACATTAATTCTGACCTTGTCTCATTCAGGTGTGGACACTGGCGCATTTTCTTGAGCAAATATCTCAGTTTGACAAAAGTCTGATCCTGGGGAAGAGAGGCTAGTTGGATGGTTGCTACCTATATGAACCCTTCCTCAGAGGTGTAAGCAAAAGTCGCTCCTGGGATTCTTCAGGACTTTGTTGCTAGGATCATTTTTAGGAAACCCTCCCCAACTCAGCCACTGCTAACTCAGTTCCATCTCGTTACCCTCCTCCTCTTTCTAAGGCGGCATCCCCCCATCTGTTTCACCTTTTTCAGTCTAGTCAAACCCTACCAGTTTCCTTCAGACTCTAAATATATGATGATATCCCTGGAAAGGATTCTCAGTATCTTAAAGTTTACCTGTAAGAAGGAAAACCTAAGATGCTTTTATCTGGGTGCCTGGCCCTGGCTCCCCTGGGGCAGTGGCTGATCAGACTAATAACCATTTTTGCAGCTCCCACTGCCACGACTTTCCCTCTGCACCAGCTTTCCACGTAGTGAGAAAGTCACGGGCTGTGACTTGTGTGTGTTGTTATATGCTTTATTACACCCCCATTTATGGAATTAGGCTGTAGTTATATTTGTTATTTATTGAACACTCATTATAAGAGACACAGTACTAAGGCATCTTTCAAAATGCATTCTTCTTTAGAACATTATGAAATAAGCAGTATCATCCCTGTTTCACAGACTGGGAATGGATACCATCCGGAGATCAACAGTGTCACGGAGCAGGCCCCGGTCACGCGGCCGCCCACACGCACTGTGGATTTGCTTTACCCTCCACACCTCTCTAGGTATTTGAGCAACTTTTAGACATTCACTGTGAGTTTTTATTTCTAAATTTCTACAATATTAGTTAACAAATATTTGAGTACCTCCTGTGTGCCAGACACTGTTTTAAGTGCTCCCAGAGTCCACCCCCTCCAGGAAGCTTTCCTTGATACCTCGCTTAGTTGAATTGTTCCTCTTTTGTCTAATGGTGCCTTTTTCTGCTCTAACCTTGCATTATGCTGCATCATAATGATCCACCTCTCTCCTCTCTCTCTCTTCTCCCTTCCCCACGAAACTATTGGCTTTATAAGAATACGGATATCTCATCAACACATGTTTTCTAAATGGCTTACTACAAAAAACAGGCAAAAGAATTCCTAGGACAGGTTTGCTGAGTGGTTAAAGAAACACCCTGTATTGATTCCCTTTCTGTCTTGTGGGCTATGAAGACAGAGTTTGCCACACCCCCAGGAGGCCTCGGCTGCCCTGGAGGTCCCACTCCCAGGATGTTTAACACTCAGGGATTCAGGCTGCCCCGCAGGAGTTTCCTCCCTGTGCTCCCTCAGAGCCCTACCGGCCTTGCCTGTCCTCTGAAACTGCCCTTCCAGCCGGGTACAGGGGTGATTTGTTGTACAGGTTGGGGGGAGGCTAAAGTGAGCGGGAATTTCCTGCTGAGTGGAAAGCAGAAGAATTCAGAAAAATAAAGGTTTAGCTGAGATTCCTCTGGCTTCTGCCCTCGCCCCCTCCCCAGGCTCCACAAGGTCAGCTTCCTGTGGAGACAATCCCCTGGGCATTGACAGGCCCTGCTCAAATGTGACACATGGAAGAGCTAACTGTCCAAATATACAGTCATTCCTGTCCTGCTGCTCTGCTTGTGGGAACTTACCAGGTGACTAAGGACAGAGAGAGGGAGTAAGTGGCAATTAAAGGGTTTTTAGAAAAATAAGGATTTGTAGGTGTTTGGAGAGGAAGGTAGGATGCCTCAAAGGAGATTTGAGGCTACTGATGGAGTACAGATAGCTGGGAGATGGTCCGGACGTAACATGGGATGGTGGCACCTCAGCACTGGTTCAGGTACTGAGTTACCAGTTTGAAAATTTTAGCAAATGCATAAGGCAAAAGCAGTAAAAAAGGGGGAGTGCCACAAATATTTTATTTTTTGGCATTGATTGATTGATTGATTTTTTTAGAGACAGAGGAAGAGAAGGAAAGAGAGAGAGAGAAACATGGGTGTGAGAGAGAAACATCAACATTGATTGGTTGTCTCCAGCACACGCCCCGACCAAGGACAGAACGGGCAACCTGAGTATGTGCCCTGACCAGGAATGGGACCCGTCACCTTTGGTGCAGGGGACGGTGCTCCCACCAGCAGGACCACACTGGCCAGTGAATATATTTATTCCTAGGACTTCTATAGGCTGTCCCCCGAGAAGTACACACTACTAAAAGCTGATAGGTTAATGGATGTTTCTTTCCTTTCAAATTTAACTCATTGGAATTAATTGTTAGTAGTGTGCATACATTTTAGGGGATACCTTGTGTATGTGTGACATGGGCTAGGCCATCATTGTAGTATTCAGTGGGAGGTGCATCACTATGTTAGGCTTTTTAAGTTTTACTTTATGGTTTACTATTTTCTTATTATTAATTACAACTAGTGAGGCAGTGACAGTGAAGAACCACTGTCCTTCAGGCCTTTGGATGGCTGAAGGCTGTCAACAGTCCAAGAAGCATGACTAATCTCAGAATCTGGGATCCAGTCACTAGTTGAGATGGGGAAGGGAGGAAAACACCCCAGATTCCAGGCCTTATGCTTGGTTCCCTAGCTCTGCTCTTTCATATGATCTTTACGAGAACAGACTGAGCTCAGTTCCATTTGCAAACCCCCCTTTTTTGGACAGGTAAGTATGCTGAGGCTCAGAAAGGTGAGTAACTGGCCCAAGACACATGTGTAAGTAAGGGAGCATGGATTCACACCCAGGCCTGTTGCACCCTGGGGATGCCTCTCTTGACCCTGAGATCTTCATCTCTCAAAGGAAGTAATTAGCTACTTGGTTTCAAAAAATGTTTGACACTTCCTTTATTCAGTTTTTCATTGTTCTGGCATTTTGCAAATGGGCTTAATCTGTTTAATGTCATAAGTTCATTTAATTAATTTATTATTTATTTATTTATTTATTTATATTTCATTTTTTTATTTTTTGGACATTTTTCTTACTTCAAGTGCTGACCAAAACTCAAGAAAAGGTAAGTGTATCTACCCATAGTTTTGTTCTTTCTTCCTGGGTTTCCAAGATTCTTTTTTATCATTTCTGTTTCAGAAACTTCCTCTAGTCATTCTTTTAGTATAGATCTGCTGGTGACAAATTCCCTTCAATTTTCTTTGTTTGGCAAAATACTTTATTTCCTATTAATTTCTGAAGCATAATTTTGCCAGATATAGAATCTGGGATTGACAGTTTTTGTTTTTTTTTTCCTTTAAGCACTTAAATCATGGCCTCCTTGATTTCTAATGAGGCATCTGCTGTTATTAGAATTGCTTCTCCCTTATAGATGAGGTTTTCATTTCTCTCTTGCTGTGTTTAAGATTTTTTTCTTTGTTATTAGTTTTCAGAAGTTTGATTGTACTCATAAGTGCATTTTAAATAGGGGCATTCAAGTTCACCTTCTCAACCAAGGCATTTTTCCAGGCACCTGTGTCTTAAAAAACACTAACCCCATGACAATTCTCAGATCATTACCAGGAGTTCTTGCTTCTGGCTACAGACCCAGCCCCAAGGTCTTCTTCTTATCATCTGAGAGAAAAGAGGGGAGGGGCGACTCCGGACTCCAGGCCTGGGGATGGGAGAATCTGCTCTGAGTGCTGGTGCCTCCGGCTGGCTGCACAGAGCGGGGGTTGCCTGCCCCTCTCACTCACAGGCTCTGAGTGCTGCCGGAGACCCGCTCCACGGGCCTGGGGAATGGAGGAGCAGGCGAAGCTGTCCTTTCTGTTTTAACTGAACAACTTTTTCTAAGTGGGGAGGAAGGAGAGGAGGTTGAGCGAGAAAGGAGGGGGCCAGGGGGGCAAGTGTGTTATGTTACTGGGTTAACAAACAATTCTCTCTGCTCCCTTCAGTGCTTTGGAAATTGTCTGTCCTCAACCACCGTGTGCTTATTGTCACCTTATTAATTCACTGGTGGGAATGCTTTAGAGGTAGGAGAAGAGGAAACACCTTTTATTATTTTCTCAATGCCCTGTTTGTGTCTTTCATTTGTGGAAAAGAAGTCAGGAAACATACAGAGGAGGAAAAAGGCGTCTTGTATACAAATGCGCACCAGGACCCATCCCAGATGCCCCTCAGGACCTTAGTCAAAACATCTTCAAACAGGAACTCATCATTCCCACCCCTCTCCTCCTTCAACCTGGCCTAGACTCAAATTTCCTCCTAAGATTTTCCCTCTTATTTAAAGAGTAAATGTTAGAGGTAAGCACATTAAGTTATAATCACTCAGGGATTGTTATTTGTATTATATATTTGACAATTCATCCTGAACTTCCACCCAATCAAGAAAACCAACAGTCCACCTAGACTTCACTCATGGCCCATGTCCACACACCCATGGCCTTAGAAGGACAGAAGCCTTTCATGGACTCTGGAAGTAAAAGGAGGCCTGAGTGGGTACAAGGAGTTAGGGCAAAAATTGTAACAGGTGAGGTAGCAAGGGTGCTGGGTCATGGAGAGCCTCTTAGGCCACTGCAAGGTCTTTGGCTTTGGACAGAAGAGTACCACAATGTGTCCAATCTTTAACAGAATCACTCTGGCTATTGTGTTGAGAATAAACTTCAGAGAAACAAACAAAAATAAAGAAGCAGGGGTCCTTCCGTTAAAGGGCACCTATAACCTATAATAATCAAGGAAAGGATGAGAGTGGCTTGGAGCAGAGTAGAAGCTGTTGATCAACAGGATGTCGCATGTGAGAAAATGAGAGGAATCAGAGATGAAACCACAATTTAACATTGAGCAACTGCAAGAGTGGAGTAGCCTTAATTGAGATGGGAGAGGTCATGGAGAGTGGTGGGTATTTGGAGGAAGATTCTTAGCAACTCAGTTTTAATAGGTTACATTCAAGATATCTAAGTGAATCCACGTAGATATGTCAAGGAGGCAGTTGGATATATAGGTCCGGAATTCAGGGAAAGGACTAGTGTAGAGATACATTTGGGATTAATTCATCAGCGCACACATAGCATTTAAATATATGAGATCAGGTAGGTGAAATTAGCTACAGAATGAGTCCAGATAAGAAAGAGGGGACTCTGAAGATGGAGTCCTGGGAGCTTCCAATGGTTAGAATTTAGAAGTTAAAGGGGGACCCACCAAAGAAATTAGAGACAGGAGGAAACACCAGGTGAAAGCCTGGCCTCCAAGCCTGATGAAAAACATCCCAAGAGCAGACAACAGGTGCTGTATCAAATGCTGATGAGAAGATGAATAAGGAAAGACCAGTGGATTTTGCAAGATAAGGCCATTGGTGTCTTGAGAAATATTATTTTGCTGTAGCACAGGGAGAAAAATCATTTGTGTGGGTTTAGGAAATAGGAAAGGGAAATTCAGAGACCAAGCATATAAACAATATCTCCATGGATTTGAGCAATAAACTACAAGAGAAAATGAGGCAGTATATAAAGTCAGATAAGAGGATAGACATTTTCCTTCCCAGCCCCAGAGGAAGATTTTTAGTGTTTTGTTGTTTTTGTTGTTTATTATTTATGTAATATTTACATTATTTTATGCTTTGGGAAGCCATCCAATAGAACTGGAAAATGTTGAAAAGAGAAGGGAAAGGGATAATGCTGGAAGAATGTTTTTGAGTAAGTATGAAATTTGGCCCACGAGTGGTGGGTCAGGCCTTAGCTAGGGCCATTCATCTTTATATTCAACAACAGGACACAGAATGAGCACAAAGACACAGATGCAGGTAGGTGAGTAAATGTGGTGGTGAGAATATGTGGATATTGTCTTCTGAACGCTAAATTTTCTCACAAGAAAGAAGAAAAAAGTCATCTGCTGAGAGTAAATATGCAGTTAAGATTGTTGGTGGTATAAGGATAAATGTGGAGCCTTAAAATTATCACCTAGGGGATCAAGAAAGTGGATGGATTAAAAAAAATAAGGGGTGACTGCTGGTAAGATTTAAGGGCTAACTTCAGGTCATGATTCTAAAAAAGATTATGTGGACTCTGCCAGTTATCTATTGTGATGTGCCATCGTCTCCTGCCTCCTCTTTACACAAAGAATTTTGCACTGGAATTCTATGGAGTGCCTGCCACATACTATACTCTCCTAAACAGCTTTGCAAATGCTCACATGGATCACCTGCCTGAGCACTTTGCTCTCTCTTCTCCACCTAGCAATTCATAATCACCTTCAAGACTCCATTTAGTCCTAACTTCACCCAGAAATTTGGTACTGATGCCCAGTGCCTGCCTCCATGCTCTCATTTTACCTGGGCACACTTCGGTCTTAGCCCTTGCCAGCCTCTCACGATTTCCTCTTTACCCGTATGTCTTCCCATTCATTATGCTACAGTTCAGGAGTTATAAACTTAAGCAGGCATCAGAATCACCTGCTGACTCCCTTGCAAAGAAGTTTCTGATTAAGTTGGTCTGTTGTGGGGCCCACGAATTTGCTTTTCTAACAAGGCCCCAGGTAATGCTGATGCTGGTGGAAAGGGAGCAGCACACTTTGAGAACCACTATGCAATATTTTCAAAGACTGGGGCCAAATGTGGTTCATTTCTATCTCCAGAACTTGGTTCCACACTTAGCTCGGGATAGTAGCTCAAAAAAGTCTTATTGAGCATCCAGGGCATGTCTGGCTGAATGAAAAAAGGAAAATAATTTACCTGAATGGCAAGCTCTCTTCCCTCTCGGTTAATCTTCAAGTGGTGCATCCTTCTATTGGCAAAGTTCTCTACTTCAATGGTGAACACATGGGTTTCCTCCTTACTCAGCTGATAGTGAACTTGTAAGCTTCCTTGAAAAGTAAATGTTAAAAATTAGAATTAAAAATAAGACCCATAAAGTGTAAAAGCATGATTAAATTGTATTTTAATTGATCATTGTTATTCAATTAAATTGAAAATTTAAATTAAATCAAAGGAATCCATGTTTTAATTCTTTTATCATTTAAATTTTAAAAGATATGTTATTATTGTAGTATTTGGGCCCATAAAGAAATCTCTTAGTATAGCTGCAAAATTAAAGTGTGTGTGTGTGTCTAGGGAGGGATGTTATCAGAAACCAAAATATCAGTTTATAAAATAAAACAACCAGTCTATTTTGTAATTGGATTGTGAAAACTTTAATACGATAAAACATTGTTCCACTCTTTCTTTAATTCCTACCATATCCTATAACTCCTTATCTTTCTAATTGTCTTCATGAAATTTCAGAAAATATAATGTGAAGTAACCTAAGGCAGAAGAAAATATAATTTTGGGTTATAAGGCCATTACCTAACAGCCAGATAAGAGGAGAAGCTTCCTACAGTCAATCCTGGCTTTCCTGTTTGTTCTCTCCTTTTGAGAGAACAAACCATCAGAAATGTCCATCAGAAATGTCCAAATATTAATATTTTGGTTATTTTATCATTTAAGTAATTAATAATAGCTCTCTATCATTAGCATATTTGGTACTAATAGGAGTTGGGCAAGGGGGGGCGGTTGTGCAGATGTGTAGACATTTGGCAAAGGGACCCTGGCTGCCTATCCTAAAGAAAACTTAAGGACCTATCTTGTGCGCTAGTTGTGGTTGGGTGGCATGCTCCTCAGGCTTCTTTTAATTTTAAGAATATGGGTGTTTTAATATTTAATTCAATCAAATAAACTTAATTAGCATATGATAATTATATATGAGACATAATTATAAGTATCACATTCCTTGAGGGAATTTGGAGTCTTTTATGATCCCACACTTTGGCTCATGAGTACACACATTCATATTCTGTATTTATTTGTCCATTTTAGAAATCACTTCCATTTTATACATATCTTTCTAATACCTGCCTCACAACCATTCATTTTAGATGTCAGTAATCTCAACAGGGACCCTGTTAAAGAATTCTGAAGCTTCCTTAACATCTCAATTTATGTCAAAAACACCTCAGTCAAGCAAATAAATACATAAATCAAATATTAACAGGCATAAAGGGAGATATTGACAGTAACACAATAATTGTAAGGTGTTTTAAAACCCCACTCACATCAATGAATAGATCATCCAGGCAGAATAGCAACAAGGAAACAGTGGCCTTAGCAACACATTAGAACTGATGGACTTAACACATATCTACAGAATATTATACCCTAAATCAGCAGAATGTACATTCTTTTCAAGTGTATCTGCAACATTTTCCAGAATATACCACATGGTAGGCCAGAAAACAAGTGCCAATAATTTTAAGAATATTGAAATCATATCATACATCTTCTTCATTATTGATGGTAAAAAAACACCCCATAAATCAATTATAATAATAAAATTGAAAAACACCACAAACACAAGGAAGCCAAACAACATATTATTAAACATCAATGGGTTAATAAAGTAATCAAGCAGAAACAAAAAATATTTTAAGACAAATGAAAATGGAAAAACAGTGATCCAAAATCTTTGGGACACAACAAAAGCAGTTAAAAGAAGGAAATTCATGGTGCTATAGGCCTACATCAAGAAACAAGAAAAATCTCAAATAAATAATCTAACCTTTACACATAAAGTAACTAGAAAATGAAGAACTGACAAAGTCCAAAGTGAGTAGAAGGAAGGAAATAAAGATCAGGGCATAAATAAATAAAATAGGGATAAAAAATCAATAGAAAAGATAAAAAACCTAAGAGCTAGTTTGTTGAAAAGATAAACAAATGGATAAAACTTTAGCCAGTCTTATAAGGAAATAAAAGAGAGAGAGGGCCCAAATAAAATCAGAAATGAATGAGAAGTAATAACTAACAACACAGAAATACAAAGTATTGTAAAAGAATATTATGCACAAGTATACATCAACAAATTGGACAAGAAAAAATGAATAATATCCTAAAAACATGTAATCTTCTAAGACTGAATCAGTAAGAAACAGAAAACCTGATCCAACCTATTACTATAAAAAGAAAAATGAATCAGTAATCAAAAAAATCAAAAACATTCAACAAACTAAAGTCTAGGACCAGACAGCTTCACAGGTGAATTCAACAAAACATTCAAAAAACAGTTAATTGCTAGCCTCCTCAAATTATTAAAAAAAAAACAAATAAGAGATGCAAATTAAAACCACAATGAGGTAGCACTTCACACCTGTCAGAAAGGCTCCATCAGCAAATCAACAAACGACATGTGCTGGCGAGGGTGTGGGGAAAAGGGCACCCTAGTACACTGCTGGTGGGAATGCAGACTGGTGCAGCCTGTATGGAGTTTCCTCCAAAGATTAAAAACTGACTTGCTATTTGACCCAGTGATCCCACTTCTAGGAATATATCCTAAAGAACCCGAAACACCAATTATAAAGAACTTATGCACCCCTATGTTTATAGCAGCCCAATTTACAATAGCTAAGATCTGGAAGGAAACAGCCCAAGTGCCCATCAATAGATGAGTGGATAAAAAAGTCGTGGCATGTTTATACCATGGAATATTATGCAGCTGTAAAAAAGAAAGACTTTTATCCTTTGGCACAGTATGGAGGGAACTAGAAAGTATTATGCTAAGTGAAATAAGCCAATCAGAGAAAGACAAATATCACATGATCTCACTTATATGTGGAATATAATAAACAAAATAAACTCATGAACAAAATGGATCCAGAGACATAGAAGCATGGAACAGACTGAGGGATCTCAGAGGGAAGGTGGGAAGGGTGAGACTGGCTGGGGAGAGATTAATCAAAGAACTTATATGTTTCTAAGCATAACCCATGGACACAGACACGTGGGGTGGATGTGGGGTGGAGGGGATCAATAGGGATAAAAAGGGGGCATCTGTAATATTTTCAACAATAAAGATAAATAAATTTAAAAATAAAAAAGAAGCATAACGGACATAACAAAGTAAAAAAGACAAAAAAACAAAAACAAATAAGAAAGGCTTTCAAACTCATTCTATGATTCCAATGTTACCCTGATACCAAACCAGACAAAGATCCTACTAAATTAGAATATTATATGCCAATATTTCTAATAGAGATAGAAGCAAAAATTCTGAACAAAATATTAGCAACACAAATAGAGCAATACATTAAAGAGGCTGCAACATAGTCAAGTGTGATTTATTCTAGGAATTACAGATGCTTCAATATCCATAAATTAATCAATGTGATATACCATACAAACAACATAAAGGGGAAAAATCATGACCATCTTAAAAGATTCAGAAAAGCATTTGCCAAAATTCAACATTCTTTTTTATTATAAAATACTCAACAAAGTGGATATAGAAGGGACATAGGAAAGCCCATATATGACAAGCCCACAACTAACATAATACTCAATGGCAAAAAGCTGAAAGCTTTTTCTCTAAGATCAGGAATAAGATAAGCATGTGTACTCTCATTACCCTTATTCAACATAATATTGGAAGTCAGAGCCGAGACAATCAGACAAGAAAAAGAAATAAAATGATTTAAATAGGAAATAAAGGGAATAAAAGTCTCACTATTTGCCGATGAAATGAAACTATATATTGAAAACCCTAAACATCCCAATAACAATTATTAGAACTAATAACTGAATAAAATAAAGTTACAGGATACTAAATTAACATTCAGATTTCTATTGTTTTCTATACAAAAATAATGAGTTATCAGTAAGAAAAAATAAGAAAACAACCCCATTTACAATTGAATAAAAAACAGTAAAATACCTAGAAATAAATCAAAGAAACTAAAGACTTGTGCTCTGCAACTATAAGATAGTAATGAAAGAAAGTTAACAAGACACAAATGAATGAAAAGCTATACTGTGCTCATGTACTCAAAGAATTCACATTGTTAAATTGTCCATGCTACTCAAAGCAACCTACCAATTCAACACAATACCTATTAAAATACCAATGACATTTTCCACTAAAGACCCAGGATAGCCAAAGAAATCTTGGGAAAAAAGAACAAAGTTGGATGTATCAGGCTCCCTGATTTCAAACTACATTACAAAACTATAAAAATCAAATTAGTATAGTATGGGCACAAAAACAGACATATAGATCAGTGGAGCTGAATAGACACCCCAGAAATAAGCCTAAGATTATATGGTTAACTAATCTACGACAAAGAAGGCAATAATAGACAAGACAGTCTCTTCAATAAATGAGGTTATGAAAACTAGACAGATATATGTAAAAAAGTGAAACTAGACCATTTTCTTATACCATATACAAAAATAAACTCAAAACAAATGAAAGACTTAAATGCAGTAGCTGAAACTATACAACTCCTAGAAGAAAACCAAGGCAGTAAACTCCTGACATCCTTCTTAGCAATATTTACTTTTTAATATGTCTCCTTGGGCAAAGGCAACAAAAGCAAAAACAAGTGGAACTACAACAAACTAAAAAAAACCTTTTGCACAGTGAAGAAAACCGTCAATAAAATGTAAAGGCCACTTACGGACTGGGAATAGAACATTTGCAAATTATATATCTGGTAAGAAGTTACGTTACAAAATATATAAAGGACTCATACAACTCAATGTCAAAAAACAAACAATCCATTTAAAAAATAAGCAGAGGACCTGAATAGACATTTCTCCAAACAAGATACAGAGACGGCCAACAGACGCATGAAAAAATATTCAGCATTACTAATTATAAGGGACATGCAAATCAGAACCATGGGATATTTCACACCTGATAGAATGGCTATTATCACAAAGAAAAAAATAACAAATGTTGTCACTGATGTGGAGAAAAGGGAACCCTACTGCACTGTTGGGGGATTGCAAATCAGTGCAGCCACTATGGGAAAGAGTGTGGTGTTTCCTCAAAAAAATTAAAAATAGAGTTACCATACATCCCAGCAATTCCACTTCTGGGTATTTATCCTAAGAAAACAAAAATAATAATTTGAAAAAATATATGCACCCCTGTGTTCACTGAAGTGTTATTTACAGAAGCCAAGATATGAAATCAACCTAGATATCCATTGTAGATGAACAGATAAAAATGTGGTTTATACAAAGGATGGAATATGACTCAGCCCTAAAATAGAATGGATTCTTGCCATTTGCAATAGCAGGGATGACCTGGAGAGTATTATGTTAAGTGAAATGAGTTGGACAGAGAAAGGCAAAGAATGTATGATTTCACTTATATGTGAAATCTAAAAACAAAACAAATGAAAAAATCAAAATTAAACAGAGACAAACTCATAGAACAAATTGATGGTTGCCAGAGAGGAAGGGGCAGGAGTGGATCAGGAAGGAGGAAAAGCATAAAGAAGTACAAGCTTCCAGGTACAAAGTCAGTCGTTGGGATGTAACATTCAGCACAGAAAATAGTCAATGACATCATAAGAACTATGGTGACAGATGGTTATTAGACTCATTGCAGTGATCACTTTGTAAAGTACAAAAATGTTGAATCACTATGTTGTACACCTGAAGCTGATATAATAATTTGTCAACTATAATTAAAAATAAATTAATTAAAATATAAAACATCCCAACCAGTTATTTTACAGACCAACAAATATTTATCTCATTTTCTTAGATGTTTTATGCAATAATGCCTCCTAGAATTCCCCAATGTGATATCCTGAAACATTTCCCTAACCCATTCTCATATAACTCATAGGAATGAAAAACCCAACGCATAACTTTGAAAAATAAGTTTGCGCCCTGGCTGTTTTTGCTCAGTGGTCAAAGCTTTGGCTGTGCACTGAAGGGTTGTCAATTCCTGGTGAAGAGCATGTAACGGGTTGCAGGTTTGATCCCTGGCTCTGGTCAGGGCTCAAGTGGGAGGCAACCAATTGATGTGTCTCTCTCACATCTAAGTTTCTCTCTCTCTCTCCTCCCCTCCCTCCTTCTTTGCAACTCTCTCTAAAAATCAGTGGAAAAATATTTTTGGGCGAAGATTAACAACAAAAACATTAAGTTTGACACCACTAAAATTTCAGTCTGCTATGAAGCACTGGGCTGAGATATAGTGTGGGCTCCGGGACAGAGGCTAATTAGCCACCCTTCCCAGGCATCTTCTTCATCTGCTTAGTCAGTGAAGTAAGGGGCAATTCTCTCCTTCCAGGGCGTCCTCTGGTGATGCCATCAAGTTCTTGGAGGACGCTGTCCTGTCTGCTGGCCTCAGGGTCTCCTGCCTCCCCCTGCTGTCAGGCCTTGCTCTGCCCCCGCTATAAGCTTTCTCTGCATGCTTCAATTTTCCCCTAGAGTTTCCTGTCCCCATCTTTCCTTATGTGTTTAACAAAATGGTAAATATCGCAAGTTTATAGTCCCATAGACAATTGACTGAGAGAAGGCACTGTCTATGAATCTAATAAACCAAAATATAGGCAATTCTGACCAGGAGTTCACTACAGTTTATCCAAGGCACTATCATGCCTCCTCTCCTATGTGGCCTCAATTCTTTTTTTATGTTAGTATATATTAGAGAGAGCATATCTCTTTGTGTGTGTACAGATAGACTGAGGTAAAATGTTCACAATGTGGAGATTAGAAATGAAATTGATTTGAGCCCCACTTAGGGCTTTTCCAAACATTATTCTAGAATAAACATAGATGTAATGGAATGACCTTTTGTCACCAGCAAATACTCTGTAAAAATGTTAACAGATCTGATTAAGATTGGAGCACTCTAGTGGTATCAGGCTTAACGTTTTTTAGGTCTTCAGGCAAAATCTATGCATGTTTTACTTTTTAGAATTAGATCATAGGTAATTTCAATGTCACTTTTTTAAGTGGGAAGGGAATTTATTATTATTATAAAAAATATTTAAACCAATGATGAATCTATTTTAAATCAAACATGGGGGAGTCATATTCTGCTAAACTTTTTATGGACAAAGTTACAGTCTGGTGGCTGACATCATGCTTGAGTTTCTGCTATGACTCCACTTCATCAGAATATATTTGTTTTCATTTCCTGTGTTTTACAAGTTAATAAACATAGGTGCAGGGAGATAAATAATTTTTCAGTATTCATAGTGAGTGGTGGACTCATTTAGAAACTAAATCTAGCTGTCTCCAAGAAACATGGATTTCCCATGGACCACAATGACCCCACGTGATCAGCTCAGCCTACAATGCTCTTCCACTCTAAACTTTCTAATCAAACTTCCTTCTGCCCACTCTCCAAAGTTCATTGTAAGGTCACCTCTTCCAGGAAGCCTTTCCTGGCTTCTCCAAGGTGCCCTCTTCTGCTCCTATAGACACTGTGCTCGCCCCTATCCAAGCATGTACTGGGTCATATTGTCTATTTACTTGCCTGTCCCTCACACAATCTGTTAACTCCTTGGGAATCTGTACATACCTCATTTATCTGTAGATTTCCAGTGCCTGGTCCATCATAAATATTCGGTAAAATTGAAAGGGAGGAAATAAGGAAGGAAAGGAGAAGGAGAGAAAAGGAGGGAGGCATGGAAGGGAGGGAGGGAGGGAGGGAGGGAGGGAGGAAGGAAGGAAGGAAGGAAGGAAGGAAGGAAGGAAGGAAGGAAGGAAGGAAGGAAGGAGAAAAGAAGGGAGGGAGGAAGAAAGGGAGACCCAAAAATATTCAGTGGAACTTAGAAAAAATTTAATTCTAAAAAAATAACTTCTTTGAAATAGTATTAATAAAGGTGATCCTTATTCTCTTTTATTAATTTTTGTTTTCTTGATTTGAGAGAGAGAGGAAGGGAGAGAGAGAGAGAGAAACACTTGATGTGTTTTCCACTTATTTAGGCATCATTGGTTGATACTTGTATGTGCCCTGACCTGGGATCAAACTGCAACCTTGGCGTATCTGGACGATGCTCTAAGGAACCGAACTACCCAGCCAGGTGCTACTTATTCTCAGTATGTCCTGAGACCAAGGACTTATTCATAGATATTGTTTCACCCTGGAGTTTATTGACCTGGACTTGGAGCAACACCTGTTTGGAAAATCCCAAGTGACATGCCAAACACCTGGATAAGTCCTGGAGGCCCCACCTGGAATTGAGTGGTGTCTACACTGGTTTGCCCTCCTTCCTACCTGCATCTAAGGCCATGATGTCTCAGGGAATTTATTCAGGTTTTCAATCCTTCACACTACCTTGAACCTTCTGCTTCTTGCTAATGTTTAGGGTTCCATCTCTTTTCCGTGCATCTGGATTTTCCGTATATACCTACCCCAATGGTTCTCAAGCTGTTTTCAATTTAGAGCACTTTATTCAAATAAAATATACAGTGATGGCTATTACAGAAAACAGAAAAACGTGGAGCTGCTCGAGTTGAAGTAGGAGCGAGGAACTCTAGGCTGCCAGTGCCATTGTCCCCTGTGCTCTCTCCACCTCACAAGCTCAGCTGTCCAACAGAATTTGTTGCTCTCCCAGCAGCAGAGCATAAATTCTTGCCCCTTCAAAGGGACAACTCAGACTATTCAAATTTGGTCACATGGGCAACTAGACAATTTCTTGGATATATGGCCATGGCCCATAGAGCAGTTCCTCTCTGCAGTCCTGACCCTTGGGCATCCATACTCCAAATGTCTGGAGGTGAAAAATGATAGGCTTATTATTGGATTTGTCTAGGCTTCCAGTTGACCAGTGCTAGAATCTGTATACATCTATGTAGATCTAACTGGCTTCAGGATAAAGAAAAGTCATGCTTTCTTGAGAGAAGTCAGAACTATTTTTACCTATCTTTTTTTTAATGACAGGAATTTATCTCCTTAAGTTCTGGGGGCCAGACATTCAAAATGTTCTCTGGAAGGCTCCAGGCTAGTATCCTTTCCTGCCTCTTCATAGCTTCTGGTCTGAAATCCTTGGCATAGTTGGCTTGTGGATGCACATTTCCAATGTCCTCCTTTGTCCTCATATGGCCTTTTCCCTGTGTGTCTCTGTTGGACCTATTTTCAAAGATGCTCTAATACTAAATAAAGAATAGCCATGTACCTCTTAGCAATAGATTTTACTGTTTACATCTTGCTTGTCAATCACCTTCTCATGAGAATGGGAAAATTATTGAAAAGAATCTCAGGATTGAAAAGGTCAGTTATTACCTAGTGTCTTAAGGTGGTTCGTATGGTAAAAATTTGTGCATCTCAGTTGTTCAAGAACATCATTTTGTTTTGTTCTGTTTTACTTGGGCCCACTTTCTTAACATTTCTGCTTTAATCTGTCTTGTGCACTACCATTAGTGTATTTTTACACGTATTTGGCCATATGACTCTGGTACTTAAAAAATTCCGAGGCTTTCTAATTCTACATGCTACATTCCAGCCTCTTAGATTGACACACAAGGCTGTCTTCTTACCTTTTGAACTTTATCACACCCATATTGTTCATATATTAATTACACCTGAACACTCAGCATACCCTCAAATGATGTTCTTTATTGCCTCTGTGCCTGTTTGATTTTTTCCCCCCTCAGCTGGAAACAACCCTCTGCCTCCTTATCTGCCTGGCAAGCTGCTCCATTTGGTGCTGTAGTAATATCTTTAAGGAGTTATAACCTAGTTGAAGGAGACAAAGTAACGGCCATACTTGTCTGCTAATATATGCTTACCAGGTATTAGGCACTTAAATTGGTACAAGACATATTTTTATAAAGTCTTTAGATTAGGTAATGAAATTTCAGAGAGGTAAAAAGCTCCCCAATAATAATAATAATAATAGTGATAATATTCATAATGAAATAGGATTTAAAGCCAGGAACACAGAAATTTAAAGTATGTGCTCCTTCCACTATACCATGCTGCCTCCAAAGAGAGGTGTGGTCAGGTACATGACTGAGTAGGTGCCAAGCAAAGGGACTGTGGGTGATTTGATAGATAATGAGAAGATACATTGTGGGTTTGAAATGAGCGGATACCAGGGCCGAGGCACTAAGAGAGTGTGTTCAGAGACAAGCTTTATTGAAGGAAGGGAGGATAGCTGGGCAAAACAAGAACAAAAAGTGCTGTGCTTCTGCAGCCATGGAGCAAGAAGCAAAAGGATGGGCTGGCTTTCACCAGGCTCAAAGCAACGCCGGGGCCTGCAGTCCCGGCAAGATATTAGCAGATTTACACCCACCAACCTCCTCATTTTGAAAGACGGAAAAAACTAAGACCCTGCAAAGCAAGTGGGATTTGGGAGAGAGTGGACTGTCACATAGAGAAGGTTTGTACTAAAATGACAAAGAATCTGCACATTTTCTTGTAAAAAAGGATCCCCTAAAGGGCCTTAAATGCCTGTGTGACTGGGCTGATCTACACATAGGGAGACAATTTTGAAAAATTGGCCTGGGGCCCTGGCAGGGAGGCTCACTTGGTTGGAGAGTCATCCTGTACACCAAAAGGTTGCGGGTTCAATTGCCAGGAAGGATACATACCTAGGTTGAGGGTTTGATCCCTGGTCAGAACTTGCATGGGGAGGCAACTTATGGATGTTTCTCTTTCATATAGATCTAGGGGAAGACATAAAGCACCACCTGGTCTCACAACATCAAATGGAAAACGGATGCTGGTGTTGGGCCATCATTGCAAGCAGGAGCCCATTACAAAGTGAATCCTGCATTTCTGCACCTCTTTCTAGCTCAACCATACAGACTCATCCAGTTCATCACCATCTCTCACCTGGACCATTGCAATGTATCTAAAACTTACCTCCCCTCCCAGGTCTTACCTTGTTTCCCCCTACATCTATCCATTATTTACGGGGCAGTCAAAATAAGCTTTTTAAGTGTAAACTCAATGCCACTGTCTAAAATGTATTAAAATGACTCGGCTTCCCAATGCACTGAGAATTAAAATCCAATTTTTTGCCATGGCTTATAAAACCCTATATGATCTCCTCCTGTACCTCTTGGCATAATTTCTTTCCACATCTGCCCTTACTCACTAAGCCCCAACCACCATTGACCTCTTTTATGTTCCCCTATTGTGCTGCGGTCATTCCTGCCTCAGGGTCTTCACACCTGCTTTTCTCGGCTCTTCACCTGGAATGCACCTCTTAGAGAATTTTGCTAGAAGGCCTCTCTTCATTCATGGATCAGGTGCGATCCACACAGTGATGCCTCCGGTACCATGCACCGCTCCCTGGGTACCTCCATCTAACAATATTTTCCTAACTACTATTCATTATTGATTAGTGCATGGTGGAACCAATAACGGAATTCAGTATTTGTTATTATTAACAAATACAGCCCCTCCATAATTCCAAGTACAAGCATCCCGCTCTCTGACTACAGGCTCCTCCCTTTCTGGATCCCTTCTTCGAATGCCCAGGCTTCCACAACCCTTAGCGTAGGATTAATCTCACTGATATGCAGTGCTCCTCAACGCCTGCATCCCCTCTGCTCTCCTGCCCCGCCCATCACTATGCCCATCTCTCATATACAGTGTTACTTAAGTCGCTCCTCTCTTACTTCATTAAGTGAAGACATGTGCTTGGCAGGACCATAACTACTAAAAGCCAACCTACACTTACCATACTTTTGTACAGTTTAGGTGGGAGAAAAAAATGCAAACCACGTGGACTGCTCATAAGCAACTTTAAATTTATCACCACCAAGTCCTAGAGGGCCTTTCTTGTATCCTCCCAATCTCAGGGTATTTCCTAAATATTTCCTAAGTACATTCACTTACAGGCTCAGACAGCTATTTAATGTCTTCTCTCTTTTTTCAGATCTCTACCTCTTTTTTTTCCCTCACGCTCAGTCAATGACTTTGCCTACTGCTTCTCTAACAATATGAGCAACCAGAAGAGAACTTCTATAAATTCCTTCACTAGCTTATCAATTTCTGAACCCATATGTTTTACAGTCCTATTACCTTAGAAGAACGGCCCATGCTCTTATCTAATATTAGTTTATTCATTCATTGCCATCCTCTCCACCTATCTGAAAACAACATCCCCCTTCCTTTGCATTTTAAAAAAAGTCATCTTCTCTACTGCATTATTCATATCCACATGTTTCCTATGTTACAGGAACAGTAAAGGAAACCTCTCTAGCTCCCCCAACCATAGACGCCACCACATTGACCTGCCTTCTTCTGGCCTACAATACAACTCCTGAAGCATTACCAAGTACATCTGCTATGGTCCTTATTTCCAAATAAGGTCACATTCTAAGGTGGTTGTAAATTAGGGTTGTAAATTATCTAAACACAAACCAATCTCCAAATGTATATCTCCAAGCTGGTCTTTACCCCTCAGCTCCACACTCCTCTCTTCAGTTACCTTCTTGACATCTCTACTTGGATGCCTACTAACCTAAAACTTAAAATGCCCCAGACGGAACTCATGATCTTCTGTGCAGATGTGCGTTCCTTCCATGACTTTTCCCATCTCAAGCATTAGTGATCCTGTTCTCCCAGGTCTCAGCCTAAAAGCTTGGAATAGTCCTCGATGTCTCTTTCTCTCATACCCTTTGTACAGGAAAATAGGACATACTTTTATGTCCTCCACAAAATACATCTGGAATCTCACTGCTTCTTTCAATCCCCACCAATGTCATTTTCACTACCTTTATCCAGTCAACCTATATTTCAATAACCTCTGAACAACTCTTTTTCTGTTTATTTCTTACCGACTATTTTCACCAGAGCATCTAGAACAGTCTCATTAAAGTGTAAATCGGGTCAGTCACTCCTCTGCTCCAAGCCCTCAATAGCTCCTCATCTTCCCCAGAGTAAATGCGGTATCTCTGTTGTGATTACAAAGTTCTAAGTCATCCACTGTCCTTCCCCCTCCTCATCTACGACACCCCCCTTATTTCTGGGGACCAGCCACTGCTCTCCTTACCAGACAAAAGCACACAGCGATAATATCTGTCTTGGGCAGGACTTTGCATTTTCTGTTTTCTGCCTGGAACTGTCATCAGTAGATATGCATAAGGCTCCTCCCCCCTCAACTTCCTCAAGTCTTTGCTTAAATATCACCTGTTTAAGGCGTTCTTCTCTGGTGATCATGTTACAAACTGCAAGATTCCCACTCCAGGCATCATATCCCTGATTCCTTTACCCCTGCTCTTTCTTTCAAGATAGAGCTTATTATCTTGCAGCATTTCACTAATTGCTGCATTTACTATTTATTGCCCATCTGCCATTACTAAAATGCAAATTTTATAGGAGCAGGTATTTAATAAAATGGATGGGCTTAGAACAGAGTATGACTCCCCATACTTAGGGAAAATATTGCTTCATCTGTACAAATCCCCACAAACCCAGGCTGGGTCAGTAAGACCACCTTAGTGTAGGTCTCAGTCAGCCATCATTGGAAAGGTCCAGTCTTTCAAAAAAAAAGTTTTGATTGTACTTACCACCAATCTGCTCAGTTCTTAATTTGTACATTTTTAAACTTGCTTAGTGATTTTCATCCCCATTTAATTTTTTTTTTTTTTTAATATATCTTTATTGATTTCAGAGAGAGGAAGGGAGAGGGAGAGAGAGAGATAGAAACATCAATGATGAGAGAGTCATTGATCAGCTGCAGCCCGTAACTTGGGCATGTGCCCTGACCAGGCATCGAACCCTGATCACCTGGATCCTAGGTCGTGGCTCAACTGCTGAGCCACGCCTGGCCGGGCATCGCCATTTAATTTCAAGCTACATTATCAGAGAACTTTGCCCATGTTTTTTATGGGGTGACTTTACTGTCAAGAAAAATGTCTGGCATGTATTGGGGGCTCAATAAATATTTAATGAATATTTTTGATAGAATGAATAAGTAGCAGGTAGTTTCAGCAATATATGAAGTATATTTTATCTCACCTCTGCTTAAATATACATAATGCCAACAATTAACAGTTGATAATAATTTTAATAACTATCATTGTTATGGCTACAAATGTTAGCATTGTCAGGGTTATAATCAGTGCTATTAAAATAGTATTGGTTGCCCATTTCGTTCTAGAGATTATCTTAAATACAGTATTTTTCTTATATTTCATCTTTGGACCTGCAAAAATACGTTATGGTCCTTATTATGTTACACTAATTCTGCATAAGGAGAAAGCCCAGGTCGTCTGGCCTGGTTGGACATTGCGTATCAGTCATGAACACAGAACTTCCCCTCCCTGTGAGCCATGTTTCCCAAAGGGCACAGCCATGTTTGTGTCCCTTCCTCGGCACCTGCCACATGAAGACACAGTGTTTCGTAAAAGTCCTGGGCAGGAAGGTGTGCGTCTGAGTGATGATTCCACTGAGTGAGTCATAGAGAAAGCACTAAAACCCACTTTGTGGTCATTCTGAAGCCAGACTCACTTGTCCGGAGCTCGTCCTCAATTCATTGCATGCACATTTAAATGCTAAATTTAATGAGATGTCTTCAAATTAAAAAAAAAGAAAAGAAAATCTTATATTGTTAAGCTTCTTGGAAGAGAGAGTTTATACTGAAAAGAATTTCAAGCTCCATGGAAGATAAAGTCAATTTTCATGGCAAAGTTAAGCATTCAGGTTGTTCTCCCCAGTTTCTATCTTGGGCAAGGTGAGAAGAGATTAGTATGAAAAAGAATTGGCCACCCTAAAGAAAACATTCTCAGCTCCTCAGAATTTCTCATGAGTCAGTAGCTGCAATGTGCTGAGCACTCCCAGATACACTCAGCTCTGATGGTTTTCTGGGGCTCGATTCATTTCTTATTCAAAAACAACCTTGAAAACTCTCAGAGGAAGCAATAAACAGGTACCAAATCCTCTGGCCTGTTTGGTGATGGGTTCTGGTTTACTTCATTCAGTCCTATTTTAAGCACCTTAATAAGCAAAGATTACCTTCTATTTCAGTGCTTCCGTTTACGTTTGCAGAAAATATTCTACAACCTGTTTTACCTTTAACTCAAAAGCCATTTGCATAGAAAATAGTCCCATTACTGGTAATAAATGCAGACTTAATGCCCCTTTTCCATGACATCCTGTCCAGACCCATTCCTCTGCTGTCTGTATCATGGAAGAGCAGATATTTTTCAACAAAAGAAAAATGCATTAAATTATAAAACTAGGGGTTTCTTTGATTTTGATATTTTAGTTGCTATGTATGAATGAAACTAAGCAGAGTCCTCTGCTTCAGGCTGGTGTCCTGAATTCAGTCTTTACAATGTGTGTGTATACAAAGCACAGCCCACAGAACCCCATGGGGGTAGCAGGTGATGCTCTCTCTATGTGCCTAGAGAATCCTTCGAGCTTCTAAAGATCTGCTCTGCTTTCTTCCGAGACCCAATTAGAGTTCACTTCCATTTAGAAACTCTCTCCTTTTATTTGTATATGATTTATGGGATGGAAAGATAGTCAGTAGTCATTAGGACTCAACATAATAATTAGTCTTTAAAGTATTCAGGATGAGGTGACTTTGTTATTTTTATGTTCACTTTTTACTACCCATTTGTTTTTAAATATAAATGCTTTTGATTGTGGCACTTAAAATGGTACAATATTTGGAACTAATGGTCATTGTATGTGTGTGTTTTGAACATTTAAAAAAAAAATGACCACATATATTAACAGTATAAAGCAAAATAAATTCGCAGAAATATTGGGTCATGATTTGTGATTTGTTACCTGATTGGCTAAAATGTTACTGAGAACCACTACCTCTCCTAACAGGGAGCTCCTGCACGTGGCCTTACATCTCCCATGGAGCCCAGTGCAGAGCTCACCAGGACAGGACCCACACCAACCTGCAGGAAAGAAGTCCGCGCCCATGATGTGCCAGGCAAGGTGTTTAAACCCTGGCTTAGAGGAGAAAGACACAGGCTCTCTCTCAAGACACATGCAGTCTAGTGAATAACCTCGGACAATAAGAAGACTATTAAATATGGGTAGAGAAGTGCCGGAGAAAGACATGTCCAGGTAACACAACTGGACACTCGGGGAAGGCTTGCCCAGGCGATCAATCCCGGTGGGAGTCCCCAAGGACCCATGAACATTAGCCATGTGACAAGGCAGAAAAAGCGGGTTTTACCGGGGGAATCATGGGTCAAAGGCAGGAGAAGGGAAAGCAGTTGAGGCGCAGGCCTGTGGTGGGTGGGAGGTAGGCGTGCTCAGGGGCATACGTGGGGGCAGTAACCACTGAAACCCTGGACGTCACCCAAGACGTGTCCCTTCAGGACGACATTGCATCTACTGAGCCACCATCTTTTCCAACTTTATTTTATTTTTTCTAAATGTTACATAAAAGATAGCTTCAGATGACCTACTCTGGATGACAGCTCTGATACGTGTTCTACTTATTTCATTCCAGGGAGCGGGGTGAGTGGCAGTTTGGCCCACAGCACAAATGCATCCTTACCCCGGGGAGCGAGGCCACCCTGCCTGTAGGAAGCAGGCCAGAAGGTTGTGCTCGGGGTCTGTACTGTGTGCTCCACTTAACACAGCGCCAACGAAGTAACGTTCAAAAACAAGCGTGTCTAGTCCACCTAGGATAATATATTATTTTAAAGTTTAAACGTGAAAAATACAGCATGGTCAGGATGCACCACTCTCCTGCCCTTCCCGATGCCCGTCTGTCCCATGCAGCCTGCCAAGTGCAGAGCGGGCAGAGTGGTCAAAGCTGCTTCAGGACCGTCCATCAAGGAAAATCATCTCAATCGTCTCAATTAGAGATGATTTCCCAAACCATTTTCTCAGATCATTATCAAATAGTGTGACTAGCTCGAAAATATCTTGAGGCACTTTTCACAATGCAAAGCCATCCATAGGTAACCACAGGATCCTGTATAAAGGCAGGAAGACCTTCGGCTGGGGCACTCTCCTGAGTGGTGAGGCTCGTCCAAGTTCTGCTGGTGGAGCCCACCTGCCCAGGAGGGAGGGCCCTGTCTAGGATGCTGTCCATTCTGGATCCCCCTTTCCCTTTCTAACATTGGCCTAAGAAACAAGATGTTGATTTGCATCTGACTGATGCTCTAACAGGAGAGGTTGGAGTGAGGGTTGCTGAGTGCCTGCCCCTTGCTAAGCCTTTGACAGCTTAAATATCACGTTTCACTTGAGGGAATACAGTGGTGTTTGGGGACGTCCCAGGATGCAGTCAGAGCCTGCAGGCCCTTCCCCATTGCCCTTGTTCCTAAGAGGACCCAGTCACTTCTCTGCCTCAAAGGCAAGGACATGACAAGGGTTTCTAATAGTTATTTTCTGTTAGATATGAGAAAAATAAAACTTAGGAAGAAATTAAAAACTTACTGAAATCTCGGTGGTTAGGTGAGGCTCTGAACCCCAGGCCTATGCTACTCCCGCTAAACAACCACATGAGGAAGATAAGAAGCTGGGGGATGGTCTCCACCTGCTGAGCTGAGACAGAGCAGAGAGAGGGGGCGACAGTAATAGCCCGGATACTTCCTACACTTTCTCATTTTGTCCCCAGTTCTTCCTTCTTGAACGTGGGGTACACTGGAATTGAAATAACAACAGAGAGCAACGTCCGCCCTGCAGCCACTAACACACTCACACTCCCCCACCTGCATAGCTACACGCTTACACACAGCATGTCCTCGCCTAACCATTTAGTTTAACCTCTCAAAACATAGTTAAACGTTACATATGCAATAAAGAGAAGTGACATAACCTTGTTCTTTACTGAGATGGTGAATGTCATGTAGTGAGAATACAGGGAAGGAAAAAGAGCAAACAATAGGGGTCCTTAGGCGGGGGGGGGCAGGGATCAGAGGACATGCAATTAATCCTTCATGTTTTTACAGATTAAAAAAGAGCTGCTTTTACAAACCACAAAAATAAAGTGTGATATGATCATGGCATCCATTAGTCAGTCAGTCAGCAAGTGCTTATTGAGTGCCTACTATGCGCCTTTCTTTTGTTGAGCCCTCGGACTACAGAGCCAAGGTTTCTGCTCTCATGGAGCTCCCACCTCCTAGTGATATCAGGAAGTAAACCTACATCTACAAGTAAAACAAATGCCATGACCTGGAGGAAATATCACAGGCTCCATGGGAGCATATCACAGGGAGACAGGGACCCCTGCATTTAAGAGATTCCCCCCGATATTCTCCAACACCTGAGCCAGTCCCTGCCCTACCACTGAGCACCCTTTCTCCAACATATTCTCTAGCATCAATGACACATTTCACTTAACCATGAAGGGAACTGTCTACCTATCAACATAACAAAACCCAACACCTGCCTATATTCTCTACACTTACCTTAGCCTGCCCACTAACCATATCTCCACAGATCCTCTCCTAATGTCCTTTTCTCTGGCCCAAAGAGGCTCATGTCCCTGCAAGCCTTATTATTTTTCCTCTACTGAGCCTTTCATTTAGTAAGTGCTGCCAACTGAGTAAGTAAGTGCACTTCAGGAAACTTGCGCACAGAAACAGGACTCACGGTACCTTTTGCTATGTCAAATTTATTTTCACTTATGGGAAAGTTAAGAAAGAGGTAAGTATGTTTTTCTTGAAAGAAAAATAAAGTGATTACATTTGTGTTTCCCCAACATTTAGCAGAGGTCTCCAGAACTCCTCAAGCAGCCCTTTGTCTCCTTGTAAAAACTTCATTTTTTAATATGACATGTTCTCCTTTCTTTCTTTTGATTCATCCTGGCCTCCTCCAGCACCCTGACTCACTGCCTCCTCCCATTATCACTAAGCCCTTCAGACAGTGAGGTTCTGATCAGCATCAAATAATGTTAGGAAGTAAGCCTCATGTCTGTTGACTACAGACAGAGAGTTTCATCAAACTAGAGATGACATCTCGGCCTCAGTTGTATTTCAGCTCCAGCCCCAGAAAAGCAGTGAAACCAGATGAAGGGACACCATGGCTGACATCAGGACCAGATGCACTGATCAACTACGCCACCCTAGCACCGACCAATCAGTAGAGACTGATTGGTCTCTACTGACCATGGCCCTAATTCTCTCAGTCACCATGAGTAGTGAATTTTCCCTTATATAACCAACCCTTTGGAAATCATTGGGGAGCCAGGTCTTTGAGAGGTAGCTTTCCTGTGTCTCTGGGCTGGGTCACTTCCTTAACTAACAACTCCTTACTTTGTTTGCTGCAAGCTCCTGTTTGTGTCCTCTTGTGTCCATTTGTCTGATGCACTCAGACAAATGGACCCCCTTTAGTGCAGTAACACCTTCATAACTGACAGCACATTCTAGTTCAGATAAAAGGGGTTAAAGTGGGAAACTGACAGGAAGCTTGGTTTTCTATGTAAAACTAGGCTAGCTCATTTGTTGCAGGGCTCTGTCCCACTGAGTTTGGGTTTATGCTGCAGAGGTTGAAGAGTCTGTGAAGGTTCTAATGGAGAGAATATTGTAAGATGTAATCTAGAAAAATCACAGAGGAAAACGCCAGGCCTCAGTGAAGGGGTGGTGAGAAGGAGAGACGGGCAAACCGTTTAAAGGCCTATGGCCCCCTTCAGCCCCACCCCCTTCCCTCTGGAAACCACCATGAGAGAAGATTTGACTTTGGGTGGTGAGCACACAGTACAGTATGCAGATCATGTAACATAGAAACCCACACCTGAGACCTATATGATCATATTAAAACTGCCACTCCAATAAATTAAATAATAAATAAATAAATAATAAATAAATAAATAACACCCCATGTGTGCAGTGAAGGCAAGCTCAGCTAAGAGGAGAGTGCAGGTAATCTGAGAGAGGGACAGACAGCAAGGGCAGTGCATGTGGTGGGAGGCTGGGTATATTAAGGCAAAGATGAGAACCCTGACCTGTGGATCCCAGGCCTGGGGTGATGGAGCCCAGCTGACTCTCTAACCCCTTTCGCAACACTCACCCCCATGCTCTGTGGCCAGCTGGACTGCCTTTCGGTTCCTCCACGCACCATCCCGTCTTAAGATAGCTGCTGCACGCACGCTGTCTGCCCTACTGAATCAACCCGCCCCTGCCAGACTCCCCAGCCCTCACTTTTCAGCACAAAGCTCACCCCCTCAGGGAAGCCCTCCCCCAGCATTGCTATAAGCTCTCATGCACTCTGTATTTTCTCACATGAAGCTGTTCACAGTGTGTAAGTATATTTCTATTAGCCTGGTTATTTTCATATGTGGCTCTTCCCAGAGAAAGCAAGGGCCACCAGGACAGAGATCCTGTCTGTGCCACTTATCTCCGTATCTTCGGTACTTATCAAAGGCATCTGACATACAGGCGTTAATAGTCATCTGATGAATGGAGGAAAAATTAATTAATAGCTGTAGATGAGACAGGCAATATAGGAATAAAAAGACAAGTTTTAAAATAGGACAAAAATAGCTTTTAACTACTAAACTACTACATGAGGCATTAAAGTTATAATATAAATATAAAAGTAAACATGGCAAAAAACAGCAAGAAATGTAGGGACAGATGATTTCCTAGGAGAAGCCAATTTATATAGAAAGAATTTTGGAGAGAAGTGGAGGCTGGACATGGAGTCTAAGAGCCACTGACAGGAGGTGGTGTAGACGGCAGCCCTGTTACGCTCACAGTCAGCCATGTGTAATAACACATTGCTTCTTAGTAAGTTAGCATTGTTGCCTTCAGGTTAGTTCTCCCCAGCTTCCCAGCTCAAAGGCTGGTTATAATGTATACGAATAAAATCCACGTTCTTTCGTAAGATGCCCCATGCCCCTTCCGATGCCAGAACTGTTGTGGAGTACCATGCATGGTGAAGCCTGCCTGCGTGTCAACATGTTTTCTGCAGACAAGACAGATTAAGAGTTAGAGTGAGTCAGTCCGCTTCTCTCCGAGGGAACAGTGAGGCCCTGGAAAATCAAATGGACTCCAATACCTCACTTCCTCTGTGTGCAAGGCAGGTATAATCATAGTATGTCCTTCATAAAATTGTGAGGATTAGAGCTATATTAAGTACTTTAAGAGGATCTGGCGCATGACATTCATAAATGTTAGCTATTCTCATGATTATTATTTTGATTTCTGTTCAAGCTCTCTGAAGCTACATTTGTAGAAATTCCATATGGAATCAGGATGGAATGCATCTTCATCACCATCATCACCATCACTAGTTGTTCTGGGCTCAATCATCTGTATCATCATTTCTGTTGCTGTTAAAATGATTCTGAAAAGAGCTCTACTTAAGAGCTCAATTTACCCAACAGGGAACTGGAAAGAAGCAAGTGTGGTGTTGAACACAGAAACAGCCGCCTAGAGAGCTGGTCTCATTGCCAATTGATATCAATTGAGTATGCACAATTTGCTAGGTGGGCAGCAGCCTCAAAGAATTTTGAAAGACCTAATCTTCATCTCAAGTTTAAATTTCTGCCTCGTGAAAGAGAAATTTTAGAACAGATGATTTCCTAGGAGAAGTAGGTTTGTATAAAAAGTAACAAGTGTTTATTATTTATGTACTGTTTTATAAACAAAAGTGTGAATAAAATATCACATTTGCTATGTACTAATTCAATTGTAGTTGAATTCTGTGCTAAACCAAAAAATGGCTCAAATAATCCTTCCTCTGTTTTCCCTGGGCAAGGGACAGAGAATAGAGCAAGCCGTGAAACAAATAAGTCCCCCCATTTATATATATTCCATCTAGATAACTCCCTTCAGTTGGAAAAGAAATGAGCTGTTTCAGCCAAAGATGAAATTTAGACCCCAAGGTGCTTCAAAGCCAGTAATTAACTCAGAGCTGTGAAACTGTAGCCCATGCTCTGTTCACTCCCCCTCCCCTTGTCTTCATTTTTGATTAATGAAAATTTCTGATGGTACAAAGTTAGGATAAACCCATGTTTTTTTCTTCAAAAAGCCACTAAATGTCATCTACCTGGTTTTTAAAGCCTCGTTACAAAGTTTACAAAGTCATTCCCTCACATGTGCAGGTGCCACTGTGGTACATTAAGAGTTGATTAATAGTCTCCAATTATTTCTTATAGGAGGTGAGAGGTGGTTACTCCTGCCCTTGGGTTGCCAGGGCTTCACTTCTATAAGAATGATGAGAGGCTTAAACTTAAACCCTTAGAGGCTGGTTTCTTAGAAATCAAAGGCATCATTTATTGTTTGCAATTCTATTTGCAAAGTGCCCTGAGCTCCCCAAGGAAAGCTGAAATGCAAACACTAGGTGCGTGTGTAATTAATAACTCTTCAATAAGGATTATGGTCTACTCGAGTAAGAAGCACATTTATACATTGACACTCATGAAGGATAGTCCAGCAATTTCAAAACAATCCAAGGTCTATTCCCCCTCGATGTAGGAAGAATTCATTTGCAGAATTTCAAGAGCATGGATGGAAGCTATCACAGACACAGTCTCATTCATCAGCTCTCATCCCAGGAGACCAGTGCTCGGGTGCCCATGGGAAATGACTCCACTAGCCTTTCTTGAGGACTGGCAGGAAGAAGCAGTGACAGTCATTAAGTCTAAACGTGCCAAGAATCCCCTCCTGAAGACTCACACATCCAGAGAGAAAGCAGATCACTATAATCAATTCTCCCTTCCATAAACAATACACAGATGGGCATACATGTTGACCTGAAAATTGGCTAAGTGGTGAGCTGTCTGTGGCACAAATAATTTCATTTTAGAGGCCACTTTTAATTTAATTTTTTTTTATTCTTTAAAATATGTTTTTATTAATTTGAGAGAGAATGAGACCGATATGAGAGAAACATTAATCGGCTGCCTCCTGCCTGCCCCCTACTGGAGGTCGAGTCCCACAACCTGGGCATGTGCCCTGATCATAAATCAAACATGTGCCCTTTTGGTACAAGAGACTATGCTCAACTAACTGGACCACATGGAACAGGGCAAGGCCACTTTTAATCTTAGATGATATTTAATAAAATATCTGGCCTAACATACTAACTTCTGAGTAACACTAACGATATACAGCCATATTGGTGTGCAGCTCTGCACCTACCCAGTGCTCTGCTCACCATCCACTGATGCCTGAACACTTCTTACAAGTTCTGTGGTAAGTAGCCATCCTCAATCAGCTTCTAGCTACCCCATTTTTAAAAGTAGTAATCCCTTGAGAAATCTTATATTTTATCCAATGTCTCTTCATTTTCCTTTCTATCCTTCCTGTCTTTAAATCTTTCTCTGGTACACCAGAGAATAAAGTTCAAGTTTTTTATGACCGGCCTGAGTGTCAGCGCTCTCTTTTCTCTCTCTGATGGTTGTTCTCTCAGTCTAGCTCAGAGGAAGGAAGATAGTGTCATTCCTCTAACTGCAAATCACACGAGGTGGTGTGTTTTATGACCCTAGTGTCCTCCTAATTGATAACAGTATGGGTGATCTGGGGCAGGAGGTCTTGCTCCTCCGTCAGTCGGGATAGAAAACTTTAGGAAGCCATTTTCTATTGTGTCAGTGTTGACAAGTCACCTACCTCTCTGTCCCCTAGAGCAAAATAAGAATATTCATATCTATTTCACAGATGTTGTGTTAGATTTTGGAAAAAAAAAAAAAAAAAGGTATGTTCCAGCCTTGCAAAGCACATAAGAAACACTCAACAAATACAAATTGTCCAGAAACCTGGGTCAGGGTAGGGCTGCATGCCATGCCAGGGTTTGATTTTATGACTCAGACCTCATTAGTACCAGGCCACTGGATGTGGCAACTCTGGAAGACGCTCAACACCAGGCAAAATCTGCTGCCTTCTAGAAGCTTCACCAGAGGTGCCACGTGGGACCTTTTGCACCAAACTGGCTCATTGGCAATGGTATATCTAAGACCTGAAAAATGTGTGTACTTGCAGATCTAGCAATTTCACCTCTAGGAATCACCCAGGGTAACAAAGAAGGTCCCAAAGATATAGTGATAAGTAATTCATCATAAATTAAAAAAACAAATAAACATACAATAGCAAAAGATCAAAAATGAACAAATACTAATAATAGGGGAGATGTAAACAAATTATATAACCTAATACTATTTACTTGCTCTTATATAACAGTATGAAAAAATTTCATGAGGTAATATGAAATTAAAATAATTCTACAATGTTAATCAGCTTAACAATAACCCACAACCTTTGGACCAATGAAAAAGACCTATACTCTGAAAATTACAGGTCACTGAAAAAAGAAATAGAGGAAGATATAAACAAGTGGAAGAATATACCATGTTCATGAATTGGAAGAATTAACATCATTAAAATGTCCATACTACCCAAAGCAATTTATAAATTCAATGCAATCCTTATTAAAATACTAACAGCATATTTCACAGAGCTAGAACAAATATTCCAAAAATTTATATGGAACCAAAAAAGATCCCTAATAGCAGCAGCCATCTTGAGAAAGAAGAACAGATTGGGAGGGATCACCTTACTGGATATCAAACTATATTACAAAGCCGCTGTAATCAAAATGACCTGGTATTGGTACAACAACAGACATATAGATCAATGGAACAGAACAGAGATCTCAGAAATAGACTCACACAATTATAGTCAGTTAATATTTGACAAAGGAGGCAAGAGCATACAGTGGAGTAAAGACAATCTCTTCAGTAAGTGGTGTTGGGAAAATTGGACAGATACATGCAAAAAAATGAAACTAGACCACCAACTTTCACCATACACAAAAATAAACTCAAAATGGATAAAAGACTTAAATATAAGTAGAGAAACCACAAAAGACCTGGAAGAAAACATGGGCAGTAAAGTCACAGACATCCCACATAGTGGAATTTTCACTGATACATCTTCTAGGGCAAGAGAAACAAAAGAAAAAATAAACATACGGGACTACATCAAACTAAAAAGCTTCTGAATAGCAAAAGAAATTCGTCTCAAAATACAAAGGAAACCCACGGTATAGGAGAACATATTTGCCAAAGATGTATCTGAAAAGGGGTTAATCTCCAAAGTGTACAAAGAAGTCATATAACTCAACAAGAGGAAAACATACAATCCAATTAAAAAATGGGCAAAGGACCTGAATAGCCACTTCTCCAAAGAGGACACATAGATGGCCAAGAGACATATGAAAAAGTAGTCAATGTTACTAATCATCAGAGAGATGCAAATTAAAACCACAATGAGGTATCACTTCACACCTGTCAGAATGGCTCCATCAACAAATCAATGAAAGACCTGTGCTGGTGAGGGTGTGGAGAAAGGGGAGCCTAGTACACTGCTGGTGGGAATGCAGACTGGGGCAGCCACTATGGAAAACAGTGTGGAGTTTCCTCAAAAAATTAAAAATTTGACCCAGTAGTCCCACTTCTAGGAATATATCCTAAGAAACCTGAAACACTAATCAGAAAGAATATATGTACCCCTATGTTCATAGCAGCGCAGTTTACAATAGCTAAGATCTGGAAACAGCCCAAGTGCCCATCAGTAGATGAGTGGATAAAAAGCTGTGGGACATTCACACCATGGAATACTACGCAGCTGTAAAGAAGAAGCATCTCGTACCCTTTAGGGCAGTATGGATGGACCTGGAGAGTATTATGCTAAGTGAAATAAGCCAGGCAGAGAAAGACAAACATCACATGATCTCACTTATATGTGGAATCTAAAGAACTTATTAAACTGATGGACAGAAATGACTCAGTGACATGGAAGCATAGGTCAGAATGATGAATCTCAGAGGGATGGAGGAGGGCAGGTCCGTGGAGGGGGAGAGATTAACCAAAGAACTTATATGCATATATGCATAACCCAAGGACACAGACAATGGTGTGGTGAGGGACTGGGGAGGGGGGTGGGGCACAATGGAATGGGTCAATGGGGAGAAAAAGAGACATCTGTAATATTTGGAACAATAAAAATTAATAAATTAAAATAAAATAATTCTAAAATAGTATGCATAGCCCGTTTATACTTGTATCTAAATAGCAACAGGTAGATAGTAAAGGTCATTATTACCTATGCTCTCTGGCTAGGCACTATGCTGAGTGTTTTTCCTGTGCTGTATGGTTGAACCCTCTCAATCACCCTTCAGACCAGGCCTGAGTTGTGAGTCATTCTAACGGTATCTGGAAAGCAAATATGGTAAAGGCTGGAAGGTGTTGAGGAGGTACCTGCTGAATGGCACCTTTAATGCCATCTCCCAGTTGAGCCCATGGGTACTAGGAAGCCCAGAGCTTCCTAGACATGATTCAGTGGCACTTGCTGTCCTGTTCCTTACAGGTCACCTGTGCCAGTACCTGTTTCCAGTGCCGTTCAGCAAGCAATCCCTGCCACCAGCGTGCAGAGGCTGTCTGCAGAGAACCACACTTTACAGCCTGAGTATCTAAACAGACACCACCTCTCCGACTGTGAACAGACGCTAGGAAACCTGCACCTTAATTAGCCAGTTCTCGCTGGGGATCTGTGCTCAGTGAACTCACTCTTCAGAACAAAGTACAGCTGGTGAGGTAAAACAATTTTGTTTTTTAAGAGAAACATCAGTTGTGAATATCTGTGTGTGTAGAGGGGGCACATTTTTTTCTTTTCATGTAAAAACACTTGCCTTTAGGCTCTAGACTGAGAAGCACTCAGAGCTAAAGTCTGGGCCATAATGGTCAAGAACATCAGTTTGGAAGCAGAATACACCAAGTCCTCAATGTTGTCAATGGGTTCTCGGTCTTTAAGCAAAAAGATATAACTTAAAGCAGAAGCACTTTCACCACAGGCTAATTGATATAACAAGAATTACTTCCTACCTATCTCATCAGTGTTATAAGGAAAGGAGATTATTCGAGGATCTTCTGTATGAGGTGTAAATCTGGGATCTGCTTCTTTATCTGCAGCGTATTTAAACCTGCTCCGCCTGTGTCCTTAGCTGTGTCTGGGGATGACACTAATAGCATCTACTGCATAGAATTACACTCCTCGCCGTGCCTGGTTTGCAGTAAGTGTTTCAGAGGTTTGCTCCCTTTCAATCTGCTTTTATCTCTTGGGTTGTGTGCCAGCCTTATAGTGAGTCTTTGGCAAGTATCTGTTAAGCAAATAGGTTATACTTACAGAGAAGCCATTTCTCAGGCAAATCAACACCAACACAGCTGAGAAGCAACTAAGGGGAAAAGGGAACTTACAGTTTTTGAAAACCTACTATGTGGCACGTATGGTTTTAGGTATTTAACATGTCCTTTTTTCATAACACATTTTTAAATAATGAGAAGTCGGCATCATTATCAAACTTCATGGCACGAAACAGCCCCGAGAGGTTCAATTGCTCTCGCGAGGTCTTGGTCGTGGTGGCCTCGGTGCTCCGCGTGGTGCTGGTCACCTACATCATCTCTGCTCTCCAGCCGGCCCATCCAGCCCTGCACCTGCTAGGGCGGCTCTGAGGAGCAGCAGCTTGGCGCTGACTCAGCGACTGGTTTCCTCCACCTTCCGTCCCCTCCTAACCCGGAGTCCAGTTCAGCCAGGCAGCGATAACTGCAGACAGCAGTCAAAGGGCTCCCTGTACGCTGCGGCCCTTGATCCAAGACAGCTGATAGCGACAGAGGCAGCAGAGAAACTGGAGAAAACACCTAAGGAACACAGCTGCTTGCGCCGTTACGCTCCTCAGCATACAGTGAGCCTTGTATTAATTACCCAGACATAGAGCTGCTTACAAAAGAATACAACACATTTATTTGATAATTGAAATAAAGAAGCAAATATGTTACACAAAATGATTAGTGAAATAGTGGTGTTTTATTTCAAAATCAAATAAGGGTTATGTGAGCTTATGGCCACCATGACTTCCTCCCCTTGACCTCAGGTATTGCTCTGCTTATGAGAGGCCCAGGGTCCCGAACTGAGGAGCTACTGTCCATATGGCTTGAGTTCTCCCAGAAACCTGATGGGGGAAGACAGCCTGGGTTACTGTAGGCTATCTTGGGGACAAGGGGTTAGGTCTAGAAGGCCTCACAGCCTTGGCATCATCATATCTGAAGAGATGCTGCAGTGACCTGCTACCTTGGCTGCTCAGAAATGGCCAGGCCAGGGAGGTGAGCCACCCAGGTGTGCCTGACACTGTGGGGTTGAGGGGACTTGGTGCTGAGAACCTTTGAGGCCCATCATCAGCACACAGGGTGCCAGGGGACATGCAAAGAAGTTTGCAGGGGTGTAGTTTCCTGATGAAGAATCAGTCCACTTAGACACTAACAAGCAGCATTCCTGCGGCCTCATCACAAACCCCCTGTCAAATCTTCAGGAATAGAACTGGAAGACAGTTAACTATCCTCCCAGGTGAGTTCTGTTGCAGGGAAGTTTTGGAAATATTATCTGGGTATGGTTGAGATTCTCAAACCGGAGCCTGGGGCACATTCACCTGTAGGCTTTTCAAAGCATAGACCGTTGTGCCCCACCCCAGAGTTTCCAGTTCTGCAGGTCAGGGTTGCGGCATCTGATGTGCATTTACAACAAATGACCAAGTGACGCTGATGCTGCAGGGCCTGAGACCACACTTTGAGAACTTCTCAGTCCTGGAGCAAAACAGAGGAGGGGAGAACAGGGAGGCTCGGGCTGCTGTCTGGGGTGGAGCTGGGATTTGAGCCTGGAAGCCTCCCTCACCATCTAGTCTCCCCGCTTTCTCTGTGTACCTCCCACTTCCACCTCTCTTGGTTTCCTGCTCCCAATTCTAAGCCTCATCCATCAACATCTGACCATCCATGGGGCCAAGACTGAAAAATAAAACAGCCATGCAACTAAGTTAAGATATTTAGCTTTACTAGTAACTCAGGAGATGGAGATTAACGAGAGTAAATGCTTTGGTAAGGTTTTTAAAAGGGGTGGAGAAACGATCATAAAATTTCTTAAAATAAGGTGCAGTTTTCAGTTTTAAAAGTTAGCACAGTCATAAATCTCCGAATAAGGTCTCAAAATCCAATGATTCAGATTTTAAAAATAGAATTTGAAAATAAAATATTAGATTGATATAATATACAAGTATTTCAGTTATATAAAAATAGCAAAGCATACTAAAATGCAAGAGTTCCCAAAATAGAGATTTAAGTATTTAAATTCTCCCTCCTTTATTAAATAAAACAATGTGGTAGAAAGACTCCTGAGCCTTCTTATTCTCTAGTTAAAGACCCTTTTGAAGTTCTTGTAAAAGCTCTGTATTCTGCCCACAGAATTATCCCACACGCCGCCCATGGATCTAGTTCCAGTGGTTCCTGGTGTGCTGGAGGAGCTGTCACTATGGCCCCATTGCAAGGACACCTGGTGCAGGCAAGACAGCAGGTTTACTGCAGGAAGCATGATTCCTCCCTTCCTCCCAGGCTCCAGAAGAAAAGGTGAGTGATCAGTCATCACCCCAGGCCCTAAATTATACCAGCCAAGTGTCTGCCTCTCAAAAGCTGTTCTGAACGAAAAGGGGTCCACGTTGGAGCGGGAGTCTCTATGATATATTCATTTCTCCCCGAAGGTTCGGCTTTGTCTCGTAATGTCCTCAACTCTCTCTGCTCTGCCCACAGAGCATGAGGCTGCTCTACAGTCAACATCAAATGTCTGGAGTGGATTCTCATGGCTGTGCCCTGTCACCTGGAAAGGCCTTTCCCAAGGGAATGGAGGTTTAAGTGGGATTTTAGATCAACAATTATATGAAATAATTTCCAAGGCTGACATAGCCACAAACGAGTATTTGTTGGAGATGAAACCAATATAGTAAATAACTTCTATTGTAGGCAAATAAATTAGTTTTCCAGGTACTTTAAGAATATAAATGTATCCCAAGTACATGATAGGCAGACCTTAGCAGAACATGATATTTTTACAAGAACTCTAAATATACATGGCTTAAATAATTGTCTTTATTTATCTAATAATTCTCAACTTTTGCCATTGTTTTCTTTCTTGGTCATTCTGCCATTTTTACAACGGTTAAGAATATATGAATAGTTGTGATATTTGCATGAATAGAACTCTATTGCTTGCAAGGAAAAAAATGTGGGTGGGTGGGGGAAAACAACATTAATGTAAATTAATCTTTGTCTTATCTCTCAGATCTTGGAAAAATACATTAGATCCAGAAATACAAGAATGCCTGGAAATGAATGTTAATTCATAAAGCATAAGATCTTTTGCTTGTCTGATAGTCCTGTGGGCAGGCAATTACTTCAGGGACTGGGAGCACCTGTGACACAGGCTTTCTTACGCCATCGCGCACCAGGTGCCAATGCTGAGCGATGCTGTCCTGGCTGTGCGGTCCTGGGTGCCCTTCAGAGTGAGCTGCTAACTAATAATCCCCTTCCTTGCACACAATGGATAAACCACTCTTGCAAACTGTGTCATCATAGCTTCTTGTTTATTCCCCCGTCGCAAAGCCCACACCTGCCAGCAAGCATGCGACTTCCTGTTTGGGAATGCAGCAAGGGAATGAGCAGCAATCTGTTTCTGGCATTTTATCAAGAAAATTGAAAATAACACGCAAGATGGAAAAAGGAATAACTACTCCCTGGTGGTTCTGGGAAAGGGCACAGTCCCCTGTCTAAAAGAACATTGAGCTGCTGCTCATTGCCAGCCTGTGATGCCATCAGCAGCTACAGCGGTCACAGTAACGATGGCAGCTCCTCACCATGCTGTTGATGAATATTTTGTGGTGGGCACTGTGCTAGGAACCTCATGTACTATACCAGTCATTGCTGTTAGTCTCATCACCGCCCTTTGTGGTCCTGTAGTTACTGCACATAGAGAGACTATGGTTCAGACATGTTCAGGGACTTATCCAAGGTCACCAGCTAGTAGGTGTCAGAGCTGAAGTTCATGCCTGTCTGTTTGTAGCTACTATACCACACTCCAGTCTGACGGGGGCACCAAGGAACAATGTGAGCAGGGGTAATTTTTCCTTCTTGAGGATGGAGAAGTTTACTGATTTGCAGAACTGTATGGCTAGTGTGCAATAAATTCAAGGTTAAAACCTAAATGTTTGTAACCTTGCTCTGTAAACCATTTTGCATGGAAACTACGGGACATGGGACCAGTGTGGTACAGTTTCTTTGCCAGGGTGGAGTGTGTGAGGGTGGGGAGGGGCATTGCAGGAATAGGGGTTGCTGGTGGTCAGGGAGATTAAGCATTTGATGATGGATCAGCTATAGAAGGTGATCTTGACACTCAGCACACTCGCTCAGAAATATCAGTGTCCTCTAAAGTTCAATATGGCAATGAAGTAGTGAGTTCCTTCAGCACTTGGTCTTTTCCTCTCCCAGAATATTCCCTATACTGTGCTTGTCAACTGTAGCTGAAGTTACCATGTGACTGGTGGGTCAGGAAAAGTGCCCAATTACACCAGCTGTGAGGGTAAAATCAGAATGAGCACCCCCTTTTACTGCTAGAAGTTATTTTGCACTGGTGATAAATTATCATAACATTTATGACCATATTGAATGTTTTTCCTGTGTTATTTTTATTCTGTAAGACCGTGAGCTCTTTGAGAACAGGCAGGGTCCCCACCTTCCCGCACGAAGCTCAGCACACACAGGTCCAGCTGGGGCTCAGTAACCACATCTTCCAGACGTTTGTGGCTAACATGCACATACCTCAAGTTCTGCCAAAAATTTAGGATTTTCAAAAAAAATTTCTCTCAGCAGGTAAAACAGGCACAGTCTAACACGGCACCCCCAAACGCCCTCCACACAGGCTAACCTGCAGCCAGTGCTGTGGGGTGAGACAGCATCTGTACACACATCCCAGCCTCGGAGGGAAATGCCTCAGTTTGCCTGCGCGTCATTTGAAATGCTGATCTGTTTCTTCGATTTCATTGAGTGAAGTTTTGTTTTTCTTTTTCTTTTTTTAAATTTGATTTAAAGAAACAACTAAATAACTTCTAGATACATAAACACTTTTCAGAAATAGCCATAATACACATAGTTAGAAAGGGGCTGCCATTCGCATAATGTTTTCCCACAAAAAATTCACTCAGAGGCATCCAGGATGGCTCTTCCGATGATCTGTGCTCCATAATCACACAACAGTATGACTGCAATGATCTGTTTAATAGATTGGTCAAAATTGTCCCTAATGCTGGTCCCAAAGGGTGAGGAAAAGATTTAAATAGGATACTGTTGTGATGAAGGAAAGTGAAGAATCAGGATGGAAAAGTACACCCCAGGAGACTCGGAGGCTCCTACTGCAGAACACCCGTCTCAGCCTCCCCACGCCTGCCTCTCAGCTAAGGTTCTGAGAACCCACATTGGGTGGGACGATGAGAAGTGATGAACCTGAGGTTCCTGAGCATAGAACCAAGGATCATCCAGGGGTAAAATTAGACCTGGAGAAAATTATGCTAAGCGAAATAAGCCAGGCAGAGAAAGACAAACATCACATGATCTCACTTATTTGTGGAATCTAAACTGATGAACAGAATAGATTCAATGAGATGGAAGCATAGATGAGACTGACGAATGTCAGAGGGAGGGAGGAGGGCGGGTGGGTGGAGGGGGAGAGAGTAACCAAAGAACTCATACACATATATGCACAACCCAAGGACAGGAAAATGGTGGGGAAAGGGACTGGGATGGGGTGTGGAAGAGGGTGGAATGGGTCATTGGAGAGAAAAAGGGGCGTCTATAATATTTTAAACAAAAATAAACTAACTAACGAACTAACTAACTAACTAAATAAATAAATGGAACAAAAAAAACCCATGAAAGTCAAGCAGATAGCTTACAAATTACAGTCATGTTGCTCTAAGGCCTTCGGGTGACATACAATTGCAGCCCCAGGCTAGGCTCCCTGCACGATGAGGCCTGGTAGGTAAGCTGCAGCCTCCAGGGAAAGGCAGGGGAAGCAGGGGGAGAATTTCAGGACAAGGACCCCTGGTAAGTGGGTGGCTGTAGCAGGGAGTTAGTTCTGACAGGAAACCTGTGGAACAGGAGACAGGTGGCCTGGATTATTCCCCTGCTTTTCTTCTTTCCTCCCAACTCTGTTCCGGCTTACTTTTACTTCCACTCTTATTTCCTTCTCTTAACTGTATTGTCTAGCCTGGTCCTTAAATTTACCCCTGAAGGTAAAGGAATAAATCATTCAAATGAATCTCAGGCCATCAGATCCAGGACCAACTTTTACTTTAAAGGTAATTTTAATTCTACAATGGGCTGGACACTGATTTTAATGGACACGCTCCATTAACAGCATCACCAATTGTTTGTTGTTGTTTTTTAAATAAAATAATGATGAAATTCTAGTGTGATAGATGATTAAAATTTCTAACAAACCTCATTGTATTAGTTAGAAAAAATTTACCACTAGGAAACAGGAACCAGGTGGTGATGGTAGGGATCTGATATTACAATGAGCACAGCAGTTACACTGAACTTTCAGTCATTCAGTCAACTAACAATTGAGTGGATGTTTACAGTGTGCTGAGCTCCAGTCTAGGTCTGGCAGTAAAAGGTCAAGTCTGAGCCTCCAGAGCTTGCATGACAGGCAACAAACAAACATAGAATACAAGGTGGACAAAAATAAGTTTACAGTTGTGAGTGCAGGAAACAAAACTGATTTTTGTGTTATTATTTATTAATCATTGTATTATTTTCCATAAGAGCACAGTAAACCTACTCTGCCCTACCCTGTATGATGTCAGGTAATAAGTTAATGAGGAAACAGCAAGCAGAGTGGAAGGTGGAGAGAGAGGGTGGGGCCCCCTGCAGGACCCCATCTGTGGGGTCCTCTCGCTGCAGCCTGTGGGCAGGGAAGGGCTCAGACAAGATCATGCTCACAGGGGCCTAGATGAAAATGAACAAGGGGCATCTAGTGAAAAAGCTGCAGGCAGAGGGAAGGGTAGTGCAGAGCCCAGTACCAGCCTGCGGGGCTGTTACAGCAGTGTCAGGAGGCGTGGGCTAGGCCTGGGACAGCAGGTGGGAAAGGAGAGGAAGACAGAGGGGCGGCCATCAGCTTCCTTGGGGTTGGAGGCAGCTGATAGACAAACGAGGCTACAGCACATTAAGTGTCCTGCCTTGATTGAGAATCCAAGCCCTGCTGTGAGGGGGTCTTTATTTCACTTTATTTATGTATTTATTTATTTATTTATTTATTTAATTCTCACCCAAGGATATTTTGGTTCATTTTAGAGAGAAAAGAAGGGAAAAAGAAGAGAAAGAGAGAAACATTGATGTGCGAGAGAAACATCAATCAGTTGCCTCTGGTACTCAACCTGACTGGCAATTGAACCCACACTTTTTGGTGTATGGAACAATTTTCAACCAACTGAGCCACCTGGCTGGGCTAAGTGGGGGTCTTTAGAATAGACCTTATTTAGCAGGTGCACATCCATCTCCTCAGCTTCAGTGTCACACTGTCCAGCACGGAGGCTCATGGCTTAACTATTCCTTCAGCCCAGTGCTTAACGAATCCCCTGGCAGTGGCCTGCCCAGTTAGGGACAGTGGTGGAGCTGTAGGGGTGGGCAGGAGTGTTAGAGCAAGGGTGTCACCTCGAGGGGCAGGTGCATGGTGATAACAGAGGAGACCAATTTTTATTTAGCTTTATTATTGTTTTAAATTCTCTGCAATGCACTCCCTTTCACCTGCCCCTAGGTCAGACCCCGCCTGCGGCTGGCCTCCACCCTTGCTATGCCACTGGTGCCTGGTCTGAAGAAATTGCCAAATCAATAGGTCATAGATATTTTCTGAGCTGAAAGAAACTTTAAAAAGACATGCATTCATTGAGATTAATTTGATTTCCCAAGGCCAATGTTTTCTAAGTGGAAGTATGTGGAGAATGAATGATGTTCTCCTTAGAGACAGTACAAATTCTGGGCACTTCACAACCATCCAATGAGGAATTATAGCTCCCTCAATATTTCATGCAATTTTAACCACATGGTGTTAGAAAGGTCTTAAAAATCATCAAGGCCAACCTCACGTTAAGGATTAGAAAATTGAGACTCATAGAAATAAAGTGAGTAGTCTCACATTACCTGGGGTTTTAGTTTAGTTTTTATTTTATTTTAATTTATTTTTTTATCCTTTTATTTTTAATTCTCACCCAAGGATATGTTTGAGAGAGAGGAAGCAAGAGAGAGAGAAACATTCATTGGTTGACTGGTTGGTTGTCTCCCCTATAAACCGAGATCAGTGATGAAGCCCAAAACCCAGTCGTGCACTCTCGCTGAAAACAAAGCGCAACCTTTTTTTAAAAATTTTTTTTGATGTACAGAATGATGCTCCAACCAATCTGGCCAGGGCTGTTAAGTTTTGTTTTAATTTTTATTGAAGTATAATGTATAATTATACTACGTTTAGGAAAGGGCACATGATGCTCCAATGGAATGCATTGAGTTCAGGAGACAACAGTCCAGCACCCCAAAGGCCCCCTCACTTCTCCTTATTGTCACTCTCCCCCAAGGATAACCACTATTATGATTTCTAATAGTTTAGATTAATTTTGAGTGTTTTTGAAATTTATAAAAACATTGTAATTATAGAGAACGCACATTTTTATGTTTGGTTTCTTCTAACATTAAGTTTTTGAAATTTATGAATTTTGTTTTATGCATATATAAGTCACTTGTTCCTATCTCTTTGAGTGAATATAGGAGAGTTCCAAGTTTTAATGACCAAACAGCACTGGAAATGTGGTAGGCAGCCTCTAAAGTAGGCCTTGGGTCTGCACCCTACATATGACCCACCTTTGTATGGAGGTGAGACCTGTCACTTGCATCTAACAAACAGAACCTTAGCAGAGGCCCCCCCTGCAACAACACTTCTGGGCTTATCCATCTGTGCAGATGCTGGTGCTCCCTTCCTGGTTTGAGGAAGTAAGCTGTGGAGGCCTGTGGAGAATACCTAGTGGCCAGGAACTGTAGGCTGAGAGCAATGTCTGCTCAACAGCCAGCTAGAATCCAGGACCCCAATTCTAAATCCTCAAGGAACTAAGTTTTGCCAGCAACCCAAGGAAGCTTAGAAGCAGATTGTTCCCTGGTGGAGACTCTGATGAGACCACAGCGCATGTGACATCTTGACTGCAGCCCAGGATCCCCTGAGCAGAAGACCCTGATAAACTGCCTGGACTCCAGACCCAAGGGACTTGTGAGATAAGAAATGGGAGCTCTTTTAAGCCACTTAGTCTTTGGAAGGTGTTACTTAGCAATGAAAAACTAATGCAACAGCCTACCTCCCTGGCTTTCTAGCATAGTCATAGCTATTCCTTTTATTGCCAAAACAAAACCCTGCAAAAGGCAACGTTCTCTCTTTGCGATCCATTTTCAGCAGTAACCAATCTGGCAAATGTAAATCATGGACTATATTAGTACTGGTTTAATAATTTTAAGTTTATAGTGGTGCTGTACCTCAAGAAGTCAGACACAAATGAAAAGAAGTGGGAAAAGCTACGGTTGGACATCTCAGGACAATTTCCTGGGAAGAATAAACTTAGGAGGGAAAAAACGAGGTTGTATATTTTCATGATGCTATTTTCAGCGTGTGTTTCCCATAGATGCATCTTAAGCACTTTTGGAGCAACGCCAACCAGGGTGCAATGTAGATATAAGTCAATATCATTACAACACAGGCACTTAACAGGGAGACATGACGGATGCAAGGCACCTGCCCGCAGTAGAAGAGCCCTCTCGCCTGCTCCAGGGAAATGGGCCCGATCGCCCGTTTCTATTCCTTTTCACTTTATTTTTGATTTATTGCCCTTTTCCAGCTTCGGCCCTACAAAGACTTCAGCTTTCAGTACAAAATGATATTCCAAACTCCACTAAATATATTTGTAAGGCAAGGACAGCCAACAAAATTAAGCTGCTGGCGTGAAGACCGGCTGTTATTTAAAGCTGCAGAGAGATTACAGGGCATTATTACTTTATCAAAAAAATATTTCAGCTAAAAAAACAGCGCTCATTTCTCCAGTACTTTTGGCTGTGTGCTAATTTATCTCCCACCCTGCATGGATTTAGTCTTGCATTGCCATTTTATTGAAAAGTCTGACAAATGTCAGTAGCCTAAGTTACAGGACACCCAGGCTTCCTTGGTTATTGCTACAGAGAGCTGGAAATCAGGACCTTCAAGGGGGATTTATGTGAGCTGTTTCTTTGATTTTTATTGCTGTGCTTTCATTTGAACCACCAGGAATTTTATCTTTAAATCGCATTTATCTTTTTGAAGGTCCCATCTAAGGATGGCAACACAAACAACTGAAACACAACAGTATTACCTCACAAACTGACGCTTGGTCGCATTTACTTTTCTATGTTTTCTAAATGCAAAATTTTATCTGTTTCACATTGCTTCTCTTTGAATATATTTTTTCTCAGACCTTTAACATACTTTCAAAGGAAAATACCTATCAAACTATCAAGATTAGAAATAAGTGGATATGAATAATCTGTTTTTAGTACCTTCTACTTCGTGAGGCTTTCTTCTCACCTTAGCTTCATATTTTTAAGTAAAGTTGTTATCTATTTTAATTTATTCTCTCTGATTCTTAGCTGTGCTGTAGTGCACCAGGAAGATATGACAGTGAAATCTTTTAAAGATTGAGCCACAAGAATAAGCTTCTAAAATAGCTCTTTTGCACAAACACAAACACAAAATGTGCCCTGTGGTCATCAAAAGCTCTTAAGCAGTTTCACTAGAAAATGTGTATACTGGGGGCATAATCGTCGTGTATAGAACCTGGTCCTTGAATGGCACTAGACTAGTGCTGATTCCTTCACTTAGTGTTATGATGATGGACCCCACGAGTTCACAGGGATCGTGAACATTTGTATACAGGTTGCTGCAGAAGTCATCGGGGAGTCGCCTTCCACCACCTTTGGGAGCGAACTGGAAATGCTTCCCAGAAGTGACATTGAACTTAGACTTGAAAATCTAGGAGTTTGCCGGCAAAGAAGGGGTGGAGCTGGGAAAGGAAAGGCTGTTGCAAGCAAAGGTGACAAAGTGTGTAATAAGCTGAGGTGTCACAGACCACGATGCCCTCAGTGATCTAAACATAATTCAATGTGTGGAGAGCATACAGCGGGTGTGAGAATGATGAGAATTAAAGTTTCACAGGAAAGCAAAAATCTAGGATTGAGGAGAGTTTGGAAATTAGCTCAAGGGCAATGGGGAGTTGTCGAAAAATGAATGACATGAATATATTTGAATTTTAAAAAGATCACCCTGGTCAGAAAGAATTAAAAGGGCACAGGCCTAGAGGTTGGGAGAAGTATTTGAACGCTGTTGCAATACTTTGATTCTGAGATTAAGGTGGCCAGAACAAAGATAATCCTAGTGGGAGCATAAAAAGTTGGGTAGATATAAATGAGACTGAGGAAGTAATAAATGCAAAGAGATTGAATAAAATGTGATTGATGGGTTCTGGGGATGGTGAAGAAGATTGAGGCATCAGTAAAGCAGGTTTCTGACTTGGGCATTTGAGTTGAATGCAGAACATTTTTCTGAGAAGGGGAAACTCAAGCAAGAGAAGATCTAGCTCTGTGTGTGTGTGTGTGTGTGTGTGTGTGTTGGGAGGTGGGCCTAAGCTTGAGGTCAATTTACAACGTGTGGAGTTGGAGGGTTCTGTGGGACAGTCAGTGGGATGAAGTTGCCCCTGAATTCTCTTTAAGCTACAAAGGTCTACATACTCACTAACTGAATTCATGGGAATGGATGACATCTCTCAGCTAGGGCATATTCTTCCTTCAAAAGAAGCCAGAACCACCCTAATAAAGCCAATATTTAAAGGGCAGCTAATTTACAGGCCTGCGTTTGGATGCGGTACATACATGCAGAAGGTTGAGAAGAAGGAGTCCTGCTCTAGCAGCTCAGGAGGTGAAGGCCTGAGATAGGTCTGACAATGAGGACACTTCTTAGTGGTCTCGCAATGGACCATCTAAATAAGAAGTGGAATCACCTGTCATATTGAATGTTTCCAATTAAATTATTTCATTCATTTATTCTTCCTTTCATTTGTGGAAGGACTCAATTCACTAAGAGAAAACTTTGAAACCAGGTATGTGTGCACCTGTGCACATAGTCATCACAGATGTCTTCAACCAACATCCTTTACATAATTATATGCATTTATTGGTGGGAAAAAGAAGTAGTTGTCTATTAACTAAACTGTATACCTCATTCTTGATATTTAAGCAATAGATTTATTTTATGCATGTAAATACTGATTATAAAAATACTGCATTTAAAAAGTTACACAGTATAGAAAGACTTACTATGAGGAAGCAATCCCTGCCTCACTCCTTCCTACTCCCAGGTGCCCCTCCTCATATGCAATTACCTTTATTCTATCAGTGGTCTTGTTATCTTCCTTCAATTTTATCAAATGTATTGCTATTTCTTATCAAATTTAGACATTATGTTTTGTCTTTTCATTATGATAGGTGAGGAATTACCTTTCCTGGACCCAGGCACACATGGGCCTGTCCTCCCCTGACCCCCAGTACAGGTGTGCAGCAATCTTGGTTGGGTTGAATTTCAAAGTCCATGTTGTTTGCCTGATGTAAATATCACCCTTTGCTGAGAGCTATGACTTACATATTTTCTCTAAGAGCCTCCCTCCAAAAGCCCTCTGTCCTGTGTCTCATTCCAGACCAGGTTTCTCAACCTCACAGCTACTGATATCTGGGCCAGATACTTATTTGCATGCACGTATGTGTGTGTGTGTGTGTGTGTGTGTGCAGGTTTGTGTGTGTAGGTGGGTCGGTGGGTGGACTATCCTGGGTCTTTAAAAAGTATAGCAGCATCCCTACCTTCTGTCCATTAAATATCAGTATTGCTTCTCACCTTAATAACTAAAAATGCCCACAGACTTTACCAAGTGTTACCTGGGGGACAAAACCATGCCCAGTTGAGAACCGTTAGCTTAGACAGGCTGCTAACTAGGGCTCTGCAAGGCAGTTACCCTAAAATCACCTTGCCTGTTCTGAGGTGGGTAACCTGTTTCCCAGAGCCCACAGCTTTCTTGTTATATACTTCTTCTTTGGGTACAGCACACTGTGGCCTCTAACAAGGCCTTCAATGATGCCTGTCTCCTGGTATTCACACCTTTATGTAACCTCCCTCCGCAACCTCACATTGTACCAGGTGTCACTATTGAATTTAGACTAAAAGATTTCAAGTTCTGTCTTAGGTATTATCCTCTTGGGTCTCTCTCTCTTTCCCTCTCTCTCTTCATCTCTTCCACCTTCTGTCCCTCCTGCCCTCTCTCCTTTCACTACTTTCTCTAGGGGAGGCCAAGGGGCATCTGTTCAGCCCTATGGAACAACCAAAGAACAAATAACTGAGAGCTCCAGTCAGCAGCCACAGGATGTCTCAGAAGCAGACTGTCCAGTCCTTTCAGTTAACTGAGGCCGCCCAGAGTTTGACCTCATGAGAGACCATGAGCAAGAACCCTCCAGCTAAACCAACCCCGCCTTCCTGACCTCTCAGGGCCCTGTGTGAGGTGATTAATGCTTGCTGTTTTAAGGTGCTAAGTGTTGGGCTAATTTTTTACACAGCATCAAATAACTAACATGCATATCAAGTAGCCTCTCAGTAAAGGGAATTACGAAGCCTCAGACAGTGGCATGAGGTACCTCTGCCATTTTGTGTATGAAAATGTTTTTATTTCTCCATCCGTCCCACATAACCGATAATGTGAATAAGCATAGATTTCTAGTTTGAAACCGATTTCTCTAAAAATTGTGAAGTACCTAAAAAAATTTAAAAGATAAAAGTTCTCCATCTTCCACCTTGGAGGTATCGGCTGGCCCTGATTATCTGCTCACACTGTGGCTGAGGCTCTGTACACGGGGTTGAACTTTCCATGTGCAGGGCTGAGTGTCAGCAGGTGGGGTTCACTGGCAGGTGACCATATGGGTAAGCTATTTTTTCAATGGGGCATCTCTGTAGTTCATGGGGCTATAAAGTTCTTCTATTGAAAACCACCTGATGTCTTGCAGGAGAATGAAAAGCCAGATTATAAGAGTTCTTGGAAGAAGGAAAAAAATAAGGCCAGGGTTCCACAGCCCTGTGGACAGATGTCACTTCATGTTTGTCTCCAGCCCTGTAACTCAGTCTGGCCTTTGGCTCTGAAAACTCTGATCTATTTTCTGTGAGCTACAGACTATACCTCTGGACCTCTGAGATGGAGGCAGAAAGAAACCTGCTTATCTGCCTGGACAGGCAAACCTGTGTCTAGGGTCATCAGCTCCCTAAATAATTTCCCCTGTTCCCCTGACATCATGCCTCGAGTGCCGCCATGAGGCACAGAACCCCAGGGCTGAGCCTCGCCCAGATGTCTCCCCCTTCCCAGGCCTCGCAGAGTCTGGAGCTGAGCTGCCTCCCTCCTCCACATGCTGTCTGATCTCCAAAATGTGGTGACACTTCTCACCCATCCTAAGCTCTGCTCTGGTTGTCTTTTTGACTTCCTACCTTTTTCCATTTTTAAATTTCTTTATGTTATCGTGAAGTTTAAAAAGAGAGGGACAATACACTTGTGCATTCATCCCTTATGTTTAAATAAAAATAGGCAAGTATTACATGTGGTTTTTCTAAACCAAAAACATTCTGCCTGGCCCTATAATAACATCCAAATCACGGTTTCAGAAAAGAAGCATACCCCATATGCTACTTCACTTCAAAATGTCCATTGACAGTTACTGTCAAATTAGCTAGCAAGTCTCAGAGCTGGGACTCCAGCTACACCTTGCAGCCTGCAGCACAGAATTTGGCATCACAGGAAATGTAACAGTTCTCACGTGGTCATCAGTCCTGTGTGCTCCGGTGAGCAGCAGAGTGCAGTCTGCCAATATAAGGAGATGTCCGGCACCTCCTTGGTTGGCAATATAGTTTAAATATCTCAGCAGGGTTTGGGCACTAGTATCATTTCTGTCTGAGTCGTCTTTTAACCAGAGTTTTGTAAACAAGGCCATGTAGGGGACCACAGGAAGTGAGCATAACATTCTTGACAGAGTGCCCAACCTGCACAAAAGCTAACAAACCCCAGAGAGAAAAGGGCCCCTTCCCGGATGACAGCACACACGTGAGAGGCAGGGTCAGAGAATGGAGCAGAATATCCACACGTTAGAGTGAGACTGGTAGGGTTGATGTTCAGCCCAACTGGTTCCTTGCTGTGTCTCCTGGGAAGAGTCCTTTAATCTGTCTATGCCTAAGGCCCCTCATCTGTGAGGTGGGAGGTGTCAGGAGTGACTCCATGCCACCACTGTGAGCACGAATCGAGTGATGTATACAGCTGAGAGGCTGCCTTTCCCCGCACACAAAGCCCCTTGTACTTCTCAGCTGCCAAGGACTGTGTCCTGCTGGTTGACCCAGTTTTGTGTAGGCAGAATTAGGAGTTTGAACACGTCACTGTCTCCCACTTCAGCTCTGAGACAGGGGAGTCCACTTCCAGAGCCCTCCTTTCCAAACACGGAGAGGCCAAGCTACTTATTAGGGAGGAAGCATGTCTTCAATAACTAAATCAAGAGAAACAGTGAGAACTCAAGGCCTTTTTGCTGCCCTAAACCAGACTAACTGCACGGAGAAGCAAGGGATCTGGAACCCGGGCTTCATGCTGCGTTTGTTTCACATTTCACGACGTGGGCGTTATAGGCCGGGTGGTATAAGTAGAGTGAAAACGGATCTTTTCTCTGATAAAAGCTTTTGTCACACAGACTTAACTACTTTTAAAATCCTTAAGCCTCTCATTAGAGGCTTAGTTCAAAAGCTAAGCATCCAGCACCCCGTCTCTCCACTCTGGCTTAAAAAATAAGAAATGAAGGTAGCTCAGTAAGCAGCATGCTCTTTGGTCTGCTCTGTAATAACCCCTTTTTGTGTTTCTCTCACATCTTTTATCTGAGTTCCTCAAACCCTTTACAAACAGAATCTCATTAAACCCAAGGACACTGTGCCAGACTCTTGACCAATTCTCCCAACTTCACGGAGGAAGAAACCAAGGCCCTTTCTCTTCTTACAATGACACATAAGAGCAGATAACAATTCTGTTGATTCTCACACTACATTGTAAGTATTCAGCCTTGCTGTGAAAACAGAGTGTTGCTCAATTCTTGGAAAATTTTTGAAGAGGTGTCTAAACTGGGAATGTACAAAGTGAGAAGACCCCAGAGGTCCTCAAAATAATACGAAAGAATGTAGGCCCCAGAGAGCCCTGCTGCCCAACAACCCTGCCTCTCACACACACGCTACAAGTGATGGAGTGGGACCTCAGGAAGCGCAGTGTTGAGGACGTCAACTCTGCCCTGGCCCGTGTGGCTCAGTGTCTGGAGCATCAGCCTGTACACAGAAGGGTCGCTTTGATTCCTGGTCAAAAGCACGGGCCTGGACGGCAGGTTTGATCTCTGGCCTGTTTGGGGCACATGCAGGAGGCAAACCATTGATATGTCTCTCACATAGACGTTTCACTCCCCCCTCCCCTCTCCTTTCCACTCTCTAAAAATCAATGGAAGAAACATCCTGGGGTGAGAATTAACAACAACAAAACAGACAAGCAAACACCATCAGCAGTCATTCATACGTGTGTACTCACGCCCATCTGCATGAAGGGGCCTTGCGTGGTGCGCCGAGGAGCTGCCCTCCCTGCCCCACCTGGCCCCGCTGTAACCCTACAAGGTTTTCTCCTGGTTTCTGTGAGCTATTCTCACACTTGCTAGGTATGTACCTTCCATTCCTAAGAGACTGAAAATTCCTATTTGCATCCAAGAATACTGAGGCTCACCATGCACTAGGTCCTCAGCTAGATGCTGACATTACAAAGGTGAATGGCCCGTGGACACTGACCGCAGTAATCTTGCGGGAGCCAACTATCGCACACCCATTCTTCTGTTATGAGCACACGGGCAGCATCTGGCACATGGCAAGCGTTACAGACTTCACAAGATGAAGCCTGCCTCCAATGTGGTTCTATTTGGGGTAGGGCCTCTAAGAGGTAATTATAGTCAAAGGAGGTATAAGGGTAGAGCTGTGATCCAATGCAATGGGTGTCCTTTTCAGAAGAGACCTCAGAGAGTGGGTTTAGGTTCTTACTTCTCTCTTTTCTCTTTCTCTCCCTCTCTCTCCCTCTCTCTCTCCCTCTCCTTCTCCCCCCCTCCCTCTCTCCCTCTCTCTCCCCACACTTGCTGGGGAAAGGCCATGTGAGCACATAGAGGGCAAGTAGCTCTCTGTAACCCAAGGGGAGAGCTCTCACCAAACACCTGCTGGCCCACTGGTCTCAGACTTCCCATCTCCAGAACTCTGAGAAATAAATTGTGTACACTAAGACACCGGGTCTGTGGTATTTTGGCATGATAGGCCTAGCAGGTGCATGGGGTAGATGCTACAAAGATGTCTGTAGAGTTCGTTGTATTTTGTCGTTTTCCTTAGCCTTATTTCCACACTCGTGCTTGGTCACTGTTCTTCACCCAGGGCCTCACATGCCTGGTTCGGCAGCTGCCCTGGCCCGCGGTCTGGTTTCCTCAGTGCTGCACGTGCCACCCAGCCAGCTGCACAGCCGGAGCGGTGGGCCGAGGTGGCGTTTCCCAAGTGCTTGCCTGTCTCCCCAGCTGTGTCTCCTTGGGCTCGGCCTTGCGCTGAGCAGAGCTCTTCATTAGTTCTGCACATATACCCTGCTCTTCAGATTTTGTAACATATATTTTTCTCCATATATGTCTCTCTTTCTTCTAGAGACATACCACAAGTTCCCCAAAGGCCTGGCTCAGAGGGCGGCAGGGAAAGGTGTTGTTACATTTTTGTCTTTGTTTTCATGCTTTTGTACAGAAAAAGCTGCTGCCGGTGCCTAGTAGCAGTAGCTGCGGGGCAAGGTGGGCACAATGTGCCTCATATTTTCCTTCCCCGGGGCAATGCCCCCCTTAGGTGCTCTGCCTCTACAGTGGGAGACTTCCATGTCCTCTTTGCATTAAAATTTAATCCCAACTATCTTGAATCCTGGCTTTCACTGTCATGCTCTGATAACTCAAGCATGCGTTTTCTCTTTCTGAGAAGAAGATACACCGAAAGACAGGCTTGCCAGGAGGACCTGGTCTCTCCTATACTGTTATTATAATCAATGAGAAAAATAGAATGTATTTTGCACTTTACAGGCTATATACTTTACATCTACTTCTGTGGCCTCATCTGAGCTTTGTCTCAGCTTCATTGAGCCCCTATGACAAAATACTGCAGACTGGGTGGCCCAGACAATAGGAACTACTTTTCTTACAGGTTTGGGAGCCAGTAATTTCAAGGCAACAGCCAATTCTGTCTCCGGTGAGGACTTTCCTGTTGGCCTGCAGATATTTACCTTTTTACTGAGTCCTCACATGTCAGAGAGAGAGAGAAATATGGAGAGAAAGAGAGAGAGAGAGATGGAGAGAAAGAGAGAGAGGGAGTTGGAGAGAAAGAGAGAGAGAGATGGAGAAAAAGAGAGAGAGAGATGGAGAGAAAGAGAGAGAGAGAGAGAGAGATGGAGAAAAAGAGAGAGAGAGAGATGGAGAGAAAGAGAGAGAGAGAGATGGAGAAAAAGAGAGAGAGAGATGGAGAGAAAGAGAGAGAGGGAGTTGGAGAGAAAGAGAGAGAGATGGAGAAAAAGAGAGAGAGAGATGGAGAGAGAGAGAGAGAGAGAGAGAGAGAGATGGAGAAAAAGAGAGAGAGAGATGGAGAGAAAGAGAGAGAGAGAGATGGAGAAAAAGAGAGAGAGAGAGATGGAGAGAAAAAGAGAGAGAGAGAGAGAGAGAGAGAGATGGAGAAAGAGAGAGAGAGAGAGAGAGAGAGAGGTGGAGAAAAAGAGAGAGAGAGAGAGATGGAGAGAAAGAGAGAGAGAGAGAGAGATGGAGAAAAAGAGAGAGAGAGATGGAGAGAAAGAGAGAGAGAGAGATGGAGAGAAAAAGAGAGAGAGAGAGATGGAGAAAGAGAGAGAGAGAGAGAGAGAGGTGGAGAAAAAGAGAGAGAGAGAGATGGAGAGAAAGAGAGAGAGAGGGAGTTGGAGAGAAAGAGAGAGAGAGGTGGAGAAGGGAGAGAGAGAGGCTCTGGTGTCTCCTCTTATGAGCTCACTAAACCTTTCAGGTCTGGGCTCTCCCCTTATGATCTCATTTAACATTAATTACTTCCTCAACCTAAATATAGACACAGGAGTCAGGGCTTTACTGTTTGAACACACCACAGCATTAAAAAATAAAAATCCCTGCAGCAGAGACAAGGGGCAAGAAAGATGCCAGGATATACAGGACGCAGTTTTCTCATCATGCCCCGTTTCTCCTCAGGTCCACCCTTGCACATGGATTGAAGGCAGGACACTGAAGTGCCATTTATCCCTGCCCATGTCACTGTGCTCCCACTGGAGGAGGTGGGAAGGAAGGACTCTTGATCGATCTCTTAGGGTCACAGCGTCACATCCACATTACTGTGAGACAGAGAATGGACCAGCCAGCAGGACCTGGGATTTCCCAGGAAAAGATTATCTGAATGCCCAGAAATGAAGGAAATGAACAAATCTAAAAAGAGTCCAGGAGATATCAACAGACCTTTGGGAAATTAAAGTTCAAAAGCAGCAAAGTTTGCTTGACACAAACCCAGAGGCCTGAGTGGTCAGGGCGCAGTAAGGCCAGGAAACAGGCGTCTGCGGCACGCTCTTCTCAGGCTGTGTATCCCAACTCCTGATGCTCTGAGGAAGACGAGCACATAGCTGCATGCTGGCGCCAGGGAGGGGTGGCAGGATTAAATTTTGAAAGTCTCCCTGAGAAAGAGGCATTGGTGGGACTGTCCTAGGTCTGCTCAGCCCAGGGAGCAGCTGTTGAGTTTGGCACTGAAGACACTCCCTCTCTGGAGCCTTCCTCATCCCTGCCTCCCAGGTTCAGGCTGCTGGAAATGTAAAGCATCTGGGTCTATCGTTCCCTCCAAGGCGTGTACAATCACACGCACAGACAGCACATCTCATGAATGTACATGTTAAAAAAGATCGATGAAAAGGAAATGATGGGCACCTGGCCTGTTTCCAGATCTTAGCTATTGCCAGGCAGAGAAAGACAAATATCGCATGATCTCACTTTTATGTGGATTCTAATGAACAAAATAAACTGTTGAACAAATAGACTCAGAGACATTGAAGCATGAAAGAGACCAACACATAGCAGAGGGAAAAGGCAGGGGAGAGATTTATACGCATAACTCATGGACGCAGACAGTAGTGTGGTAAAGCCTGGGGTGAGGGGAAGGATGGAGGGGTCAATGGAGGAAAAAGGGACATCTGTAAAACTTTCAACACTGAAAATAAATTTTTAAAAAGGAAATAGTGAAGGAAAGTCAGGGGAATGCCCAGCCTGGCGTGACTCAGCGGATGAGCGTCGACCTAGGATCCAGGCGATCAGGGTTCGATTCCTGGTCAGGGGACATGCCCAGTGCAGGCTTGATCAATGACTCTCTCATCATTGATGTTTCTCTCTCTCTCTCTCCCTTTCCTTTCCTCTCTCTGAAATCAATAAAGATATATAATAAATAAATTAATTAAAAGGAGTCAGGGGAATGATTCAGAGCTGGAAGGCACTGGGTAGCCACCAGGGGAAGGTGAACAGGAGTCCTGTTTAGACTGCACCAAAATGATCTGACTACAGACTGATGGCCTTAGAATTAACACATATTTTATATAAACACATATATTTTTTAATCCTCACTCCAGGGTATGTTTAGAGAAAGGAAAGGAGAGAGAGAAAGAGAGAGCTCAATGTAAGAGAGAAATATCAATCAGTTGCCTCCCATATGCACACTAATTGGGAATCAAACCTGCAACCTAGGTATGTGCTCTGACCAGCAATCAAACCCGCAACCTTTTGGTGCACAGAATGAGGCTCCAACCAACTGAGCTCCTGGGCCAGGGTCATAGATTATATTTTATTTTTTATTTCTACTATCAGGGAGCTAAGAGGGACAGATGATAAAAGAGTAGAATAGGGGATTGATTGGGGAAATATATACAGGGTGTTCCCCAAAAATGTATACAGCTGGTAGCTTAATTTTGAAAATTAAATGTATTTTTAATAAACATTGCTTTTATAATCAAAGTGTGTGTATACATATTTTGGGACACCACACACACACACACACACACACACACACATATATATATATAATTCCATGCACAATGGTATTAAAATCAAGAAAATGAAGAATAAAGAAGCATCTTATTTTATTTTAAAAATATAGTGTCTGCCTGGAGAAACTTACTTACGTTTCATGGCCCAACACAAGGGACACTGTCTCCGTAGCTTTCTGACCCCCCCACTCACCCTTTTCTTCTTTGCCTTACTGGACCTCTAATAGATGCTATCCTAGCTTTCAGGTCATATTGTCACCTTAGTATGTGTTATGTCTCTCTTCCCAGAATAGATCCTTAAAGGCAGGACAGGACCCTCTCTACCTTGGTCTCTCTGGTACATGAAATAGTGCCTGCCACACGGTGCACTGTCGGTGAGTCTTTGTTAAATGTAGAGATTTGGGGAGAGAGCGCCATGGAACCATGGAGAGGCCGAGCCATCACTCAGTGCAGCGCTGTGAAAGTGTAGCAGATCTTTAGAACACCCTCGTCTCTGTCTCCACGCCCTCTCCCTCCTCCACGGGCCCCTCTCCACCAGTGCCCAGGTTTCTGAGACGCTGCCGGTGGCCCAAAGCCCCGGCTGTGAAGCCACAAGGGCTCCTTTCTCCCGAGACTCTGACTCAGAAATGCCTCTCTTCTGCCACTATTCTTTCTTCCCAGGAATTAAAATGATATTTCCTTTAAGAAGAAGGACCTGTTTTCATTTGAAAAGATAAGAGGGCAGCTTAACCTAAGTAAGTCTCCAGTGGGAGAAATTTCAAGAAAAAGATAAAGGGCAAAGAATTCTGAACCTGCCAAATCCAGCCTCTGCCAGGGAGAGGCTTGCAAACATGACTTTGAGTCACATTGCTCCTCTTTTTCAGCCTCGGCACCTTTTTATAAATGAATCTGCAAGCCAAGAATTTTGTCCAGTATTTGCACAGGTCACCCACCCGTGCTCACCCCTGGCTTCCTGACCCAGAGTGCGCGACGGGAGCCATTTCATCTGACATGCTGTGGGCATTTTCTTCCTCCTGAGAGACAAAAAGAACCGCTTTGAAGAGTGACTCTCTCATCCTAATTTCCAACAAATCCCCAAAGGCACCTTAAATCAAAGAAAGGTTAAGCAACCTGTACTAACAGAAGACTCTCAGCTCCGTCTCAGAAAGGTGTGAATCAGTCTTATAAAACCTTCCAGAGAAAGACTTTTCCCAGTGAGCCCTTTACCAGATTTGCTCTCCTAATCTCTTTTTTCAACCTGTAAATATTCTTAACTTCTATTAGTATTTTCAGAGGCATATTTTTCACAAAAGTGTATCCAAGTCACATTAAAGTATTCCTGCCCCTGTATAGTACAGTGAGACCAATATTATTCACTGGCATTGTACCAGTGGCCTAACACTATTAACATACTGGGAACAAGCTGTAAGGGTGCCAATCATTAATTCCTCATTGAAGCATTTAAAGACCGCAAGTGAAGCCCTAGCAGAGAGAAATATAAATGTCCCACTACACAGGAAAGCAATACAGAATCACAAAACCTCAGACTTGGAAAGATACTCGGAGGTTGTTATGCTGTGTCATTCACTGCTGGAATTCTATCCCCAATAAATCATCATTTAGTTATTCTCTGATGACTTCCAATACAAGGAATCCACTATCACTCCAGGTATTTTACTTTATTATTATAACCCCTGCGTTCCTAGGAGATTCATCCTTAAAGTTAGGCAAAATCTAACTTCTAGTTGGATTGCTTGAGACATATGAGCTACTTGGCTTCCTTGTATATCTAGATTGTCTTCCGGGAAGTTTAAGGAAGTTTTTGAGTCTCTCTCTCTTTTTTATTGTTCAGAAAACAGCCTATCGTGCTTATCTTTGTTGGTCTTTAGAGTCCCTGATACTGTGCATTGGGGCTAGAGAGTCAGTGAAAGGATACAGGAATGAGCACATATCTTAGTCATGCCTCTGCAGTGAACAGAGATGGCAGGATATGTCCAGGATCCTAACTCTCTGAGTCACCCATCACTGTCTACTGCAATAGGAGTTCTCTAAACCATTGGTGGGGGAGTGGGGTTGGGGGTTTGGGAGGTGATCATCTGCAGTTGAGTAAAGCGAGGGGTGCACCCCACTGTTAACCACACTTGGACACCTATGTCCTATGAGACGGAGCTGCAAGGCCTACACTGTTACATTTGCACTGAGATCTAAGCTTCACACAAACAAGCAAGAAAGGCACAAGTGTCTCTTTGCTTCCCCCGTGTAGCCAGGGTTTTAAAAATGCAAGTATCCACTGGGTCAAGTACATCTTTCAGTGACATGAGGCTTTAGAGTATAAGAAAATAGGAAATGAGGCAAAATTCAAGAATGCCTTCCCAATTAAATAAATTCAAATTTTTTCAAAACACGATGTGTTTCAAAAATAAATCACACTCTTAGTTTAGCTGTTGCAGCGAAGTGTACAGAACATGTTGCCAGACTTGGGAGAGAGGCTAGAATCCCAGCTCTTCTCTTTACTTGCTGTAGAATTTTAATCAAGATATTAAATGTTTATGTCTTAGTTTCTATAACTATACAGTGCTGGGTATATTAACACCACCAATCACACAGGGCTGTTGTAAGAATTAATGTGCACATTAATTAGAAGAGAGCCCAGCAGAGAGTATATGTTATAATAGAGTGCATGGAGAAATGTGTTTAGTCTGATATAGTGATCTCTGGTGTGCATTGTCTATGTCCATAGGAACAGCCTGGCAGGTTCGATGTGCTTAGGGGACTGCACACAAGAGTTGCCTTGGGCAAAACCTTGCATCTCCACGCTCTGGAACTATCTTACTTGTAATTCAACCACATCATGGCAGGGTCATCAGTTTAAAGGAAAGGTTGTTGGACTGATTATCAGGAGACATGGTTTCTAGTCTCAGCTATGCCATGAATTAGCTGGCTGGCCTTGTTAATCAGTTAACCCAAGCCTCAGTGTCCTCCACCCGCCTGGTCAACCTCACAGGGCAAGATGGAGTGAAAGACTAGGAACTAATGGTTCTAATCATGCAAATGTCTGCTGACAAGGGGTCTAAAGCCCATGCTGTTTCTTTACTCTTTTGAAGGCTCCTCAAGACCAAATAGTCCTGTAGTTACCAGTTGTCATTCTCGTCTCTCTCTCCCTCTCTCCTTTTTGTTTCCGTCATGTTGTTCTTAGAATGAATGAATCCTGTTATTTCTAGTTGTACTTTGTTATTATGTGCTTCAGGCCTGATTCAACTCAGAGGCCTTCTAGTTTTGATCCTTGTTTTAGGCGCATACATCAGTCTCCATTTTCAATGCTGTAAATAGTTAAAGCAAGATGAAACAAAGAAAACAAGAAAAAGAAAAACAAGGAAAAGTAGAGCAAGAGAAATAGCTAAAATTCTGTCTGAGGTCTGGAGGGGCACAATGCAAGCTGAGCTGCACATCTCAGGCTCTTTCCTTCAATGCCCCACCCTGTGGGGATGGTTCTGAAGCCCAGGTGCATCTCATAACATCAGCAAATCGCAAGAAGAGAAAAGGCATATTCTTGATGACAGAAAGGTGTTTTTTGAGACCTGACTACAGGGATGTCGACATCTTTGCCCTCTCTGCCTATCCTAATAATTGTTTGCTCCTCTAGAATTTGACCTCATAGTGTCCTTGCCATGACTGTGTCAATGGTCCTTATTATGGCAGCTTGGAATTAAGTCCTGAGGGCAGAAAACCTTACTTTTCCTAACAGCTGTCAAGACTGGCACCCTTCCTCTTCCCCATATAAAGTGGGTTCCAACTCCTTTCTCCCTCTAATCTTCACATAGTCCATAATTTTTTCACATTCTTTTTCAGAATCTCATTCTCAGAACACAGAGCCATATCCCACAGGGTTATGACTCACATACACCCCTTCTCTTCAAAACGCAGACAACTCACTCCTATGAATACAGCCTGCATGTATGCCCCTTGCTGTAATAGTCTCAGTAAAGGAGACCGCACTACAGATGACAGGATATATGTGACAAGTGTCCTTCTGAAATTCAGATACACTTATGATCTTCTCTTTTACATTTGATGGATTCTAGCACAGACCAAATAATAAAGAATTACTGCTGCACAGCTGAGGTAAATTAAAGTCAATGTATTCGAGACTTCAGGGATGAATGGAACCTGGCCTGGAATACTAAGTGTAACTCATAATCAAGGGTTTGCCTGGAGGTCTGGAAATAAGCTGCTCAGGTGAGACCAAATTTAGGTTGAAATTTTGCAGAGTTCTGCAGAGCATACACTTTCCTCTATCCCAGCATGACTCTTTGTCAGGCTTTCTGCCATCAGTACTCACCATTCTTGCAGAGCAGGACAGCCAGGAAGTCCTGAGAAAAATTGATATAGAGCAAGAGGCTGGGTGCCCAAGCTGTCATGAAGCTAAGTGTGATGTTTTCCTTGGATGCAGCTGACTCTGCATAGATGGCTGAGGATGACTGGCTTAGGTTCTTGGTCACTGGGTAGGGTTCTTGAAACACATAAGTAACTGAAGTACCAGCTTCAAAAACAGCAGAAACTTCTGCAAAATATAAGAGGAGAAAACACATTAAAATATGAATTTACTATTCAGTGAACAATAATAGCTTGTTTATTGATCCTATGCATCAGACACTGTGTGAGGGTTTGTACATTAATTATATGATATGCTTTCCACAATAACTCTCAAGTGGCAGAAGTCATTAATCTCATTTACAAATGAGAATCTGAGGCTTACAGAGGTTAAGAACCTTGAGCAGATTGCACAGCTAAAGGAGCAAGCTGGGGTTTGCATTGTGAAATCTAGGTCCAGTTTAATATATATTTGCGGAATAACTACCAAGTGTCAGGCTCATTTTTCAAGAAGCAAAGATAAAATGTCCCTGCCTCCAGCATAGTATAGAGAAATTTCACTGGGACCATCTTACTTTTAAAACGGAGATGCAAACAATTCTGGTTTGTGTTTTCTGTGCATCAGGAGGGTCTTAAGTGGGCTTTAGATTAGTGAGAGCCGGACACTGTGCAAGACAGCACCAGTGCTCCGTGGTGTTGGGGGAAGTGAGAGGCCCCATGGAAACAGAAGAGAAGGATCCATGGAGACTGTAAGAAAGGCATAGGCGTCCTACAACCAGACTTGGCTTTTTAGATGTCTAGGGATTGGTATCCAATCCTCCAAAGAGAAAAGCCTGGGACAAATAGGCCTCGGTGCCACATCGCATAGCGTTCTGCCCCCGCCGCGAGGAAAGGAGGCAGCTCACGCCGATGGCTCTCCATGGGCAGGAGCAGGCCAATCCCAGGGCCTTCCTGGGCAGTCCTCGCCCCACTGCAGCTTCACGGAGCCAGCACGGGATTTGGCTCCAGCACTGGATCGGAAGCCTCGCTGGGCCAGCCCCAGGCAGGAAGGTGGGAGCTGTGAAGACTGTTTTCTCATCGGGAAATGGGAAGCATGAATCCTACCTCAATGTTCCTGGGGATAATAAGATGATGTGTGGAAAGCACTCGAGGGTTTCCCACCCGTTTGCTCTCAGACTCCCAGATCAGAAGATAATTCAGCCAGAACTCATTCCAATTTTCTTTATTTATAAAACCTGTTTATTGTCTGTGCATCTATACCGAGGCTGAGATATTCTCTTCTTCTAATTGAGACTACTCTGAAGTTCACTTTCAGTTTTGTCTGTACAGCAAAGGTTTCTTCCTAGAACAGCATAGCTTAGATCTGGCAGCAAAACCCTGTCATGGAAATAGCACAGGGAACGTGAGCCGTATTGGCATAATAGATTTCTCTTTCCAACGGACATGTGGTATGTTCCTAGTTCCCCGTGAAATTCTCTCACTGAATTGGTGGTAACTAGGACATAATCAAACCTGGCTTTTGCTTTCTAATTCTATTGCAAATTTGTTCTACTTTTGTGAAAACTCTATAACAGCCTGCAACTGTACCAACAAAAAATGAAGGTTGCCTATTTATGCATATTGTTAGCAGGTTGGGGATACCAGTTTACTTTTGCTAAAGGCTCAGAGAAAGACATCACACTTGCCACACAGGTCACGTCATTCCTCCTGATTGCAAAGATGTGCAGTGGAGACTTGTGGCAGGGAGGATTCAGGTTAATTATCAGCTTGATTCAAGTACTTTCCTTGAGTGAACTAAGTTCCTTGGGGACATATTGCCTGCCTTGTGAGCTACTACCTCTTAGTTAACAGAAAAATGTTTTTTATTTGATGTTTGGTTTGTGTGTGTGTTCAAAAGTAAGTATGATTCAGAGCATTCTGTTATGTAGCATATTAAATATGGACACATATAGTGCATTTTTTCTTTATACTTAAGACAGAAAATTAAAATTAAAATTTTAATTAAAATGAAAATTTTTTAACTAGAAATGTCCTACCAAATTTCTCTCATCCCTCCTCCCCTATTTTTATTGGTTAGGTATTATCAGTTTCAATGTAAAGGAAGTTCAGCAAAACCCCTGGATTCTATTATTCTCTCAGTTTCTTATAGTTTATAAGTTAAGAGTTTACTTAAGCTCTCTGGTTGATTTGTCTGAACATCCAAAATCATCAAGATAAATAGAAGACAAATCTTAACTTTGAAAGTCTCTATCAATGACCATCACACTACTTCCAGACCACAATCCCAATATTAGCACATCTCTTGAGCACCTACCTGGTGGAAGGAACTATGCTGATTATATTCTGAACAGGTAAGACACACATTAAACAAACACACAAACAAACAAATGAAACACTGATTGAAGGTAGCCTGGTGTATGATGTGTGAGCGACAGTAAATCATTCCCAGAGTTGAATGTCTCCAGGGGCCAGAGTAGCCTGGGAAGATCTGAAAGAGGAGCTCAAGGCTGATCAGGCCTTCACCTGTGGAACGAACTAAGAGAAGTAGCCCGGAGACCGGGGCTGCTGCAGAAGCTGCGTGTCTGAGTCAGCCACGCAGTCTGACTGACTTGGAGCCTGGTGTGCCATTCTCTAGTTCTCACGGGCTCCCACTTAACCTCAGGTTATTCAAACATAAACAGGGATGAATTCAGGCTTGTGGTGGGTAGAAAGATTTGAAGTAATTATGTAAAGTCAGGGCACATAGTAGGAACTCAATAAACGATAGATGGTCTTAATAACAGTGATATAATTAAATTAAAAATTAGAACAAGCATGAAGACAATCCTGGGTAATGAGTAAGCTAGTGGTGACCTAGAAATCAGTTAGGTTGTAATGAATTTAGGAAAACATCAAACAAACTAAAAATAAATGAAACTATTTGCATAATATTTAAAAAAAGTTCTTAAAATACTTTATGATAATGATCCTATGAATATGTGCTTTTATGTCCTTATTGTTTAGCGATACATATTGCAACACTTATAGAGTGATATGTTATCTGGCATTTGCTTCAAAATAATAAAAGAAGAAAAGTGGATGTGAGCATTTAGATTAAAAAAAAATGGTCATGAGTTGATAATTGTTGAAGCTAAATAATGGGTGCATGAGGTTCAAAAACGCTTCTCTCTACTAGAGTATATAATTGAATTTCTCTGTAATAAAAAGTAAAACAAAAATAAGTTGTCAAGAAGGTAAATATTAGAGAATTTTTCAGTAGGTTTTTTGCAACCAGTAAAGTGTACCTAAGTATACATATTATTTTTTCACTCAAATCCTATTACTAAGGAAATAATTGATTAATGTATTTATCACAGAATTATCTACATGCAAAAATTAGGATAATCTAAAATTTAACAATATAAGAGCAAGTATTTAGTGAAACTCTATGTGAGGCATCATCCCAAGTGCTTTGTGAAGTGCTCATTGCACATTCACAACAACCCTTTGTGAGGGATTCCTGAATTTTCCACATTTTTTACATCTATAGATGAGAAAACCAGAAATCATAGGGTTGAGTTAGACAACTATAGTCCCACCTGTAGATTGTAGATGTGCCAGAATCTGAACACAAGCAGATCTGGAAACAGAGCCCCATTATTGTTAAGCTAAAATGCTCTGGTGGTAGGAGGGCTTAAATATACAGAAACAATTCCACCAGATGGACTACTCTGCAATCATTAAAACTGACAAATTATACAAGAATGTCTACAAAATGAAATACAAAATTCAGGATATAAAATGTACTATACAAACATCTTAGCTCTATTGAATGTCTATCATCAGAAAGGGAGACAATAGCAAGTATGGTGAGGTTGTGGAGAAATTCGAATCCTCATATTTTGCCTGTGAGAATGTAAAATGGAGCACCTACTTTGAAAACCAGTTTGGCAGTTCCTCAAAAACTTAAACATATAGTTATGGCATGACCCACCTCTAGGTTTCTATGCAAGGGCATAGAAAACATAAGTTCATACTAAAACATGTACAGGAATGTTACCAGCAGCATTATTCATAACACACACACAGAGGGACATCCCAGACCATCAACTGATAAATGGATAAATGAAATGTGGTGCCTCCAGGCTCTGAAATATTCTTTGGGAAACAAAAGGGAATAAAGTACTGAAAAATTCTACAACACAGATGAACTTTGAAAACATGCTAAGTGAGAGAAACCAGACCCCAAAAGGCCATATATTGTATGATTTTATTTATAAGAAATATTCAGAATAGGCAAATCCATAGTGACTGAAAGTAGATTAATGGTTTCTAGGAACTGGAGGCAGAGGTGATTGGGGAGTTTCTGCTAATGGATATGAGATTTTTATCATTTCTTTGGGGGAAATGATACAAATAGTCTGAAATTAGATAGCGGTAATGGTTGCACAACTTTGTGAATATGCTAAAACCCTATGAATTGTGCAGTTTTAAAAGTTCAATATTATGGTATGTAAATGATCTCTTTTAAAAAAAAAACACACAGAAAACTGCCTATTTGAATCCTATTAATTCATTCCTATAAAGAATGAAATTAGGGTCATATAGGGGTAAAAGGAACCAAAAAGATGCTGGTTGACCTCCAACTCCAACATTTATTTGCAAGTCACTAAACCTCTATGACCTTCAATGTTTTCAAAAGTTAAATGCAGATATTACCATCCTCCTTACTAGGTTGGGGATAAAGAATAAATGTTTCAGTCAATAATTACAAGTGAATATAATTATTATTTCTTTGCACTATAATCAGAAACAGAAAGTGGGTCAATGGACCATGGTTCTAGCCCAGGCAGAGCTAATGGATAAATCTCCCTAATTCTACCCCAGATATTTCCAGTATTTGCAGAGCCTGAAATATATATTCCATAGTACATTAGCACAGAAGACTGCCCCAGCAGAAAACAACTTTGTCCAGGACCATCTTGTAGTTAATGGCTCCATTTCAGTCCCAAGCTATGTTCCCCAAAGGCAATTGGCATGGCTGATAAACTTGGTAAAAAGGTCCATCTTATAGACTTGGGAACTGCTGAATATAAAGAGAAGTACTTCCTTAGATTTATGAGATGGGGGGGCAGGTAGAGTTTGGAAACAGTGAAATATGAAACAAGCTGAAAGGCTAAACATATATTTGTCCATTTTGCTTATAGATCAAAATAAAAAGTGGAGAGCAAGCACAGAGGATATTCCAACAAATTCGGTCAAATGATACAGTGGCATGGACAGCAGATAATTCATAAGAGCTCTTTCAGAGAAAGGAGCCATTGAAAAATTACGCTAAATTCAGAACAATATGATTTATGAGGTATTTGAACAATGACCCTGGAAAAATGCAGAGAGGTCGACTGTTATTTTTCCCCCCTCAAACAGAAGCTTTGGCTATAAATCCTGTAAAACACAGCCAGGACACTTCATTGCAGTCCTCGGCAGTGTGTATTCTGTATTTGCTTCTTCTAGCATGTGGAACCAGTCTAAGGGCGGCATTCAAATTTTTCAGGGAAGATGTTCAGACCTCCCAGAAGCACTTTGCTTGTCTTAGCTACATTAGGAGCCTCTCTGGACAGGCCCTGCTTTAGTTCAAGCTCCAACACAGGGCACAACACTCTGTGGGTTCTAGAATTTGTACCATTAATTTTCTCCTAGGGTGCACAATGCTCTCCAGCACTGACAAGCAAGTAACTCATACTAACTGGACGAAGGCTGGTGAAATTTGATGAAGAGCATAGATTACAGGTCCCTCAAAGACCATACAGAGTGCTTCTTTCATTTCTGCTTTTAGGTTCCAACAGGAAATTGGATTAAATAAAGCATTGCTTGGAATAGGGGTTTGGGAAATGTGCTTTAATAAATTGACAAGACTTTTTATAACTGTTACCAGTGTTTGTATATAAATAGTATTTAAAATGGTGATTAAAACACTTTATTTTAATAATTTAAATGCTGTTCTTTTTAAATTTATTTTTTAATTTTTTAAAATTTTAAATGAAAGTTTACATTCAATATTAATTTTTATTAGTTTCAGATGTATGGCATAGTGGTTAGCCAACCATACAATTTACAACATGTTCCCTCTAATATTTCCAGTACCCAACAGGCACCATGCATAGTTATTAAAATATTATTGACTATATTTCCTATGCTGTACTTTATATCCACATGACTGTTCTGTAACTGCCAACCTTCTTAATCTTTTACCTTTTCACCCAATCCACAACTCCTTTTCCACCTGGTAATCATTAGTCTGTTCTCTGTATCTATGAGAGCGTTTCTGTTTGGATTCCATGTATAAGTGAAATCATGGTCTTTTTCTTTCTCTGACTGAATAATTTCATTTAGCATTATGCCTTCTAGGTCCATTCATGCTGTTGCAAATGGTAGGATTTTGTTCTTTTTAATGGCCAAGTAATATTCCCTTGTATATATATGTATCACAGCTTTCTTCTGCACTTGTCTATTGATGGGCAATTGGGTTGCTTCCATACCCTGGCTACTGTAAATAATGCTGTAATGAACATAGGGGTGCATATATACTTTTGAATTAGTGCTTTTGGTTCCTTGGGATATATACCCAGAAGTGGAATTTGTGGGTCATAAGGAACCTCCATACTGTTTTCCACAGTGGCCGCAACAACCTGCATTCCCATCAACAGCGTATGAAAGTTCCCTTTTCTCCACATTCTGGCCAACACTTGTTTGTTGATTTATTGATGGTAGCCATTCTGACAGGTGTGAGGTAATATGTTATTTGGTGTTAATTTGCATTTCTCTGATGCTTAGTGACTTTGAGCATTTTTCGTATGTCCATTGGCCATTCATATGTCCTCCTTAGAGAAGTGTCTATTCATGTCCTTTTTTTAAATTGAAGTTTTGTTTTGTTTTTGGTGTTGAATTCTATGAGTTGTCATTATTTTCAAGGCATGGATGTTCTAGGGAGAGCACAGTGTGGATCCTTTGTCTTGAGACTTTTTTTAAAAAAAATTGATTTTAGAGAGAAAAGAAAGGAAGAGGACAGGAAGAGAGAAATGTCAATGTGAGAAAGAAACATTGATCAATTGCCTCTTGCATGCACCCTGATTGGGACTGAACCTGTAACTGGGGTATGTGCCCTAATTGGGAATGAAACTGAAATCCTCTGGTACATGGGACTACACTCCAATGAACTGAGTCACACCCTCCAGGGCAAGTTGTATGAGTTCTTTATAAATTTTGGATATTAATTCTTTATCAGATGTATCATGGGCAAATATGTTCTCCTATTCAGTGGGCTGCCTTGTTGATGGTTTCCTTTGTTGTGCAAAAACTTTTTAGTTTGATGTAGTTCCATTTATTTACTTTTCCTGTTTCCTTTGCCTGAAAGGTATATCGGAAAAAAATATCACTAAGAGGAATGTTTGAGGTTTTACTGCCTAGTCTTTAATCCATTTTGAGTTTATTCTTGTGTATGATGTAAGAAGGTGGTCTAGTTTCATTTTTTTGCACATATCTGTTCAATTTTCCCAACACCAGTTACTGAATAGACTATTTTTACCCCATTATGTTTTTGCTTGCTTTATCAAATATGAATTGACTATAAAGGTGTTGGTGTATTTCTGTGCTTTCTAACCTGTTCCATTGATCTATATGTGTGTTTTTATGCAAGTATCATGTTGTTTTTATTACTATGGCATTGTCATATAGTTTGATATAAGGTAGCATGGTTTCTCTAACTTTGTTCTTCTTTCTCAAGTTTGCTGTGGCTATTCAGGGCCTTTTGTGGCTCCATATAAATTTTTGGATTATGTGGTCTAGTTCTGTGAAATATGCCACTGGTATTTTGATAGGAATTGCATTAAATCTGTAAATTGCTTTGGGTAGCAAGGACATTTTAACAATGTCAACTCTTCCTATCCATGAACATGGTATATGCTTTCATTTCTTTGTATTGTCTTCAATTCCTTTCTTCACTGTCTCATAATTTTCTGAATACAGGTATTTTACATCCTTGGTTAAATTTATTCATAGTTATCTTATGTATTTATTTTTGATGCAATTATAAATGGGATTATTTTCTTTTTCTTTTTCTGATAGTTCATAATTGGTGTATAAAATAGCAATGAATTTCCAGGGATTTATTTTTCATCCTGCTAACTTACTGAATTTCTTTGTTAGTTCCAGAATTTTTTTATGGAATCTTTAGGGTTCTCTCTGTATAGTATCCTGTCATCTGCAAATGATGACAGTTTTCTAAGGACAGTTTCTAATTTGGATGCCTTTTATTTCTTATTCTTGTTTGATTGCTGTGGCTAGAACTTCCAGTACTATGTTGAATAAGAGTAGTGAGAGTGGACAGCCCTATCTTGTTCCAGATCATGAGAAAGAAATGCTGTTGTTTTTTTTGCCATTAAGTATGATGTTGGCTGTGTGTTTGTCAAATATTGCTTTTATTTATTATGTTGAGGTACATTCCCTCTATTCTCAGTTTGCTAAGAGTTTTCATAAAAAAATAGGTACAGGATTTTATCAAATTATTTCTCTGCATCAGTTTATAAGATCATATGATATTTATCTGTCATTTTGTTTACTTAGTGTATCATGTTAAATCGGTTGTGGATATTGTACCAACCTTGCATCCTAGGAATAAATCCCATTTGATCATGTTGTAGTATCTTTTTAATGTATTGTTGGATCTGGTTTGCTAATATTTTGTTGAGGATTTCAGCAGGGGTATTGGCCTATACTTTTCTTTCTTTGTAGTGCCTTTATGTGGTTTGGAATTAGGATAGTGCTGGCCTCATAAAAAGAGCTTGGAAGTCTTCCCTCCTTTTGAATATTTTGGAATAGTTAGAAGAGGATAGGTGTTAGTTCTTTGAATGTTTGGTAAAATTTGCTTGTGAAGCAATTTTTATTACTGCTTCAATTTTATTAGTTGTAATCAGTCTATTCAGATTTTCTGATTCTTCCTGATTCAGTTTTAGAAGACTGTGGTTTCTAGAAATTTATCTATTTTGTCCATATTGTCCAATTTCTTGCCATATAGTTGTTTGTAATATTTTCTTACAATTTGTTATTGTTGGGTTGTCAGTTGTTACTTCTCTTTCATTTCTGATTTTATTTATTTAGGTGCCCTCTCTTTTTACCTTGATGTATCTGGCTAAAGGTTTGTCAATCTTGTCTATCTTTTCAAAAAACCAGCTCTTGGTTTTATTGATCTTTTGTATTACTTGTACATATACACATTTCATTGATTTCAGAGAGAGAGGAGAAGAGCGAGAGATAGAAACATCAATGATGAGAGAGAGTCATCAGCTGTCTCCTGCTGGGGATCGAACCAGCAATCTGAGCATGTGTCCTGACCAGGATCCATGATCTCCTGGATCCTAGGTAGATGTTCTACTGCTGAGCCATGCCAGCCGAGCTTGTATTGTTTTTAAGACTCTATTTTGTTTATTTCTGCTCTGGTCTTTATTATTTCCTTTCTTCAGCTCACTTAAGGTTTTGTTTGTTTTTCCTTTTCTAGTTCCTTTAATTGTACTGTTAAATTGCTTATTTGAGATTTGACTTGCTTCTTGAGATAAGCCTGTAATGCTATGAATTTCTGCTTAGGATTGCTTACCTTGTGTCCCACAGGTATTTGGTTGCTGTGTTCTCATTTTCATTTGGTTCAAGGTATCTTTTAATTTCTTACTTGATCTCATTGTTAACCTATTAATTGTTTAGTAACATGTTACTTAGCTTCCATGTCTTTGTGTGTTTTTTAGAGTTTTTTTGCTTGTGATTAATTTCTAGTTTCATACCATTATGGTCAGGAAAGATGCTTAATATGATTTCAGTCTTCTTAAATTTAGAGATTTTTTTGTCTCCTAACATGTGGTCTATGCTAGAAAATGTTCCACGTGCAATTGTAAAGAATGTATATTCTATTTCTTTGGGGTAAAATGCTCTGAATATATAAATTCAATTAATTTGATTTAGTGTGCCATTTAAGGTCATGGTTTTCTTGTTGATTTTTAGTCTGTAAGAGCTATTCATTAATGTTAGTGGGGTTTAAAATCCCTTATTATAACTATATTATTGTCAATCTCTGTTTCTTTATGTCCATCAAGATATGCTTTATATATTTAGGCGTTCCTATGTAGGGTGTATATATGTCCATAAGGGGTGTATCTTCTTGTTGCATTGCTCCCTTTATCTTTATGTAGTGTCCTTCCTATAGCTTTTGTCTCTTCCTATAACTTTTTTTAAATATCTATTTTGTGTGATATAAGAGTTGCTATACCAGATTTTTATTCATTTCTATCTGCATAAAATATATTTTTCCAACCCTTTAATTTTAGTCTGTGTGTGTCTTTCATTCTGAGGTGGGTCTCTTGCAGATAGCATTATATATGGATCTTGTTTTTCTTATTCACTTAGCTACCCTATGCCTTTGATTGGGACATTTAAACAGTTTACATTTAAAGTGATTGTATTTATTTCTATTTTATTCTTTATAACTATGTTCCTCTATTATTCTTTTTTATTTTCCTCCTTAAAGAAGACATTTAACATTTCTTGTAATATTGGTTTGGTGATAATAAACTCATAGCTTTTTCTTGTTTGGTAAGCTCTTTAATTCTTCTTCCATATTAAATGATAGCCTTGCCGGATAAAATAATCTTGGTTGGTAGGTCCTTGCTTTTCACTTTGAATACTTCATGCCATTTCTTCTGGCCTGAAATGCCTTTGTTGGGAAATCATCTGGCAGTCTAATGGAGCTCCCTTGTAGGTAAGTGATTGCCTTTTTCTTGTTACTTTTAAGATTCTCTCTTTGTCTTTAAACTTTAACATTTTAATTACAACATGTTTTGTTGTGTGCCTCTCTGCATCTTGTTTGGGACTCTTTGCACTTCCTGGACATGTGTTTTTGTTTTGTTTAGTTTTGTTTCACCAGGTTAGGGGCATTTTCAGCCATTATTTTTTCAAATAGGTTCTCAGTCACTTGCTGTCTCTCTTCTCCTTCTGTGACCCCTATGATGCAGATGTTGTTGTACTCCATGTTCTCCCAAAGGTCATTTAAACTATCTTCACTTTTAAAATCATTTTTTTTGGCTCTGACTGGGTGTTTTATACTACCTTGTTCGCCAAATCACTGATTTTACCTTCTAATTCATCTGATCTAATGTTTATTCTTTTTATTGTATTGTTCATTCTAGGTAATGTATTCTTCGTTTCTGACTGGTTCTTTTGATGCTTTCTATGTTGTTTTTCACACTGTTAAAGTTCTCACTAAGTTTCTTGAGCATCTTTATATCCATTTTAAAATTCTATCTGGTAGATTGCTTACCTCCATTTCATTTAGCTCTTTTTCTGTAGATTTCTCTTGTTCTTTCATTTGGTGCATGTTTATTTGTCTCTCCATTTGGCTGCCTCTTCATATTTGTTTCTGTTATTAGGTGGATTTGCTATGTCTCCCAGTATTCTTAGAGTGGACTAATGTAGTAGGTATGTTTTGGGACCCAGAGGTGCAATCTTCTTAATCACCTGAGTGTGGTGCTTCAGGAATGTCCCTTGTGTGGGTTATGTGAGCTCTCCAGTTGTAGCTGAATCTTCATTGCTAATAGCCCATTAATGTGTCAGGTCAACCCTCATGGATGACTGTGAGGATTGACTCTAACCAAAGTGTACAACCTGCTGTGCATGTGCTGATCACATGAATCCGAGTTTACTTCAGCAGGATCTGGTGCCTCCCGAGATATTTCTTTGGTTGCTCCTCTTGTGTAGCTTATTGGATCTTGCTGGGATGTTGTCTGAAGCTTGCAACTAGGTTTGTTGCTTCTTGGGGCTCTTGGGAGGGATTCTGGTGCAGGTCAATGTTAGATACTCTTATGACTGTCTCTAGCCTACCTGTTTGAAATTATAAATCGATCCATAGTTTGTGGCTACCTCTGCTGGGCCTGAGTGGGGAGGACCTAGTTGTGCATCAAGGCTAGATTTTTCCAGCATCAGGCCTAGAGCCAGGTCATCCTAAGATCTGTCTCCACTTGCCTCTGCCTGCTGGCTGCCTATTAGGCTCAGTAACTGAGAAAACCTCTGATGGTACTGGAGTTGCAAGAGGTTGATTCTCAGTGAGTCACCAGGTGTTCACCAGATTGATATAGATTCAATCTCAGTGCCAGTGTTGGGTTTGAGACCACTGAGTAAAATTCCAAGGATACACCAAGGCTAGCTGTCTCCCATAAGGTAACTAAAGGACTTTGTGGTGTGTCAAGGTCTCAGGGAGTTAGCAAGGTGAGACCAGTAATGTTTATCAGGCCCAAAGAGACCAAGATTTGGCCATGTGAAGTAAGGACTCTGCGCCAATTTTGTGTGTGAAGGAAATATAGCCCCCATCCTAGAGCCACACAAAGCAATCACTGACACTTTCTGAGTCCTACCAGCCTTCTATACCCAGGGTCCAGACAGCTGACTCCTCAGCAGGGCGTGAGCTCTATAGGCTGGAGTGATAGGTAATCTAGAGGGTGAGGCTATCACATTCCCGCAGGCTGATGTCATATGCAGTGGAGTGCTTCGTTCAAGAACAATGGGATCTGTGGTTTGGGCAAGGGGCTCAGCACAGGACCCTGGCAGCTATCCCTTCAGCTCTCTCCCTGGAGCCACAAACCCCAGTCTTTCTTCACACAACTTTAGTCTGCTCTGCCTCCCTTCTTCCAGAGTCTGGGTGAGTGGCTGCAAATGAGGTTTTCTGTGCTGTCCCTTAAAGAGGGCGCCTGGGTCTCTATCTGTCTCTCCCTGGCAGACAGAAACCCTGCTTCTTTTCACAACCAGATGTTATGTGGCTGCCTCTTCCTGGCTCTGATTCTCTGGGCTGGGAAGCCTGGTGTGGGGTTGAGACCCTAAGTTCCTTAGGGGAACCTTTGCAGCTGAGATATCCCTCCAGATTCAGCTGCCTCCTGTGGGAGTAGGGTCAGCCCTTTTCATGTCCCTGCCCTTCCTATCAGTCTTGACATGGCTTCTTCTGTAAATCCTTGGTTTTAGACTTCTGTTCAACTAGTCTTAAGTTGGTTATTCAGGTTGATTGTTCTATAATTTAGTTGTAATTCCAGTTTGGTCCTGGGAGTAGGTGAGTGTAGCTTCCACCTAGTCCACCGCCACCTTGGGTCTCTCTAAATGTTGCTCTTTAAATATTTTGTTTATTTACTTAAAAAACATCTTATCAATAAAATAAACTTAAGCATTCTGCAAAGACAGAGAGTAGACCAAATCTTTCATCATTCTATTTAAAAATACTGTTTACAATGAAAAATGAGATTTTACATTTTGTAGAGTTACCTTGAATTCATCTAGGTAATTTACATCATGACTGTCATTCTTTGTCTAAGGTGCACATCCATCATGGTTAGCTTTTGTCAATGCAGTTAATTAATAAGATTTGAGGGGATGTAGAAAGGCAGCAGGGACAGAATTTTGACTCTTCTGTTTTATTTTCAGCCCCCTGATGAACTAAATGTAAGTGTCTGGGGAGGACTTTTAAAGCCTCAAACCACAATTATGTCATCTGTAGAATAGGGAGATTTTACTAAAGGCATGATACTGCTTTTACTGGCTTACCTCCACTATCCCTATTGTAAAAATGATTTAATTGCTTAAGGGTATCTAAGGTTCCTCCAGGCTAGAGTCTATGATACTTTGATTACATTTATGGACTGAGGAATCAGAAATGGAAAGGTCAGTGCACCCTTCGTGATCCAGGTGGCCCAATGTAAGTGAGAGTCCACCTTTCCCAGTGCTAAATTGACCCTTGGCCATGGAGAGCCTGTTGCTCTCTTACTGTCCATTTAGTACAATTTTGCTGCCAGTGTCCACATATAGTGATAATGACTATATGCAATTATGTTGAGGAGATATGCAGAGTCTCTTAACACAGATAAACTGAGGAAGACTAAATGATAATTTGAGGACTCTCTAAGGTGACAGAATAATATGACTGGGTCATGGGATGTAGGTACCACAACACAGCAAATGGGAAAACAAAAATGCCTATTGTACCTTTTTTGCAAAAGGGTCCTTCATATGGTGAATTGGTGCAATCGCAGAAGTACCCACTGCGCTTCTCCACACACTTGCCCCCATTGTGGCAGATGCTGCCGTAACTGCTGCAATGTCCAGGGCATCCTGGCCGGACTCCAGATGTGACCTTGGCCCTCTCCTCCAGGTCCAGTTTCTGCCCATTCAAGTGTAAGGAGCGTATGCATCCTAGAAAGCCTTTCTGTTTTGATGATGTTCCTCCTAAGTGGTGAAAAACAAAAGGAAAAAATAAATAATGTATCATAGGGTTTGTATTGGTATTTCCAACAGTTAACTCTTGTTCTGCTGTGATGCTGTGGTGGGTTTTTACATTAAAGTTTCCATGGAGAATTAGAAATTTAAAGGGTCTATGAAAAATGCATTCCTTTTCAAACTGGGACAAATGCCACCTTCCTCCCCCCCCCATACAGATCCACTCAAAAAATTTTTTTAAAGATTGTAATTCATGTGGAATCTTGTATTTTACATACTTAAGGTAAAACATTAAGATAAGAACTTGTCATGCTCCTTGCAGATGAAATAAAGTGTGTTTTTGGTCCACAGCAGACATTTCTGTGAAGTGGAGTACAGAGAGGGAAATTGTGCCTCTGGCAAAGTTAGAAGCAGCTGTTAGGCTCAGGGAGTGAGAAACTGCAAGGAGTATTGCAATGCTTATCCGGGGCAGTGCAGTGGACTAGAAAGAGGCTAGACTTTAGACAGTACAGACATGGAGTCAAGATCCATGCTACTAGATGATTAGCCATAATGACCACTGACTCACCTGAGCACCAGTTACTTGATCTGTCAAATAAGAATAAGTCTATTTCATGTGTTTACAGTAAAGCTTAGTTCAGAAGTAAAACACCCTTAATCACTTTTCTTGCTATCCCTTCTCTTGAACCCTCACATGATATGTACGTATGTATGTGTGTATATATATGTGTGTGTGTGTGTGTGTGTGTGTGTGTGTATATATATACCAGAGATTACCCTCAAATTATTATTTGGAAGACAAATTTCTTCTTCTGAAATACAGAAAAAAGATTGCAACGAACTTTCTGAGGAGGCTATATCTTGAAGGTTTCAGAGACATCTGCAACAGATGAGACTCAAAGATACAGAATGTTTTGTTACTTTTGGAAATCCAGGACTCTACTGGCCTAAACCTCTAATATCAGAAAAGTGTGTATTAAGTGACAACATGCCAAGAAATTAGCTAAATCCTATCATCTAGATGGTCTCAGAGAAGACACATGTCCAGCATGAAAGAACTTAAGTTCTATTCTAAACTCAATGCTTTGGGCTCAAATCCATGCACAGGGCATGGAGGACACTCAGGTCCTCCAGGTCTACCTGGAGTACTAATGGAGGGGAGAAGTGTGTTGGAAAAGAACAAGGACTGGCTGCCACTGATTTGCTGTGTAAGTCATCTCTGCTTTGTGTGCCTCATTATTTCTAGTTCTTCCTATTGTAACTTTATTAAATCTTGGTCTGGCAGATAACTGGATAAAAATACATTTCCACTAGGATGGATACAGAGATGAATTCCAAATATGCTGTCTCAGACTAGGAATATAGATGTTCAACAAGAAACAGAGCTGAAAGTTAAAGAAATGAATATGTAACGTAAAAATTTTCTGGCATCTGTTAGTCTGGCAGGGTAGACAAACAAATATTGGAAATGGGGATGGTGGCAATATAGGGTGGGAGTAGAGACAATCCTGCCTTCCCTGCATCAGTCCAGGTCATGAGACCTGTAAATATATGTATGACAGTCACTAACGGCATCTAAAGACAGAATGTTCCCGAAGGATTAACCCAGTCTCTTGTCTTGAAGTAATGATAAAACTCCATTGTATTTTCAGTTCTGGTAAGTGATACCCAAGCTGGCCAGGAGGTCAAACCCAAATTGCATTCTCCTGTCTGTCTCAATTTTAGTGAGTGAGCGTCCTTTAACCACAAGATAAATCGATTGTAAATAAAGCAGATCATAGAGGAAGGTTCGTAATTTCTTCCCAGGAGATTGTGTAGAACAGAGAGGACAGGACTTATGTAGTCAAATGTTTGGCTTATTTTTCCTCATTTTGTAGTCACTCCCTGTGGTAGATTTAAATAACTCTTCGTGTGTCTCGTTAGTGGCACTTTTCTTCTGGCCGAGGTGGATAACGCAGCATCTAGGGCACATGTTTTTGCACATGGTTCAGTCGACAAGCTTATAAATGGAAAGCTGGCTGGGGGGTTCCTCTGACAGACACATGCCTCGACGTCTGAGACACAGAGAACATGATGAGAATGACCCAGAACAAGGGGATCAGCCCAACCCAGACGCTGACAAAACACAATGACACAAGGGACTCTGAACTAAATGGCAAATAAATTAAATTTCGGTTTTTACCTGACTGTTTTTTATTCTTTGCAAGGGATTAAAACACTAGAGGTCAGACTCCTTTATTCGTTATGGAGAAGTAATACAGAGGTTGGAAAAGTAGGTTTACTGTTGTTTGTATGGAAAATAATACAATAAATTAATAATAATATAAGAATAAACTCTGTTTCATGTCTTCACAATTGCAAAAATAATTTTACCCACCCCTGTATATAGATCCAGTATAAAATAATTCTAAAAATATGTCCCCTGCCCACACACTCACACCCTGTCAGGCTGTCAGCGCCTCCATTTCTGACATCACCTACTGCGTACAGTAGTGTTGGCGCTGTGACTCCCTGTGCAACTTGAGTACTGTGCAAAACGCAGCCACAGTCTTCCCCCTCCTCCTCTCTCACAGCCCTCTCCCCACCCAGCCCTGTGTACCAGCTTTCCCAGATACCTATGCACACACCTGCTTCCATCCACACCCAGAGCACACCCTGCTTGAATCCCAGCAACTGGTCTCCCAACTCTCAGCCCTGACTCTTTTGATCCACTCACCACTTTGCAATCGGAGAGGTCAACCACATGTGAAAATTTCATTCTGCCACCCCTATTTGATACCCTTCAGAGAGCAATTATTGCAGAAAATCAAACTTGTATCTTTAGCACAGCTGATCTACCATGAAAGATCTCATCTCCACTTATTTCTCCATCTTCCTGCTGGGACTTCAGGGCACCATGCATCTGAGTTGCTAATGGTTCCCCAATGTTTTGTCTTGACTTTGGACTTCCTCATATACCTTGAATTTATGTCGTCTGGCATCTTCCCCCATACCCTCCATGGTTCCCCTTCTTCATCCATACCATCACAAAAACACACACCTACACTCCTATATATTCCTTAGTTCAAATATGTCTTGTCCACCCAGTATTTATTTTAACTTTTTCTAAATTTTTTTGAAACAAAAAATATTTTAAAAATCCTAGTATGTCTTCCACTGAAGAATCAGGAGGTCTGTTGACAATGAATTTGCTTTCCTGTAGGACAAGCCTCAGCTGCACTAAGAGAGGACATGGGTGCACTTGCCACTTGGCCACATTCCCCACCAGGATCCTTTCATTCATTCCCATGGTCTTCCTGGTCCTTACCCGGATTTGATCTTTCACTTGCTCTTATATACTTTTATTTGCTTGTCTACATCTTGTCTAGAGACGGTTGAAAGAACATCAAAAAAATGCAGTGTTATCACTAAAGCTTCTGAAAGTCATTTAATTGAGGCTCATACTTAATCTATAAGATGTTTGAGAATCAGAACAATGCCTCTAGTTATAAAAAAAATCAAACACATTTGCTATATGCTAAAATCTTTATAATGAGTTCATTGAATACTCAATGGGGGAAAGGTATTGCCCATATTATTTATGTTACATAGTTGAGAAAACTTAGTGTCACAGACATTGCTTTGGCCAGAGTCAAGAATCAAATGTTTTTTATGTAGCAGAGCCAAGAGTTAAACTAAGATCCCTTAACCTTCAAAGCCTATATACTTTCACCCCCTTGAAATCCTAAAATGAACTATTTAATTAGACAGCTTGGGTCAGTACTGCAACTAAGTGATTTTCACCACCTTCCAACGGTGTCTTACATAGTTTCTCCTATCAAGTAACATACACATGTGTATTTAGCCTCTTGACTTTCATATCACTCTTCCTGACAACTTACACCATTAGTTAGCCGGCCTTCCCAGAAGTACTTTTGAATGAACACCCTTGGTATCAAGCGTGTCCATTGTGATGTTGCTTCCATTGGACTAAGTATGAATCAACTCTTAAAATCATGACTATCATCATTTTCAGCCTGTCTTAAGAAACCTCCATGTGTCATTTGGACAAGTGCTCATGCCTCCAGGGAAGCAGCTCAGTTCCTCTTCCCTTCCTTGAGTGTGAGTACAGGACCCTCTACTTCTCGTGTGTGCCCTCATCACCTTTAACATGAAGCACCTGAACATGGGAATGTTAATTCCCATCCAGTGGGGATGAAGAGTCATGTATTGGGATCTCTGAAGCTTTATAATTTATCAAGTCACTGTAGTCACTGTAGTATTTTCCCCAAGGAGTTATAAGTTGAGAGTAACTTTGGTGTATTTTGACACAAAAAAGAAAAAAAAAAATTCCATGAAAGACCAAAAAAGCAAGAAGAAAGCAAAGCCACAAACAAGTGAGACTCACAGGCCAACACCTTTACTAAATGCCCACTCTATAATTTCAATACACCTGGAAAATGTGGCATTGGATTTGGAGAGAGGGAGACTTTTCTTGCAGCTACATACCCATGGGCATGAGGATAAAGCCACCATTCCCAGTATGTACATGGAGATAGCCGACCCTCAAGGAGTGAAAAACTAGTCCCCAGGCTCTTCATTTTCACTCTGCAGGTAAGGGTGATGAGTACACTTGGGCTAGTTGTTTTCCTACCAAGGCCCATGGCTATGGCAGGTCACCTGGAATCCATACCCAAGTATCCTCGTTTCACAGTGCCTGGGGTGCCAGCTCTTGGACTCCTCTTGCCCCATCCTCATAAGGACTGGACATTAGTAGCAACAGCAAAGCAGATGGATGAGGCCTCCAGTGTATCAAAGACGGGAAGTCCATGCATGCAGCAGGCACTTCAGAAGCCACATGCTATAAAGTTCCTCCTACTCTGTTAAAGACATATGGCCACTAAACAGCATGGTTGGAAATGTAACTGTCATGGGGATAAAAGCCTATAACTTAAAATATTATTTCTGGCAATCCTGAACGTATTGACTACTGTGTCAGCACTCAACTTGTCACATTCCCATAGTAGGGACAGTGCTAAGAAGTGCATCTTATTTTATAAAATTCAGCCCATTTCTGTGCTCAGGAAGTATTCACGAGCACAGCACACAACCAGGGGTTACAGTGCTGAATGATGCTCTGTTTTGATTTTGCTCTTTTTTTTTAAATCACTAAATTATAAAAATAGAAATACTCAACTTCAGCATTTTCAGCCTCCTGATATTTCTAAATGGACATATCACTGAACACTAAACAACAAAATTCAAACCAACAAACTAAAATGACCCCCAACAGCATTTTTCTTCTTCAAGTACATTAGGACAAATTCAATAAACCTGAGTAACAGCTGAGCTGGAATTTATTGGAGAGAAACACAGAAGCAAGTGCTCTCACCACAGCTGACCTTGGCTCTACCTTGAGCAAGATGCCTCCTCCAGACCCATCCACTCACTCACGACTCACTGTCTTTGCGATCAATCTAGTTGGAACGTCTGGAGGAAAAACCTGCCATGAAGCACAGCTGCCCCTTTTCCCTGTTGACTCGCAGAAAGTTATCACATATTCAGAACATATGATAATTTCATAGCACCATGAAATTTGCATGAGAGCATCAAAAATTATTCCATCTTTATATACACATTCTAGCCTGAAAGATTCATAAATACTGCCTGAAGATAAATTAAACTTTGGCATGAATATAATTTATGAAAATTGCAAACTACTTGAATTGATTTCACACCAAAAACACATTAAATCTTGATGACTAACAAACTTCTTCAGAGCAATAAAATGTGATGTTTAAATAGAATTAAAACAGCCATATAAATTTTAAAAATAGTTTAATAGTAAATTATATCATTTAAGTAGGTTATTGACTAAGTAAATGCCTTATAACCATAACAATTTCAATCACTTATATCTTAGCTTCTGCCAGATATGAAAAACATGGCAGGTGAAGAAAGAATGGTTCCTGTTGAGAAAAGAAAATATTACATATTCTGGTATTTTTCTTTTAGTTCCTGTGCTTTTAGTGACTACTTTCCTCAGAGTTAAAAATTTTACAAACCCAAATTTAAAGGAAGCAAGAAAAACACCCATTGATTGCTGATGGTGTTTTGTTACCAACAGGAAGGCGCCGTAGTGTGAGAGTTGGGTAAACAAGAAGAGTGGAATAAAACTAAATCTGGGAGACTGGCCACATTTGGAACCTATTTACATTATGGCTCTAAGCATCTGAACTTCAAGTTTTATGGAAGAGCAGCTTCTGGTCTTGATAACATTACCGTATCTCTAACATTTACGGCTCTATTTGTACTTTAAAGCTTTACGTGCCCTGCTCAACATTTTTATAAAAAGTCCTTTCTAAATTATGGGTATTAGACTGACCTCTTCTACCTGGACTAATGTAGCTAAGCTTTCTCACTCCCTCTCTTTCTCTGCCTCTCTTTCTGTCTCTGTCTCTCCCTCTCTCTCTCCCTCTCTCTCTCTCCCTCTCTCTCACACACATACACACACACATGACTGTGCACTGAGAGTAGTGTCATTGCACAGCTCGTCTATCCAGCTGACTTGTTTTCTGTGCTCAGTAACTGTGAAATGAATGAATGTATGACTCAGTGAATGATGCCTGAGCCTTTCCAGCTCTCATGAGCACCTCTGGCAGCAAGTTCAGATGAACGACTTGTGTTAACCCTGGTTCTGAGACTCAAAGAGGGAATGAGCAGAGGAGAGTCATTTGCTTGGGGGTCAGGACTGCTTTTCTGTGCAAGAGTAAGACGGCCACCCAAGGGATGGGATTTCAGGGAGTATCAAAGAAGCTCCTAGTTTAAACCTCCATCATATTACTGATGACTGAAATCTGCAGCATATTTTATTACACTGTTATTGATAATTCTTAGGAGTTAGGTATCCGCCAAAAGGGGGGAGTGTGGCCCACTGACTTGGAGCCAGCATCACTAAGGTGTAAATAGCTGATCTATTCTTTTTCTAAGGGTATAATATGATTATAAGGATGAAAAATAATAGGGGCCCCGGGATATCTGAATGAAGGTCATACCTACAAGGAGAAAAGATACAAAAAGAGTCTGAGATCACCTCAAAATTTGCTGTGAGGCGGCATGTTCTCTTATTGCTGTGGCTAATGGAGCAAGAAAGACTTTGAATAATAAAATTTACCATTGTAAATGTTTTAGGACACATTTGAATCATTTCTCAGTCTAAAGTAAAAGCAGTTTTTCTTGACCTGGTCTAAAGTAAAAGCAGTTTTTCTTGACCTGGTCTAAAGTAAAAGCGGTTTTTCTTGACCTGGTCACAGAGTGGGTTTGTAGGATTTTCAGCGCAAGGATGCCTTAAAACGTCCCCTACCTACAAACAGCTGGCTGTTGAGCTGTAGTCGGAAATGTCCCTCCTCTGAAGTCTCCATGCTTGTCCTTGGGAGGCTGTCCACCTGAAGCGAGGTCACCTTGAGGTTCCTCTCTGCCCGAACATAATGCCATTGGTTGTCGTTCAGAGGAGAAGGAGACTGGACTACGAGCTCTACGGGGCCGCTCCCAACATCAATGGCAAAAGTGATCTCAGAAGGAGCTGAAACCGAGAAGGGAACAGGTCGGAGGTGAAAGGAGCTGTCAGTGCGTTGAGGGCAGAGCGTACCGTGAATGAAGGGAACAAACAATCCTCAGTAGCCAGGTAAAGAAGACTTCGGGTGAAAGCCCTTCAGGATTAAAATTACCACTAACAGTCATATCTATCAAACACCAAGCCTCCAGCTCTTATTTGGCCAGTCCCTCCTGACTGTGAGAATTCAGGTAATAGCACAGGGACCTGGGGCAGCGATGTTGATCTGATAAACATGCATTTGTGCCCAGGTTCTGGGTTTTCTGAGTTTATCTGGCTCCTACTGTGTTCTCCTGGACATCCATAGATTCTGGGTTAACTAGGCAGTTCCACTCCTGTGAGGAGAAGACCCACCACCTGGACTATATAGTGCTTTTCTCCACGTTATTTTATTAATACATGTGATATAAGTGTTCACACTTTTACTAGGATAAAAAAAAAAGGCTCGGAAAGTTGAAGTGTCTTGTCCAAGGAAATACAGTTGCCAGTGGTGGTTCCTGGTTTTCACAAGCCCCCTCCCCACCCTGGGCTCCTTCCTGACTCTGCCCTCTATACCAGCCTGCATGTCATTCAAGCCAGGGGGCCAGTCAGGGGTAAAGTCCCTAGAACAGGATGAAGATGGTGGTGGTGGTGGCCGCAGCAGTGGTGGTGAGAGAGACAGAGGGGTAGCCACAGCACAGTGGTACCGTGAGCTCTGCCAGGCCCTGTACTTAGCACTGACCATAGATTATATAATTTTAATCCTCAAAACAGCCCTATGAGAAATGCATTACTTTTATTTCCTTTTTATGAGTAAAAAAAAAAAAAATCAAAGTTCTTAGACGTGTGAATAATTTTTTCAGAGTTTTTCAAATAGCAAGTAGAATCTGACTCTAAAAGTAGACTTGTTCACCCATTTTTTTCTCAGTTGTGTATATGCTATTGTATTTTCTATTACTATATAAAAATGTTTTAAATCTGAAGGAAGTGGAGAGGTAAATGATACACTGGGGTGGAGGAGAAGACAATCCCTTCAGTGGCTGGAACCTTCACTCATCAGACCCTCTCTTCCTTCTGAGCACCTCAAGATGGCCCCTGTCCTTTACCCTAAGACAGAACCCGGGGATTTATTTGACAAAATCATCCACTGCAAGATCTGAATCACCAAAGGTCAACCCCAGCCTCCACCACTCCCTCCTCAGCTTTAAACCCTAGCAGAAGGCCAGTCCTGGTATGAGAAGCCCCAATCTGCAGGAATTTATGTAACTAGGAAATGTGAGCCCTGACCTGGAGGAAAGCAATAAGGTAGAGGCTTTAAAAGTAAAATTTGAGAGGTTGAATTCTAGAGCCACCCAGGCCTAAAGCCAGTTTTCTGCCTTGTTCCAGTTCAGTTTTTTTATTTGTAAATAGGAATAAAAATAGCACCTAATTGTCAGGTTGTTTATCAATTAATCCTCATGAAATTAACATTTTCATCAAATGTAAGACCAGTTGCATTTAAAACATTTTTATACAACCCAAAAGTCAAAATACGGTACCAGAAAGTACAAATTGGACATTGCAAAGTAATTAACACTAAATCATCACTCATTACCCTTCCATGATAAGCCGTGACATTAGCTGCTGCTGGAATGAATCAAATGGCCTTGGGGCCTAATTTTTATTAAATTTAGTTGCGGTTATTATATTCGTATTATGAAATTGTTGGCACTCAACTCCACGTTTCAGTTCCAGGCCGTTAGGTACCAGGGACCTTATTTCACACTAAAGCCAGGAGTTTCCTCCCAGTGACAGTCTCAATTGTTGGAGTAAAAGGAGGTCAACGCTTCCACTTAAAGAATCCCTTCCCCCCTGTGAATCGTGTGCAATTGCAGAAGGAGCACTGGGCTGCGGGCAGGTCTGCAGAAGTGCTCAGATGCTGCTGCTGTTTCCTCCTGACAGGGCTGTGTGCTCTTTTCTTTTTTTTTTTAAATTTATTTTTATTGTTGAAAGAATTACAGATGTCCTGTTTTATTCCCCATTGGCCCCTTCTACCTGGCTCGCCCACCCCCCACCTCAGGCCTTCACCACACTATTGTGCTCTTTTGCTAGAGCTCTTAGGTTCCAAGTTTCTGTGGGTTAGACATTACTTTTGCTTTCAAGGGACTATGATGAGGTCACATTATTGTAATATGGTCAATTGCCTCAGTCAAACTATAGAAAACATCCATTTAGACACAGATAAACGAGACTCCTAATGACAAACATGAGTCTTCATGGTTATGGGTATAACAAAGGCAGGACAGTGCGAACAGCCCACCTGTGCCGGAGGAATTAGGGGGTACCCTGAGTGTAGCAAGTCGGAAAACTAGCGCACACAGCTGAAAGCAGATGTTTCACGATTGCCATGTGCCAGTGATTCGAAGCATCAGTGATAAAACAGTCCTCCAACAAAAAAAGAATGTTTTTGGTCTAAGTCCTAACCAATGCTAATATTAGTTTTAATGTTTAATAATGTAAGTCTCAAAGAGCACTTATTATTACTTACCATTTAGAAAATGTTATATTCAAGAGGGAAATTAATGCAGAGAACTGCAGATCTACTACTGGCTCCTGAACACAGCAGATTCAAATACACAGGGCAGGCAAAAGGAGGTTTACAGCTGTCAGTTGACAAATAATACGATGATTAATAAATAATAATATAGGAACTGTTTCCCGTGCTCACAACTGTAAACCTACTTTTGCCTCACCCTGTATGTATTTATTTTTAAGAGTAAGACCTCAAGTTCTGATTTTTCACTTTTGTTATCACTGAGATATTACTGCTGAATTCACACCTGTCGAAACACATGTATGGTACCATCGAGGTGGGGATACAAACTGCACACAGAGAGCTCAAGCGGTTTCAAATCCTCAGAAACTCTTAGATCTTTGCCAAATAGAACAGCGATATATGATGAACTTTCTGGTAAAAACATTTTCGTGGATTATTTTTTATTGCAGAGATATTTGAAAGATGTTAGATTTGATTCTGAAAAATTTACATATAAAGTATTGCAATTTTTTTGAATTTATTATAGAATGGAATTTTTATGAATCTGTACCAAACTTATCCCTATGTTTAAAACATTTCTTTAAATTTATACTTCTATTGCTCAATATGAAAAAAAAAATATCCTTTGATAAATATGAGAGAAGTTAGGTGGGCAAACCTGATTATGGTCTTTTAAACAAGGACATGCAGAGAAAATCAATTTTGATGAAGTCATTCATAAATTTGTAGAAGTTTAAGGAACAGAAATGTTAATGTTATTATTGTTAATAGAAAAACCAATATGTAAGGACTTTTCCCTTTTTATATAACATGTAATTAGGAGATAGGGTGTTAAAAATGATCCAGCCTGCTGTCCAATGCACTAAATACACCCGAGTTCATGGGAAGAGGGAGAGAAACAGTGGGAACTCTTGCTGGGTGGTGACACACTCCTAATGGGGTGACATAAGTGAGGAAATTACTTTCAGAGCAAAATATAACAAAAAAGTGGGCCCCAATAAGAAAAGGATGCATGAAAATAACACATTAGCTTTCCGTGGAAATGCAATGAACGCATCTGCGGTATGGTTGCTTAAAGCCATAGGTAAGAAATACCCATGGATCAGACCAAGAACACTGCCATCGGTATCCACCGGAATTTGGGAAATGCATTATTTTGGTGAGAGAATGACTGATTAAATACTGACAGGTAACAATAATGCAAAAAGCATTAGAAAGAACTAGAAATTGCCATTGCTGATTTTACAGATGTCCAGCGAGATTAGTTTTGTGGTACAAACAGGCACTTGGTGGCAAAGATAAGGCTGAAGCTGCTTCTGTTGACCAACTACAAGAGTCATTCATCAACGAGGAACTTACAGCTTATTTCAAGTCGGATGAAGTCCGTAATGCCAAGGTTTTCTAGGAAAACTCCAGAGAGAGCCGTGGTTTTAAAAAAGAAGGAAATATCAGCGCTGAACTCCGCGTGGAAGGTAGGGAAGTGGAGGTAGGAGGCTTCTGTGTAAAAGGAGACGGCGTTCCAGAAGTGTCCTGCGAAGAAGAGGCCCCTTGAGCATGGTGGGCCGCCGCGGCCCGTAAGGCTCGCGGCAGGGAAGTGCAGGGACGGGGTGAGGGGACAGAACACCCGGGCCCATGCGGGGCAAAAAGAGCCCCTTCCTTAGTACTCACGGTCGCCGTAGCAGCGCAAGGGCCCAATTCTCCAAGCAGCTTCTGAGTTCGACCTGTTGGTATCTGTGATAACTATCTGAGTGACAGGCAAGTGGTCTTTGAAGGAAAGAAAGCCGGTATCATTTGTCCTGCAAGACATAAATTTAAGAAAAGAGAGGAGAAAATGTGGATAATCTAGGGACTCTCTACCCAGACTCCTCTTTTTCCCAGCTGGTTGGGCAGTCGCAGCAGGGTGGTGCCGGGAGGAGGGCACCGAGGGCCTTTCATCTCCTAAATGTGTGTGAGTCTAGCATGCCCACTGCAAAACCCACGGCCAGCTTCCAAACCAAGCGGATCGTACATCACCCCTCGGTCCCTCCAGAAACACAGAGAGTTTGCAGGTGGCTTCTGCCTGCTGTAGCTGAGCCGCCCGCCCAGCCAGGGCTGATAACCCCGAGCAGGGCCTCTCCATAAGGAGACGGCTGTCTCAGGAGCTACTGGAAACGGGCATCACAAATCCTGCGCCAGTCACTCCAAGGAGCTGTGTTAGCCACCTGCCAACAGTGCCCAGTCAGCCCAAGATGCTTCTCGTCACCTTTCACTCTAGGGACGAGCCAGTCGTTACAGCTTTTCAGTTTGTTCTGTGTTTCAAGGATCTTGGTAGTTAAGGACTTGGCTTTGTCTTCATTAATTATGCAAGTAGGAAACTGACTCGTCAGCTTGTGAAAAAAAATTTTTTTTTAAATAATGCAGTTAAACTATTGATTTTTTTTCTCTTTGTAAGTTGTGTTTTTGGACTACAGATAAGAGCATACCATTAACTGAAACAAAACAAAAATTCAGGTAAGAAACTGATATTGAATTAATAGATATTTTGAAGACAGAACAATATTCAGGACAAAGTTTGTGATGCAGCAACTTGATAACAAGAGCATGAAGGAGCAGATTCATATTGGTTTTCTCTCTGTAGTCACAAGGAAGTAAACAAAACGGTAAGAAACAACCTATTTCATTATCACTTATAGCTCTGAGTTTAGAGACAACAAAAATAATAATCCAGATTATTAATCGGGGAAACATGGCAAGGACCCAGTAGTGTGACAAAGTGCTTTGAGGATGTAGCTTTAGAAACAGGTAGATTTGTCCTGGAATCTCAGTCCCCTGCTCCCAGCTGTGCTAGCTTGGGCAGACCACTCCATTTCTGCATCGCCCCAGTGTCCTCAGCTTTAAAATGGACGTATACTCTGTACCACAGAGTTATAGAGAGGGTTAAACGAGATTACATAGCCACTTAGCATGGTGTCCAACCTATGGGGAATGCTGAAAATGGGCGTAGGGACACTCCTTTAATTCTCATATGAACTAAGGCTTTGTTTCTATTTGAAAGTACATCTCTGAATGTTCCTTGGACATAGAACAAATTTTGTGTCTTCACATTCGGATATTTTCTCAGGAAGAGATTTCAAATTAGAGTGCAAGCAGTCTGAGTAGAATAGACAAAATCCCCATCCTCTCTCAAAGCAGTGTTTCTCTAGGAATCGTTTCTCTCCATTTTAGTTCCTAGGTGAAATGGTCAGTTCTGAAGTTTGCCCATCAAAACTAACCACTGCCTCCCTTACACACTGTCCTCTTGTCTATGTCTCTTTGATGCCTGTATGTCAAAGTGTTGGGATATCCAAAAAGCACTCTAAGAATAGAAATATTTTCCAAATAAAAGAGAAGAAAACATTCATATTAAGTTTGATGATGCAATCCCATTACCAAAAATATTTTTTATCTGAAAACTAAAACAAATATCTAAAGAAATGAAACTGCTCTCCAAAGTTGTTTAATGAGATAGAAACAGATACAAAGTCAAATGTCTACAGGGACCAGAAAGGGAATAAAAATGCATGAAGTTGGCTGTGTGTTAGATGCTAAATGGAACCTGACACACAGCTTCACTGTCAGGGGAAGAAGAGAGAGGGAGAGAGGCAGGAAGACTGGTGGGGAGTAGGTGTCCTGTCCAAAGGAGGCAGTGACAGCCATTAGTAAAGCAGTAATTATGCTACTCATGAACATAAGGCCAGTGGGCTAGCCTGGAATATTAATGTAAAAATTCTCAATTTTTAAACCTTGACAATGAATTTAAAATTAAAAAAAAAAAAAAAAAAAAAGTGTGGTGAGACCCAACACTGCACTGGCCAATATAATGCCTGTGAGAAATATGTTCAGCTGACGGGCAACCAAGGCAGCAGGGAGCCTTTGAATATTTATTCCTGCTCTTAGAGTCACAGTGAAGATAAGATCGGATTTAATTCAATTTGTGAGTGGCACATACAATTCAAACCTTTGAAAGCATTAATGGGCAGAATATCTGGAGGGTGGGTGGTGTTGGTGGATTTTACTGTAAGAAAATGAGACAAATTTTGATGGTATCTAGTGCTAGGAAGGGGATCTACAGCTGAAGGGTTGACTTTCTACCAATTAACTTGTGTTTTTCTTTCTCTTTTGTTTGAACACTTTACAGACTTTGTCTTTGTTTGGAATACAGGAGGCTCTCCCTAAGTGGACAGGGCACTTACTTACACACTTTATAAGTACGGAGTGGTTGTGTCATAGTGGGAAATCATTGCCTTTTGAATCAGACTGGCATGGGCGGAATCAGTGGACCAAGGAATGTGGATCTCAAGAAACACACATGACCTAATAAAAACCTATACATTAAGAAAAAGAATTGAAAACACATTCTCGGGAGCAAACGTATGGCACGGAATTAGTCAGTGTGTTCTCAGTTTAGTATCTGCATCTTGAGATTTTACAAATTCACGACTGTGGAGCACAAGGGCCTCTGATGTCCTTAGTGTATGGTTAATGGTGGTGAAATGTCACATGTTCTTGTTTGCTTTTTTTACCGAACAGTGTTAGTGACCTGCTGCTCTGTAAGCTTCTTTCAGGAGAGTCATTTGGGTGACTGAGTCTATAAAGAGTTTTGTTGTGTTTTGGTTTGGTTTTTCCTTTTTATACCTTCTCTCAGTCACTCCAAAGTAACAAATAAAACATTATGCATAGGATAGAGAAACATAGAAATTTATGCAAAGGACCCCAGACTTCAACTCCCTTTGAAGCCCCTGTGTGAATCTGAGTAGATTAGTCTCAAGACAGTTTGCACATCTCTCTCTCTCTTTTTTTTTTTTTTTTTTAAATATACCTTTATTGATTTCAGAGAGAGTAAAGGAGAGGAAGAGAGAGAGAGAGAAACATCAATGATGAGAGAGTCATTGATGGGTTGCCTCCTGCATGCCCCCGACTGGGGATCAAGCCCACACGCCGGGCATGTGCCATGACCAATAATCGAACCCCACTCGCCTGGATCCTAAGTCGATGCTCAACCACTGAGCCTCGCCCGGCCAGGGACACACTTCTCTTGAGTGGGTAACACAAAGCCCCCACTGCCTGTGGCTTCAAAGGCAGAACAGGCAGTAAGATGCCCATAAGCAACTCTGCGAGTCTGAAGGACCGGGTTGATGCCTGCCAATAATTCTATCTTAACTTTAGTTAAGGCAGTTATTTCACTTTGTCTTCCTTCTAGGGATTTCCAGATAAAAGAGCACTAGGGGATTAAATGACACGAAGCTCAAATGAGTTACAGGGCCACTCAGCTGTCCAAAAACACAAGGAAAGCATTTACTGTGGTCCCATATAAAGTCCACACCTGAAGGTGATATCTGTTCCCCGTGCCCCACACTGGCCACACCAGAGATAGAGTCTTGTTTCCAGTTCCTAGCAAAACAAGGAGGTTGTGGCAGAAATTTAAAATTTTCAGAAACCATATTTCTTGTATAAATACTCTAGAAACTTGAAACTGAAGGGCTCATCTAAGTAGATGTGAGAATGCAAAATTAGGTCTTATTATATAAATACAGCCCAAGTTTACCCAGTGATACTTCATTAGGAGTGGATAAAAAAGCTGTGGTATATTTACACTGTGGAATACTATGCAGCTGTAATAAAGAAGGATCTCGTACCCTTTGGGACAGTATTCATGGAGATGGAGAAGATTATGCTAAGTGAAATAAGCCAGTCAGAGAAAGACAAGTACCACATGATCTTACTTATATATGGAATCTAATGAACAAAATAATCCAATGAACAAAATAGATACAGGGATATAGAAGCATGGAGCAGTTAGACAGATTTCAGAAAGAAGGTGGGGGGTAGGGATTGATGGGGAGAGATTAATCAAAGAACTTAGATGCATATATACATGACCTATGGACACAAACAATAGTGTGGAGAAGACCTGCGGGGGGTGGGGGGCGGGGCGGATGCCTGCTGGAGGGGTTCCATGTGGGGAAAAAACAGGGACATCTGTAATATTTTCAACAATAAAACAAATGGAAGAAAAAAGAAATTAAAATGGCCCTCAAGATTTTATTAGTATTAATGGATTAAAAAAGACTACCACAGATGAAAATTTAGGAGACATAATTGATTTACCTGTTCAGAATATGAAAGAAAGAAGCATTCAGATGTGCTGTAAAGGTCTTCATGGAACTGTCCACATTTTCTCTCCCAGCTCATGGGCTCCTCTCCCTTTCCCTCCTCAAAGCACACGCCCCAGTCAGCCTTCTCTCCCTTCACTCCAAGGAAACTTCTCTCAGAGAGTTGCTAATTTCCATGAGATATGTCAGCCTCTAACTTACTCCACTTCGTTACAGCATTTTGCAGCGTTTCCATCTTTCCTGTTACACACAAATGTGTTCTCCATGAATATGGAAAACTGCCTCCTAAGTTTCTCCCTTGGATGTCAATGGAAGTCATCTCCAACTAATATCCCCAAACCTCCTCCACTTACCACTTTTCCCAGGATTGCTTATCCTACTTGTCTGTGCTACTCAGTTCTGTGGATGACCTAGCCCTGTGCCCCCAGTTGCTCAGTCCATACCCATACAGGTCTCTATCTCTTATATTTTTCCACTTACTTTATTGATTTGAGAGAGAGAGAGAGAGATCCATCAGTTGCCTCCCATATGCGCCCTGACCAGCATTTGAACCAGCAACCTAGGTATGTGCTCTAACGGGGAATCAAACCTGCAGCCAACTGAGCCACAGGGCGGGTTCCTCACTTATTCTTGCTCAACCAGCTTCTACCCATCCCACCTTCTTTACGTCTCTCAGCTCAACTGCCCTATCTTCATCCACTGGCCTCAGCTTTTTTATTTATTTTTATTGTTTAATTGAATTTATTTGATTTAGATTGGTTAATAGAAATATATAGGTTTCATATGTACAATTCTTTTTTAAACATTTTACTTATTGATTTTAGAGAGGAAGGGACGGAGAGAGAGCGATTGGTTTGTTTCTCCAATTACGTAGCGTCATCAGTTGATTCATGTATGTGTCCTGACTGGGGAGTAAACCCACAACCTTGGCCTAGGGGGTCAACACTCTAACCACTGAACTACCCAGCCAAGGTGTATAATTCTATAATACATAATGTGTATATTGTATTATGTGTTCACCATCCAAAGCTTAGTCTCCTCCATCACCATTAATACCCAGTGAACTCTTTTCCCTCTCTCCCTTTCTTTCTGGTGATCACCACACTATGTCTGTGTCTGTGAGTTTGTTTTGCTTCATCCCTTCACTGTTTTCACCCAGTTCCACAGCAACCTCCCCTCTGACAGCTGTCGGTCTGTTCTCTGTATCTATGAGTCTGTTTCTATTCTGTTTTGTTATTTTGTTCATTAGATTCCACGTATAAGTGAAATCATATGGTACTTGTCTTTCTTTGACTGGTTTATTTCATAGCATAATACCCTCTAGTTCCATCCATGATATTGCAAGAGGTAAAATTTCCTTATTTTTTTATGGCTGAACAGTATTCCTTGGTATAAATGTCCCACAGCTTTCTTATCCACTTACCTACTGGTGGGCAATTGGGCTGCTTCCAAATCTTGGCTAATGTAAATAGAGCTTCAATGAACATATATTTTTTCGAATCAGTGTTTCAGGTTTCTTCGGATATATTCCCAGAAGTGGAATTGCTGTGTCATAAGGCAGCTCCATTGTTAATTTTTTGAGGAACTTCCACACTTTTCCACAGTGGCTGCACCAGTCTGCATTCCCACCAGCAGTGCACAAGGGCTCCCCTTTCTCCACACCCTCGCCAGCACTTGATGTATGTTGATTTGTTGATGGAGCCATTCTGACAGGTGTGAGTTTATATCTCATTGTGGTTTTAATTTGCATCTCTCTGGTAATTACTGATGTTGAGCATCTTTTCTTATGTCTCTTGGCCATCTGTGTGTCCTCTTTGGAAAAGTGTCTATTCAGATCCTTTGCCCATTGTTTAACTGGATTGTTTGTTTTTCTGATATTGAGTTGTTTGTGTTCTTTATAAATTTTGGTTGTTAACCCCTGGCCTCAGTTTTATTTGGGAGCCTTAGAGTCTCATCCTGGGCCTTGGTCTGATTACCTAACCTGGCTCCCTGCTTTTAATCCCTAATCTTAATCCTCTCCACACTGCTTCCAGAAACATATGTACAAAGGTAAACCACAATTCATTCTTGATAGCATGTAACCTTTGAAGAGGTCTCTGTTTCTTACAGGCAGGGTCCAAATTCCAAAATACTTAATGTAATAGAGTGAACAATAAAATACTACTTAAAACCACAATTGCCTTTTACAGAGAGAAGTTCTTTCTAAAGAAAATGATCCATAAGTTAGAGGCACTGCCCGAGTTTGGGGCCTCTATTTTTAGAAACTACTAATGGCTTTGGGATTCAGCCAAGCACCTCACATCACTGGAGCTGAACATAGGAGCTGCCTGTTGCCTTTTCCTGGCCACGTGAACATCAAAATAGAGTTTTACACCTTTTCTCAATTAATACTCAGAACAACCCTATGATGATATTATAGTTATTATCTGCCTTGTACAGGAGGGGGAACTGAGATTAAGAGAGGTGATCATACTTCTCAGGGTGCATCATTTGCAAGTGAAGGGGCCAGAATTGGATGGCAAAGCCTTTGCTGAAACCACTGAGCCCTCTTCTTCTCCTGGCCTGGCCTGGCTTCCACAGAGAGCAGCTCACCCTTGAGTTGGAGCGAAAGCTGTCATTTTCCACCTTTAGTCTACACCTTCCCAGGGCAAGGGCACCAGGTCCTGAGCCCTTGAGCTGTCCTGGCCTCAGGCTGACCATGCCCATTCCACTCGCACAAGCTTCCTTCACACAAGAAACAATTCAACTGACTAGGTTTCAGTTTACTAATCTGCAGTCATGTCCCAGGCCCGTGTCCCCTGACGTTACACAGGGTCACCTTGACAGGAGTTCCAGGAGTCCACAAACCCTTTGGTTACAGTTACAAGCAATCTCCCAGCTTTTTTCTATCACAGGCTGACCCATCCATTACATGATGATTTTACTAGTGAACGCTCAGAGGGCAGCCTTGTTTTGGGGAGAGGGGCCTTCAGTGTTCTTTTGTCATTTCACCTACAGTTTATTTGCTGAGTGATATCTTTAACTGTTCTGGCATGCTCTTTTAATTATTTTACATTACTCTATATATGTGTATATACATTTCATAGAAATTAGTTTAACTTCTATAAATAAATGTGGCCTTTTACAGTTTATTTAAGATACTGTAAAAATAGAAAAATTAATAGAAATGATGACTAACACATTTTTGAGAACCAAATACATGGTATATCTGCTAGAAGCACAAATTATTGCTAACTCAGCCACTATCCCCGAGAGATAATTTATTTTATTTCTTTTTTCATAAAATAGGAACCTGGAGCTCAGAGTGGCTGAGTGACTTAGAATCTGTAGTTAATAAGTGACAAATCCAGGATGTGACCATCCCGTTATAGAATACAGTGTTGCTTGGGGATAAATTGCACCTTCCACACAGAAACTGAGGGCGCTGCCAGCAAATCAGGCTGTGAGTTCTAAGTGTGAGTTCAACTGTGTGAGTTCTAAATGTATTACATGTTTTGGGACATAATGTTTTCACTAAAAACCTACACGGCATATTCGCAAAGAAGATAGAACCGCTTCCCCCTTTCCTCCTGCGCTTGCTGCTCTTCCTGCTCTTTCCTCTGAGGGACAGAGGCTCTGCGCTCTGAAAGAAGCGGAGCCCCTGGGGTGTGTGCAGTGAGCCGAGTGTTGCCTGGGGGCAGCGCCGGCGGGGTAGGAAAGACAAACCAGAGAGAGACTGTGGAACTCGGCATCGCCAGGGCTCTGCCAGGCCTGCCCCTGCCTGCTGAGGGCCCAGCGAGTTCTGAGCTAAAAGAGGGTGGAATAGTGTCATCCTTTGTGGCCTGTTTTGCCTCCAGGGAGTCTGCCTGTCTCTGTGGGAGAAGATCACTTCACCCGAGTCCGGCAGCCCGCCCTGAACTGACTGCCCTGGGTCTGCATAAAGTCCTGGGTCCCTTCAGCAATTTGGACATGTCTATCCAAGAACAAAAGCGGGGAACATAACAGTTCTAAACAAGGAGTCCATGCAATAGAAATAACAATTTTAAAAGTGGAAAAAAAGTATAAATTAAGACTTAAAATGTTCATTGACTGTTTTTTTAATTGTGAAAAATCATAACTAAAAGGTTTATCATAGAGGAATGGTAAACTAAGTAATGATGCAACTATACCATGGGGTACCCTTTAGCCACTGGAATAAACAGGATGCGCTCATTTGCATGCTTATTTAATGATGCCAAGTAAAAGCTCCCCAAGATGTCTTGTATGGGGAAAACAAGTTGCGGAATATCATATGTAATATAATCTCACATTTGGTAAAAAATGAACAAACTGACTTGTTGATAAATATGGTATATGCATAAGAAGATATTTATATGTAGAAGAGCCCTACCTGCCCAATTATTATTTTCACATGTAAGATTTAACATGTGGGGCAGAAGTGAGAGGATTCTAAGTGGCTATGAGGGTGAGCGTCTACGCTGATTTATTGTTCCACTTATTGTGCATTCATTGGTTCTGTCTTGTATGCTCCCTGACCAGGGATCAAACCTTAATCATGGTGTATTGGGATGATGCTCTAACCAACTGAGCTCCCTGGCCAGGGCAACTTTTTAAATTAAATAATCTAAAATATTTACATTTCACAATAAGGATATACTATATAGAATATATCTCTGTTAATAAAAAGGCTCCTATAATAAAAAAAATTAAAATAAAAAAAATTAAAAAAACAGAAAAATATTCCCCTTAGGCATGGTGAAATATATACACCTAAATTGGTTGGATCAAAACTGACAATTGTAAGCACACTTGTAGAGGTTTGCTGTCATCAGGTGAGTAATGGCATACACTTAGTAGTCAGCATGAGGATTAAACTAGAAACCAAAGTCTTATTTTATTTTTAAGTTGAATTATAATATTTTGGTATGTGATAATAGTGCAAACCAAAATGTTATATAAATATACTATATAAATGCAAACTCTTAATCTTAATATTGTCTTTTGAGTTCTATTTCTGATATTCACAATTTTGTAATTACCCAAGTAACGTGGCTTCCCGGGTAATTTAGAGAAAGTGCTACTGTATAGCTTGACAGATAATGGATGTAAGAGCAGCCTCAGTTTACATATTTGATAATTTCCTATAAGTATAAAAAGGAGTATTTCATAGCTATGTTTTGTTTCTAGGAACAATGGGTCTGAAATTGCTTATCTTAGTTATTTTTCTAATAGATGATAGAATGGTGGCATCATTAAATATAAACAAGGAAACTCCTTAATGCTACTCTTGGCAAAATAGCAACCATTCAATCCATCTAGAACTCTATAAGATAATGATGTACGTGTTGGTGCTGAATGGTCCAGCTCCTATTCCCTATTTTTGCTCCGTTTCTCTTTTTCTCGAGTGTAGGATGCCCTTTATTCTATCTAATCAGACACACCACAGACATTCTGAGAACAATCTGAAATGCAGTCAGGGATCATTAGTGTAAACAAGCCAGTGCCACATTGCCTCCGGATACATCCTTCAAGTGAAAAGTTAATGAATAAAAAGCAGACTGTAACTTCCAAGTGGAGGGGGCATTTGGCCAGGAGGAGAGGGTGGGGAGAAAGGAAATAACCCCGTTTATTATTTTTTCATTAATTCGTTCAACAGTTAAAGCACGAAGGGCCTCCTATATGCCAAGCATACTTTTCTCCAACACAAGGCGCTGGCCCTAAACATTCTGCTGGGTGCATGCAGAAATCCAGGGACTAAGTGAGAAAAAGCCCAGATAAACTCTTCATGATTTCTGCATGCTTGGGGCAAAGGCACTTCCAAAACTCAATAAACAGTGGAATAGCTCATAAACAGGTTTAGTATAATAAAATTCAACAAGCAGAGATTGTATAATATTATTTTTTAATGAGACAGAGCCTTAGCGTGTCCTGAGGTAATCCTTTCCTCTCTCTCTGGATTCAGGATTCCCACCCCATCCAGGATATTACCAAGTAGAGGCACCTTCACTGCACTGAGTCAGCAAATCTCAGGGGTGGCGGTCTCGGGCTCCAGGAAATCAAATGAGGGCTGAGAGGTCAATAAGAGCCTTGTGAGGAAACAGCAAAGCCTTAACCCCCTTGGATACATCCAGTGACATCCTCCTAAAGGCACTGGCTCATTAAATCTCACGGGAAGGGAATAAAGGGCTTTCCTGGAGGCCAAGGTCCTGGGACTGGATTAGACATGTATTTAGCAATGACAAATGCGGAAGGCAAATGTACAGAAAGGAAACTTTTGGAGAAGAGCAGTCGCTTCTAATACTCTCTGATAGCCAGGAGAAAAGCAATCTGTAGCAAAATATTTAAACCCTATACCAGAATCTAAACCTTATGCCATTTATCTTCCTGTTTTGAACCATATCACTTTATCCAAGGGTGCAGAAAAAGTGAAAGGCAACAAACTAAGTTAGTGAGGTTCAAATAAACATTTCTGTGTATTCTTATAAATAAATAAGGTTTGGCTGTTAAGAGAGCTTCACTTTAGTACTACCTGGTGGTTGGGACGAAAAAACTTCCTATTTGGCCCATGTGCCATCACCAAGAGGCATACCTTGGACTATGTACCAGTGCCCTCCAACTTGTCACCCCAAACATCCTCTTTAAATCCTCTGTATCCCTGTACATCCACCCCCTGTGTCCCTGTACATCCACCCCCTGTGTCCCTGTACATCCACCCCCTGTGTCCCTGTACAAACCACCCTTTGCACCCCTGTCCTGTCATCTTTCATATCCACCTACAGTCATCCACTGTACCCCTCTATGTGGATGTCTGATTTTCCATTTCCACACAGTCCAACACTGGCCTGTACTATTTCTAGGCTGAATTTGTCACCACTTTTCTTTCCTACTGCAAGCAGCCCATTGGGCTGACGTAGCTGTGTCACAAATCATCTGATATGGAGAATTACTATAGGTTGAATCAATAAATTGAAGAGAAGTCCCTTTGGAACAATCACTGATTATGAAATTGTTACTCATTACAAGTTTTCTCTTTTTTTCTCCCTGCTTAACTCTTTGGCCCGGATATAAGCTTCTGGAGAAGCGACTGCTTGGTACTCCTGATTTGGATGTCTAGCTAGGGTTTCCCTTTACCCTAAGAGAAAGAGTGTGCTTTTGGTGCTCACTGAGCGACTTAATTTCTCTTCCTTTACCCATCTCCATCCTACGAGCTGCCACACTTTCACCCATACTCACAACACACTCATTTTCCTCATTGACTTGGCTGTCACTGAAATATATGGAGCCAGTTATTTATCCAGTTACAGAGGTTTATTAAAGCAGAATAAAGTATGCTCAATTATGAGAGGCCTGGAAGATAGGGGAGGCTCCCTGAACAGCCTGGCACAGCAGAAAGAGAGTCAGGCTGCGTGGCCTGACTGGAGAGGCCCAGGAAAGGTCTCTCTCACAGCCTTGCTGGCCACGACTCAAAATCCTGACTCGGCAGCTCCTTGCCTGCTGTCAGTCAGCAGATCACCGAATTCAACTGGAGCCCAACTCTGCCCTTTCAGTCATGTGACCTTAACCAAGCCACTGTCTCAGAGCCTCAGGGTCCTTTTCTGGGGAAAGAAAATAATAAACCTCAAGAATTTGGGGGGTTATTATATGAGACATGAGATATATTAGGTTAAATAACAACACTTCAGTATACGATAGGGAACATTTTTAAGTGACAACACTCTCTAGGAGTTGTAACATATTAAACTGCTATCTACTAGATGCTATAGCAACCCAAATCAGTTTTCTGATTAACTTTACCAAGAGCAGGATCTTGAGAAGATTTTACAATGTGAATATATTTGAGGTGTCTTAGGAACATGCAGAAGACTAGTGATACTTAAAGGGGCATGACTGTCTGAAACAAAAATGAAGAACAAGTGGAAAGCCAGCTTGACCACGTCCTCCAAGAATGAGGCTGAAAAATGTTAAGTAACATGATTAACTGTTTTACAGTTGGGTTAGTTTTTGCACTTTGCAAGTTCCCCAAATGAAAGCTGTGCAAAAAACCACACCAATATACCAGTGTTTGGGGAAGTAGTAGTGCTTTTTATATGATTTCACATTTCCCTGCCTGTATTAAACTAACTTAACTAACTTCTGGTCCTTCAAACTGTAGCTACCACTTTTCCTTGAAATCTAATTATCCAAGCCCATATCTACCCCAGGTATTGGCACAACTGTGCCTGTTTTTATTAGGAAATTCATCATGCTGGTCCATTTATTGCTAACTAACTGGCTTTTTATTTTCTACTGTGTGACACGTTCCTCAAGGGTAGAGACTATCATGCTCTTGCTTTCTCTGCACAGAGAATTGCTTGACTGCATCTTCACAAATGGGAGTTCAGATCATTTTCTTGATCCTTGGTAGGTTGGTTGTTGATCAAATCCTGCAGCTAAAATTAAATGCTGATGCTCTACCAGAGATTGTTTGCCACAGAAAGAGATAGAAGATGGGCTGTGTCCTGGCTCTAAAGAAAATGGAAAGGGTTATGAAATATGCTACAACCTCTGAGTTACCAGAGGTATTGACAGACCCAGAGTTTAGTGAAAAGGCATTTTGAAGAGTTCTGAGCATAGCCTAGATGACAGAATTAAGTCAACAGATGAGAGGTCCAAAGGGTAGCAAACTAGTGAGCAAGTCCAAAGAGGACCTCAAATCTGAGTACAAGAGATGATTGGTGGAAAGTCCTGGAGAAGAGAGAGTGGAGGCATTTCCACATGATGGTCTTATCTACCACTTTCAGGTGATGTGGTATCATTCTTCACGCTGCCTCCCAGCGTTGAGTAAATTAAGCCCATTCCTGGTCACTTGTTCCTTGGGAAGGGAAGGCACAAAGGCACTATTGAAAGGACTGTATCAGTGTGAAAAGGCTACACCATAGGAAATGAAACAGTGAGCAACGATCAAGAATTCAGCCAAAAACAGAGTGAGGGTTGAAGGTAATTAGAACACTTCCCCACTCAATAATTCTTTATATTCTACCTCCCATATCAACTTCTCTGATGATGAAAAATGAAATAAAGATGCTTTCATTCAAGATTATAAATCTATACATCTCTAATGTTATCAATACTGAATGGGAATTAAAGAATAAACAATGAGTGATTTTAAGTTTCTGGTTACAGAGAATTTTGAACATGTTTTCTTGGCAACACAACCATCCAACCCTTTCACAAATAGCTCTCATGCTTGTAGATGCCATTTAGTAATAACTTATCTGCAGAGGTCTTCTAAATTCATCTATTCAGCTAACTGCCTCTGAGTTTTACTGCACGGGAGTGAGTCTTGAGGGACAAAGTATTAACAGAGACATGAGTTATAGTTGATTTGCAGGATCCATGATGCTGTGATAGAAGTCACTGCAGGGTAAAGTTGGACCCCAAAGAATGAAGCAGACCATCCTTCCTCCAGTCAACTTCACCTGAATTAGCTCATGCCAGGGTGCCAGGAGTGCAGAAGGCCCCCAGGCACCTGGTCTTGGGGCCCTGGCAGCCCCAGCATACCCTGAAGAGGTGGTTGGTTTATCCAGCAGAAAATGATGGAGCCAAACCTTTGGTCCTCTCCTCCCAGAACTGAGGTTTTAACTCACCCTTAAATTTCATTTGAAACAGTCCCTATTGTTTAACAGTGAAGGGAAAGTGCTTAAATAAATTTCAACTGAGTTGAAAGCAGCTTGACCTAGGAATCCCTGATAATATTGAGCAGCATTTGATGAACATGTGAAATTTAAAGCCAAAACCAAAGAATGCCTAAGTTCACTCAAAGCAAAGTAGATTTGGAAGTGTTCTGTGCACTTTTCATAATCATTACAATGCAAAACAAGCAGTGCACCCAAAGAACAGAGGGAAGGTTGATATCATGGACATGGGAACAAAAGACTAACCTGTATCTGGCAAAGGTAATTTGGTGTGAGACAGTAAGAGGGACCCTGGCACCAGCTAGCTATACCAGAGTGCAAATTCTGCACCTCCCTTAGTAGTGTGTATGACCTTGGGAACATTGTTTAACTTCTCTGCAACCCACATTCCTCAACCTTAAGATGCAAAAGTGAGAGAATTATAAGGAATTAATAGGTTGTTAATGGGTTAAATAGATGCTCAATAAGCACCAATTTTCTTTGTGGTATTTTTATTGGCAGTAATAGGTTTGGCTGGTGACTAAAACAGCGGGGAAATCAGAGAGCTAAAACACAGTCTGGTAGTTACAAATCCTTATCTGCTTCCACTCGTCCTCCCCAAACTTATGTTCCACACATTTTAGAAACACTGACTACATCACAAAACTAAATACTACATTTTATTATTTTTTAAGGGAATGCTCAGAATATAAGGAGGTGATAGTAGGACAATATGCTTTATAGCACAAACCTCAGTCATAGCCCTAAAAGTATTAGAACTGGCAATTTTCAAAGTTAAGGACTATCACAATCATTAGGAAGCCCTAGTGTATACTGGATTTCTCATCCATATCTTTTTCCCTTGGGGGAAATATTATGCATGAATTAATGTGCTTCCTCCACACCTGCAGAAAGGTTATGATCCAATTACCATTCATCCTTGTCAGCATCACAATTGCAAAAGTGCCGAACGTCCAGGCAAAGCTCATCCAGGCCACATTCACATTGCTGGACTCCGGGAGGAGCACCTCCCCAGTACGGGTGCTTCTCCTTTGACCGGCCCATCCACCAGGTAAAGGGAACTCCATCTGAAAGACAAGGCATTTCACAGTCAGAGGGGCAAGCCTGGAACAGCACAGCAGCCGTCACAGACCCTGAGGGAGAAACGCCGAGAAGAATACATACACACACACACACACACACATACACACACACACACACACACACACACATATATACTCCTCCTTCTTTTTCTTTTCTTCTCCCCCAGTTTCTCTCTCTCTCTTATACTCATGTATATGTATATGGATAGAAATCTATATCTACATATGTTTGTACTTATAACCAATAAGTTCATGTGTGTGTGTATGTATATAGCAGGATATTGATTAATCACAGTGTTCAGAGGCAGATTCACGAACTTAAATGCTTACAAATCAAGAAGGTATCACAACTGAGTAAATAAACTGAGTCGTATTTAAGACTAAAAAAATTAATATATAGGTACAAAAGTTAATTTTTCTTTAAACCTATCAATGGAAAGCAATCCTTCTGAGCATCATACTTAACCCATAAAAGCTAGTGCGTAACCTTGCCCTTGTTAAGTTTTTCCTTTGTAAAGTTTAGTTTAGTAAAATTTGTTGGATATTTTTTTTATGATTTGAAATACTTCTGTAAATTAAAATTATTATTCATGAGACGATAATGTATGAAAACCACAATTCTAGGCAGAGGTGGAGGTATTTAATAAATACAGTTTTAGGCTGAATGGGGTTAGGTCTCCCTTCCCTTCCGTAATTGCTATTTTGGTCCTGTTGAGCATAAAACAGGCACTTAATATGTGTTTAATTTTAAAGATGAAAAAAATATTAGGGTCAATTGTTAATGATTTACCACTTTAAAGTAGAATAATATTATTGTCTGAGAATGCTACAACATTGAAATTAAATTTTGCCTAGGCAGGATTTAATTTTTATGCAACCGTTGATTTATGAACATATATTGAACAGATTATTTATGTACACAAAGAGCAGCAACTTTCTGTGGATCGTTTTCACTACTCAAGTTCCAAGATCACTGAGGCAAACAGGAAAAGCAGTGGCAACCTGGGGCTTTCCCCAGATCCTTAGGTCACGAGAAACAGATGAGGAAGGTGCTATGAAAGGCAGAAGTCTCTCGGGGTGTGCAGCCAGGGCAGGCAGCCTGAAGGGCCATACTCACCCCAGCATTTCACTCTTCTTTTAGCCTAAAATGTTTCAAGCCCTTCTATTTTCTTGAAAGCTAGAGTTACAGTTATAAATGTCTGTAAACAAATATTCTAAATGCTGAACTATTTTTCCTTGTTTCAAACAGCTATAAATCATTGAACACTGTACTGCTTCTTTCTAATTCTTAGCCCAGATAAGCCGCCCTCAGGTGGCCGAGGGGGCTGCTGGGTTTATTTGGAGCATAAAGCTCTTTCAGGCCTGGGGAAAGCTTAGGTGAATCTTCTCAGTGGTGAGTCCGAGCAGCACAGGGGAAAACGTTTTGCATTTGCATATGTTTGTCGATGCTGTCTTTGCGTCCAAGAAACGGAAGGACTTTCTCTGCCTCTCCCTCCCTCTAGCTCTGCTCACGACTGTCCCCGTAATCTAGAATCCAAATCACACAGCGAAGTTCAATGTCATCATGGACTGTTTTGTACAAAACCTAAACCAAGGTTTTAATTATATTACCATCGTTATAAATGGCACGAGTTCTGAAAGAACAATTTGTGCACAGCTTCTGGAGCATATGCTCCCTCCCAGGAGTTTTACCAAATCTTGATGGTATTCTGAGCCCCTGGAGAAGTCCATCACCAGCACAGGCTTAGTGTTGTCGTGAACCCATCAGGGTCCTGTGCCACTAAGGCTTGGGGTCCCTTCCTCATGTCTGGAAATTAGAATAAAGGGGGCAAATTGTTTAAACTGATTGTTGATGAGCAAGAAGAAAGGGAAGAGAAGAGAAACAAATGCGCACACACGTATATGAGAGCAGGGGGGTGATGGCTAAATTTTCTTCCCAGCTGTCGTCTTTGTGTTTCCTTCCCTGCGAAGTACTAGATGGAGCACAAAACACAAAAACTGGAGATTACATGTGCCTTCATTCAAGACTCAACAGACGTAGACAGGAATATAAGGCATAATTTATACATATATAACATATCTATCTTGAATATATCCATAATATATACTATAATTTTACATACACATTACATATATTCCTACAAAAATATTTACTGAAGATCCATAATATTACAGGAACTATTCTAGGCACTTGGGTTAAATCATTTAAATAAACCAAAACAAATACACAAAAAAAACCCTGCTCTCAAAAGAGTATATTGTAATTATGAAAAGTAGACAACAATGATAAATAAATAATTTAGTAATTAGAAAGGGGTAGGGTATGGAAACAATACATGAGGCCAAGAAAGAGTGAGGTGTGTGGAAAGAAGGCTGTGCCACAATTTTAGAATAGTCAGGGCAGAACTGAATGAAAGCATAAACTGAGCAAAACTTGAAGGCAGGGGCACATTCCAACTGGCTGGCTACCTGGAGAAGAGTAAATGGTCAAAGTAAAGGTCAAAGAGCAAGTCAGGCAATTCTTAAAATCTATCACCAGGTTTTTTTAAAATTAAATTTATAGGAGTAACAATGGTTAATAACATTATATAATTTCCAGGAGTACAAGCTTGTAATTTGACATTTGTGTACGCTATTGCACGCCCCCATCGAAAGTCTGATTTTCTTCTATTACCACTGATTCATCTCCCTTTATTCCCTCCCACCTTCCCCCACCTTCTTTCCCTTCTGGTAACCACCATTCTGTACATATGAGTTTGGTTGTTTGTTTTGTTAGAGTCTTTGTTAGTTTTTGTTTTATATTCTACATATAAATGAAATCATATGCTTTTTTTTTAATATATCTTTACTGATTTCAGAGAGAGGAAGGGAGAGAGAGAGAGAGAGAGACATCAATGATGAGAGAGTCATTGATCGGCTGCCACCTGCAAGCCCCCGCCTGGATCAAGTCCACAACCTGGGCATGTGCCCTGACCAGGAGTTGAACCGTGACCTTCCGGATCATAGGTCTATGCTCAACCACTTGAGCCACACCCACCCTGGCCATATGCTTTTTGTTTCTTCATCTGACTTATTTAACATAATACTCTCAAGATTCATCCACGCTGTCACCAATGGCTGTGTGTGTGTGTTTATATATATATATATATATATATATATATATATATATATATATATATATAGTATATTTGGTCTTTAATTGATTAAAATAATTCTGTTGCTTTAGAGAATTCAAAGACAAAAAATAATTCTCAGATTTTCACAAATGACCAAGCTGGCTTTTTCTTTTGGGTTTGTTGTGTATGTTTCTAAGCCACTCAATTAACAAGATCAGGATACCATTTCTGGATGTTAAAAGTCCCTTTATGGAACTACAGGCCTTTTCTTTATATTGCTCTTTTTTAGCAGTCAATACCAGCCACCAGGAGGAATGGTCACTACTAGGTCATCGTTTCTTTTGAAGTGACATTTGCTCAATACGTTTTTGTCTTGGCAATAATTGAAAAAAGTCAAAATGGTGTAAAGGCGTAAATGTCATATTCCCCCAATGCAGTATATGTGAAGTTTTTAAAGGTTCCTGGACTCTCAAGACAGGTTAATTAAAGGCTTCACATGGCACATGGAAATTTGCACAAAATTTGCTTGACCACATTATTTTCCTTACTGCATGGAATGACTCCCTTAATTAAAATGTCTAGCACATACTGTAATGTCAATAATCCATGTTTATTGTTACTTACTTTCTTTTGGATTATTTTATTTCATTTCCCATTTTCAGTTGGTAATGTATTTTTGTTTTTTTTTAATTTATTTTATTGTTGAAAGTATTACAGATGTCCCTCATTTTCTCCCCTTTACCCCTTGCCCCCCATCTCCCACCCCTCCCCTCCATACTTCTTCCCCTGTCTACTGTCTGTGTCCATGGGCTGTGCATATATGCTTATAAGTTCTTTGGTCAATCTCTTCTCACCCTTCTTCCCTCCTTCCCTCTGAGATCTGTCAGTCTGTTTCATGATCCATGTCTGTAGTTCTATCTTGTTTGTCAATTTATTTTGTTCCTTAGATTCCACATTTAAGTGAGATCATTTGTCTTTCTCAGACTGGCTTACTTCACCTACCATAATACTCTCCAGCTCCACCCATGCTGTCCCAAAGGGTAAGAGATCCTTCCTCTTTACAGCCGCATAATATTCCATAGTGTAAATGTCGCACAGCTTTTTTTATCCACTCATCTACTGATGGGCACTTGGGCTATTTCCAGATCTTAACTATTTTAAATTGCATTGCTATGAACATAAGGGTGCATATGTTCTCTCTGATTGGTGTTTCAGGATTCTTGGGATATATTCCCAGAAGTGAAATCACTGGGTCAGAAGGCAGCTCCATTTTAAGTTTTTTAAGAAACTTCCATACTGCATTCCACAGTGGCTGCACCAGTCTGCATTCCCACCAGCAGTGCACCAGGTTCCCCTTTCTCCACACCCTCGCCAGCACCTGTCATATGTTGATTTGTTGATGGAGCCATTCTGAAGGGTGTGAAGTGACACCTCATTGTGGTTTAATGTTCATCTCTCTGATGACTAGTGACCTTGAGCATTTTTTCATATGTCTGTTGACCATCTGTATATCCTCTTTGGAGAAATGTTTACTCACGTGCTTTGCCCATTTTTTAATTAGATTTTTCTCTTCCTCTTTTTCAGTTGTATAAGTTCTTTGTATATTTTGGAAATTAACCCCTTATAAGATGTATGGTAGGCAAATATGATCTCCCAAACCATGCATTTTGAGAGTGGTTTCTTTTGCTGTGCAGAAGCTTTTTATTTTGATGCAGTCCCATCTGTTTATTTTCTCCTTAGTTTCTCTTGCCCTAGAAGATGTATTGGCAAACATATTGCTACAAGAAATGTCTGAGATTTTGCTGCCTACGTTTTCTTCTAGGATTTTTATGGTTTCACAACTTACATTTAAGTCTTTTATCCATTTTGAATTTATTATTGTGTATGGTGTAAGTTGGTGGTCTAGTTTCATATATTTGCATGTATCTGACCTATTTTCCAAACATCATTTATTGAAGAGACTGTCTTTACTCCATTGTATGTTCTTGCCTCCTTTGTCAAATATTAATTGACCATAATGTCGTGGGTCGATTTCTGGGGTTTCTGTTCTGTTCCATTGATCTGTATGCCTATTCTTGTGTCAGTACCAGGCTGTTTTGATTACAATAGCTTTGTAGTATAGCTTGATATCTGGTATAGCAATCCCTCCAACTCTGTTCTTCTTTTTCAAGATTGCTGTGGCTATTAGAGATCTTTTTTGGTTCCATATAAATTTTTGAAATATTTGTTCTAGTTCTGTGAATATCCTCAAGGTCCAATAGGAACTGTGCTGAATCTATAGATTGCTTTGAGTAGTATGGATATTGTAATAATATTAATTCTTCCAATCCATGAACATTGTATATTCTTCCACTTGTTTATATCTTCCTCTATTTCTTTTTTCAGTGTCTTATAGTTTTCCAAGTACAGGTCTTTTACATCCTTGATTAAATTTATTCCTAGATGTCTTACTTTTTAAAATGTTATTGTTCTTTAGTTTCTCTTTCTGAGAGTTCATTATTGGTGTATAAAAATGCCATCAATTTTTGAACGTTAATTTTGTATCCTACTACCTTGCTGAGTTCATTTATCAAATCTAATAGTACTTTGGTGGAGTCTTTAGGGTTTTCTATGTACAATATCATGTCATCTTTGAATAATGACAATTTTACTTCTTCTTTTCCAATTTAGATGTCTTTTATCTTTTCTTCTTGTATGATCATTGTGACAAAGACAAATGGCAATATTTTATCTTTTATGGCTAATATTTCATTGTACATATGTACTACATCTTTTTTATCTAACCATTAATTGCTGGGCACTTAGGTTGTTTCCATGTTTTTGCTATTATAAATAGTGCTGCAATGAATATAAGAGTAAATAAATCTTTTTTAATTTAATGTATTGAAGTGACATTAGTCAGCAGAGTCATACAGGTTTCAAGTGTACATCACCAGGACACATGATCTGTGTACTGCATTGTGTTCCCTCTACCCAAAGTCAAATCATCTTCCATCACCATATACTTAGTCCTCTTTACACTTTATTAACCCCATCCCTTCCTTTTGGTTACCTTCATAATGCTGTTTGTCTGTCTCTGAGTTTCAGTTTTTTGTCTCACATGTGAGTGGAATCATATGGCTCTTAGCTTTTTATGAATGACTTATTTTGCTCAGCAAAATATCCTCAAGGTCCATCCATGTGGTCACAAATGGCAATATTTCATCCTTTCTCATGGCTGAGTAGTATTTCATTGTATATATGTAGCACATCTTCTTTATCCAATCCTCTATCTAAAGACAATTTGATTGTCTCCATGCCTTGGCCACCATAAATAATGCTGCAATGAACATAAGGGTGAATATATTTTTGAAAATAAGTATTTTTTAGTTTTTCGGGTAGATATCCAGAAAAGGAATTGCTGGGTCCTATAGTATCTCTATTCTTAGTTTTTTAAGGAACCGCTATACTGTTTTCCCTAGTGGTTGTGAAGGAGGATTCCTTCTAATTCAAGACCTCTCCAACACTTGTTATTACCTATCTTCTTGAACATACACATTCTAACAGTTTTAAGATGGTATCACATATTTGTTTTTATTTGCATTTTCCTAATACCTAGTGAAGTTGAACATCTTTTCATGCATCTGTTGGCTTTTTGCATGTCTCCTTGGGAGGGTTTTCTGTTTAGGCCCTCTGTCTATTTTTAATAAGATTGTTTGTTTTTGTTGTTGAGTTGTATGAATTCTTACACATTTTGGAAATTAAGTCTTTGTTGAAGCTGTTGTTTACACAGCTTCCATTTGGTTGGTTGCATTTTTATTTTGTTGTTGGTTTACTTTGCTGTGCAGAATTTTTTAGTTTGATATAGTATCATTTATTTATTTTTGCCTTTACTCCCCTTGCCTTTGGGGTCAAATTCATAAAATCTTCTCTATGACCAAGGTCCATAAGTTTAGCACTTGTGTTTCCTTCTATATACTTTATTGTTTCAGATCTTATTTTTAGGTATTTGATCTATTTTGAATTAATTTTTGTACAAGAAGATAAATTGTAATCTGGGTTTTATTTTTTTTTGCATGTGGCTTTCCAATTCTCTCAGAATCATATATTGAAGAGGCTTTCTTTTCTCCATTGTGTGTCTTCCATTCCTTTGTCAAAAATTGTTAGTCCATGTATCTGTAGTTTTATTTTTGGGTCTTCAGTTCTGTTCCATTGGTCAGTATGTCTGTTTTTCTGCTAATACCCTGCTGTTTTGATTATCATAGCTCTGTATTATAATCTGAAGTTAGGTAGTGTGATACCTCCAGCTTCATTCTTTTTTCCAAGGATTGTTTTGGCTTTTTGGGAACTTATGTAGTTCCATACAAATCTGATGATTTCTTGTTCTATTTCTTTAAAAAACATCATTGTCATTTTGATGGGGATTTAATTAAATCTGTATATTGCTTTGGGTAATATGGTCATTTTAACTATGTTGGTTCTTCCAATCCATGAACATGGAATATCTTTCCATTTCATTGTGTCTTTTCAATCTCTTTTAATAATGCTTTGTTGTTTTCAGTACATTAATCATTCACATCCTTTATTAAATTTATTTCTAGATACTTTATTTTTTTGGTTTCAATTACAAAAGGAATTGTTTTTTGTTTTTTCACTTCTCTTACTGAAATTCCATTGCTAGTATATAGGAAAGCAGTTAATTTTTGTACATTGATTTTGTATCTTGCAACTTCACTTTGTTTATTGTCTCATAGTTTTTCAGTGGAGTCTTTAGAGTTTTGTATATACAGAATTATTTCATCTGCAAAAAGTGGCACTTTTACTTCTTCCTTCCCAATTTTGATGCCTTTTATTTTTCTCTTGCCTGATTGCTCTAAGGCTTCCAGAACTATGTTGAATAAGAATGGTATGAGTGGGGATCCTTGTCCTGTTCCTAATTTTAGAGGCAAGTTTTCAGTTTTTCACTATTGGGTATGATATTAGCTGATGGTTTATCACATATAGCCTTTATTATGCTGAGGTACTTTCCTCCTATACCTATTTTATTGAGTCTTTTAATCATAAATGGATGTTGTATCTTATCAAATGTTTTTGCTGAATCTATTGATAAGATCACTTTTATCCTTTGTGGGTTTTTTAAAGACTTTTTATTGATTTTTACAGAGAGAGGAAGGGAGAGAGATACACACAGAAATATTGATGTGAGTGATACATCTATCAGCTGCCTCCTGCACACCCCCTACTGGAGATCAACCCACAAACAGGGCATGTGCCCTTACCAGGTATTGTACCTGCAACCTTTCAGTGCATGGGATGATGCCCTACCAACTGAGACACACTGGCCAGGATTATCCTTTGTTTTTTTTAATGTGGTGCATTACATTGATCAATTTGCATATGTTGAACCATTCTTCTGCCCCCAGAATGAAATGACGCATATTTGATTGTGATTTTATATATATATATATATATATATATACACACACACACACACACACACACACACACGTGTGTGTGTGTGTGTGTGTGTGTATAATTTATCTTTTTGTTCAAAGTATTACAGATTGTTGTATTCAATTTAGTAGTAATTTGTTTAGGATTTTTGTATCTATATTCTTCAGTGTTATTTGACTATAGTCTTCTTCTTTTGTGTTATCCTTGCCATATTTTGGTATCAAGGTTATGTAGGTCTCATAAAATGAGCTCATGTTAATTCCTATATGAACAGTTTTAGAAAAATATTTATCTGAATTTAAGACATTACAGAGGTCAAATGTAGGAGTTTTGTTAATGAGTAAATAAGCACAACATCCTGACCCTAACTTTTCCTCCAGTGAAACATTTATGTGATATATACAGAGAATGTACAGGGAAATAGTTCAAGGAGAGAGAAATCACAATAAGGTTTATAGAACACCCAATCATAAACCCAGGCTACATATGCTTAATTCAAGTTACAATTTTCCCAATGTAAGAAATTTAGGAGAAATCATGAAGCAAGTTTGCTGTATAATTTTATGGCTTAATCACTATGAGATGTTAAACAGCATTCAAATTAGAGATCCATCTTGAATCTTGCACTATTTAAAGTCTTGATGACCTGAGGAACACTAAGCACGGTGGACCCTCAGAGATAACTATAGGGACAGCCTGTCCCCATCACTATAAACAGCACAAGTTTAATTCCAAACAAAACAGACAGGAGCTAGAACATTCTGTAAATATGTAGAGACAATACTACTGTGTTGAAATCTCATTGTCATTGATTTGCTTTATTTTATTTCTGAGTTTAGAAATTGTGTGCATATAGCCTTAGATCCTGGTAAACTCAGTCTGCCAACAGGAAGAGCATTGTTGCAGCTTCAGCCTGCGCTGATTACTAAATCTATGGCACAGTGGCTGATGGCCGAAACAAACACTTCTGCCTCACTGATGTTAGGCATCATCTTGCTACTTGTTTGGCCTCTTGGAAGGAGAACAGAAATGACAGTCCAGAAGTTTAGAGCTTAAACCTTAAGGGACATGCAGGTTTCCACTTGCCCCCAGGGAGCTTCTCTGACATGACCAGGAGAACAAGTCCCAGACAGAGTCATCCTCTCCAGTGTAGGGCTCAGCACATCACATGAAGCACACTGTTCCCCCCAATGCAGACATGTGAGCAGAGAATCGGTACTGAATGCTGTATGCCATGGAGCTTCTGCAACTAGATGTATAGCATTATGTTGAAAATAACTGATAAAATACAAATCAGACATCAACCACATAAAATGTTCTGTAGGGATTATAAGGAAGTTAGGAAAATGATTAATGTGGCCCTGCTTACCGGGTATTTACAATTTTGTTAGAAAGTTAAATAAAGAGACACACAGTGGGTAAAGAGAATGAAAGGAAGCAGCGATTCTGTTTGGACCTCACTGCTTACCTCACTTTTGGCCTGTCAGTGGGAGCAGTTACAGCAGGCACTTTAGCATTTGCTCAGCAGGTCACTCCTAGAGCACTTCTCTGGTTGCCCTCTCCCCCCCACACACATAGTCCTCACTTGAACCCAATCTGAGTTCACTCTCAGCCGAACTCAAGTCAATTCTAGTTACTTGCAGTGTAACCCTGACTCTCATGCCCACTTCATACATGGTGCTTGGACTTTCCTGTAATTCAGACAGCAGTTTCTCCCAGTGGTGGTAGTTGGGGCTCATCTGCACTAGGCCCGATGCCTCCCACCAATGTATTCAGTCAGAAAGTCTGCATAGAACTTTTGAGAAACTATTCCCATGGCTGATGACTTCACAGTCACCTGTCACAACTTCCACCCATAGGGTGACACAAAGTTTAAAGGTTTACATAAATATAAATGATAACTACATATTTTATTTATATGAAAATGTAATTAAATATAATGATATACATAATTTTATATGCATACATATGTATATATGCTGCATATATATGAGTGTGGTAGTCATGATGTGATATTCCAGTGATATAAATTTTAATAGACTGTATTGCCCGAAAGCAGCTGATACATTTAGGGGAACTAGTATGTGTACACAGATAAAAGAAATGCAAGTCAGAATAAGATTAGGGCCAAAATAGAGCAGTTAATCAAATGTTAGGGAAGCCCAGAACAAGAAAGTATGAATTTTGTTCAGAAGTCCTGAGAAAGATTTCATGGAAATGGTTTAATTTCATGGAAATGGTGATATTTGATTAGACCCTTGGCTTAAGGAGTATTTCAGCCATGGTGGCCACAGGAGGAGTTGTGTCACAAGAGGAGAAAGGATCTGATTTTCACTCAGGCATTATTAGGAAGCAACTGCTTGAAATAATGAGATTTCACTCATACTAAAGATATCCCAACCCCACAAGCTGAAGTTAAGCATGTGGGCTTAAAATAACAGCAGAGAAAGATACCATCAAAGCTATAAGGCCAAATAATTATAGATGATCGCACCAAAATGTCTCCTTGCATGATCAAAATACAAACCCACAATAATTAGAGGTGACTGCACCTCAATGTCTCGTTGCAGGGTCGAAATACAAGTCATCAAAACATGGGTTTAGGAAAGGAGAGTCTGGCTACTAAAGAAAGTACATTCTTTCTTTTTAAATAGAATATCATTTCTAAGGAAATGTTTAGTCAGAAAGAAAAACAGCCTCATCCATCTCAGAGAAGAGTGTACACGTTCATCAAAGTATCTTGGTCTCATTGCTTCTGGTCAGGATCATGAAATAAAAACATGGGTATAACAGTGTGATTAAGAGTTCATCAATGACATTAGAAATCAATATTTTATAATGTTTTTTCAGTATTCTCTTCTCCCTGCTTATTTAACTGAAGTGAGCTCATAAAGGGGGGAGGGAAGAAAAGATTAATGATATGCCTCTTGAACCAAATGATAAAAGTGACTTTGATGGGGTCATTGAAAGCTGAAGTAAACAAAACTCTCCAGAATGTACCATACAGACCCTTCATGGTTAGGCAAAGACAAAATGATTAAGTTAAATGATTCTATCTGCATTGTTTGAGTTTTCATGGGACAATATACTAACATTTTGCATTTGGGTAGGATATTTTAACCGAAGAGTCGAAATGAAAAATCCTAGCAATGTTATATGATATGTTCAAAGTCACAAGGTAGCTGAGGCAAAGCTGGGCTCAGGGTCTGGACCCCTAGGCTACCACTGCATGGCTTGTGTCCTAGAAACCTACCTGCACAGTGACTCACAGACTTTTTTACTTTCTAATGTGCTAAAAGCATATGGAGGTAATGTGAGCCTTACAGGTGAAAATAACCAGTCAGGAACATGATCAGTTACCATACATTTGTGGAAACTGGTAATACATGACCCCCAGAGCACTGGAATAATCTTTAGTTTACTGCAGAGTTCCTCTGATATGATAAACTTGAAAGCAGGAGTTTCCAGCCTTGGAGAGAAAAGAATGGAGGGAGCTTCCCATATCCACATCAAATCGTACTGGGAAAAATCGTAATGCGAGAAGAAACCCTTCCCCGTGTTAAGCCTCAGAAACCTGGGGTGGGGTGTAGTTATTACCATCGCATAGCTTAACCACACTGATTAATGCCGTGAAAAAGCAATGAGGAAGAGGCAGTTAGAGAAGTCAGGCACCTGATGCATGCACAGGCTAGAAGTGCAGGATAGCAGTAAGTCTGGGTACTAGGGCTAATGTGTCTGTTTGCGCTGATAACCCTGAATTTTAAAAGTCTAGCATTTATTGAGCATTTAAAGTATTCCAGGGAGTTTTATGTATTTTTATATCCGAGTTCACTCAATCTCCACAAGGACCCTAAGGAAAATGCTTCCATACCTTTTACAGATGAGAAAACAGAGGTACTGGACAGAAGATACCTTACTTGTGAAAGGTTCCTCGGCCGGTAAGGGACGGAACCTAGCCAAAGCCACAGCAAGCTCTTGTAGGTGATTACAACAGACTCCAGGGGAACATTTCTGCCTCCACTATTTTCCCACCCCCCAAAAGTTATTTTGACAGCAGCCGGGGGGACTTTTAAAGTCTGTGTCGGATGATTTATCTCTTTGATTAAAATCCTCCAGGATAACCCCATCACAGAAATCCAATCCAGGCTCTTCCCCTTGGCCCCTAAGACCCCAAGTCTGGTTCCTGCAGCCTCAGCCCGGTTCATGCCCTGCTCCAGCCCACTCCGGGGGCACTGGCCTCCCACAGGCCGTCGCACACACTCTTCGACGCGTGCCGTCTTCGGCCCAGATCCACCTTCCCACGGGTTTTTACAGTGGCTGACTCTGTTATATCATTGGATCCTAAAATTAAATCTCCCCTCTCCTGCACTGACCCTATTGAAAGGGATCCAAAGTCACTCCATTACTTTCTTAGCAGTATTTACTATTACTTGAAGCAGTGATTTTTAAAATGTCTTTCGTTTGTGTAACACGTTCCTGGCATGTTATCCCTCATTAGAGTTAAAGCAAGGGCTTTTGAAGTCTGGTTCATGACTGTGTACCCAGATGTAGAATGTGCCTGACTTGACCTAGGAAGTAAATAGATATTTGCTAAATAAACAAATGACTAAATGCCAAAGAAAAGAAACATCCACACAGCAGCATTTCCCACAGATGCCACTAAAAAAAAGAACTTGCTGCAGAAATAAATATGACTGCAATGCTTTTAATCTTTATGTAGGTCCATTCATCTTTGGCATTTTATGCCATAATTTAAGACAACATGCAGTTTTGTCATCTTTGTGATGGGCCCAGAAAAGGACACATATTTGTGTTTGAATCACCTTGCTCTCACTGTGGCATCGCAAGATCAGCGTACAGATAGGTGCTCACACCAGTTCATTCATGCACGCAGCAAAGTCACATAAAACACCTACAGTGGACATGATGCTTGTCTGGTTTGAGTATAAAAATATAAAACAGATATGAGCCCTGCCACTGGGTCCTTCACAATGTGGCAGGTGAGAAAAAATGGATAAACATGACCCTTAATACAAGCTAGAATGAAATAAATTTGAAGTTGACTTTTAAGCAACATGTAGAAATTAAAGAGGAAGTAATGGCTGATGTGTTGAGAAGCGTATAGTTCCAGGGAAAACCTGAAGTTATTCTTATTTTGAATACATCTGCCATTTTTATTTTTTAACCAGTGAAATAAAATTGGATTGCTATACTCTTAGCATTCAAAACAAGTTTCCTAAAACGTGTGTCATTCTACGCTCCCAGCCACTCTGTGAAGGTAGCCATTCTAATTTTATGGATAACTTTAAGCTAATAAAGGATTAGTAAGTTTCCCAATATCACACAGGCAGGAAGACTTTAGTTTAGATCTCGTGGTTCCAAATCCCAATAATGATTTAACTATATGTATGGGACCTATAAAACCTAATCCTATGATAGATAAAAATGAAAGGGTGTCATAGGTCTTCAAAGTGTATACATTAAATAATTATTTTATTGATAAACTGCAGGGCTCTATTGAGCATACATTTCTAACTCTCTTCGGGATATTCCAAACTTTATTGTCTCCCCAGCTATATTGTTCTATTGATCGATGTATTTAACTAGCAATCAATCAAACAAACAAATACCTGCAAAAATAAATGTTCTAAAAATTATTATTGTTTCTATAAAAGGCCAATGTGCCTGAACTCCTCTAACTTTGCTCAACGTCTGCCTAAGGGAGTAACACGTTAAACATGCAGACAGAAATCAATTTAATTTTCTCTCTAGAAACCTGAGATTAGTGTTTCTCAAAATGTACTTTCTGATTTTAATCAACATAACCTGGTGTGCTCATAAAAACTAGGGTTCACAGAGTTTTCCCAGACACTCGGAGTGGAGCCCAAGACTCCCCGTTTTTATTACACTAAATAATTGATGCTGAAATTTTACACATTCAAATTTTGGAATTTTGCAAGGTTTGAACTGGTTACAAGGTTTGAACTTATGCAAAATGTTCAAATATCCCCCTTTATAATTTTTAAAAACTCTTGTTTAATGGCACTTACAAATTGCTAAGTACTAATGAGCTACTTAGTTTTACCTTTCATTCCGTTATCAAAACATCTACTTGGTTATATTAGTGCCTGTTAAAAATATATACATAATTGTAAGAGAAGATGAATAAAATACATAATGGAAATTAAGTTTAAATGGTACGGGGGAAAAACCAACTGAAATGTATATTATCTAATTTCTTCTCTTTTGTCTTGGTGTAACAAAAATCCAGTTAGTGTGCTCTTTTTAAATTTTTTCCATCCTCACCTGAGGATATGTTTTTTTAACGTTTTTAGAGAGAGACAAAGGGGGAGAGAGAGAGAATCACCGATGTGAGAGGGAAACATTGATCCTTTGCTCCTCTTACGAACCCGGATCGGGGATCAAACCTGACACCTCGGCGTGTGCCCTGACGGGACGCGAACCGGCACCTCTTCGGTGCATGGCTGGTGCTCCAGCAGCTGAGCCCCCGGCCAGGGCCAATCAGTGTGCTTTTGATGCTGCCAATCTTCTCATGATTCCCTAAAAGTTTCCCCAGAAAAATAGCTCTACTGTTATCCTTCCCTAGCCCCCACCCTCATTCCACTGTAGTTTATTTTATTTTTTAAAAATAATTTTTAAATTTTTTAACAACAACTGACATACAATGTTAAATTAGTTTTAGGGGTACAACACAGTGATTAGAAATTTATATATTTTAGCAAAATCTGTGTCATATACATTAAAGGTATTTGGGAGGCCCAGTTCTCGTCACTGTTTCCCACTCTGACTCAAAAAAGAAAAGAAAAGAGAAAGAAACAGACAAACCCAGTCGCGGCCTCCCACTTGCAGTGTCAGGGGCTCCTGGTGCTCCGTCTCCCCTTGTCCTCGTGGGGACGTGAGAAGGTGCCGCTGCTTCTGACCCCCACCTGCCCTCTCCTGGGCCCGCACATCCGCCCACTCGGCCGTCCTCCCCAGCACCTCCCCGCCCGCAGCCTCCGGGGCTGGCCCTCGGCAACCTTGACGTTCCCCTGTCCTCTGGAGACCTCCGTCTGTCACTCACACACAAACGGTCTGGACGCCCCGCCCGCATTCTCCCCGAGCCTGACGTGGATGTGACGGCCCCCTGAGCACTCTCCTGTGCCTCCTCTGAAGTGTGGACGCTTACTACTCATCACCTTGTGTGCGTGTGTATAAAGTACACACTCAGGGGTCTCCAACACTCCTACTCGTATTATATGAGACACTCAATAAGTCCATAACTGTGAGCCAAGTGGGAAAGGAGCAAAGGCCGCATTGTTAATCAAAATGCCACTGTGATCAATCAGGCTAATAGGCCCACATCGAAGTCCCTGTTACTACTTATCGAGACAATAACTAACCCATGGCAGCTTACAGCAGGCGTCTTTCCTCCGCACTGCACTGTGTGGGGCCGCCTGTGTTGAAAAGATGCACCCATTACTGCGTCTCCTTTAATCAGCTAATAACATTCAATGCAAATTGCAGAAAGTTAGAAACACCCCCCTCCAGCCTTTTCTCGCCTGAGGCTCTCTTTAACTTCCTCAGGGGGCCCTCCCTTCATCTTGCTCCCTCTCTGCTCTTTCACTTTCCCTCTCTTCCCATATCCCCTAGTCCTTCCTCCCCTCCCTGGGCCCTCCCTTCCCTTCCCAAAATTGTGACTTTTCTTCTCCCTTCTTCTCTTCTCCATCCCTTTTTTGGATCCACCTGAAATGATAACTCTTAAATTCTTACTTTTAAACACATAGGTGCCATCACAGATGCAAGGAGAGATGATCACGATTCTGTGTACAAAATTCTATCACTGACAGACTTTACCTGCTCGTGGTTAAGAAAGGAAAAAGGAGAGACAGAGACAAAGAGACAGACAGAGAGACCTATCTGAAATCCTTTCTTTACATACCTATGAGAATCAAGTTTTCTTTCAAATTTATACCAGGTGAGCAAATTCATGAAAGGGAGCTTGAAGGAGACAAAGTGAGTTTGCATTTCCTAGTGCTAATAAACAAACAAAACTGCCCTCTTCATTTAGTTCTGTTCCCGATACATCCCCGAGGGCCGTAAGTCTGACTCTCATTAGAAGTCTGAGCACGGCCCAGAGAGAAAGGGGGTGAAGCCCACACACCTCACGCCGGGAAGCACCGGGAGCAGACAAGCCAGCAACCCGGGAAGAACGGGCACAGAGCAGCTCCTCTGATGAGCAAAATATGAAGAACTTGGCAGTTACACGGAGAAGAGAGGAGTGGCCAAAGGATCACCAGTGTCATGATGGAAATGAACACAGGACTCCATGACAGCGTCCGCTATGTCACATCCCCAAATATGAGGGATGCTTATCAATCCCTCCACTTTTTATGGTTACTTGCAGGGTACACACCCCAAAAAAATGAAAAACAAAAAAATGAAAACAAGATTATGAGTTCCCTGCCTTCAAGGATTTTCTGTTCCTTGAGAGCCCAGAGAGGTCATTTAATTTTTCTGAAAGATAGTCTACAATCAGAAAATATATGAAAGTGTTAATTTTGGTTCCTGAGTAGGATTATGCCATTTAAAAGAGTACTTTATTTTTTAAAAATAGATCACATGATCAGTTGAGAAAATTGATTCACTGTGTCAATACAAAGTAATTTTCCAAATGAAGTGAAAACACTGGCAAGAGTTTACTCAGGACTGAAACGTACCAGTGATTATGTGTCCGTATCACGATAGGCCTCCGGAGAGCAAGAAGTGAGCGTACAAGAAGTGGGCAGTGATGTACCTAAGGGCAGGGAGGATTAGTGACCATAATATACCCAGCACACATCAGACACTCAGTGATTCTTTAAATAACAATTGAATAATAAATATATGCATTTGTAGATATTATATGTCTATATACACACATGTCTAGTGCAGATATTAGATACTTAGTAACTCTTTAAATAATAATTGAAGTTAATATATGTATTTATATACATATATACACACACATATGTATAGACATACACACATGTATGTATATATCTGTACATATGCAATGTACAGTGCACAACATAACCCACTCTCCTATTTAAAAGATACGCAGTACAAACACTCAAAGAAAATTCCAATACAATTTCTCCAAAGATGAATTATTTCACCTAATATCTGAGACAAGATCGTTATCGAGAAGCGTGTAGCTATACCGCGGACGCCTAGGTGCACATTGGACCCGTCAGCATGACGGAGGCCTCATCCTCCAGGAGCCTGGCTGCTGCTGCCAGGAGGACAAGCCGGGAGGCTGGCCAACGGGATGCGCTCACCCAGCTCTCAGCCCCGAGGGCAAGCCTGCTCTTGTCTCCCAGCAGGAGCCGCCGTTCTCAGAGGCCACTAGGATCAGTCAATAACATGTCAATTAAGGCGGCTTTCCGTTAACAGAGACAGCAAATGCGGTGTTGGGTCATCTTAGAAGCCTGCAATCACGTTAGAGAAACGAGCACATTACCAAAGGGGGCGCTCTGAGAGTCAGCAGGTGTGTAGAACCGTGCGACTGAAGCAACCCCTAAGACTCAACTCTGGTCACCTGGAAGAGCTCTCAGAATAAAGTGTATTATTATATCCTACGTGTCCCTGGTTATTCTGGAATTGTGAATAAAAACTATGATACTTTATGAAACGTTAGTTGCCAAAATCGTAAGTTCTGCCGTTATTTTACATGCCACTGAGAAAGAAAAACTGCTACTCGTTCAACTTAAATGCACTGTTGATCGTTCGCTTCCTTCCACACTCAGAAATACAAAACATGGAAATAAAACATTGGTTTCTATGACTTTTACACATATATAGTCCAGCTTCCCAGGACCCACTCCATCTGCAGTCAATGCTGCTTTCACCTAGCCGGGAAGATCGCCTAGCGCTTGTTTTTAGTTTGTTGTACAGGTAACAGGGATACGGAATGATAACAGAAAAATAACAGCAGGTTCATCAAGGTTCTAACAGTTCCTGTGGACAGCAACCACACCTTAGCTTAAATTAGGCACTTGATACAGGCCTTTTAGAAAAGTAATTGAAGGCTAGTGTAGCGACTGCAAAAGAGACCTCAGATTCTCTAAGCCGCTCTTCCTCTACCTCTCGGTGGACCAGTGCCTGCTTCAGCCGGTGAAGCCAGACGGAAGCAGCAGCGGGCGACTGTGGCCAAGTCCGACCAGGCCATGTCGCGGGTCCCTGGACCTTGGCTTCACGAGAGACCCTTGCTGATTATAACTTGGCAGCCTAGGACGCCCCTCTGGCAGGCCACAGAAGGGAGGAGGCCATCCAGGGGCGAGAGAAAGCCTTTCTATTCGGAATTTGATGCAGGGTAACAGAAAACACCTCAGCTTATCAAGTTGGTTATAAATCATGATTTAGTTTAGTTTCAAAATTGGACTTTAAAGAGCCATTCAACTCTCTCTCTGTGGAGGTACAAATTTCCAAAAGGATAACTCAGAAGATTCAAAAGGACTTGGAATCCTCTTAAAGTTTGCAACCCAACATCTCTATTCCTCAAATTTTGCTACGGACATTATCTCACCCATGAAGTTACTCTGACCTCACCTACCACTCTTTTAAAAGCTTTGTGGAATAAAAGATTATATATGTAATAAAATTCTGTATTCTAAATATGATTTAAATTCCTTGAGGGAAAAAATGCTATTATTTGTATTGATTGACTTCTTTGATTTCAGGCTTTCAAAAAGAGTATGGTCAATAAATTCATGGTAAAGTAGAGATCATAATTTCCTAATGACAGAACATAAAATTTTTGAAATAAATCATTATTTTTGTAATTTCTATTTGGAAAGTAAAGGGGAAAGGAATATATCATGGGCTATACATTTCTCACAAAAAGAAGAAATCTTGTCATTTCTTCTTTTTTTTAAATTTCCACCTCTGATATATATATATTTAATTTATCTTTACTCTTGAAAGTATTACAGATATTCCCCTTTTATCCCCATTGACCCTTTCCACCCTACACTCACCCCCCGCCCCAGGCCGTCACCACACTATGCCTGTGTCCATGGGTTGTGCACATATGCATATAAGTGATTTGGTTAATCTCTCCCCACCCACCACCCCCACCCCGCCTTCCCTCTGAGATTCCTCAGTCTGCTCCATGCTTCTATGTCTCTGGATCTATTTTGCTCATCAGGTCATTATGTTCTTTTATCATTTCTTAAGCAAGGTAAAATATTTTTTAACACTGAAAAGATTTTTAACACTGAAAGTAAGTTTTCGCATGAGAACTTTTGTAGGAGTACACAGAAACGTCCCCTGGAAAATGTCCTCAGTAGCATGCCACCACAAAGGAAACCACGGAATGTCACCTGGAAGACTTTCTTGGAGGACTTTGCATGGAGGAACTTCGTGGAGGTCCTTAGGAAAGAACGACTAACGCTGATAAGGAAATTTATTGCAGTAAAGGTTAGCCTTTAAATTTGCTGGCTTGTTCCTAAGAGTGAAATTGAGAAAAAGGTTGACTGCGTGGCCTTCCCATGACCCTCTCCTTCCCCAGTCCTGCTCCTCTGAGCTGGACTTGGTGTAAATGCTTGAGAGAAAATGCTGGGAATATACTCTCAGATCAGGGCCCCTGATACTTGCTGCTGCTTTAGATTGGACCCGAATGCCTCAGAGAACAGATGAGACAATGAAGGCACCGTCCACCCGTGTGTTCAAGCGGAGAGGCGAGGGCGAGAGAGGCTGGACCTCCAGCTGTTCGTCCCTGCTCTGCGTCCCACACACATCGCTCTTCCGGTGATCTGGGCAGATCTGAACACAACGAGCTCTCAGAAAATATTGTTAACTGATTGATGAAATGTGTGATCTCTTGTTACCTGTTATGGGCTGAACTGCTTCCCCCCCAGATTTATATGTTGAAGTACCCAGTCCAGGCACCCCAGGTGGTCTTGCTATTTGGAGACGAGGTCTTCAGCGAGGTGATTAAGCGAATACGGGGCTGTCAGGCTTCTGCCCTAACCCAGCAGAACTGCTTCTTATAAGGTCTCTCCCTGGACGAGACAGCGGGCATGCAGGCCCAGAGGAGGGGGCGCGGAAGGAGGGGGTCTGCAAGCTGACGGGAGACGCCGCGCGATGGAAACCACCCGTCTGCACCTCCACCTTGGACTTCTTGTCTTAAGAACTGTGAGAGAAAAATGTTCTGTGTCTGAGTCACCCAACCTGTTTTGTCACAGCAACCCTGACAATACAAATCGGTAACATTTAGTATCTTCCCTAATTTTTGAGCGCTTTGAATTTAAAAATTCCTAACAGAGCCAATGAAAACTGTAACGGCCCCTAATTATTAAAAGGGGCCTGGTATTTGCGAAAGGGAACAGGGCAACATGAATTCAGTTTGCCCGCCTGTCTTCATAATTGTCGTCTGTGACTTTTGTTTATGCTTTTGATTGGTGTTTGCTTCTAACACTGGTTGCTTTTCACAGATAAGCCAAGTGGAAAGCTGCCTGGCCATCCCGAGCCCCGGGCTCGGCTCCCACCCGGCGTGAGGGGGCAGAGGCCGAGCTGAGTGTGGGGCGCCCTCCCTTCTCTGTCTGTAGGCGGGGGCCACCTTCACACGCGGGGGTCCTGGTGGCCTTGGGAGAGGATGGCAGTGGAAGCCCACACACGCTCCCCAGTGCGTGCAACAGCTTAATTTAGGTTGCTCCCACAAAAAACACCTTTTGCCACCTTAGACATATACCAAAGAAGGAAAAAGGGGGATTCAGAAATTATATTTTCAGTATGATTCAGTAAAATGTAAACTTACCATTAGCCTTCAAAAGTTTAGCATTCTAATTTTATAGCTAAAGGCATATAGGCACAAAAATGATATACTTTTCCACAGGAAAAGAAAAAATGAAACAAATAGCAAATTGCTATGTCACATTAATGTTTTAATTCTTGAATATTGCTGTGTTTGTATTTTAAGGCTCCAACAGGCTTGTGAAGGGAAAATAAAATTCCTGGCTCTACCTTTTTCTCTCCAGTTCCCATGATCTAGTCTCTACTAAAAGTTGCTCTAAAAATTGTAAAGTCATCTGAAAATTTAAAATATGTCACCCCAATAAATTCAGTAAAAAGGAAACCAAATAAAATAAAGTAAAATAAATTTTAAAGAAACTTATTTTCTGAGTCATTTAAAAATTTGGGATTGCAAAAAATAGTTTTTTCCTGAAATACCATCAGCCGCTACGTTATTTCTGTTTTCATCAATGGTGCCGTCTATTCCCATCAGAGCAGAAGAGAATTGGGAGGAACAACCAGATGTGACTCCAGCTTCAACTGGGGAAACGGAACACATGTTTTCAGAAAATATTCAAAAGAGGAGACTAGGTTTTTCAACAGTTTTCGTGACAATATTTAGCAGCTAAGATGCTTTGGATGCACACTCCGGAAACAACTAATAAATTAGTCAACACAAGGCATCAGGCAGCAGGAAACTCCTCACGGGAGGATGGAAGCACCACCACTGCTGACTTGGTCGCCCATGGCCCTTCACTGCTTCATGAAAGAACCTCACCTGGCTCAGAATCCATCCTTCCGTCTTTCTGCACGACTCTCCCCAAAGAAATCATCTGTTCCAGGCAAAGAAAACTAAAACAGTCCCCCACCAACATCCGCATCACTAGGCCTTTGATTCAAAGACCAAGCTCATTTTTTCCCCTTTTCCTGTGGAAATCTTAGCCACACCCTCACCTAAATTCTAGGCAGAAATGTCAACTAAGGCATACTTTGTAGAGGACCATTGGCAATATTTTTTAAAGATTTACAAATCCACTTCTAACAATCTTTTTAAAAACTTCTTGATAAGAATATTCATCATGGCATTATTGAATAAAAAACAGATATAATCTAAGGTCCTTCAATAGAGAAATAATTAAATGGATCGTCACAGAATTGCATGAGGAGCTATTATTGCAGCCACTGAAAATAGCCTCATGCAAAAAGTGTTCCAAATTTCTATCGTGAGATTGCCATTTAGAAAGAAAATTAAAAGCAAATGTCATTTAAAAATCATTTTTAATGACCAGATATCATAACGAATTATGTTCCTTCCATCGCCAATCCCACGGTGAGCTTACTACCTGGTCAGCCACTCTTGATGGTGCTCCAGTCATTTTCTTACAGATCGTACGCACTCAGAGACGGGAACTTTCATTTAAGTCACTGTCCAAGCATTCTTCGTGTCAAGCACGGTACTAAAAAGCTGTGTATTCCCTGTGGCTCATACACAGCACAGGAGGCAACGAGAAGTTAAACATTTCTTAAACATGTATTATTTCCTAGTAATTGTATGAGGTGGTTTAGATCATTCTACGTAATACTATTAATATCCTTAAAGGGAGTTTTATTATAGCTGTGTTATAGATGGAGAGGCTGAAACTCAGGGAGCTTGAACGATTTCCCCCGGTGTGCGGAGAGGACCCCGAATGTGCGGCGGCCTCGCCAGCGCCCGCCGACGGCTCGCCCACAGCAGGGCTGCCCCTCTCCTGGGGGCACACGGCACCTGGTGTTCGCAGAGCCAGGCTTGGCCTTTAACGAATCCAGGTTGTTCCTTTAAGTCACGGACCTCACAGCGCTGACCTCACTGGCTGCCTTAATGTTTCCGGGTCTATAAAATGGAAATATTAGGTCCCAAAGGAAACGGAGCACGAAAACCCGTCCCATCCGTGAGGACTGCGCTCAGCAGCCTGTTTAAGGCAACGGAAGGGCCTCTGCTTTTCTGAGCTCCTTTGCTTCCCCCTCCATAGTTTATACTCTAACACATAAGGACATAATTGGAAAATGTCCCAAAAGACAAACAGGAAATATAAGGGTCAGGGAAATTAATAGACTGTGGTTCCTACTGAAAAATAAGGCATTTGTTGGATCAATTTTTACACTTTTTTTTTTCGATGTAGAATGGTGGGCTCATGGAGTGAAAATAGAAAAATCATCTTTCCCATTGTCAGACCCAGGTAGGACAGCTTTCTCAGGCACTAGGAGGAGCTTAATAAATAATAATATTTTTGAGCTTTTATATGTTTTTAATTTAAAATTTTATGTTACGCATGTCATTTGGTCCGAGTGAGGTAGGATTGGAAATGTGGGCATTTGGGTGAGATCAAACCATTGTCCTTTTCACACCTGTCACTCTTACTGATTTGATATGGGGATAGACTTTAAACACAACCTGTAACGTACATATGGATACATCTGTATCCAAACTTTAATTCTGTTTTCAGGAGTTGGCAAGATACTTAAAACTTCAGGCATCCCCAGCCATAAGGAATATCTAACTTTTACTATGGAACATTCCATGCTTTTTTACATCTGTAAAACCTTGTTTTAACGTATTTGTATTTACATACATCAGTCAATCAAATAAGATTTTAAAGAGAAACAAACCAATACTCCTGCTGAAGGTAAGAGTGACCTGTAAAAATGTGCCCCTCGCTCCCTCCTAAGTTTCACAGTTAACGTAACCAGCATGGCTTACGCTTTGACATCAGCTTCCCCATGTCCTTCCCAGGCTGACATCTATGCACGAGGTGCAACAGAGTGGAGCCGAGTGTGTCCTTCAGTTACTCAGCTCGCAGGTTTCAGGGCCTTACACCACACTGGCTGCAGCAGAATTGGGGGCTAGGACTAGATATCAGCCTTACAGCTTGACCCCCAGATGACTCTGCGCACCGTGTGTGCGAGACCCTGTGTCCAGGCCGTGTTTTACTTCCCATCGTCTGTTATCTCAGCTTAAACCAGGATTGATTGAGTGCCTCTAGGCAAGCGCTGCTACTCTACACACTAACACGCAACAGTCAACGCTACTCACGCATCCGCTAAACGTTAAAATGGTACAAATTCCACAGTTATTCATTCATTTCATTCCTCCCTCCTCCCTCCCTGACTCCCTCCCTGACTCCCCCCCTCCCTCCCTTCCTTCCTTCCTTCCTTCCTTCCTTCCTTCCTTCCTTCCTTCCTTCCTTCCTTCCTTCCTTCCTTCCTTCCTTCTTCTCTTCTTCTCTCTCTCTCTCCTCTTTTCTTTCTTTTTTCTCTTTCCTTTCTTTTTAAATTAAATTTACTGGAGCGACATTGGCTAACAAAGTTAGACAAGCTTCCAGGGCACGATTGTATTGCACCGTGTGCCCAGCACCCAAAGTCAGGTCTTCTGTCACCATTTATCTCCTGTACCCCCTCCCACCTCGCCGTACCCCCCTTTCCTCTGGTAATCACCTCACTCTTGAATGTCTTTGGGTTTTTGTTTGTTTGTTTTCCTTGTTTGGTCCTTTGTAGCTTTCAGTTCCATATTCCACACGTGAGTGAAATGATATGGTTCTTGCCTTTTTCTGTCTGACTTGGCTCTTGAGGATATCATGCTAAAACAAAGTAAGTCAGACACAATTTGTTTCTGAAATAAAAACCTCTCACAGAAATGATGCCAATCTCGCAGCAGGCGGCCCTGAGCCGTACCGGGGCCGACAGAACACCCCTCCTCCCCCATGCCCTCCGAATCTCCATTTCACAGCAAATCAAATTGGAATCTAACCATTTTAATTTTCCTCCCTGCTCTGTAAATGGCATCGTTTGCTATCCTGGTTATAGAAGATGGTGCTCCTGATTAAAATAATTACATAGCGGGAGCTTGGCCAAATGAAAATAAAGTGTGGGGGACGCTCTCTGGTGATGCAGGCCCTTGTTGAAGAGCAGGAGCACCCAGGCTGTTGAGCGGGCGGGGGTGGGCACCAGTGGTGGGGGATCAGGCAGAGGACCCCGTCGCTGGGCGCCACAGACGTTTTGCCAGCCCAGCCCTACTGCAGACCAGGATAATTTCCCAAGAGATGAATATTTATCCACAGGTTGTTGGAAACTGCAGAGACCAAGAGCCTAATTGTATTTCCTCTCATCCTAACTAGGTGCCATGCCAGAGAAATCTATCAGGTAATCAATACCTATTTACTCTTCATCTAGTAATTGCCCATTGAAAAAAGTGATTCTGTTTTTTCTGTTTGCTAGCCATCTCAATACCTAGCGCGGGTCTCCCCACTCAGCAGGCACCCGATTGCCAGTACAGCATGGAGGCAGTGCAGAGAAATACAAGGTTTTTCACATTTTTATCGTTTGCCTCTTCCTGGTGGTCATGTAGGGGACTTGGCAGGGATATGAGGAGAGTTTAAACAAAGAACCATCCAGCCCGACCGGGTGTGGCCCAGGGGTTGAGCATCGACCTAGGATCCAGGCGATCCGGGTTCCATCCCCGGTCAGGGCGCAGGCCCCGGTTGTGGCTCGATGCCCAGCAGGGGGCGTGCAGGAGGCGGCCCATCAGTGACTCTCATCATTGATGTTTCTCTCTCTCCCTCTCCCTTCCTCTCTCTGAAATCAATAAAAATATATATATAAAAAAGAACTATCCATGAGGGTGGGGGATAAATGTAGGAGTGAAGATTATTTTATTTTTCAGAACAAACTTAAAAAGTTAAAAAATAAAAGAGGAACAAAGTCGAAAGTACACCTGAGCTTAAAACTGTAACTGCTCAGGAGACTCAGAAGGATTGGTTTCAGATGAGACACAGACCTGCATTTTTAATAGGCGCTGGCATATTTTAATGGGGGTTTATCTGGGGTACACTGAAGCCTGCAGAATTTGTCCTGGCAGAAGGGGATTTGAAGTCGTTTGTGCTCATTTATCCACATGACCGTCTGTCCACTAGCCTGGGCGGCACAGGCCGGTGCTTGTTCCTTTCACAGATTCTTCCTCTTTATAGCAAAGGCATTTTTAGGGGAGCAGAGGCACCCAGATAAAGACTGCATTTCCCGTCCCCCTTTGCAGAAAGGGAAAGCCATGTGACAGGTTCTGGTCAGTGGGATGTAAGCATAAGTGATGCGTGTCTTTTAAAGGCAGGAGCCCCGTTGCTTTCTCTGTGCTGCAGTTTCTATGGGAACACGGTGTTGAGATGCCCTGGATCCTGCAGACAAGTCTAGCTTCTTGGGGATGGCAGAGCCATGAAAACAAGGGATCATTCTCTGAGGGACATAAACATATCTCTGCTCAAGACATTGCTATTTTTACCCTGCCTTTCGGCAGTCAAGTTGTGTTTTCTAAGTAACAGGATCCAAATGTCATAAGATGACGTCTGACATCACTTGTTTTGTATCCTGCATGGGTCCGGCCCAATGCCCGACGCATAGTCAGTGCTTGAATGGTGGAGGCAGAGTGCTCGGTGCTGAGGGGGCACCCTCCTCAGTGAAGTGCCCACTAAGCTCAGCTGCCATGTGTGCCTGGCCAGGCACTGAGTGCACTCTTCATTCCTAGGGCCACTAAGAGCACTTTGCCTGTCATTACAGTCCCTTACTTCCTGTCATCTTATTTCTAGTACCCTTGTCTTTCTTTATCTCCTGTGGGAAATTATATTTTTTATTTGCCTTAAAAGTTAATAAGCAATTTTTGCTGTAGCTATGCCTAAAAGTCAATGGGTATTTTCTACAAGTCAAGGACATGACTTTATGAATCTTTATAGAGCAGAGGTTTTACCGGATTGTCTCTAGATTTTTAGTTATATTTAGAGAGTTAAAATTGTATGTATATGTAGTTCTAGTAAATTACAATTGTATATTTAATGTATAGATGGCCCCAAATACATATATAACCATATATTTAATTATTACAGAATACATAGTATAATGTACACATTACACATTCTATTATATATAATTATATATAACTATTATATATTATGTTATTATATATTATATACAAAATGCATATATTTCTTAAACTCACAAGCAATATTATATTCAAAATTTCCTAGATGGGTCTCTACTCTGGGCTGACTTTGAAGAAACAGATGCCTTTTATGAATATCTAATAATAGTGACTCCTGAGTGACAACTCAGAGCTAACATCTTTTTCTTTAAAGTAAAGCCCTGTCTGAAACTTGACCTCACCTACAGCTCAGGGCTGAAGCTGCGACTCTCACTACAGCAGTCGGAGCTTTCCTTAGACTATATTTTCCAAAAGATTTCTGTTTTGCCCTCTACATGTAGACAGTCCTTGTTCTACCTGGACTGAAATGAGTGAAAGAATCAGCACAGGCGTACAGGGCACAGGAGAGGCACTCCCGGTTGCCCTCGAGGGCAAAAGGAGGCGGCAGAGGGGTGAATACCCCTGGGCTCTTCCTGACACGCTTCCCTCCACAGCCTTTGAGAACTGAGGGCTGGTCTGGGAACATGTGCCAATTACTGGTGGTTTTACATCAAAATTTGTGTTACCAGGTTTCACTCTACTTACAAAGAAACTGGGTCGATTAGAACCATAATGCATATTGAAACATTTAAGGTGCTTAATGAGGTTTGTAAGGAAAGCCAAGTTTTATTCAAAGAGTGATTTTATTCAAAGTGCGATTGTTAAAATCTTTTAGACTTACAAAAGGAATGAGTCTAACATAAACTTATAAGCATAAAGAACTGTTGTTAAAGTCTATTTAACAGCAATATACTGAACATCAATTACTCAAACCAAAAATAAATTTCAATAGTTATTTCTAGGATAAAAACAATGTTCTAAAGCATCAAAAAGACATCACATCATAACTGTTATTCTTAACTCAAAATTGCAGGAAATTGAGAGAAAATGAAAGACAAACACCTGGTCTCCCACCCCCAGTGGGAAATAACTCTACAAACCAAATAAGGACCTATCTCAGGCATTGAAAGGGGTAGGTGAATGCACAGGACTACTAATTTTGACCCAAGAATTTCCTTTCCCACCAGTGCTGGCCACACATACATAACTGGAGTAGCCCATGTCTGCTCGGTATAGCTCACGGATATAAAATCTATGTTGTCAGTCATTAGCATGCATTTGTCAGTATGTCCTGGATCCCATTTATCATGAAACTGGTCTGTACTCCTTGCAAGAATCAAAGCTCAAGTATTTCAAAATACTTTCTGAAATATCCTCAGATAATGAAATACTGAAGCACTAAGGGCCGTAATCCAAAGACCACTCAGTATAAAATCTTTGTGGGATGTTCATTCAATGTGGTTGCAGAAACTGACAGTATCCAAAGGGCATGTGGGCCTCTCAGAGCGACAATAGTTAAAAGCAACTAGAGAAGAGCAGTTTATTAGCAGAAGGCTAAGAGCATCCATGAGAACACAGGAGATGGAAGTGGTCAAGTAAAGGGAGGCATCCTGACACACACCATAACCCTCTGCCTAGAAGGCCCTTCTTGAAGGCTAACTCAGTGACACACTGCACTCTTAAGCCTGGCTTTTCCAGCATCATAAGCCTTCCTTCCTTCCCCAGATGGCTGGAGACCCTGCCTCTGGCTCCTGAAACACCTGTATTCATGTTGCTCACAGAATGGATCACATCGACTTTTACTACTTAGTTGTTTATTTCTCGGCACCTGGACAGAGTAAATCACAAGAAAGATTCCAGTCCCTTGGGGATTTTGTTTTGTTTTCTAATGTCCCTGTCTCAAGTGCCTAGTCCATGAAGTATGGTCAGTTGTGAACCACTGAATAAAATGGAGAAAAAAACCTACCCGTCTCCTCTCCCATTCCATGCGGAGCCCTCATGTTTCCGAGCGGCAGGCGGCACCTCTCCAAGGGGTGCACGAGATTGTTAGAGTGAAATTAGGTGATTGTATTCAACTTGATGGGGTTCTGTTTTTGAGCAAATGGTCCATTATAACATGTTCCCTACAATGTAAATAACTAATTCAAATACCTGCCTTGTCTCACTGATTTCTGAGCTCCTTGATGAGCCCTGTGCACCAAGGAGCACTGTGGATATAGAAGTGCCTAGGGCACAGCGATTACCCTCAAATTATGCACACTGCCCTAGAAGAGAGGGACACAGGGTGAGACAAAGTATGTCAGAATACCTGCACTGCTATGGGAGGAAAAATGAGGCTCATCAAACTCAGAATAGAAATATCAGGAAAGTGACATTAATTTTGACAAAGAAGATTGAAGAGTCTGGGACACTTCTTCCAGAGAGAAGGAGAGATAAGGAGAGGGAGGGGGAGGGGATGGGGAGGGGGAGAGGGAGGGAGGGCATGGGGGAGGGAATGAGGGAGGGGATGGGGGAGGGGATGGGGAGGGGGAGAGGGAGAGGGAGGGGGAGGGGATGGGAAGGGGGAGAGGGAGGGAGGGCATGGGGGAGGGGATGGGGGAGGGGGAGAGGGAGGGGATGGGGGAGGGGATGGGGAGGGGGAGAGGGAGGGGATGGGGGAGGGAATGGGAAGGGGGAGAGGGAGGGAGGGGATAGGGAGGGGGAGAGGGAGGGGATGGGGAGGGAATGGGGGAGGGGGAGAGGGAAGGGGAGGGGATGGGGGAGGGGAAGAGGGAGAGGGAGGGGGAGGGCATGGGGGAGGGAGAATATGCAAGTCAAGGGGGTGGGAGAAGAGGCCCTGTGATCTCCAGCTGTAATTGATTAGTGGGTGTTAAGCACAGAGGACAAGGGAGAAATTTTTTTGAACTAAGTTGGAGAGAGAGGGAGTCTGGCCGTGATGGGACTATGTGCTCTGATAAAGTGTTTTGGGTTTGTTTCAGGGGTGGGGAACATTGGACCAGCAGGACTCAAAATTCAATAAATCTAGGAGCTTTTTTCATAGCTAATTTTTAAGTTGATAATTTTGTATGGCCGCAAATGATGTTGTAACTGTCCAAATGGCCCTTGGCAGAAGAGGTTCCCCACCCTTAGACAAAGCTTTCTTGGATTCCAAAAGAAAGATTTTAAAAGAAATTAGAACAAGCTCAGAGGACACCGAAAACTCAGGTTGAATAGTAACTAAGAGCTATTTGCTCTATTTAACAATGACTTGGTCCCAAATACTCTGAGAAGAATAGCTTCAGAAACGTGCTAAAAGGAGCAGTCATTCTGCCATGATTAGGGAGGCAGCTGGGGTCAAAAGTTTGAGGCTAGAAAATCTGGCTGCCAAGGTGCAAAGAAAGATGGAATAATTTCCATCTTTGTATGTTCAGCACAGAACTTGGCACATCATCTGTACACAATAGGCATCTGCTGAATGGATGAAAAGACAGATGGACGAACAATGGACATTAAGTCCTTTTACTGAACTTAGAATACTTAAGAATTCTAGGCTGACAGATCTAAATTCCTATAGGGCAAATCCACTGGTTTTCTAGCACAGCTCATGTACAAATGTATCTAATAAACTAAAAATTCCCTACCAAAGCTTGTTTTATTTAATTTAAGAAAAAAGTTGCATGATAGAACCTCCATGAGCAGAGGCAGCCTACATTTTTGACCCATACAGCGTTCCTAACTTTAGAAATTATTTTGTCAACATTTAAAAACCAAGAGATTTAACATAAAAAGTCTGGATTTCTGGACTCACTTGGAAAATCAGAGGCTCTGGTAGTACTGGGTCCACACTCCCACAAACCAGTTCCTCCGCCACACAGGATATTCCCGTTCCCATGGTCTCCAGCCCACCGCGGTCTTCAGGCACTGAGGTCCAGTGTCAGCTGCCATCTTCATTCACCACGGGTGAAGAAACAAAAGTTGTGTCTAGATCTACTTAATTGTTGTTGTTGTTGTTTTTGAAATTTATAGAACTAAAAGGGAAGTAACTATTTCTTTTACTTTTACATCTATTAAAATTGGGAAACCAAACAAACCAGGGTAGTTGTGTGGTTTAAGAAAAAAGGGGCAGCATAGTCCTTTGTTAAGGAAAGGTTTTTGCAACTTGGAAATAAGACAAGAGTATGACTGTACCCTCTCAAGGTCGCACTGAAGCATCGTTTTACAGGCCTATCCAATACTTAATTTAAATCTCTGAAAGATTATTTAATTATCTATGGGATTAATTATTTCTTTAAGGGACTTATCTTTGTTTGAGTTTCTCTTTACTATTGATTAGGGCCACAGCACATGTTAACTTGTAGATGTTTGTCCAGTAGAGATAAAAAATGACTTCTAACTCCAAAAGTAATGGCTTTATTGCTCTATAAACATTAAGCAGTTTTGTCTCTAATAAAAAGAACGTATTTTAGTAGGTTTTCCTGACTAACTGTAATTCTGGGTACTTCAAGTGGCCTTTGACCTGCCTTTATCTCTGCTGGCTCCCTCATTAAGGACTCGTGAATCTTCACTGTGTTCATTTTCTATCTGTATGCAAGTCACGCTTTTAACTTAATGAAGTTGTAATTTGACAAAACTTTTCCCAAATATTTATTGTTTACACAACGTGGGTCTAGAAATAATGTCTTCATTTATGTTAGCTGGTGAACATTCATAGGCGTTGTCATTTGTGATCTCTGTTAAGATACAGGCACACCCATGAAGCTGCACTTCAGTGTGCATGACTGCAACAGGGATTCCCCAGGGAAACTTGCTTCTGCTTTTACAAAGGCCTGGGGCAGGAGAAACATCAAATAAAAATGATGCTAGATATCACCACTTCACAGCTGTGCCCCGGAGGGAGAGACTCTGCTCTACACGCTGTTGAGCTGAACACAACCCATGGTGAGAGAGTTGTAGTTATAACCCAGTGTTCAGAAAAGGGTGCCACAGGCCAAGCTCCCTGCCCAGGGTGCAGAGCAAAAGTAACCCATTTCTGAAGCTTCTCTGTAGTTAGGTCAGAAAACATTAAAGAGAAGCTGCGTGTAAATAATTACTGATTCGCCACAGTTGTCGATTGTTGAGCAATTTCCACTGAAGAGAACTCAACAATAACACCAGCAATATGATCACTAAGCCATGGTGTGGGAGCCTGGTGCCACCATAAACAAGAGTCACACACATTCTTAATAAGGTGGTAGCAGGTCTTCCAAACTTCTGCCACCATAAAGCTGACTTTTGAGATATCATTTTTAAGTTGTTAGGAAACAAGACTCAGGAGGAACTTTTGACCCTGCCCCCTTCCCTGCCCAATGGGTTCAGACAGCGAAATCTGCTTTAGGAGGGGAGCCGTGGCTTAATCACCTAGGACTCCAGGCCTGTCACCTACATTCCCCTGGGTCCCATTGTTTCTGAGTTACCTGGTGAGAATTTTTCTGCCATGGATGTTTCTCTCTTCTCAATCCCCTGTAAATCTCTCATTCTCACTTCTAAAATCTAATTCCCGATCCTCCCTCTCCTTTGTCCCAAAATGTCACATATACCCAATATTACCTCGCTGTCTTTGGAATTTTCATGCTTTTAAAAATTCCCTATGCACATGTTTTAAAAACCTGTCTCTTGTTAATCTGTCTCTGTTAACTTGGTTATTAGCCTAGCTAGAACTTAGAAGGTGAAAGAAAAAGTATTACTTTTTTTAAATCTCCTACACAAGGAAACTATTTGTAGCATCGTTCCTCTGTGCAATCCCAGGAAGCTATTTTGCAAGTGCGGTTCCAAGAAAGACAAACACCAGTGTCTGACACAATAACAAACAGCAAGTAATTCACATCCCTCTTGTGCTAGTAGCCCCCTTGTCCCTCCAGCCCCCAGGGTGCATTCCCTGCCTCTGCTCGCCCTTCCCTGTGCCCTTAGAAGCTGCGCCTGCAGACTGGGCACGGAAACACCGGCAGGAAGCTGAGGAGAGAGGCAGGTCAGGCTACTTCCTTTTGGCTTCCTCTCTGTTTGGTAGAAATACCAATGGTTGAACTTCTAAAATGAATCTGGCTCTTACCTGTTAGCCTCTCCCACTACTTCACCTCCATTCCCTCCTCAGTCCCCTGGGTAGTGACAACTTTCCTGTTTGCTAGTGTCTGGGTGCCTTCACTTGGGGTGTTGGTATCTCCAAAGCCTCTTCATTTTAACTATCTGAGTTGAAGTCTAGTTCATACAGCAATAAATGTGAGTAAAAAAAAAATCTACTTAATTTTCTAATTTATTAACTATAAACTCAAAAAACATTTAAGCTCAATTGTAAATGTTTAAGTGATTTAGAAAACAGTAACAACAATAGCCAAAACACCATACGGGCCAAACTAATTACTTGACATACAAATTCCCTTCATTCAGCTGAGTAGTTTCAATTTACATCATTATTGATATAATTTTTATTTTGAATTTTATCTTGCCAGCATTGGATAGTATATGAAAAGTTATTCCTCATCACTTATAATTTAAGATAATAAAATTTGGATAATAATTTTATGTAATCTTGTTGACATGAAAAGAAAATTTAAAACACTGGAAGCTGATGAGAGCACCCTTTGTTGCATAGCTGAATTTTTAAAAATCCAGAAATAGAAAGTGAGACTGAGGGAGGTGTGCTAGGAGCCTCGGTGGAAGGGACTGCAGAGCTGAAACTGGAGTCCAGCTCTCCCATCTGCACTGCCTTTCCCATCCCTGAAAATGCCAGCGAGCCCTGGCCATGGTCTAAAGGTGTGTATTACGTCTGGATCATCAGTCTTCCAAATTATTAAGACATAACGATGATGGGGTAGGTAGAGGAAGTTAGAGATTTTTTTCAAATTTTACTTAAATTTATTTCACCTTGGGTTGATTTAGATAATATGATATCTTATGTGATGCAGCTCAATAAATTATCAATCTGTCTTAGATATATTTTTATCCCCACTTACTTGAGAAAATGGTATTTGTCCATATCAAAAATGTAACTTTAGCCCTGGCAGGTGCGGCTCAGTTGGTTGGAGCAACATCCTGAGCACCAAAAGGTTGGGGATTCAACTCCCGGTAAGGGCACACAGCCAGGTGCTGGGCGTGACCCAGGTCAGGGCATGCAGGAGAGGCAAGCAATCAATGTTTCTCTCTCTCTCTTTCTCTCTCTCCCCCACCCTCCTCTCTCTCTAAAAATAAGAAACTTTATTTCAAATGTTGAGAGAGATTTTTGGAGGGAGTAAAGGCCCTCTGCTCTCTTGTCCCGTCTCAGGTGACCTGTTGTCATCACTACTGAGGAGACTTGCCCTGTCTCCTCAGTGTCAATGAAGGGCTGTGAGATTCTTCTACCCCAGGTACCATGAGGGACACTAAAATCATAACAAATAAGCAATGGACTAACAAACAGTGCTTGGGAGAAAATGCACATATTATCATATTTTCATACAAATGTAAATTATCTCAAAATAAAACTGACCCGAAATTAGTCAGTAGCGTTGTGTTTTAGTTGTGGCTAAGAGGAACAAAAGAGTTGAAACTACATAAAACTTCAAGTTCAATCTTTTCTTTATAAATGATGGACAATGACCCTGAGTCACATAAAACCAATTATTTCTAACATTTGAAAAGGGGACATTTGCCATATCGGTGATTCCCTTAGCTACCAGTGATGAAATCTCTGATGAGGTGAAACCGTGACCTAGAATTAGAGCTGCCATTTCGCAACTCTCTGGTCTCAAGGCCAAACCTACAAAGACTCCTATTCTCCTCTTGGCCTTGTGCCTGGTATACAGACCTGGGCAGAAAGATCTGTTTGATATTTCCTTCCCCTCGGAAAGGGCCATAAGGAAAGTCCACAGTGTTCTCAAACTGAAATATATCTTGAGAGGTAACAGGGCTGTAAAGCATGTTTGCTGATAGTGACTTTATTAATTACAAAGCCAGTTCATTTCTAGGCTTTCAAACAGCTTGAAGTTTTGCTCTAATTTTTACACCACTCATTTTATTGTACAGAATATCCTCTCCATTTAAAAATATATATTTATATATATGCCTATTGATTTCAGACAGAGGAAGGGAGAGAGGGAGATGGAAACATCAATGATTAGTGTCATTGATCAGCTGCCTCCTGCACGCCCCCTGCTGGAGATTGAGCCCGCAACCCAGGCATGCGCCCCGACGGAATCGAACCCCACACTCTCCCGGATTCTAGGTCGTTGCTCAACCACTGAGCCACACTAACTGGGCTATCCTCTCCATTTTTAATTAATCATTATTTTATCAAATTTGTATTCCTCTATTCTTATTATAAATTATTCATATTCCCAACCCCCATTCATTCACCAACTATTTAGAGAGTGCCTACTATGTTCAAGCACGGCTCTATACACATGAGGTACATCACTAAGTTTAAGTAGAACAAACATGCCTGCCCTCATGGAATTCACTTTATGGAAAGGGGAGTCACACAAATCACTCTATAAAATATGTCTATGATGTATAAAGACAGATATAACATAATGTAGAATCAAGTGGAAAGTGCTAAATAAGCAGAAGTAGAAGACACTGAGGGGGCTGGACACGGGGAGATCGGCAGAGGTTAACAGGATTGTCTCCAGGGGATAGACCTCCTGGAAAAAGTATGTTTTCAGCTCAGACCACTATAACAAAGACACCATGTTGTTTGTGGCTTAAACAACAAACATATTTTTCAAAGTTCTGGGGACTGGAAAGTCCAAAAGCAAGGAGCCAGAGAGATGGTGCCTGGCTATCCTCTGATTTGCTGTGGAGAGATCATCGCTCTGTCTCTTCTCTTTCCTGAGGGCCCCATTCTCGTGCTCTAATCACCTCCAAAAGGCCCTGTTTCCCAACACCATCATATTAGGAATTTGGGCTTCGACACGAATTTGAGGAGTGGGAGCAAGTATTCAGTAAGAGCCAAGTGGCATTTCAGTCACACTTGAACAGGAAAGGGTACATGAAGCAGGAGTGTGCAGGGAAAGGGCCTGAGGCAGTGGGACCAGCCTGCCCGAAGCTGCTGCCCTGAGAGCCGGAGGAATAAGGAGATTCCGGTTTAGCTGGGGCGCGAGGCTGAGGAGGGGAGTGGGAGCTGGGCGGGCTGCGGAGGGAGGCAGCCCAGTATTTTTAGGCCCCTGCCAAGAGCACTTGAACCTGAAGATTACTGTAAACATTGTGGTACTTTTCCTTCTGACTTTTTGTCTATATTTACACTCAGACAGACCTTTTAAACTATTTGATAAAACATTAAATATACAAGAGGTACTCTGAACCATCAATTAGTGATACTTTAAAATTATTTCATGATATAAAATATTTTGTATACATTTAAGGACTGTACAACTTTCTGTGTATCCTTCCAATGGACAGGCTTTAGAGAACAGATTTAACCCCTGGCAGATTCCTGGAATAATGATATAAAGAGTTTCACACTTTTTGTCCAAGCACGCCCTTGTTAGGTTCTTTTAGGGCTTTGAGACAGTCAGGACAAATAATGCAAATCCTTAATTTGGGCATTAATGATCTTTTCAAAGCATATTTGTTTTCCAGGAGAGCCCCAGAGCGCCCCCTGCTGGAATACCTGCACTTGCAACCACTGAGCTAGATCTGGAGCCACCAGTTCTGCCCCTGAAAATCGAGGTATCTCCAGTGCATTACGAGTGGACAGAGAAATCCTTCATGTTATTATCTTAATAAAAAATACAAAACTAAAGAGATTTAATAGGAGTAATCTTTGCTCTTTTAGTTTGTATACCACAATCAGGAACAAAAACACACGAAAGACCACACATTTTGAAAGGCAATGCTATTCAAACAGTGACAGCCATCAGGATTCATGCACATTTGCCTACAGAGGTATAACCATCCTTTCACAGCTGTGGATAGAACCTCAGAAACTCAAACCAAAGCTGGGAAAATTCCTTCAACTAGATTTCATCCTGTGGGCAAAAAGAGTGTGGCATTCACAGACGTGGCTGCTGCCACTGAGCGTGATCTTCTGTGGTACATCCAGAAAGGAAGAAATTGTTCAAGAAACCTTGATTTTTTTTTTCATAAGGAAATAAGAAAGGAAGGAAGGGAAGAAGTGAGGAATAAATGTGTAATTTATGTGGATGTTTGAGAGCAAAGAGGTTTGAAAGCTTTGTTTCACTTTTAAATAAAATGCATAGATGCTTACTCTGACACAGGAGCAGCTGGCACATTTAAGGTTATAATGTAAACATCTGTTCATGTTTATGTTTCAAAATAAGAGCATCAGTGGTAATGTTCAAAAATTCAGATTGGTTGTGAAGCAGTGTTTTTTGATATCCCTGAAGTAAATGACAAATCTGGAAGAGAGAATGGGGAGAAGGGGCAGACCAGCCCTTTGACTGTGCCCCCAGATCCCCGTAAGGCTGTATCCCATTTCTTTGCCAATCATCTTAAATTCAGCTGCATCTTACTAATAGCTGCTTTCATGTAACAAGAAATTCCATTTCTCTTCCTCTCCCCAGTGCTGTGCAAAATTGATACAGGGCAGACCTTGCTTGACAAGCAGCTCTCCAGCCCCTTCTAAAATTCTGCTGAACTTTCTCTTTAGAGCAAATAAAGCAGGTAAACTCAACAGCCGTGGAATTGGCACTATTAAATCCAGGGACATAAAATACAGCACTAGAGGAGATAACTTCCCACTCACAGGACCTCAAAGAGTCCACATCCTTAAGCAATTACCTCTGCTGCTGGAGCACACACAGCGCCCAGGTGGCCTTACGGTCTTTTCCTCTGAGAGCCCCTCCCTGCAAATCCACCCACAGAAGGACCCCGTCGTGCTCCATCCCACATGGTCTGAAGGACATAACTGCTCGGAAAAGTGAAATCCTTATAACAACTGATTGCACCCCTTAAAATCAGATCTTCAACAGAGATATCCCCATTTTGCACAGATTAATTTGTTTTTTTGTTGTTGTTGTTTCTCTGTTGAGAAAAAAAAGTATTAAACTTTAGGAAGTTGAAGAAGGGTCGAACCAGGAATGCTGAGAATGGCTGGAGGAAAATAAGTAACACCAGCAGGTTATAGATATGTGGTAAAGCAAAAAACGCAAAATATTACTATACAAGTATATGAGTGCTCACTGTATTTATTATACATATAAGAAAATTTTACAATAAAATGTTGAAAAAAATAGGATCAAAAACTCCCCTTAAGTTAATTGTACAATTGATTGTATTGATTGAATTGACAACTCATGGAATGGGAGAAAATATTTTCAGATGATATATCTGGCAAGGGTCTAGTAGCTAAAATACATAAAGAATTCTTACAACTCAACAATACAAACAAAACTAACCCAATTAAAAAATAGCAAATCTTTGCCATTAAAAGTTTTTCAAGATACTTGGATATTTAAAAAAAAGCAAATCAAAAGCACAATGAGATACCATTTCCCCCCCATGATGATGACTGAAATAAAAAGATAAATGCTTAAAAGTGACAGCAAGAATGTGAAGAAGTTGGTCCCCTCAAATGCCGCTTAGAAAATGAAAAATGGGGCAGCATCTGTAGAAAACATTTTAGTGGTTCCTCAGAGTTAAACACAGAATCACCACAGGGTCCAGCCATTCCAGTCCTAGGGATACACCCACAAGAACTAAAAACCCATGCTCATGTCAAAACTTGTATACGGTGTTCACAGCCATGCTATTCAATCCGAATAGCCAAAAAGTGGAACTAATCCAGATGTTTATTGAGTGGTGAACAGATAAACAAAATATGGTGAGTGCATGCAATAGGATATTATTCAGCTGTAAAGAGGAATGAAGTGCTGATAGATGCCACGACATTAATGAGCCATGAAAAAGTTACAGACGAAAGAAGCCAGAAACAAAGGGCAGTATAGTGCATGTTTTTATTTCAATGAAATATCTGAAAAGGCAAATTCATAGAGAAAGAAATCTTCAGTTATTAAGCTGAGCTCCTCCACCCAACCTATAGACAGGTACCGCATCCGAGCCACGTAAGAGTAAAGGAGGGTGTGCCTGCGTCAGGATGACGTCGTGGTTACAACCTGGGTGTTTCCCCCTTTTTCGGAGAAGGCCACCAGGCTTCCTTGCTCCCAGGCTTTGGGGTGACTTGCATGACAAGGCAGAAAGCACAAGACGCATAAGCAACCCCTTTCTTGGATTTTCTTGTCTTAAATTCTCCAGTATTGTAGCTAATAGACATGTGAATCTATTTCAACTTCAATTAAAATTAATTACTATTAGATATTCAGTTCCTCACTGGCATTAGGCATGTTCTGAGGGATCAAGGGCCACGTATGGCCAGTGGCTGCAGAGTTGACAGTGTGGAGTGGGACGTTTCTGCCACCACAGGCTGTGCCGTTAGACACACTGGCTGCAGCCACTCCGGAGGAACAGAAACAGTTACGGAAGGAAAAGAGCTGTCTGTCCACAGGAGGTGGTCAGAGTGGGTCTCACATGCTGGCTAAATGGTGGCCTGGGAAGCAGGACGTCTTCAGACAGGCAGGCTCTTGGGGACGTACGTAGGCCAGACCCTGGGATCAGCACTTCCAGCAAATACACAGATTTTGGCCCACATGGCACAGAAATCAGCATGGAATGAACCACTCTCTTGGACAAGGGGCTAGTGGTGAGTATTATAAAGAGGACCTTGGGAGCCCGCCTTCCTTTATGAAGTGCTGTGCGAGCTCCTTAACTTCTCACGCCCAGAAGAGCTCACCTAGTAATCACCAAAACTGCATTCGGGTCTGACCAGCTCAGGTGGTTTCAGTTTGCAATAAATAAAACACAAAAATTTTCTAATTTTGCTGATTAAAGTTTATAAAAAAGTTAACACTTGCTACCAATTAAATGGTCTGTAATGTATAACTTTATACACACACATACATGTATACACACACATGTGCACATGTATGTCTATATGTACAGATGCAGGTACACATATGTAACATTCTTAGGAACGTTAAATCTATGAGTTTTCCAGCTGCAAGTCCAAGAGCATCGTAAAGAACGAGGGTGAGCGCGGCCTGCTCGGAGCAGACTTTCTCGGGGACAGAGGCTCCCGCTGTGCCGCCTCCGCGCCGACCAGCAGCACTCGCACCCGCTGCCGCCCTCCTCCCCGCCCCAGCCTCGCCCACCTCAGCCCGCAGTGCACACTGCAGGAGAAGCGGCTACCCGGACGGACCTGAGCACATGCCGCTCCTCTGCCCTTTCCGTGACTCCCCATGTCCTCAGGCGAAACACACACAGGCTTAGCACAGCCACGCGGGGCGTCAGGACGCGGCCTGCACACCCTGGGCCGCAGCGCTCCCCGCTCCCCTCGGGCCTCGCGCCTGCCAGAACGCCCTGCACCCTCTGAGTCCACCGCTCCTCCGGGTCGCGGTGCATGTCAGGTGCCTCGGTTTCCGTAATAACAGAGGGCGCTAATAGGACCTTTCTCATAGGGTTCTGGGTGATGAACTAACACAGGTGCATAGAATAGTACCTGGTATACGGGGGGGAGGTTAAAAAACCCCGAGCCATCATGCGGCATTGTTAACAGGCGGCCACTCAGCGGCCTCTGCTTCTGGAACACCTGCTCCTGAGCCCACTCGAGGGATGCGCAGGCCTCATGCTGACCTCCCAGAAGGAGGTGGCTTTGCTTTCTCCTCACTCTTCCCTCCCTCCCTCCCTCCCTCCTTTCCTTCCTTCTTTTCTTTCTTAATGGAACAGAAAAAGACACAATTCAAGGAAATTGAATTAACTGTAGACTTTTGACAATTATAATGTGTCAACATTAATTATAGCAATGTACTGTACTAACGTAAGAGGAGAGATTGGGCACAGGATATATGGGTATTTTCTGTTTTAATCCTCTCAATTCTTCTGTAAATCTAAAGCTCTTCTAAAAAACATAGGCTATTAAAATCTCAGGTATTTGTAATTGCCAAACCTTGGAAGCAGCCAAGCAGTCCTTCAGTCAATGAGTGGATAAACAAATGTGATACATTTATCAAATGGAATATTATTCATTTGATAGCACATTAAAATAAATGAGCTACCAAGCCATGAAAAAATATGGAGGAATCTTAAGTGAATATTACTAACTGAAGGAAGCCAATCTGAAAAGCCTACATACTGTATAATTCCAACTATATGACATTCTGAAAAAGGCAAAACTATGAGGACAGTAAACAGGCCAGTCTCAGAGGACCTGAGCAGATACTCCTCCCAAGAAGACATACAAATGGTCAACAGATATATGAAAAGATGCTCAACTTCACTCACTATCAGGGAAACACAAATCAAAACTGCAGTGAGATACCACCTCATACCTGTTAGAATGGCTGTTATCAGCAAGACAATAACAAGAGCTGAGGATATTGGGGAGAAATAGGAACCCTCATTCACTGCTGGCGGGAGTGTAAACTGGCACAGCCACTGTGGAAAACAGTGTGGAGGTTTCTCAAAATTTAAGAATGGGGTTACCATATGACCCAGCCATCCCTACCCTGGGTTTCTACATGAAAATTTTAAAAGCATTTATTGACAAAGATATATGCACCCTCATGTTCCCTGCAGTGTTATTCACAGTGGTCAGGACATGGAAACGACCAAAGTGTCTTTTTTTTTTTTTTTTTTTTTTTTAATATATCTTTATTGATTTCAGAGAGAGGAAGGGAGAGGGACAGACAGAGAGAAACATCAGTGATGAGAGTCACTGATTGGCTGCCTCCTGCATGCCCCCTGCTGGGGATCGAGCCCACAACCCGGGCCTGTGCCCGGACCAGGAATCGAACCTCGATTTCCTAGATCATAGGCTGATGCTCAACTGCTGAGCCACACCTGACTGGGCCAAAGTGTCCTGATGTAGAGGACTGGACAAAGAAGATGTGGGGCACGTACACAGGGGACACTACTCAGCCGTAAGGAAGGATGCAATACCGTCATTTGCAACAACATGCATGGACCTTGAGAATATCACGCTAAGTGAAATAAGTCAGTCAGAAAAGTCAAGAACCATATGATTTCACTCACATGTGGGATATAAAACTAAAAGCAACCAAAGCAAGAACAAGACAAACAAAAACACATAGACAAAGGCAACCGTTTGTGGACGGGTGGTTACCGGGGGCGAAGGCAAATGGGGGTGGGTGGGTATGAAGTGTAGAGAGGGTTGAGAGAACAGTGATAAAAGAGATTTGACCTTGGGTGGTGGGCACACAATACGATAAACAGATGATGTATCATAGAATTTTACACTTGAAACCCGTATAATTTTATTAACTAATGTCACCCCAATAAATTCAAATTTAGAAAATAGAGAAAAATGGCCAGTGTTTTGCAAGGATAGGGTGAGGGAAGCATAAATAGTCAGACTACAAAGGCTCTTTCATTTTTTTTTTTTTAAATCCTCAGCCAAGGATATTTTTTCCATTGCTTTTCAGAGAGAGTGGAAAGGGGAGAGAGAAACATAGATGTGAGAGAGACACATGGATTGGTTGCTTCTCACATGCACCCCAACCAGGGCTGGGAATCGGGCCTGCAACCGAGGTACATGCCCTTAGCCGCAATCAAACCTGGGACCCTTCAGTCCACGGGCCAAAGCTCTAACCACTGAGCCAAACTGGCCGGGGCTACAGAGGATCTTTAGAGCAGTGAAAATGCCCGAATACTGTGATGATGGATACATACCATTACACATTTGTCCAGACCCATAGGATGCACAACTCCAAGACTGACCCTAATTTAAAGTTTGGCCTTTGGGTGATTATCAGGCATCGATGTAGATTCGGTTGGAACAAACATTCCACTCTGGTGGGAGATGTGGATCGTAAGAGGGTTATGCTTGTTTGGGGACAGGATGCATATACAAAAATTCTGTATCTTCATCCTAATTTTGCTGTGAATCTAAAGCTGCTAATGAAAGTCTTTTATAAAAATCAGAACTTCTGAGTTGTATAAATGGACCCAGCCAAGAATAGATGCAGAACTTTGTGGCTTGGATTGAGTTAACCTTTCCGAGATTTCTTTCCTTACACAATGAGGTGGTTGGAAGGAAAATATTTCACTTTCTCACAAAGTTCTAAAAGTCTATTAACTTTAATAGAGAAAGAAGACTCAATTAAAAAATTGAGTGAACTAGCTGCTATCAAACACCATTTTGTTTAACCAAATCTTAATCTGAAAATTAAAAGTAAAATGTACTTGTAAATATGCACTTTGTGTGTGTTTGTCTATGTATGTGTATGCATGTGAGTTTAATGAGGTGATGCTGTCTGGATGGCAGTAGGCTTGAGAATTAAAGAATGCCACTTACTCATTGACTCACTCATTTTAGATGCTTCAAAAAAAAGCAAAAAAAACCCCACAACTGACTGCAAGTGGCCTGTTCATGGTTGTCTTCAGTTCACTGGTGTATGGATGAAGGGGGTATTTTAGGGAATTTTTAAATAAACTCAGCTTCCTAGCTCCCCTTAGATAGCATACCAGACAATGATTTAGACAAGGAGGGAAGAATTTTCTTTTTACTGGTCATTTGAAGTACACTTTTCACTGAGAGGAGAAAGAAAATAAAAGATAAAGTGAACTTAAAATGAGAAGAAAAGTTAAAGGAGTTATTTCTCTGGGGAGAAAAGATTTCAAGCCTTTTTATTTAATTTGAATTGAAATTCTAAGTCAAAAGTACAAGACAAAGGGGTGAGATCAGTGGTATTAATTCATAATTTCCTGCTATTTTGACTAATGTGCAAATGAGCCCTTGTTGGGGGCAAAGGCAAAAGAAAGCTTTGAAAAGTCTTCCACAACCAGAATCTCAAAAGCAATTGCTCCCAAATACACCAGACTTCCCACTGAGATATCATCTCACTTTTAATCGGAACCATGCTAGCCATCTGTCTCTGGACCAGCTGAGCAGGCCCTACTGATGGCAGACAGGTTTACCACCCAGGATCACTCGGTCTAGGTCTAAATCTTCAGGATCAAGAGTGATGGCTTTGGAGTCCCTCTCCAGGTTCACATTCGACTCTACCTCTCAACAGGTAAGTAACATAAAGCAAATCACTTTACCTTTCTTCAACTTCACTTCCATAGTTTTAAATACTTTTGTCTAGAAAATTTGCTTTACCCATCAAAAGCAAAAACCTACACAAAGGACCCACCACAGTACTGAGCGGTCTCTAGTCCCCTGCAACGGTGTCCTCCAATCCACTCCATCGAGGCTTCCCCAGAAAAGAGCTGAGAGGGTGAGCTTTTGCCTGCAACTCTCTAGGGCAGTCCTGGGATGGGACGTGAGCATCAGCAGGCTGCTGGGCCAGGCTCCCCCTATCTGGACCTGCTCTGGGTTCCTAGTTCCCAGGCTGACCAGCTCCCTGTTATTAACACATTTTTCTTCAGATATGCTTCATATCTCACTGGGTGTGGGGGATGCTTGGTCTCTTTTAGATGATTTTAAATTGTCTAAGAATCCAGGTGCATATTTTAAAGTCTAATTCAAAATTGAGTTTATATAGTTCCTCTATCCATATTCTTCAGATATTCCCAGAGGTGTCCTGCTGAGGTCAGCATGTGCAGGCTCAAGAGAGCGGTTTGGTAAGTATTCAGAAATTTTGTGAGCTGGCTGTAAAACATGATCATTATTAAAAATAAAATTATATAAGCTTACAATTACTAAACCATATTACTTAAAAAAAAAAAAAGAGAATACTCATAATTATTTTTCAATTGTTTTCCTGCAATTCACAAGTATCTATGTTCTAGGGGTTATTTGTATTTATTCTAACTGTGTGACTGGAATTCCACAGAACACTGGGCTCCCGTTAGTCTCTCCCCAGCCTCACCTTCCCTGACATCACATCAGAGGCATGAAATCAGCCATGGTCACGTATTCACATCACAAAAACTGGCAAGCACCAAAGATCAGGGTGGCTCATTGTTTCACTGATTGTCTAGACTTCCAAAGTGTTGGAGAAAATACAATGATGCATATTAAAATGTTTCATGTTTCAGCCCTTACATTTACATAACATAGAAGTTAAGAAAAAACTTTATTAGTTTCAAAAAATTATTATCTAATTCACCAAAAAAACCGCTCACATCATTGACAAACGAGTGAGGCCCCAGCATCTGCCTCTTGCTCATTTTCACGTTACTTATTAACATAGATGAAAATATCAGCTGATATTCATGTGGGAGCTACACTCTTTCAAAAATTATAACCATAGGTTGGCTATGAATGACAGAATTGGCAATAATCAACAGAGACATTCTCTGAGAGTCACGTAGCTACACAAAATTTACAATAAGATTCATAGATATTTTTACTATTATTTATAAATTGTATGCTATGCATTCTTTATATTAGTAAATTTATAATAAACATATATACAAATCCATATACTTACTTCACTGGAAAGCTAATGTTAAACATTTAGCATGGGCACTACAAAAAGTGTTCTATATGTTGTTTACATGCATATAGTGAATGATCCATATCTTTTCATATTTGAGGTCTTTACCATGTTTCTCCAAACCATACAACTATGAGATTATCCCAAATGGTGTCTAAGTGACTGGCATTCACAGTAGAAAGGACGCTAGTGTTCATGTTTGACTGTATGAAGGTGAGATGACAAGGGTGTGCATTCTAGGGCCAGGCTTCTTAGATCTCCAGCCCTAGCCCTGCCCTTCTGAGCTAGTGTCTGCAGACAAATTACTTACTTAGTGCCTCATTAATGAATGAGACAACAACTACTGTAGCTTAAAAATAAAATAGAACAATAATTATTAAAAATCACATTGCTGAGTCTGTTTATTTGCTAGGCTGGGGAACACTCATTTGTGAAGGAGAAAGTTGGGATTTTTTCTAAGGCTGGGAAGGGACGGTTGTGGAGTTATGTCAATTCAACCATGAAAACCAGCACTCAGACAGAACGGAATGAGCCCATATGTCTGTACCCAGTTGGTTATAAGAAGTCCCATTGTTCATGGTCAAGGATCTCTACTAGGGCCATTAACTAGGGCAAAGCTCGTTGACAGCTCTGGACATCAGCTGGTTAGAGTCAGCTGAGGTGAAACGCAACAGATAAGTTTCTTGGTTTTGTTTTCCTGTTTTATTTGTCATATAACATCATTTAAAATTATATATTAGATTCAAATATTTTAAAACATCTAGAAAGGAAAATGGTTTAATTCTACTGAGAACAGACCTGCCTAAGCCTGTGGTGTGACTGCAGGGACCTGATTCTCAGGGGGGCAAGTCAGGCACTGTGGGACATCTAAGTCACAACCCTGGGACTCCACAGGACATCAGAGAGAACTTCAAGATGTATGGAATGTGCTTAGAATTTGGCACGTGGTCAACACCAGATAGCAGTCAGGTATTTGCATCCTTACTTCAGAAAATACAGAGTGAAGTGCGGCCTAGCCCTGTGTCCCTGTAGATCCAGCAGTTATCACTTACAATTCCTCATACTGAAGAGGATAGTGTCACATAATATTTACCTTTGTAATTTCAGAGCTGGCACAAATTCTTGGACACACTATTTTCTCAACAAATGATTATCACTGTTAAACTGCTCTGGGAAGCAGCAATATACCTCAAATTTTTTATAACATTGAATGAGATCATTTCTGAACATAATAAAATATATATTTTTAATATAAAAAGAACAAATATGCATTTATTATGTGCCAACTATATTTCAATTTTGTCTCTACTTTATAGAAAAGTAATGTTCATAAAGGTTAAAGTTTGTTGTCCAGGTGCAAATTGCAAGTTAACAGTGAGGTCAGGATTTGAACCTGTAACCACGAAAGTCCAAAAAACATGCCCTTGCTGCTGTGACATGTTGCCTTCTTCCCATACTAAGCATTTGTCTGTGAAGAATTTCAAAATTCTGCAAAGAGATTTATGTGTCCTAGAAATAAAATTCTCTATCCTATTTCAAAAGAACAGATGGATGGATGTCCCCTTTGGGGAATCACCAGGACAGGCTGAGAGCAAGTAAAAGAAGCTAAACTGAGAAGAGGTCTATTCATCAGCCAGGACACATCTCAGAGACCATAGAGCCAACCCCCTGGCTTCTCTACAGTTTATTCTTGGGTTTCCTTTAGTAGTGTCAGAAGATAAAACCTTAAGCAACTTTAATCTCCTTACCTGCACACAATTGTGGAATGCTTTTTCCTTAATTTCTCTTAATCTGTGCTATTACATTTTCCAATGTTAGTAACAAAAGGAAAATACAAATACCTAAAACAAAAAAAGTATTGATTTAAATTTTTTTTTTTTTTTTTTTGTACCAACACTTATACTTCAAGGCCTTACCTCTAAATCATATCACCTGTGACATCTTTCTTTACCTCTCACAACTCCAGGGTCAGCTGCTATCTGACTACATGCATTTCAGTGATCTATGACTGCTTAGTAAACTATTCCAACTGGGTGCTTTAAAAGAAGATTCCCTCGAGCCCCAGTTAAGCTTTCAGATGACACAGCCCCAGCTGACACGTAAGTACATCAGGAGATCCAGAACCACAACCACCCAGCTCAACTGCTCCTGAATCCTAACCCTCGGAAACTAAGTAATCTAATAAATATTTCCTGTTTTAAGCTGCTAAAAAATAAATTAAAATTTAAAAAAATAAATAAGGGACATAGGGTTGTTTTAGATAGAAGGGCCAGTGCAGAAAAGTAAGGAGGCTAGAAGAGCTCAGCTGCCCAGGGGAACTAGAGATGAATGTTAGGGAAGGGGCTGCAGAGTCCAGATGGGAACAGAGTCACAGAGGCCTTGAGCAACATGTGAACATGTCCTGTACTCACCCCAAAGGCAAAAGTGATCTGAGGCAGGATTTCAGAATTTTAAACAACAGTGTAGAACAGAAACTGCTGAAACAAGAAACAGGAAACTGGGGTATCTGTTAAAATGCTTTTACAGTATTACAGGCAAGAATTGATGACAACTTGAGAAAAAAACTCATTTGAACATTTTTGTTTATGCTTCTCAGTGAAAGGAATCTGCTTCAGGAGACTGGCTTAGAGGGTAACAGTGGTGAGGTGGAGTGGGTGAGGAGACAGCAAACACAAAATGTGTCTTCTTGTATAAGATCCTTGAATAAAACTGCATTCTGAAGGAATCCAAAGAATTAACTGGGACCTCAATAATTAAATCATTTTACCTATCATAATGAAACTTAGACTGACCAGACATTTTTAACAAATAAAGGCTACTCTTTTTTTAAACTTGAATCAAGAATTAATACTAGTGCTGAATAGAAGGTTTTTAAATATGTTTTAAATGCATCTCCTGAGAAGACAACAAAAGTCCAGGAAGAATAAGGGCCCTTCTCAGTAACTCTGGAAGCAATTGAATTAATCATGGAATTTAAAAGATATATAAAATTGATTGTCCTGCACCAGAGACCATCTGAAAGACTGGGAGTCCTAGCAGATCTACCTAATGCATAGAAACAAATCCAAACAGGCAGTCAAAGTGCGGAGACAAAAATACAAGCCCCAAATAAAAGAACCCAAAGAGGCCCACACCCAGACACATCATAATTAAAATGCCAAAATTTTAAGACAAGAGAATTTTAAAGGCAGCAAGAGAAAAGCAATCTGTTACCTACAAAGGAGCTCCCATAAGGCTGTCAGCTGATTTCTCATCAGAAACTCTATAGGCCAGAAGGGAATGGCATGAAGTATTGAAGGTAATGAATAGCAAGGATTGAAACCAAGAATACGCTATCCAGCAAGGCTACCATTCAAAATAGATGGTGAAATAAAGAGCTTCCCAGACAGGGGTGGGGAAAAAAAAAACTAAAGGAGTTTATCACCACCAAACCAGCATTGCAAGAAATGTTAAAGGGACTGCCATAATTAGAAGTATAAATATACAGAAAGAGAAACATAAGCATAAAGAAATAAAATGGCAATAGATAAGTACCTATCAATAATAACCTTAAATATAAATGAATTAAATGCTCCAATCAAATGATATAGGGTAGTTGAAGGGATAAGAAAACAAGACCCAAATATATGCTGTCTACAAGAGACCCACCTCAGAACAAAAGACCCACATAGGCTGAAAAAACACACAAAACTTGTATTGGACTTTAATGGAGAAAATGACAGCAATACAGTCATACTAGGAGACTTTAGCACCTCACTAACATTACTGTATAGATCCTTCAGACAAAAAAGCAACAAGGAAACAGTGACTCTAAATGACACACTAGATCAGGTGTATTTAATTGACATTTACAGAACATTTCACCCCAAAGCTGCAGAATATACATTCTCCTCAAGTGCTCCTGGGACATTCTCAAAGACACACCATATATATTAGGAGACAAAACAAGTTTCCACAAGTTGAAGAAGATTGAAATCATATAAATCATCTTCTCAGACTTTTACACCTTTTAATACTATGCAGCTGTAAAAAAAATAAAAAAGGATCCTTTACCCTTGGAGACAGCATGGTGGGACCCGGAAGTATGATGCTAAGTGAAATAAGCCAGTCAGAGAAAGACAACTGTCACATGATCTCACTCATAAGTGGAATCTAATGAACAAAATAAACTGATGAAAAAATAGGTCCAGAGACATGGAAGCATGGAACAGACTGAGGGATCTCAGGGAAGGCAGGGGTGGGGGAGTGGGTGGGGAGAGATTAACCTAAGAACTTGCATGCTTATATGCATAACCCATGGACACAGGCAATAGTGTGATAAAGGTCTGAAGGGGGCATGTCAGGTGGAGGGGATCAGTGAGGGGGAAAAGGGGACATTTGTAATACTTACAACAATAAAGATAAATTAAAGCATTTAAAAAAAGAGCTACTAAAAAATTAACCTCCTGTTTCTTCTCAAGTTATAGAAGTAATGTAGATCCATTAATTATAGTGTCTCCAGTGAATAAAGACAAAGGAGTGGTAACAAAGAGTGTGTAAAGGCAGAATAGAACATCCCCCGTTAGCCTCCCTTACATTTCCTCCTTCACCAGTGCCAAGGGTGAACATTCCTTGTCCTGCAATGGGCACAGTAGGTAAAATGGAAGAGAAAGAGATAATAATGTTAATTTTATCTCTTATAGAATTCTCTCATATAGTGTTCAGAGCAAAACCAATTGAACTAAGAATAGAACCATAGTGGAGATTGTAAATTGGAGCTGAAATTCCTTTTGATCTATATTCTAGAGAAAATCAGCTCCCTCTGGTCCCAACACTCTCCCCCAGTCACACAAAACCACACACAACACACACACACACACACATATACACACAATGTAGTTTTGAATTGCAGAGCCTCTGCAAATGGGCCAGCTTCACTCCCAGTCCACATACATCCTGTGTGCTCATCACAGGTTCCTAATTCTCGCTTGTCCTTCAAGATTCGCTTAGACCTCATCTCGCTCCAGAACCCAATCCCAGGGCCAGGTCTCTGTGAATAACCTACACCAACAATGATGATTCTGTTTAACGTGTTTACTGATTTATCTCTTCCATTGGACTGTGAGCTCCCTAGGAACAGTGGCCTTGCCTTACTCGCCATAATAGACCTGGGAGTTAAGGCAGGCCAGGCGAAGGCGAAGGCGAAGGCGAAGGCGTGGTGTCTGCCAAGCTGGGTGTGGCAGGAGGCTAAGGGGGACTAGTGGGCTATAAGAACTATGTGATGGTCTCAGAACAGGACAGTGGCAAGGATTGATGTGTTCATTTAGGACGACCAACCTCATGAGTAATCCCTTATATCCTGAGTATGAACATTATTCATATGCAATTATCTGCCTGCTATTATTAAAATACCTTGCCACTGAATTCACTGTTTTCCCCACCTTTTATTTTTTAACATGTTTCATAGACAACTTTTACCAGTGAATGATTCATATTACATTTTAACTGGGTGTAAGATAATTGACCTTCTCTTCATGAGGCACCAATAAGCTTGCCCTGTAATAATTAAATCTCAGATGTGGGCCATTATTTAAAGGCAATGACTTTTCATCAGCTTGGTAATACATTACTGTTTAATAGGTCCATCTAACTCAAGTTCACACCTTTGCTTTTAATTCCCCCCAACATACAACATTTGCTAGCTAACTGCATGTCCCAAAATAAACTTAGCCTTTTCTAATCACACCAAAGAATCCCCCGCCCCCCACGTTGAATTAATTGCATTATTATTTACCTCTTTCAGGAAGCCCAGTTTCTGCAACTTATCCTAGAATTCCAGATCATTCTATTTGCCTAACTTCCCTGCACTCCCTTCTTTTTTAAAGCCATCAGGCTTACTGACTTATTTCCTGAAATTGGCCTCATCCTCTATCTCAGCTGCTGACAGCGCCCTAGGTAGGATCTCGGCACCTCAGGCTTGCATGGCAGGGCCGGCTCCTAGCCCAGCTCCCCTCCTCAGCCCCTTTCCTCAGATCCATCGGGCTGAGAATTCTAAAACAGAAGCCAGACCATGTCACATGGCTGCATGGACCATGCGAGACCTCCCCAAAGCCCTCAGGATTCTTCTTGATTAAATAAACACAATCAATAAATAAGCCACCGATTCCAAACTATCATTGCCAACAGCCTTGTTGATTATTGCATTTCAACAAAGCAAACACCAGTTAGAGAATTTTGTTTTGTTGGCAGCTGCTACAGAGTCTAGTTATAATATGGGATTTGAAACATATTGATAGATCTCAGCAGTGAGTACCTTACAGGGAGCGATGTTTCTTTCCATGTATACAAGGCAAACTAAGGCCTGGAGAGCATGTGACTGGGGACCCAGCATGCTCTGCAGGAATATAGCAGTTCCACACACTTGGCCCCGTTATTCTGAATTAGCGCTTGTAAAATGTACTTGAACAAATTGCTCAGTTTTTGAGTACACATTTTGATACGTAAATGTCTAATTCAGTGTAAGCAAATGGGGGAAAATGAACTTACTAAGGAGACATAGGACTTTCTAACATTGTAATAGATAATTGTATGTATACGACTACTAGTAACTATTCGTGATTCTCTGAGTTCATTAAAATCAGAAGTACATTTGCAGAAGAAAATATATGCTCTTAAAGGAAAATAGCTATTTTTCATGACACTTTGTGTAACTCACTTGGATTTTCCTGTCTGTCACTCACAGGTTCCTTGGCAGTTTCCAGGCACAGGAAGTAGCTTTCTTTGTGATGGGAAATTGCTTCCTGTGATTACCGACCACATTCTCACATCAATATTCTCTAAGCACTTGAGAGAGGAACTTAAGAAGAATGCAATTCTGGTTAAAAAGGAAACCCATGAACTATAATGAAACTCCCAGAGCAGCGCATTGCTTATATATATATATAATATTTATGATAATATTTAAAGGGCACTGGAGAATGTTAAACACAGACATCTGGGTAAACAATGATCCCTGAGAGAGAGTTGTGTTCAGAAACTGCAGGGGCCCCACACCACCCAGGGTCTCCCTCTAACGCAGTGCAGGCTCTTAAGGCAGAAGCTCTGGATGGCCACTGTGATGAGCACTGCGGCATTATGTACCACAGCTGGAGATATAATAAGAAAAGACTTGGAAACTTTACTACTCCCCTCCAATGCTGCCTCAGCCCTAGTCACCCAATAGTCACATACCAAACCTGAAAGGAACATCGCCTCCAAGTCAGCTAATTCCCATCCCATCAACAGCTTCTGCAAAGTCAAGGGTCATTTTACTCCCACTCCCATTTGTCCAGGTCCTAAACTGTACAACTAGATTTAATAACACAGTAGCTGCAGGAGGTTATTTACTTAGGTTTAAATTTAAATAAATTAAACAAAATTAAAAATGTCATTCCTTGTTTACAATCTCCACAAGTGCTCCATAGCCAAGCTTGGGAAGTGGCCACCAGATGACAGTGTAGCCACAGGACATTTCTCCCATGGCAGCGAGTTCTATTGGCCAGTGCTCATTTGGAATATTTATTTAGAATCTTTAACAATTTAATAAATAATTAATAATAAATAAATAAAAATTTCAAATAACTTCTCATATCTTCTGGTGCTTATAATGACTGTCTATTTATACGTATTTTCTCTAAGCTTCCAAGTCCCACTGTTTCATCTACCCACTGATGCATAGCCAGTCACCCATAAATGAGTGACTTTAAATAAGTATTTTACTTCTCACAATTCTGTGGGGTGACTAGGTCTCAGCTGAACAATCTTCGCTAGTCGCACTCAGAGTTGCTCAGACCTGTGCTGAGATGGCAGCTGAAGTTGGAATTTGGAATGTCCAAGGTGACCTCACCCCCATGGCTGACGTTGGTGTTGCTCACTTTACCTTCATGACTGGCATCCCGGGCAGTGGGAAAGGCTGAGCTCGGGGAGCAAGCGGGGCCCCTCTCTCTCTCCCTCCCTCCCTCCTGCTCTATCTTCCTCGTCCCCTCTCTCTGTAGGTGGGCCGTCTTTAGAGAACACTGGGCACACCCACTAAATCACAGTCCTTCATGAGTGCCCCACCACTTCAGAGCACAGTCCTACAGGTTTCCAGAGTGCTCTGCCTCTACCCTTCTTGTCTCCCCCAGACTGTCAAGTCGTCCTTCAAAGCCTCCTTGAGTTCATGCCCCCTTCTCTGCCTCACTCCACTAACATATCACTCAGGGGTCGGTCCAGAGTGCCTGAGTGCCTGTGCCTCTCACCGACTGCCCCACTTAGCTGAGTCTGTCCACAAAGTGAGCCGTTACTAAGCAACACATTGAATCGATTCTACCCTCCACTCCCATATCAGGCATCACTCTCTCCGTTCCAAAGCAGGGGAGTCGCTATCAATTTCTATGCAGGGCTATAGGACAATAAACTTTAGAGTTAGATGGATCAAGGCTTAAATCCCAGATCCAATACCCCACCACACCATATTGTTTCCAAAACAACTGTAAGGTATTCATAATGTGATTTTGGAGCTGACTTCAGTCTATGAAAAGTTAATTATAGAGTAAGAAGTAAACAACAGTAAAGGAAACAACAGCAAAAATGAGAACTCTAAGAGGAATTCTCACATGAGGCTTCTGGACCTTATAGTGCTCACCAGCTCAGCATTTCCACTATGTGCCATTCCCTCTTTCTCATAGGACCACTCAAAACGCAGGTGTGCACACACAGGCACACAAATGCACACTCGCTTGCTTATTTTAGGTGTCCAGAGTCTCTAGACTCTCCAAAGGCATTTCCTATACAAACAAAATTGTCAATGAAGACCGCCCAGATAATGAATTGCACTTGTTTCTAAAAATCTCAGGTGTAAGCAGAGCAATTTGCTTTCCTGAAAATCCAGATTTTAGTGATTCAGGATTGAACACCATAAAACTGCTTTTGTTGGCAGTAAAAATATTTTCACTACCTCAAGTCATCACAAACACCAAATGTAACTATTTTTCTTTCAATGCGGAGGTGCTGGGATACTCAGATTCATAACCTCCAAGGAAAAGAATTTATCAGCTGCCTTAGCCTTTGACACAAATATTTCTATAGGTGATTGAGATGATCTATGTGGGTACTAAGAAATAAAGTGTAAGCAGAAATGAGCCATTTTATAGTATTTATTCTGCACAGCCTCCAAAATAGTGAAGTAGATGAGATCTCAGACTGGAAAACGGAAATAATGTGTCTTCTTTAATTTACATGAGAAGCAGGAGGGAAATGAACTCCTCGCACTTTGGCGGTTGGAATTAAAAGCAGCATCCAGCGGGATTTCCACCCAAATGTACCCCACTTTCAATTAATTTACGTTTTGAAGAACAAGAAGCTTTATTAACCAACTTTGAAGATTGTGTGCCTCAGAGATTAGGTAGAAAAGTACTCAAATAGAGTTTTAATTCCTACAGCAGATGTGAAGGGGGAACTGGCCGTAAGAGTGAAGGAGGTGACTTGGATTTGGATGAGGTTCCCAGCGCAGTGATTGATGGGCCTGGGGTTCACAGGTGGGGGGGTCAGGGCTGGGGCTCGACAGCATAGGTCCCAAGTCAACCTCTACCATTTAGTTGCTGAGTGAACTTGGACAAGTTGTTTTACTTCTCACACCTGTCTTTCCAAATATAAGATGTACATAATAATGGTTCCCCCATACATGTTTGTTGTGAGAATTAAATGATGTCATGTATGTAAATCCCTTAACATACTCCCTGGCACAAACTAAGTGTTCAATAAGAGTCATCTATGATTATTATTGGCAGAAATGCTTTCATTTAATCACTGCAACTAAAACTATCCCACAAGTTGATAGTATCCTCACTTTACATCCAATGAATTTAGCCTCAAAGAAGAGACCAAAAAAAAAAAAAAAAAAAACGTAAGGATACACAGCAATCAGTCTATTTGCAAAGCCGATGCTTTTAAGCCAGTATGGTCAAAAGTTTCTTGGGTAGAGCCCTGGCCAGGTAGCTCAGCCCGTTGAAGGGTCATCCCATACACCGAAAGGTGGCAGATTCAATTCCCCTTCAGGGCACATACGCAGGCTGCGGGTTTGATTCCAGGCCGGGGTGCATACAGGAGGTAACCAATCGATGTTTCTCTCACATCAATGTTCTTCTCTTTCTCTCTCTCTAAATCAACAAAAATAATCCACAGGTTAGGGTTAAAAATAAAATAAAAAGTCTTTTGAGTAGAAAGGTAGTAGATTCCAGTGACTATAAGAGAATTATATTAGCTCTCAAGTAGAAAACAGTGTCTACACCCAGACCTTGGTAGAGGGAGACCTTGGTAGGGGTACTAGAATTTCAGCACTGCAAGCGTTCAATAGATGCCTCTTGAATAAGTGAGAAAAGCGTTGGTAGAAATTGGCTCAGGTAGTTGTGCTGTAATACAATGATGTGAGCACACACTTAGTAACGGAGATCCTGAGCTCTCCTCTGAAAGCCCCAGAGTATCCTCTGCTGAGTGTGCCTTGAAACACTGAGGGGAGGGGCACTTGTTAATAGCAGTTTGGGGCTTCCTTTGAGCGGCCACCACTCCCCACTGCAGACAGAGGGCCCCTGTCATTTCAGAGAGCTTCTGTTGACACACAGCCTGCGCTTCCTTCCCCACCCAGACTCTAAACTATGACAGTGGGTCTAATGGGCTGTTACACTTTGCTAATTTACCTATTAATATTGCAAATGGTCTGTCTCAGGGAAGATAAACCTTATCCTTTGGAAACATGACATTCTTCAGTGATATCTAGCTAGAAGGATCCCAGGCCTGTGCAAACAGATAAAGTGAATTGTCCTAGGTGGTTTTTCACAACTTACTGCCTCCTCAGTGGCATAGTGTAGATAAAATGATTGCTCAAAAGAGTAAGGGGATTTGTCAATCAATACATGTTAGTTGCCTAATAGTTTGGAGGATTGACTAGAGGACTATTTTTTTTCTCTTATACCATGAAAATGGTAGAAAAACAAATATAGTACATGTATAATCTAGTGTGTTCAGAATTCAATGGGAGGCAGAGTTTAAGCTGAACAAAGCCATCTCCCTTATTTCTGGAGATTTTCTGAAATAGGAAAAGAAACATAGTCATATTATTAGAAGATGTTTTGCACACTTCTCTGTTTAAAGGGCCTATGAGGGGCTGAGCAAGCCTTCTACAGTGCCACCTAACTCATGTCTGGGGAAAAGTGGAGGCACACTGGTCCCCAATAGCTAACATTAATAACTCAGCCACACTCTGCTTATAGACACTTGTCAATTATTTAGATTAATTGGAAGAAACACCCAGATTGTTGCTCTTGGTTTCGGAAAACAGTAGATTTTGCCCCAATAGAGTGTTCTCAAGTTAAAACAAAACCCCCAAACATACACACATTCATATGCACACAGGCCACCACTATAACCAGCACCATTGCCACAGAGAAAACCTGCAAAACCACTTTAAATAGATGAGAAAATGTATGCTTATTACTATAGTTTGTAAGAAAATATTTACAGACTGATTAAACGATTTGTTTTGTTAAATACTTAAATCACTTGTAACCTGTTTTATATAACTCTAATTAGCCAAGATCCTTTCCTGAAGCTGGTAGCAAGTTGTCATTCATTCCAAGCCCAGCTCACACTCTCACAAGTTCCAAATGATAAAATCAGCACCTCTTCTGTAACAGCACAAGTGAGGACCTTGGTGAACTTACTTTCTGTCTAAAACAACAATACAAGCAAAACAACTAAAGGCAACCATTCCAGAATTCGTAACCTGAGCAGCAGAACCAAATGGAAATTGCTTATCTGGATGAAGCTACTCAAGCTTGGAAGAGAGGGTATGTGAGGTCTGGTTTCTCTCCCTGCCCATCTCAGAGGCCAAGGAACCCCCAGCTTCTGATCTTGCAGACAGTGGGGGACCTGGCGCTCCATTAAAAGCCCCATCATCAGAGCACAGTCCACAGTTAGTCCAAACTGGCATTTCCCTGGGAAATCTCTCCTTTCTCCTTTCACAGCTGGAGTACTATTTAATTGAACTGGGAGCTCAGCGGGGTAGGAGGGAAGGGGTCAACTCCAAGCCATCAGCAAAACCACACAGAGTGCTGGCAGCATCTCGGCTGCTTAAGTCTGTGATTTCGGCTAGAACAAACCACAGCTTACATGGGATTTAATGGGAAATCTGGGAGAACTAGGAATGTTAGAGACTTTAAATAGCTCCTGCATGTCCTTGGTGATCTCACAGGCAAGGATGTGCACGTACTAGGAAAGACCTGGGAAAGGAGAGGCACGTCTCTCGAGCCTGGCTGACCTTGAGACCCTGCCTAAGCAGAAAGGAATGGTCAAGCCTGTCTTGCAAGATGCCTGAAGCCCAGAGGCATGCCTCTCCACCCAGGCCCTGTCAGGGAGCAGCATGTAGGCAAGGTATTTAAAGAGATCTTCTGATTAATATCTGTTGACCACTAAATTATACTGACTTAGGTGTAGCCCCTAGGAAATCAGGTTAAAAGCCCACTTAAGGATAAGATAAAATTTCCATTACTTTAAATTTAGAAAACTGTAGAAACTAGTGTATCCGCAGATTACAGAGACAATGGAGAGTGGATATAGAGTTGGGTTGATATTGAACCACGTGAGCTTGTAAAAAGCCAGGCACCCAAAGGCATTCGCAGAGAAATGCATTTTGCCCTGGCAGGTGTGGCTCAGTTGGCTGGGTGTCACCCCCTGCACCAAGGGGCAGGTCAGGGGATATGTCTGGGTCGTGGGCTTGATCCGCAGTAGGGGATGTGGAGGAGGCAGCAGATCTATGTTCTGCTCTCACATTGATGTTTCTCTCTCTCCCTATCCTTTCCTCTCTCTCTAAAAATTTATTTAAAAATTAAAAAAAAAAAAGAAATGCACTTTGATTTGAACTGAAGATAAACAAAAGAAATGGAACTTTTAGCCAGAATGTGGGTTCTAGGCTGAGCTCTGTCACTTTCCTCACCTATGAAATAAAGATTAAAAAATACCTGCCCCCTCTCCCTCTCCCTCAGCAGGTAATATGAGGATCACCATAGATGACTGTTTTGTAAACTTTGAGGGGCTTTCCATTGAAAAGAGAGGAGCTGGTAACTGGTAGTGATTATTTTCAGTGGCGATAGACTCAGGTGGCAGGGCAAGACCTTGGTAAGGAAGGATGAGACTCTGGTCACAGACATCGCTCTTCCCAGTGTGTGAACCAGCAGGTAGGGCCACTCATTAGCCGAGCTCCCTGAGGAGATCTGTCACTCGCCAGGTTTATTTTCTTGTTTACCACAGAGGTGCCTCCAGAGCCAGAGGGCGATGCATCCTGCTGTGCCCTTCCCACGCCTGCCCAGTGGCGGTGGCTCTGCCTACAGCCTCCAGTTAAGGAGGGTGTGGGTGTTGCAGGCAGTTCTCCTTTCTTTGCTTTCTTTCCTTAAGCGTGTTTTGGCGGATTTAACATGTCCTGCCTGTCATATGATTGAAATTCTGAAATGACATGTGTATGCAGTTCACTTTATTTTATAAACATTAACTGAGCGCCTCCCATGTCTTAAGCACTGAGCTAAGCCATGGGCGTGCAAGACAGTCAGACAGGGCTCCTCCCTGAGGGAGCTCATTTCCTGGTGAAGGGACAGAGAAGCAACAGTTAAGTTTTGGGGTCATCAGAGTTGGAGTAAAGAGGGATGAGCATGAAAGGGACCCGGAGAAGCCAATATCCAGCCTGAGCAGGAAGGAGAGGAAACTGTGACCTGACTGGTGTGTCCCCTCCTGGCCTGGCCTGTGCTCAGAAGAGTCTTCGCTGTGCTCTAGTTTTTAGTTTTTACTTTCTGCCATCACATTGGGAGTCCTCGGTGGGCCAGGCAGCTCCACCACAGGGGATGACATTTCACAAGACTCAGCATCAAGTTCACACTGAGTCAGAGCCACTGCTGCAGGAAGCACTTCCCCAAGGGTGGAGCAGGGACCCCAAAAACCCACTCCTCTGTAGAAGCAAGGACACCATTGTCAAAATGCTGCTAATTCAAGAGATGCTTCCCCAGGATCCACGGGTTGGGCAACCACAGAGGTCATGGTGAGTCTCCTAAGAGCAGTTCTGGAGAAACTGCATTTGAAGCTGATTACTTACTTAGTCTTTTCTAAATGCACTTCGAGGCTCTGATCATTCAAAAATGAATACTATTTGCACATCAACTTTAGCTATGCAACTAGTTATAACAAATGTGGATACTTAATACAGTGAAAATATGAACCAGGTAAAAAGCGAATAGAAGAGACAGAGGCTAACCCAGCCCCCATGAGTCAGAGTGGGATTCACAGGGAGGCAGGCCTGGGGCTGGAGGAAAGAAAAAGCGTTACCAGCAGGGAAGCGCCTGTGGAAGTGGGGCCAGTTGTGAGTATGGGGAGGTGTGAAGATCCTATGTATCTGGAGAAGGAAAGTACCTCATTATTTAAACATTTCTTCCTCTTACAGAACCAGCTCTGAGTTCCTTACCATTTCTTCCTGCAAGATTACTTAATTCACATCTTTCTTAAGAATTTAATTAACCTTAAATTTACTAACTTATTTTTAACATACACTACTCTCTTAGTAGCAAGACATTTGCAATCATGTGGTCAATGCACTAATTTGTGTTTGTGTAAATAAAATATATATATGAATGTGTATATATAATAAACCTATTTTTAAAAATGCAAATAATTTTTTAAGTCACATAAAACTTTTTTATGTTTCACACCTTGAAAATCCCTGAGCTCAAACACACAGGATCAGAAAAGACTCAGGGAGGGAAATAAGATGATAAATAAGAAATATTGATTGATTGATTGATTGATTGATTGATTGATTGGAGAGCTAGAGAGAAACATGTGCCCTGACCCAGGATCGGACCTGCAACCCTAGCGCATGGAGACCACACTCTAACCAACTGAGCTGCCTGGCCAGAAGAAATATTTAAATAATGATAAATTATTTAATAAATGATACATAAGGATAATAAATGAGAAATAATTAATGAAATAGGAAATAAGGTGCCCGTGGAAGGAAGAGGAACCGGACGCTGCCAGGCCTTGGTACAGACACTGCTGTTGAAGATCTCACTCTATCTCGCCAGTTTCCTGGGCGATTCGGGTCTCTCTGGTAAAGATTCAGCGTGTGCTGAACTGTGGCACCTCAACTTCTCATTAGTGCTAAAGATCTCAGCAGAGCCTCTGAGTGGGACTCGCATGCGCGTTTATCCCGGATGCTCTTGATGTGGAAGACTTTGTGGGTAACAGGGTGATGCCTGCTTCCACTGATGGGCTGCAGGCCCAGTGATGGGGTAAAGGGGTAAAGGGGCACAGGGCAGGAGAGCCCGACACAGCAGCACCCCACGGCTGAGGGTTCCAGGATGCGTCGCCCTTCGTCACTTACTTCAACCTTTATAAAACTCACTCTCTACTCTGATGACCTTCCGATCCCAGGGGGAATGACAGTTCACATTTTTTCGCAGGATGACGGCTGCCGAGCCTTCCTGACGCTCCCCTTCCCAGGCCCTGGCTTCGTAAGCAAGGCTAAGCCGCCTGGAGAAGGCTGCCTGGCCGAGGGGGAAATGAGAAAGAGGCCAGCAGGAGCAATTACCGCCTCCCTCCTCCATCAGCACAGCGCACCGCTCCCATTACATTTTCATTTAGTGGTGCGGGAGGAAAAAATTGGAAAGAGAATAGACGTGGAGATAGCTACTGCTTAAAAAATGCTGCCACGGGGAGTGCTTTCCACGCACTATTAATGTTAATGTAGTCGAACTGCTCCATCCTCTTAATTAGACACATAATTCTTAACCTTTAGGTAAACTGTGTGTTCAGGCACGATGGGGGTGAGAAATGAAACTGCTGCTTCCCTGAGGCAGCAGAGAACACAGCCCCCAAAGACCGGGCACCGAGGGTGCTGGGGGGCCTCACGCTCATCCTGACCGAACTGGCACCACGGGGCGGGTGGATGTTCCCGGGCACGAGCACGCGGGCGCCCAGTGCCTCGGAGCTGTCAGGTCAATGACGTAGACCCTGTGGCACCCAGAACACAGGCCTGTAGGTTAAAGGATCTTGAGATGGCGTAGAGCCTGGGTCCCTCTGCCTGCACTCGGCGGGGGGAGGAATCGCTTCCCTGGTGTGCAGGTCAGCCCTGCAATGCTCTCAGCAGGCCCTCAGACACAAACTGCCTGTGGCCTGGACCACCTCAGGCCATCTTTCCTCCCCGTCCTTCACTTACTGGTTAACCTTCTCTAGCTGCCAGGCTGTGTAAAGACCTTCACACTATTAGAGGACTGGGCCAATCTCTCACTTCCCAGTCATTTTAACAACTGCCCAGTCATTCTAACATTCCCAGCAGCTGTTCCAGAAGGCGCCTCCAGCTGCCGTAAAAGGCACTATTTTAATATCCAGAGTATTGATCTCACTTTGGTCTTCGGCTGTGGTTTACTCACCGATGCCTGAAGACCAGTGAAAGTCTCAAAGGATCGAAACAACTCCCCACTTGCGACTATGGAAGCAGAGGAGCCCCTGCGGGAACAGCCTGAGCTCCTGGGGCACACGGGCCACATGGCCCTGAGCGGGCTCCCGCAGGGTGGCACCCCCCCCGGCCCAGAGCGCCCAGCTGCCCCCGCTGGCCCGCTCGCCAGCGTTCAGGAGGAGCGGGGCAGCGCCCGGCGCGTGGGAAAGTGTGTCGGCGGCGGGCTGGAGGCACGGTTTACACGTGTGCACACGTCCGCAAACAGGCAGCACTCAGAGGCCGCGGACGCATAAAGCAGCAGGACGTGGGATGCTTGTCTGAATCAAACATACTTAATGCTTTCCAGCTCCACGCCAACACGTGCATGCAGAGACAGTTTTATCCACACGTCAGAGAATACAACAACCCTCTCAAGGTATCATGTCTCCACAGTCGCATGAACTATTACTGAAACTCTAATTTTAACTAAACAGTAGAGATAAGTTTAATATGAATCAAATACTTGATTTTGGTAAAACTAAAATTCAGGCTATCCGTATTTATGCTTACATGAGGAGCATAACTTTAAAACTAGTCCGGAGTATTTTAGAGGTCTGACACAGTTTTCTTCGGTGTGTCCACAATAGTAAAAAAGATCACGGTGTAGCAGCTGAGCAGCAACACTGCGGGCTTGCCCCTTGCTCAGTTCTTACCTGGGTCTGCCTTTTTTCTATCTCCCCGCGGTTGGCGGGCGCCCATTACTGTTTCTTCACCTTCCAGGCACGTGGAAGGAGGACACTCCTGGTCCCTTTCGGGAGGCAGGTATCTGAAGGGTAGCAGTCACGCCGCCCCCTATATGCCCATTCGCATGAGGATCTTTTCCAGCTGAGGGCAGTTGAGAAGCAAAGACTTAGAAAGTCCCTCCCCTGCCCCCTATTTTCCTAAAAGCAGGACACACATTTTGAAAGGTTGCTCCTCTCCCAGGAGAATACAGTTTAACCACCGGAGGCCACCTCAGGACCTCGGCCGGGAGCTGGCCGCAGAGGGATCCGTATGACTAACCTGGCAATCAGCCTGTCTCTCCACCCCTGGGAGCCGAGGCTGCCTTCCCGTCCCGTCATTTCTGCACAAGGCACTGGCCTTGTTAGCGATGCCCCCCAGCTGGAGCTCTCAGCCCCGTCGTCGATGGCTCGTCTTGTCCCTGGGTGTCTCCCCATGTGCAGGACGCACACATGCTGATCAGCTTCTGTTCCTTTTTCTCTTGTTCCTCCTTTTTCCCAGGGTCTCAGCCAAGAACTCAGAAGTTGGAGGGACATTATTTTTCTTCCCCTATGTATTTTATTCTGGGCCATGAGATCTGAGCAGAAGAGACGTGTGTCACTCCCAGACTGAAGCAGGTCGGGGGCACTGTCCCTCTTCTGAGGTGACAATTGAGACAAGAGGGACCCCACCACTGTGGTCTCAGGGAGAAGACAGAGCAGAGGCCTGGCCGACCCTCGAGGAACACCCAGGCCACGGGAGAAGCGGAGCCTTGTATTTTAGCCCTTAAGACCTGCTGCCCCTATGTTGTTAGTGCGGCGTGGCTTAGCCTGTGGTGTCTGATGCAGGAATGCTGACGGTGTTCCCATGCATTTTACATGCAAAGATTTTTTGAGGACCTACTTTGTACGAGGTGCCGAGCAAGGCTCTAGGTATTCAGAATGGGCAAGACCCAGTGGTTATTTTGAAGAATTCAAAGTGAGAGAAGTCTCACTTGGAAAGAATTTTAATTTCTGTGTTACCACCGAGGAAACGCTTGTCCTCTGGGCCTCTTAGCTGACAACAAATTACCACCCCAGGCTCCTGCTGCCACTGTGTCCCCATCTCAGCCAAAGGAGCTCCCCGTGGGTGGCACTGTTAGAAGTATGTGCCCACTGCAATGGACTCTTGGCTTTTTATTTACTTTTTATTTTTAAATATTCACCTGAGGGAGAGAGGATGTTTTCCATTGATTTTTTTTTCCTTTTCTTTTAGAGAGAGAGAGAGAGGAGAGAGGGAAACACCGATGTGAGAGAGACACATCAATTGGTTGTCTCCCACATGCACCCTGACCGGGGCCAGGGCTGGGACCTTCGTCTCAGGTATGTGCCCTTGACCTGAACAGAACCCAGGACCCTCCGGTGCCTGGGCCGACACTCTAACCACTGAGCCACGCCGGCCAGGGCAGGGCTCTTGTTTATCAACATCATGACCTGAGGCCTTGAGAAGACCACACAGGGTAATTTTCTAAAGTCATGTCTCCATGCTGAGCATCTTTTTTTACTTCATTAAAGATACAAAATGAGACAAAATACAGGATCCTGATTCAGAGATAATTCCCCCAAAGGCTGTTTGTCTTTCCCTCCCTGCCTCTCTCTCTCCTTCCTTCCTTCCCTCCCTCCCTCCCTCTTAATCCGCTCAGCGTGGTTTCGGTAGAGACTCCAGCATCCTGACATCTTATCTTTCCTAAACTCAATCAAAACCTTCTGCTGAGTGTGGACGTGGATTGCTGGTGTCAGCAACTTCCTTTCCGATTTCTCCTTACCTGACTCCTTTTCCGTGTCAGGGCTGTGTTCCCAGAGAGAAGCAGTTTTCTATTCTCACAGGCATCTTATGAAATGATTAGCCAGGTGGGTTTTGGACTGAAGTCTGACTGTTTCTATATAATGCTGGCTTACTAGGCAAAACCCATTCTCAGTCTGATTCAGTCCAAGGGAATTTTGTGTAACTGGCATCGGGGTAGCTGGTGACAGGCAGACTTAAGTAAAGCTTGTTTTCGCTTGTCCACAAAGCAGAATTTAATTGTAGCTGGTTTTACTAGATGGGTGTGCATTCCTTTAGACGTGGACAGGGTCCTGTGGCTCTTACTGTACTTAACCTCTTTCAAGCTCAGTTTGTTCATTAGTACTGGCCTACACCTCATGAGACTGCAGGGATTAAGTGAGGTGGTTTCGGATTCATCTGTGCTAGGAACTGAAAATACCTATTTAAAAAGCCTGGCACATTGCAGAATTTGATCCAAAAGCTGGGCTTAATGCTAATATATTTCTTTTTTCTTTCCCCCTACTTTAAGTACCTGTTAGACGTATGTACACAGAGACGCTGCTGCAACCGGCTCCGTGTGTCATATATAAACGCGCTGTCAGTGAACACGTCTCCCTCACGTGGCAGAGTCGTCACACCGAGCAGGTCTCTGAACTCGGCTCCTGGCTGCTTTGCCTTCATCCCGACACCTGCCCCTGACGTCTAACAGCACAGGCTCTAAAGTTAGGTCTCCCCGGATTCACTCCTCTAAGACCTGGTGTAATTTACTTTTCCTTCCCTCTCCATGTCCTCGTTTACAAAGCAGAAATGATAATGTCTTATTCAGAGATTGGGGAAATTATATAGCATTTCTGAATGATATCTTTCTTTTTACCTTTATAATGTAGCTTTCAGAAAATTTTAAGACCCCCATGGAGATCACATCAGATTTCCACTGAATAAAATTGTTTTAGAGCCTGCTTTTTATCATAACCAATCACTCTCTTATTTCCCTTTCAGTCTGATGACCTCACACTTCCTTCCTCTCTCCGTTACCACCGAGACAGCCCTAATCCTTCCGCTTGTCGTCCCCTCGACCCCGCAGTTCTCTCCCTGCCGCCACCTGGTTGACCCTCCTGTCTATCGGATCCCCCTTCGGAGGAGCCGTCCTCTTCACCTGGGAGAGCGCGCTAATCCGCAGAGGCCTGCCCGGCCTGAGTCGAGCGGCCCCTCCTTCCTGCCCCCTTTCTCGCACCACCTCTCCTCCTCCTCTGGAAGCAGCAGCAGCCACCTAACCTGTTCCGCTCCTAAATCTGCCTTCTCCACATCCTCTGAGGGTGAATCGCATGGCCCCCTCCATGTCTTTTCCCACCACAGTGACTCACTTCTTTCCATCTGTGTCTTTCTGTAGAAGATCTATGGAATGGACCCAAGTAAAAGCACTCTCCTTTCCCCAGCTTGTTGCGCCTCACTAGCATGTAAGCGATGTCTCTCATTCTGCTTACGAGGACATACGCCCCTCGTAGGCAGAATACATAAATGACAGTAGCCACTATGGTCAGCCCCATTTACACACGCATTGCAATCCCTGGGAAAGCCTGTAAAGGTGGTGACAATTTTGCAGATGAGAAAATGTGACTCACAGACTCAAGTGATGACCTGACAATGGCTACTCAGCAAATAGGTGGCAGAACAGGGAATTCAGCTGTTTTTGCGTCAGAGTCTAAAACATTTCTACTGTGCCGCACTGAGGTGACGGCTTAGCAATCTCTATAACACCTGGAACGCTGCTTGGTATTTTTACTTAGGCTACCCGGACACACACATGCGCGCGTGGAGGAATGCACACAGCAGTAAATTCACCCACTGCTGCCTCTCAGCAACGAAGAGCACAGCGAAAGTCTGGTTTACAAAATCACTTCCGTCATTTCAAAAAAAAATTAGACAAATTGAGAAGTTGAATTTTAGAGAGTGGAAGCTCCTGAACATTTTTGTTCTTGTGGATATCACTAATGTTATTTTTGTCACCTCATTCTTAGAGATGGGGAAACTGAGGCTTAGAGATGTTGACTGTCTTATGTGAGATCACCAGCTGATGTGTCATAGACCAAGTGCTCGAACCAAGGCAAGTGACGCGATGCCCTGGGCTCCTCCTGGCACCTGCTGCTTTCCCTTTGGCCTGGTTACAGTGAGGGCTCAGGTGGGAGGAAGCCCAGCTTCAGCCCTGACTCCCAGTAACAAACCACGAGGAGCTTCCTCAGCTCAGTAGACGGAAGGCCTCACCTGTGCAGCTGTGTGGGACACAAGAGTGGCTCATCACTCTGGGTCCTGGGGGAGAGGACTTGGAGCAGAGCCCCAGCCAACCCATGAGGAATATCTGGCCTAACGGAGAAATGAGCTGTATTTCCATGTCTAACTCACAACCCGCCGAATGCGTTCATAAAGTAAATACTGTAATAGATTCATAAATACTCTCAGGAAAGAATTTGTTATTCTTATGATTCTGGGCTGGCTTTGACCTTGGGGAAGATTCGTACTTCCTCTGCACAATTCGCATCGCCATATGGAATGTGTATTCTGAGAAGATCAGGTGCACAGAGGTGTCAAAAAATATCACCTACTATATAAATAAATTATCATATTTCATGGCCTTAAGTGTGACAAAAGTCTCCCCCTCCCCCCCCCCCCCCCCTTTAAACCAAGCCCTCTAGTTTTTTACTGTGAGGAGATAGTAAAAACTGTGACATGCATTTTATCTCGCCCTGCGTTGGTTAGCGCAGAGCCATGGAAAGCCAGGCAGGGAAGAAAGAACCCTTGGAGAACAGCAAGTATAACCTGCTGCGATTAAAGATGAGAAACGTGAAGCCCCCAAGCTGACTTTCTCAAGGTCACAGAGAACCCTTGGCTGATGATCCAGAAGTGGAAGGCAGCTCCCCACTCGCATCCCCGCTCTGAGGGGCTGCTTTCTGCTGGCAAGAGCCCCTGCAGCAGAATCAGCCCAATGTGCTTGTTTCATCAGGGGCCCTCCAGCATATGAACATGAGTGACACTTGCTATTAATTGAGGAGGGATCCTCGTGCACTCAACAACTACGAACTAAATGCTTGCTAGAAGTCGGGTACTATCCTAGGCATTTGGATATAAAATGCTGAACAAGACAAAGAAGTTCCTCTTTCATGGAGCTCACAATCTATTCATGGGGGTGGACAGTAAACAAGCAAACAAATGGGAAGGAAACACCAGGTAGTAATAACCTCCTTGCAGAATATTAAAATGGGATGAAGCGACAAAGCGTGATGGAGTGGAGACTTGGGTTGTAGATAAATTTTAAGTTGAGAGACAAGCATGGGAAGAGGGATGAAGCTTCTGAGTAGAGAGTACAGCTAGTGCAACACCAAGAGGTGGGGGGAGCTTGGCAAGGAACAGGATACAGGGGCAGGGCCAGGTCAGTGAGCGGTGGAGGAGGGGCCTCCGGAGCTCTGTGGGCCACAGCAGGCATCCGGGGTCCACTCCAAGAGTAGTGGGCAGGGTTTGAGGCCAGGTTATAGAATCTCATTTTGGAAAGATCATCACTTTGTCTGTTGTGTGAGCTGTAAACTGTAGGGAGGTGGGGTAAGGGTTGGAAGACGAGAGGAAACAGAGACCTGATGCTCTTGTCCAGTCTGGAGGTGACGAGCTGTGAATTTAGGTAGAAGTAGTGAAACTAAACAGAAGAGGCTGGGGTCAAAGTCGGTGGTGGTGGACGGCTTGGGCATCTGTCTGTGTACTGAATGGGAACTGAGATGGTCAGGAGGAAATGAGTCCAGCATGTTCACCTAAGAAACTAGACAGTTGATGATACCAGTTATTGCAACGAGAGGAGAGATGAGTGGGTTAGAGGTGGGGAAGGGACATGGATTTAACTCTAACACTCTCGCCTGCACTATGAGGTGGGTAAGTCCCACATTTATAAATAAGAGAACTGTGGTGTAGAAAGTAAGTCTGCCCTCCGGCCAACAAGAGGCAAATCCCCAAATCGAACTCTTTCACTATACATATCATGGGATTCTGAGACCATCTCCTGGTGGCTGGGGGAGACATATCCCCCCTTGTTCTGTGGAAAGTGCAATAAAATACTGACTAAAACAACAGCTGGACCTTGAATGTCTCCTACATGCAACACATGGCATTGATCTCATTATATTTTACAGATAAGGAACCTGAGGCTCAGAAGATGCATGTAACTTGTTAGGATTTTACAGCTAATTAGTAAAAAAAGTAACATTTAAGATCAGGTTTAATGAATCCAAATTCATGTTCTTTCCATGTTGTTTCCTCTGTACTACAGGTTAAAATCAGGAAATAGGATTCTTCTCATAAGCACATTTGAGATAAAGTACATTTGAGATAAAGTAAGTGAACATGGTCTTTCATACAGTGGTGAGAAAACTTAAAAAAGTATCTTCTACAGGACCTAAATGTTGATTTCTGGGCAACCCATGCTGATTATTTAAGTAACTAATGGTCTGAACAGCAATTCATTCACAGTGAGACACCTATCACGTCATAAATTTGGTGGGATAATTTTGGTTTTCCTCAGACACACACCCACCTCTGCAGCTCCATTAGGGTAAACGTCTCCTTTATAAAATCCACCACCTCTGACTTGACTTTATGCCCACAGTGAAGCAGCCAGAGACAGCTATGGGGACATTAGAAAGGGTGGGTCATGTCCAGCAGACGAGCCGACTTGATCTGTGTGATGGTGTCTCTATATTTTTAAGACCTTTGCTAAACTCTTATAAACAGATTTTCGCCACATTGAGAATGACAGAAGTCCCTGAGAGGTAAAAATGGAGAGCCGAACATGAATCAGCTCTGACCTGGTTTGGCTCCTGACACTGCCCTGGATTGGCTGCATTTTCTCAGGCTAGGTGATTATTCCTGCAACCTTTTGAAGAGGCCAAGGCCATTTTAAAACACGTCTGTACAGTCACCTCGTTACAATATGGACTCCAGTGCCCTCCCTTTGACTGTGGGCCAATCTGAGAGACTGTGTCCTAGTAACTGAACTGCGGCAGAAGTGGTGCCCCCCGAGGAGGCCGTACAACTCAGCACAGCTCCTACCTCGCTCTCCCGCTCAGGGGACCTTTGTCCCTGACACCTCTCTACAGCATTATGACAAAGTCAAGCAGCCACACAGAAACTTTACATGTACAACAAGATCCCAGCCACATGCCTCACAGAGGACAGGGGCCCACAGCCAGCACCCCGTGGGTGAGCAGGGCTTCGGGTGGCTCAGCCCAGCCCCGGTGATGCGGAGTGAAGGAGAGGTGCCCGCGTCCTGCTGGTCAATGTCCAAGCAGCAGAGTTGTGGGCAAAATGAATGCTGACTGATTTTTATTGAATTTATTGGGTGACATTGGTTCACAAAACCATATAGGTTTCAAGTGTGCACCTCAACAAAACATCATCTGCACACTGCATCCTGCGCCCATAACCCCAAGCAAAGCCTCCTTCTGTCCCCCTTTGCCCACCTCCTCTCACCCCCCTTCCCTCTGGCCATGGCCACACTGTGGTCCGTGTCTACGGGTGATGCAACGACAGGTTTGATGTTAATCCCTTCACCTTCTTTCATCCAGTCCCCCAGACCCTCCCTCCGACAGCGGTCAGTCTGTTCCAAGGTGCCTGTCGTAAACCACTGCATTTAAAGGCACCGTGTTACATACTAGTCCACGGCCAGGATGAAGATAACATCTTTCTTTGGGCACCTGCACCCTCTGCTTGCTGTCCCCCTTCTCTCTGAGACACCCCCTTTCTCTTTCTGCACACTGCTTAGGACTGCAGACAGAGGCTAAAGCCCAGGCGTTTATTTGAAAGTGGCCTCTAGCACTTAGTGGCTGAGACCTTGGGTGAAACACCTAATTCCTTATCTCCTCCCCTTCCATCGATAAAATGAGAATGAAAATACAAACGGCATAAGGTCATCGAGCGGGTTAAACACAACAGTGTTGGAAATGCTGGGCAGAGAGGAGGCAGGCGCTCCGTCGCTGGGAGCCAGCATGGTTAGCAGAGGTGGGAATCGAAAGGTAGGCCTCACAGGAACTATGTGCTCCTTTATGGGGTTTAAAGCAGGTGAAGTGGAAACGCCCTTTAGTTAAAGTATTTCACCCACTGCCCAGTGTTTGTTGTCCGGGTGTCACCCACACAGTTGTGCTTTGACTATGCTGCTCCTGTGACAAAAACTGTCTTCAGTAGCATGGTGACGGCTGGTGTGCTGGAGGGACCATGGACTCGGGGTCAGTTCCACCTGTACATTCTGTGTCTGTGCCTATGTGTCTGTGGAAGGACGGAGAGAGGGAGATTAGAAAGGGAGGGGGAGGGAAGAGGGAGGGGGAAGAAGGACGGAGCGGCTGGAGGAGAAAGTACACATAGATAGGTGAGAGGCGTGTGCTGCAAGGAACAAGGCCCCAGCTTTCAAGGGACCTCTAAGATGTGTGGGTGGGGGTATGGCTGTGGGTCTGGAGTAGTAACATGGGGGGTGAGGCTGCCAAAGTGCCCTCAATCCAGTTCCACTGGGGCAGCAAGAACATAAGTGAGGCCGTGAATCAGGCCGTGCAAGTGGGCTCTAAGGATTTGAGGGCAACACCGAGCTGGACTGTAGGGATCAGGGCTGTGTAAGAAACGGCTTCTGCTCCCAGGGAGCTCTGAGCTCTTTCCAGCCCACCAGGGAGAGGCAGTGAGCTAAAATGTCCAAGTGCTTAGCAAATTACAAATACCTGGTTTAGCCTGACGTAAAAGAAAACAGACATTAGCTTTGGGATTTGAAATGGAAAAGAAAGAGAAATCTCTTGTTCTAGTGAGTTCCCTGTGCACAATAAAACTCAGTCCTCAGCCTTGCGTGGTCTGGTCTCAGCCTCCGGATATCCCAATCTCGTTTCCCGGTTACCCCTGTTCCCTTTTCCCTCCCACTAGCCTCACTGGCCTCTGCCGTTGCTCAGCCTGGAGTCCTCCATCTGGATTTCAGCAAGACTCTGGGGGCAGTGGCAGGACCCCTAGCAGCCATGAGGGCCTTTCCTACAAGCCTGTGTGCAAGAGAACCCCCATGAGGGTCACTCTCAGGTGTGACCCTGATCTTTCTTCACTTTTCTGCCTCACATTTTCCATGAAATTATTGTGTGCATGGACATATGTATGTGTGTACATGCATGTGAATATGTGTGTGCATGTGTGTACATGTGACTATGTACTGTGTGCATGTGTATATGTGTGTGCATGTATGTGCACATGAATATGTGGTGTGTGTGCATGCTTGTGTGTATGTGTATATGTGTGTATATGTGTGTGAATATATGTTGTGTGCATGCTTGTGTGTATGTGTTTATAAATGTGTTGTGTGCATATGCATATATATGTGTGCATGAATGTGTGTGCAAATATGTGGTATGTGTGTATGTTTGTGTGCATGCATATGTGTGTATGTGTGTGAATATGTGTTGTGTGCATGCTTGTGTATGTGTGCATGTGTGTGCATGTGTGTGTGAATATGTGGTGTGTGCATGCTTGTGTGCATGTGTATATCTGTGTGTGCCTGTGTATGTTCATGTGAATATGTAGAGTGTGCATGCATATATATGTGTGAATGCATGCATGTGAATATGTGGTGTGTGCATGTGTGTGCATGTGAGTGTGAATAAGTGGCATGCATGCTTGTGTGTGTGCATGTGTGTGTGTGAATATGTGGTATCTGCATGTGTATATATGTGTGTACATGCATCTCTGTGTGAATATGTGGTGTGTGTGTACATGCATATGAATGTGTATGACTATGTGGACATGTGATGTGTGTGCATGCTTGTGTGTGAGTACATACACATGTGGGTTTGGTTGTTTCTGTTGTCTCTACTACAAGCATGTGCGCAGGATCTCTTTTTTGAATGTTTTATTCCACCCAGCCAGAAAAGTGTGTGGCGCATAATGAAGAATCTATAAATGCTTATGGTATGAAATAAAATGTAAACATCTGTTAATTGATCAATTGTTGGGGACAAAGTGTTTTAAGTTCAGGAACCCCAGAAACCCTTCGTTTCTTCTTTTTTATCAGTAATTTGACTGTTATGTATCACAATCCTTACTCAGATTTCTAAACAGAATTATTAGTTTTGTGCACATCCGACATTAAATATTACAAGTAGACCTGAAGGTTTATATACACAGTGCATTTATATATCTACTTGGGAATACAAAGAGTGTGTGATGAGTGCATATGCCAGTACATGACATGTAGCATAGGCTCTGCAGTATGTAATGTGGTATATACATATTCATACCTACTACAGCATATATTTATTTAGAGTATAAATCACATGCTGCACATCAACATATATACCAATAGCCAATTAGCTATATGCTCACTTAAACTATCATCAAAGTGAAGCGGAAAATTAATAATTATAGAATAGATTAAAAGAAATAGGATTTTCTTTCTTTCTACGTGACCAGGTGAAGCAGTTGGCTCCAGGTGGAAACCACTCACCTGTCACATCAGGAAGTGAACAGGGGTGACTTTGGGCAGTGGGGAGATGGGGGCTGGAAGGGCACTGAATCCTTATTTCTACTGAGGACCTTGAACAACCCAGGTGGCAAACATGTTTGCATGACTCATTTGCTGGGCGAATGCTTTCTGTTTGGAACCAAAGCAAACTCTGGCTGGCTCTCCATCCGCTATAGGTTGCAAGTTCAGGCATCTACATGTCCAGTGTTTCCCATGTGTTAGCATTGGCCTCTTCCCTCTCCTGAGGGAGTTCAGATCTGTGTGGTGGAAACCATTCCAAACAGGTTTCCACTACACAACATGTGAATGAAGAGAGATGCACACACCCAATATACCCAGCAAGTGGTCTCAAAGGGGATACCAGGCGCCATGGAGGCTACTGGAGAGAACTGGGGTAGATAGGGCTTCGATGCCCACTCCCAGCAGGGACCCAGCCCCTGGCTCCCCAGTCAATTGCCTTCCTTTCCCCTTTTCATCTCTCTTCCTTCCAGCAGGGACAGTGGGTCATGGAGCTAATTGGCCATGCGATTAATGCCTCTTCCAGGCTGGGGCTCCATGCGTCTTCCTCTGTCCTCTGTTGGTGTTTCCTAACCTGGGCTCTGCTCTATTTCTATGCTCATAGTCTGTAACCATCAGGAACTCCACTTTGGGCAAAATTCCTACACAGGTGTGACAGTGAGGAAAAGCCCGGGCTCAGCCAGGGAAGCCCTTGTCCTTGGGGACGAGTAACCACCTGCTTCCCTGCTGACAGGTGCCTCTGAGAACTTGTGGGCTGATGACACTGACATGAAAACTGCCCTGAAGTCGGGCCACAGACCCGCATGCAGCTCAGGGTAGCAAGTAGCCAGGCAGTGCGGACAACTACAGGGCGCAGGAGCAGCAAAGGCCCTTCTCCAAGGGACTCTGATGCCTTCGGATTCTGTCCCTTCCAAGAGTTACTAGTATAAACCTTTATTTACCGAGGCAGATGACACATTGCATTGGCCGGCACTGACCAGCAGGTCCAGGAAGACTATGAGAGGAAACAGTAGAAAACGGCAGTGCCGTGGTTCAATCACTAACTAAATGAAAAGATACAGTGGAGATCGAGGTCTGAGCCTATCGGGCCTCTATCCAGCCTGACTTCTGTCTGCACCTCCCTTTCAGCTACTGGAGAAATGGCCCCAAGGCCAGAGTCCAGAACAGAGGGAACCAGCTCAGGGGACAGTTATAGGGACCGGCAGCCGCTGCGGGAAGGGGCGTGAGTGAGGGAAGGTGCTGCACCGGGCAGGGGCGCCGTCTAGGAGAGGCGGCCCTGGCTGCTCGCCTCTCTTCATCCACATTTTTCTACAAAATAAGAAAAATCATGTAAACTCACATCTCCCCCGACTGCTCCATTTCCTTCTAACGTTTGGCTCCACCTTTCCCAGTGTATCAGGCACAGCAATCTTGCTTCGGCTTTGGGCAGAGCTGGGTTCAGGAACCAGGCCGGCCCTTCCCAGCCGTGTGCTGTTAACTAAGGGTCTTATTTTCCCCGAGGTTCAGCTTCCTGCAGTGCCAGGTGAGGACAGCAGCCCTCACTGTGTGGAATTCGAGGTGATGCTGCACAGTACCCCGTATCCTCAAGCACTAGTGGCACTCAGTTGTTGGTGGCCACTAACCTTACTTTCTCTCATCCCGCCGTCTTTCATTCCTTGCCCTAGTGTCCAGTGTGTCCAGCGTGGACACTCTACAGGAATCAGTCAGCCTCCACATGCTCTCAGTAATCTGAGCCCACCATAGCCACAACTGTAACAGTTCATAGCTTCTACTGACCCTGGCTACCAGTAGTATCTACCTCCAGTAAGCTATGGGCGTCAGCCTACCCATGTGTTTAATTAACAGCAATATTTATCATTGTCCGTGAGCCCCTCTGCATTTATCAGATTGCTGGGAAATGGCTCTCACTCCCACAGCGCCGGCAGGGTGGTTGGTATAACCCGGTTACATTGTAGAAGTCAACATGGCAAAACCTTAAAAACATGCACACTCTCTGTCCTGGCAACAGCAATCCAAAACATTTATTTAAGGATATAGTCAGGTTTGTTCACAAAAAGCTACGGGTAAATATATTCATGCAGCATTTGTAACATTAAAATAATGGGAATAATCTAAATGTCCAAACTATAGGAGGTTTATTAATTTTGTATGTGCATCATGGCACAGCCATATAGTGAAAGACTCTTGTTAATGACCACTTGGCATAAAGTCACATTTATTGATGTGGAATGGTATTTGTACAGTGTGTGTGGGGGGGGGGGAGAGAAACAAAGAGGGAGAGAGGGAGGGAGAGAGAGGGAGAAATACAGGGAGTAAAACAATATCACAGGGTCCGGGCTTCGCAGATGAGGGGACGCGTGCTCAGCTCTCCAGGCTGGCAGCCCGGTAAGCAGAGGTGGGTCCCTCTCTTCTCCCCTCGCGCCTGGTCTTCCCGCGGAGAAGTGGCCGCCTTCACAATTAGGAAGATTAGGAAAATGCTCCTGCATGTATGTGCCTGTTAGGAACTGTGTTTGTGTCCCTCCAAAATCCAATCATAGGGTTGAAGCCTTACCCGCGGGTGATGGTCGTAGGAGCTGGGGGTCTTTGGGAGGTGGTGGGGCCCTCATGAGTGGGATTAGTGCAGGTGCTCTCCCCTTCTCTCTGCCACCTGAGGACATGAGTGGGCTGTGTGTGACCTGGAGAGGTCCCTGACAGGAACCCAACCATGCTGGCACCCTGAGCATGGACTTCTCCAGACGAGTGAGGAATGGATTTCAGTTTTTATGAACCAGCCAGGCTGCGGTGTTTAGTTATAGGAGCCCTGACTAGGACAGTGCCCTGGGCACATTACTGTCCCCTCCCGCATGCCCATGAGGGGAGCACACCTAGGTTGGGGCTTAGGGGCTCTATCTCTGCCCTGGGGGCCTGAGGCTGGGCCACGTCTCTAGGAGGGGCTCTGCCAGCAGCTCCACCCCACCCAGTGCCACAACCACTGCAGGTGGAGGCGAGGGGTCCCCTCAGGCTCCGGTCCACCAGGAGAAAGGGGACACCGTGTGAGCACGCCCATTGCTCCTTCCTCCCCCTGCTCTGACTCAGACCCGGGGAAGGAGGAGTAGTGGGTGCCCGCAAACCCCAGCCTGCGTGCAGTGTGTTACACGGGCCTCTGTGAACACCCATGCGGTGGAGCATCTGGAAGGACACCCCCAAATGCAACATCCTCTTCTGTAGGGGGTGAAATTATTTTCTCACATGAGTTATGATCATTATAGTTATTCTATTCACACATCTAAAATAGAAATAACGTGCTCCATGAACTTGTTTCCCATCAACGCACAAGTCTGGGACCCTCCCTGCAGGCTGGGAGCTGAGAGTGAAGAAAGAAACGGGGCAGCCGTGTCTGCTGGACTCCCCCGTGTGCGCCAGGCCCAGTGCCGAGCACAGGCTAAGCTTCGTTCAGTCTTCTGTGAGCCTCCGTGGCTCAGGACTCTCATGTAAATGTTTGGTGGGGAAACTGGGGAAAACGGGTAACTTGTGGAATTTAATGTCACATGACTAGTAAGAGGCAGGGAGAGTCAAGGCCTCGTTCTCACTGTGGCGGCTCCCAAACCCATGGCCCTCCCCCTCGAATATCCTTGTAACATCAAAGGCAGTAACATTAGAAAAATAAAGCACGTGGAGCCCTGGCTGCTGTGCGCAGTGGTTAGAGTCGGCCTGTGCACCACAGGGCGCGGGTTTGATCCATGGTCAAGTGTACACGCCGGGCGGGGCGTGTGGGAGGCAACCAGTCCATGGGCCCTCTCACGCCTATGCCTCTCTCTCCCCCTCTTTCTCTCTTTCCCTCCCTCCCTGTCTCCCTTCCACTCTCTGAAAAGCAATGGGAAAAAAAATTGTCAGGTGAGTATTAACGAAAACATTAAAAATTAAAAAAATAAAACATGTGCAATGGCAGTGTGTAGCCAAACTGACCTCACAGGGTGCAGATGCCGAGGGAAACCCCGTCGTCACAACGCACACGCTCACACCTTCCCTAAATCCCACCAGACCCAATCCCGAGAAGACTAGCGACAACACAGCATAAAGAGGGGAGCTTGCTTTGAGACCCAGGCATTTTGCAAATAGTGCCGAGAGTGTCATGAAGGCTTAACAGCCAGAGAGGGAGAAACGGGAACAAACAGAAGCATTGAATCTCTCCGGGGAGCACCTCTGAGGGCCCCCAAGTCCTGCCTCAGAGCCACGGCCGGCACAGTAACTAATTTTCACAATGGTGATACTGAGTCATCAAGAAAAGGTTACATTTTATATTCAGAATTATCTGTTTAAGAAGGCAAGGAAGCGTGTAATCTATTTGAGAAAGATTTTCATTTCAAATAGTTAGAAATTCTTTCAAAAGAGTTTTGCCGCTTAAAGGAATAAGTGACAATTATCTGGAAAATTCACTTATGCGGAACGAGGCCTCCCTAAAGATTCTAGGTCTGGGAAGCTGTGGGCTATATGGTGAGGCGTCTGCGCCTTCTCCTCTTTGCATTTCATTGTCTGGTTCCCTCAGGCCGCGCACCGCTCCTAACTTCCAAGCACTGGACTGTAAGTTACGTGATGCTGAGATCCTGACCTTTCCTGGACACCCCACATCCCTGCGGTGGGCAGCCTTTTCCCCGCATGAAACAAACGATGAACTGATATTTACAAAAAATGACTGATTCCCAGGGCATGCATGACTGGCGACCAAGCCCACCTGACATTTTACAAAATCCCTGAGTGGTTTTTAAACAGTCCTAGAAGGTTTCTGTTTGTTTGGTTTGGTTTTTTGTTCTTACAAATATGTTAATAATTAAATCAACACTTCACTCTAAAAAATAACCACAGGAAAAGACTTAAAAATAAGGTTACCCTAAGAGTTTCCATGGAGGCCTCCAGGTTTCCGGTAACTAGTGCTGTAAGCACATGGGCGGCCCCTGCCGCCCTGCTGGCCTCACGGTTCCCCATGTCCTCTGCCCCACACGGAACTCATCACGCTCTGCGAATGCGCAGAAATCCTGTTGCTTCCTCACATGCTGTTCCAGCCGCCAGAAAGCTCCCACCTCCGCCTGTTTTACGCCTAGTCCAAGTGTGTCTTCAAATGCCATTGCTCTCAAGGCACGTCCCATCGCCACACCTGCTGCAGGGTGGCCGTTATCATAATCCCCTTTGAAGATGAGGAGAAGCCCTAGAGGCCACGGGACTGCCTCCTGGCCCACCCTGGGCATTGGATCGGCACCTGCCCCTTCCCAGCCCTCCCCCAGCAGCCTGCCCCCCACCGCTCAGGGCAGCACAGTAACCGCAGCCCCCTGCGGGCAAACACCATCGCCTTGGTTTAAGGAGCCCTGCGGTCACCCCGCGGGCCAGGCAGGGTGGCAGGGCCGCGAGCCTCACCTGGCGTGTTGAGCAGGCGCGACCTCCGGCAGTAGTAGGCCACCTCCTGCTCGCAGTGCTCCGAGCTGTCGATCACGGCCTCCAGCTGCTCCAGGCTGCCCCCGTAGGCCAGGGCCATGGAGTAGGGCTGCTGGGGGCTGGCGCCCTGCACGTGGGTCAGCTCTGTGTTGTTGTGCTGCACAGATGTCCAGATCTTGTCCTCTGCCCAGAAACACAACCCGAGGAGGAAGGGTTAGAAGAGAGTTCAAAAGAGGGTCACACTGAAAAAATGAAAAAACAGAGGCCCTTGCAAGCAGCGTGATGGGAGCCTCGCCTTGCAGCCGTGACGCACCACCTGGGCGCTCTACTCGCACCAGCGATCTGACCAGAGGATTTTTGCTCCTCACAGAGCTCCACTCGGGGAGAGAATGGAGGTTAGCAATCTTGGGAGCTAAAGACTTGGAGCCCTTACTCCACAGGCTGTGTGCTAAGCATTTAACGCCCATTATCTCATTAAAATCCACACTATTAAAATCAGAAGGGAGCCAATCCGCCGTGTCAGAAGTGGGGAAACGCAGGTGAGGAGACAGGCAGCTCACTCTGGGTCACGCAGTTAGTAAGTGACTGAGCAAGAACAGAGCCCTCAGTCTTCCAAAGTCCTTCACCTACCCACACACCCTCCTTCACCCGAGAAACACCAGCGCCCATGATTATCCCAGAAAACCACAAGGTCCAGGAGAAAATGAGAGCTGCACAGGAGTCTCTGGAAAATGCACCCAGTTAACAAGAGCGGAATCGGGCAATCCATACCGACCTCCAAGGCATCTCATTGCTGTTCTCATATTCCACCTCCACGCCACCCCTGTCTGCCAAAGGCACTTGGGGGGCTTACAGGAAAGAGCATGCGGAGACGAAGGCCTGAAGTCAGGGAGGGAGAGCAGGCTTGCCTAGGACGGGCGAGACTGGAGGCGAGGAGGGCGGGGGGATTCAAAGTTTAGAAACTGAGAGCCCTACATGCGAAACCCCTTTCTGCTAAAAACAGACTTGGACAAGTCACCTCAGATTCGGGGGCTCAGTTTTATCATCAGTAAGAAAATAAAAGTGAAAGGACAGCAAAACAGCTACACTGTGGCGGGGCTGTTACGATGGAAAAGCAGCCAAAAACCTAAGCCACCATCTGGGAGGCATCCGACGTTCTGTAACGATAACTTAGGCTGAGCCATTTGCTGCCGTTGGCACAGAATTTAATCCTGAACATGCTTACAGATGACGCAAAGGGGAAACAAGAAGCCTTGACAAGCTGCTGTCACCTGAGCATCTTTACCACATAAGAGCATCACCCCTCTTTTAGGTTCTTGGGGCTGAAAGGGGACTCGGCATAGACACCACGCGGCTCCCTCTGCCCTCCCTCCTCAGTCTAACAGGTGAGAAGACCAAGGTCAAGAAGTGAAGAAACAGCCCAAGGCATGTCAGACAAGAATAGGAGCGTGGCACTGGACGTAGGCCCCACTAACTGGAACCACTGAGAAGAGCACCGAGGCTTGGATAAGCGACGTTACTGCCTTCCCTGCAGGTCAGCCAGGAGAAGCAGGAAAGAGAAAAAGAGCTTGGTTTCAGGGGCCTCTACCATATCAGCCAACTCTAAAAGGACACATCCTTGTGTGCTTTTTTTTTTAAAAAATATATATATATCTTTATTGATTTCAGAGAGAGGAAAGGAGAGGGGGAGACAGATAGAAACATCAGTGATGAGAGAGTCACTGATCGAGCCCGCTACCCGGGCATGTGCCCTGACCGGGAATCGAACCCCGATCGCCTGGATCCCAGGTCGATGCTCAACCGCTGAGCCGCGCCGGGCTGGGCCTTGTGTGCTTTTAATTAAGTGGCGGAAGCATCCCGATGCGTCCTGAGGATGTTCCTAAAGCCAGCCCACTAACGGCCCCCGTCCCCCGTGTGCACCTGAGGCGGGATTGCCCTTTCTACAAAGTCTAAAACACAGATCAACACGACGGGTACTGGATTTCGAAAATAAAAACAGGACACGATTCATATTGGTAAAAATGATAATGTTACACAATTAACACAAAAAACTTCAAAACTGCTGGTGCCACTATAGACAAGTGCTGACAAACTAACTAAAGAAAGGCAATTGCTCAATAACGCCGCGATGCCGACGGACAAGCGAGGGCGGACAGCTTGAGACGCCCGCGGCGCTCAGAGGCAGAGAAGGAAGCCCCAGCCTAGGAGAAGCACCGCACCCCCCTCTTACCAGGACGCCTGACGGCCCGCCCACGAAGCGGCCGTGGTAGACACCCACATGTCTGTAACTGGCGTCTGTGTCTACGCGGGTACACAGATGCAGGTGTGTAGATATACGAACCCTTGGAGAGAGAAGTGAATGTGTCCCCAATCCCACTGTGCCCATCTGTCCGATTTCAAAAGTGACCCACACAGTGTCATCACATCACGGGAATTTGGATTTCCCTCCCAGTGAACAAAGGTTTCCTATCTGTATAGTCATGTGCCTACCTGCTCACACATTCATCAATTTAGTCATTGACTCGGTGCCAAGATCATATTCTGTCTTCAACAAGGTGAAAAGAAAACTGTGTGAGCTGGTCGACCTTTCATCTTAAAGCCATCGCGTTGCCAACCCTGCCTCTGGGCCCTGAGGGAAACTGAACTTTTAATAATCACCTGTTGGCACTTACTGATAAATGCCGTATACAGAAGATACAAAGGGATGCTAAGAGCTCCAAAGCGCTCCCCACAATTCACTCAGCCCTCACGAGCCCTCCCTGCGAACGCAGCATGAGTGACGGGGGAGAGCTGATTACTCGAAACCTCAGTCTCTGTTGGGTTTCCTCTCAATGATACTTCTGTCCTCTGATTATTTTTCTCCTGGGAGGCGGCAGAGTAAAGACTGAAAGCAAGGGGGTAAATGGGATTACCCTCCGCCCAGCTTCATTGGCAGCAGTGCCCATTAGCCCTGACCCTGGCTCGGTAGTGAAGGCCGGCGGTCCACGCCCCTCAGGGTGGTCGCCAAGGGCTGAGGCTCCCGCCACCTGCCCCAGGCGGCACTGCGGTTGCCCCAGGCGGCACTGCGGTTGCTCCAGGGCAGGTCCATATGAAGTCAGCTCTGAAGGATTTTCAAACAACTAGGATTTGCCCCGAACAGTTCGCTAGGTAGATGCAGGCGATGCACTCGTGACCCCTCACATGCTTGTACTAAAACATGGCCCCTGGAGCTAAATATTCAAGACGGCTATTTAGTCAGTGGGTTGGTGGAGATTAGTGTGTGCAGCCAGCTCTGGAGTCGGATCTGGACTGGCTGCCAGCGTGGTGCTTGCTGGCTAAGCAACCTTGGTCAAATGGTCTCATTCTAAGGTTCAGTTCCTCATTGGTAAAACGTGAAAAGCAGCAATGATGCCATCCACGCAGGTGGTGGTGAAGATTAAGTGAGGGGATTTATTTGAGAAGGTCCATTATTAACAAAATTACTAAGCCTTCCACAGAAATAGGTGTTGCCCATTGTATATAAAGTCATCAGGACCTCGCTGGTGTCAGATGCTGCTATTTTAACAACAGTGCCCAGGGGAAGAAGCTGCCAGTGGCCTCAGGCAGTCCTCATAAGAGCTTGTAGGCTCTTTCCTGAGCATAAAGTAAAAGGCACCTTAAGGGGAGATAAGACAAACTCAGCCCAGCCTTTTCTCCCCAAATCCACCAAAATCCATGAGGAAAAAAACGCAGAACAGTAATTGCTTCCTTTTTGAAGTTTTGTGAACTTGGATTCCCACACAAGAAAACCACAGAGGTTGCCCTATAGCTCAAGAAGGTCCCGTTTCACGCAGGGAATGAGAGAGAATCATCTAAATGCTAAGACTGGAAAAGCATCATTAAGTCGTCCAACTCCAGCTCCGGCCTCCGCTGCCTGCCTCCAGCGCCAGACGCCCCACCGCAAGGCCCATGCCCTGGCCTCTGCGGAAGCGAGCAGTCTGCAGGGTGTCTTGAGACAGCCTGGACCAGGACAAGTCCATTCAGTCAGACCCTGTGCTGGGAGACTGGGCAAGTTACATAACCACCGCTGAAGTTCCCTCATTGGAAAGCAGGGATTTTAAAATCATTTTTATGATGATAGTACTATAATGACTTACATGATAATTATGTATTTTACATGGACACATAGTAAGTTGCCCAGCATGCAAAATAATTTACACATTAGAATTTTTTTTCTAACATTAGAATGAGGACCTCAGCTCCACTCCTTAGAGAGCCGGGGCGGGGATCTCATCCGGCAAGTGGGCTTAAAAGGCAGGATGGAGCGCCGTCCCTGTACTGGGGCTGCTGCCGTAGGTGATAAATTATTACCATGCTGTTCAATTATCTTTTCACTCTGAAATTGCCTCGTGTCTCTCTATATTTATTTGTGTCCCGTACATTTCCTGAAATTTATCAGCAGAGTATGTTGTTTAATTTTCATGAACCAGAAACCTGCAAAAAGCACTGATCCTGCCTTTTGTTCTCATTTATTCCCCAGTGTTCATTCTGCTCAAGCCCACGGTGAGGACAGCCCCAGCTCCCCGCCTGCCCGGGGAACACAGGCGCCGAGGGAGCCAGGACACATTTTCTGCTCAGGAGAACACATTTGGAAACTTTGAACTGGCAGGAATCTGTTCAATTCAGCAAGCACCTCAGTTAGTTGAAAGTAATAGTTATTATATTTTTAAAATATTTGCTTTTTTCTCCAATATGTGGTTTGCAACTATTTTCTCCCATTTCATAGGGTATCTTTTAATTATGTTGATTGTTTCTTTGCTGTGCAGAAGCATTTTTGTTTGATGTGTCCCCGCTTGTTGACTTGCTTTGGTTGCTTGTGTTTTCGATGTCCTATCCAGAAAGTCTTCAGGAACACTGATGGCAAGGGGCTTCTCCCAATGTTTTTTCTTAGGAGTTTCCTGGCAGCTGGTCTCATGTTTAAGTCTCTACTTCATTTTGGATTACTTTTTGTTAGTGGTGCTGACAGGGCTCTAATTTCATTCTTCTGCGTGTGGCACCCACTCTTCCGATCACCATTTATTGAAGAAACAATCTTTTCTCCATTGGGGTCCTTCACATCCTGTTAAATAGGAGTGACTGAAATACAAGGGCTTATTTCTGGGCTCTCTATTCTGTCCCATGGTCTCTGAGTCTATTTTATGCCAGGGCCATGCTGTTTTAATAACTATAGTTTTGGGGAAATGGAAAGATGTTGTTTAAGGCTACAGGCTTGTAGATAGATACACTCTGGAGATCCAATGCACAGCTTAGTGCTTGCAGTCAACACTTTGTCTGATAAATGTCAAGGTTGCTAAGAAGCTAGATCTTGTTCTCACCACAAAAAAGGTGGATACGCATGTCATGTGACGGAGCTGTGAGCTAACACTCCGCCATATGTAGATGTACGAAATCAACACATCGCACACCTTAAACTTAAACAGTGTCATATGTCATAATATCCCAATAAATGTGTTTTTTCAAATAAATAAAATATTTGTTTTTAAAAGCACCCTTTAGCCATGATGATCATTAACTGGCATAAATGTGAATGACCTCATGACCTTGAGCCACACCACCCACCATGCCCTGTGCACATAAAGGAACTACAGGCCATTGGCTCTCAAATAGCACATGAGATAGAGTTCCAAAGCACCATTTCAAACACATAAGGACACCTTGTTATGTAGATTAGTGAAGCATTTTCTAATTGCTCTGTGAATTTAGCTTTCAATTCTTTTTCCATAAAGCTATTAGGTCTCCCAAGATGTAAAAGGTATCATTCATTCTTGTGTTCAAATGCGTGCTCAGTTAGTGCTGTGCTGGCCACGAGTGTGCATACACAGGACATATGTACTGCCTGCTCCTCCAGGAGCTTGCCGTCGATTTGGGGAAACAGTTGTTTACACAAGAATGACAAACATCTCACACCGTTATAAATACTCTTGAGCTTCTGAGTGATGAGGCTGCCTAGAGATCTGCTGGGGGCAGGGAGGGGGCTGTTAGAGAAGCCTGTCTGGTGGACACTGTGCCCTCTTTTTACTTGAAAATGGACAACCGATTGACAGGAGTCTCTATCTTCTGCCCAGCGAGCCTAGGTCAGCGCTGGGCGCCTGGGAGGCCGTCAAGAAATCTTTGTCAAGTGACGAGGTTATTCAATCTCTATCATTTGTATTCTGCTGGTTTTCTTCTTCCAGCATTTCCAAAGCAGCTCTTCTTTCATCTGTTATGTGATGGTCCAAATTTAAGAAGAGAAACGTCAAGTTACAAGATCAATACGCACATGCACCCAACAACATCAACAAGAGAGGAGAAGAGAGTATGTACCAAGTCCCAGCAGAGCAGTCATGCTGGAATTTTCTGCAACATTTATAATGTTATGAAATCTTTCCAAGTCATCACCCAAAGAGCCCTGTGTGACCCCCCTTCCTGGTCTCCAGGTGACCAGCCTGATTCTGTTTGTTCTCATTTCAGGAGCTACAGCTGCTTACATACAGAGCCAATTTAATTTCTTCATGTTTTTCTCCCTGCCATTCTATCTGATTGCTATTATTATTGTGATAATCATTATTATTAATAATAATAATTATAGATGCTGCATGTTTCATCTGTTACCATGGAGAACATTCTTCAGAAAAAAATAATAAACAAAAGTGAAGAAGGAAAGAGAGGAAAAAAACACCTCTGATTAATAAGACCTCATTCTACACACATATTTGTCTCTTTGCAGAGCCAGAAAAAAAAAGGGCTATTTTTCTATCACAATACTTAGAAGGGACTCTACAGATTGTCAATACCCAGCTTAATTGAACTTAAATCACTGTGGGGAGCTGCTTAGAGTCCTTTGAAAAATGTGCGAATTCACTTATCCGCCCACTGTAATAAAGCAAGTCTATATTAAGGTCCCTGGGGTCACTTCTGGTAAGTTATCTGTGTTGACAAAGTGAATTTTCTATGCCAAGGGTAAGGACAGCTTAAATAATCCTCAAAACACTGTCCTACCACTCATTTACCATCTACACATCTGCAGCCTACTGACATCTCTTGTTGTTTTGCACTGAAGTTATTTAATTTTTCATATGTTTCTGTCTTATCTCCCTGTTTAAATCACGAGCAGTGACGGCTGGGTAGGTGTCGCGTGGAAGGGCCCTCTGTGGGCAAGGAGGCGGACGCTGCGGAGCAGAGCACGGCTGGGCTCGGGGCCCTCTGCGGGCCACGGCGCCTCTGCCCTGACTAGGTTCCTGAGCGTGTCAGACACCCGCCCGCGCCTCAGTCTCCTCACCTGTAGTCTGGATATAATCCAGGTTCGGAAATGTGAGAAATTAACAAAACACATGGGGGTGAGCTGAGCAGTCCCTGGCTCAGGGCACAGACTGACCCAGAATCAGAGCTGAACCGCTGCAAGCAGTCTGATCCAGGAAGGATCAGAAGGGACCGTCTCAGTATCAGACAGTTATGGGACCTGTGCAGAGGGCTCAATGCCACCTCCCTCTCAACTTTTAAAGGGAAGAGAGACAGTGAGTATGAAACAAAGTTGAGCTCCTTTAGAAAGCATCAGACGTCCCCCCGGAACTGTGTTCCCTCCCCTGTGCACCAGCCCAGCCGCCCTGGAGAATCGACGCCCGCCCTGCTGCACCCACTGCAGACATGCTGCTTCCTGGCTTCTGGGCTTTGAGTGCCAGCATCAGGGCCCTGGGGCCCTGGTGTGCCCACCTGCTCTGTGCATTAGCTGGAGCCGACCCCCTAGCGCCAGGCCAGGAGCCAGCTCCTCCGCCCGCCTGCGTGGGCCACGCTTTACAGCCTCCATGCAGCAGACTTGACTGTGATTTACCCCCCTGCTGCACTCCCGCCTTTATTTTTTATGTACCATTTGGGACATTATTTTTCTCTTTGCTTGCTTTAAAGCAGGTACCAAGATCTAAGAGACCTGGGAAATCAGGGTCATGGTCTTGGAGGGTGTGTTTTTGAATGGGCCCCATGCACGCTGTGTCCTACTTGTTTGTTTACTGTTTGCTGGTTTTTTCAAGGAAAATTTATTAAACACCTAGTGTGTGCAGAACACTAGATTAGGGACTGAGAATGTGGCAGGGTGAGGGCTACAGGCTGAGTGACACTGACCTCCTAGGGCATCCACACCTGATTCTGAGAAAGCCTGACTGCAGCTGAGGGGCGAGAGGGAGCTTGGCCCAGGTCAGGGCCCCAGCCTCTGAGCAGAAGGGAGAAAGGGGCCTCAGAATAAAAATTGCCTGATGGGAAGAGGGCTGTGAGGCGGTGGACAGGGCTTTGGTGATGTTAGAAGTTTTATGAGGTGTTTAGGGGTGTCTTTGTGGCAGGACTACTGGGTGCTTCTCAAGAAAAAGCGGGGCACTTACATGGACCTGATTCAGTCTCCACATCTGAGTCATGCTGGTCATGCTCTCTCTGAACCTACATTTCCTCAGAATGCACATGAGACAAAATTTCTACCTCCCAATTTATCGTGTGAATAAATGAGATCAACTCCAAGACAGTATAACCCAGCGCCCGGGCCACCGGCTCACTACAGCAGCGCCTTCTCTTTGTTTAGAAGACCTAAGCAGCTGAGATGGAGCTCAGGGGCCTCGCTAAGGCAGTGCACTGGCTGCAGGGGCCTGGCCTCAGTCCCAAGGAGAGGGAGCCGAGGCCTACTCCCCTCTCCCGTCATCAGCTCACAGAGGAGGCGCGCCTTCTGTGAATGTCAGCGTCCACTTCCTCCGCTTAGTGACTTTATGCTCTGGTTCTGGAGGCTATAGAAAAGAAAACTTGAAGAGGAGAGGTGAGTGGAATGATCTATGTTCCTTTCAGCGGACACATCTGCTCTGGGGAGCACATGCATGTTCTCGGTGTCACTAAATTTGCTTCACGTGGAGTCCGGGTTTATTGCTCTAGAAACAATAAGCAAACCTAACACCTAGATCTTAGCTTCCAAAAGCAATTTGCTACAAAAGTGAACTAGATTCCTTTGGAAAATAGCTGAGTCTGGGTCTAGGCAGGTTGGAACACCTTGTGCTAGAAAGCAAAGCGAGGAGGTGCTCCAAGACTAGTGGAGGCAGACAAGGCAACGGAGCAGAATTGAAGGGAACATGGCTAGTTACAGCAGGACAGTTTTAACATAAAAATATAATAATAGTAACAACGTTTCAAAGTGGGATAATTTATGAGTTTATGGTGACACAAAGGCAGGTGGAGGTGGGCGAGAGGTATAAAAGCTCTTCGGTAGAGAAGGGTGCAGAATGACAGCTACACGTGTAGAAAAGGTACGGAATTAGAAAACAACACCTGGCAAATCCCGGTGCAATACATGAGATGGGTCCGGATCCCTAACAGGTTTAGAGGAAATGTTGGGGAACAGGACATTCCCACAGAGCGGCACGGACACCTTACTGATTATGTTACCCTCAGGATGCAGAGATATAGCAGACCTGCCTTAGCCAGGGAGGGAGCTGAGCACCCCGTGCGCAGAGGGACCGTGTCCCTCCCGATGGGACACACTGAGCAGACCACACATGGCCCGTCAGGTCATCTGTCCAAAGTATTCTAACACGAATAACTTTAAAAAGCCAAAACATGGAACATTTTGCTTAAGAGCTGCCTTGCACTGCTCTTCAAAAAATTAATGTCACGAAAAGCAAACAGAATGATATGAGTTAGGGGAAGGGCCTTCTAGGTAAAAGGGCCTAGAAGGACGTGACCATCAAACCCGTGGCATGGAAGGTGCTTCATCCTAAATAAAACTGTAAAACCAGACTCTGCCATAAGGCGCACGGTGGAGGCAGGAGGGATTCTATTGGGGCTGATTTAATGAACGTTCATTTTTATGTCTGGTTTCGGTATTGTGGGTATGTAGAAAAATACTTTTGTTCTAAGAGCTACAAGCTAAAGTTTTTAGCTTTAAATATCACTGTGACTACAACTTATTTTTGAATTGTTCTGGAAGAAAAAGGTAATTCATGAGGAAGAGGGAGGGAGGAAGGAGAGAGAATGAGAGAGAGGCAGCACAAGTGGGCGAACGTGGCAAAAGGTTAACAGAATTCAGGTGAAACTTGGATGGAGGCTTATTTTAGTATTTTTTCAACTTGTCTGTAGGTTTGGACACTTCAGAAACTTTGGTGAAAACACGATAGTGCTTTGCGCAGTGCTTCACAGGCAAAAGTGCTCAAACTTTTCCACTGTGTTCCAGCAAGTCCATGTGTCTGAGCTCCTATACACACACACAGACGCACGCGCACACACACACACACACAGATACACACAGAAACACACAGAAATAGAAACACAGAAACACACAGACACACACACAGAAACACACATACACAGACACACACATAGACAGACATACAGACACACCCACACACACTCACAAACACAGACACATACACTAACACACACACACAGAGACACACACATTAACAAGCAGACGCACAGACTAACAGACATATATACAGAAACACACACACAGACACACAGACACACACAGACACACACAGACACACACAGACACGCAAACCCACACAGCTAAGGACTAAGTGGCCAAACAATTATCAAACAGCAAAAGTTATTATCCAATTCAACCGCTGACACCATGATGCACATTCATGTTCAAGGGTAGTATTGATTAGTAACAAATTGATATTCGTGGACTATTTCAGGCATTGTGCTCTCATGAAAGCGATTGCTTTTATTTTAATTACTGCATCTCCAGAAACCAGAGTCAGGATTTCTAGGGACAGAGTGACAAAAACAATAAATAATAGCTACCATGTGTTGTGTACATAATGCTAAACACTTTTTGTTAGGGGTTACATCAATTATTTAATATGAACCCAACAACGTTAAAAAGTTTTATTATTAATTACAGTGGAGAAAACTGAGGAACAGGGAGATCAAATAAGTCACCTAGTCTGTCAGGGCATGGCTCAGCGGTTGAGCATCGACCCAGGATCCAGGCAATCGGGGTTCGATTCCCGGTCAGGGCACATGCCCAGGTTGTGGGCTAGGCAGCGGGTCAATGATTCTCTCATCATTGACATTTCTATCTCTCTCTCCCTCTCCTTTCTTCTCTCTGAAATCAATAAAGATACATTTAAAAAAATAAATAAGTCGCCTACATCACACTTGACAAGACTACGAAGTGTCAGCATTGGGAGGCAAACCAAGCCCAAGATCTTGCAGACTTTGCTGGATTTGTTGGACGCTTGTTGATTAAGGAAATTAAAGAGAAATTCATAAGAACTGTGACAGGATGAATATTTTTTCATGTGTCTATTGTCTGTTCATATGTCTTCTAAGGAGATGTGTTTGTTCAGGTCCTCTGCCCACTTTTTTGATTGAGTTGTTTGTTTTGTTTGTTGTTGAGTTTAATGAGTCATTTATATATTTTGGAAATTGAACCTTTGTCGGAGCTACTGTTTGAAAATATCATCTCCCATCTGGCTGGCTGCCTATTGGTTTTGTTGTCAGTTTCCTTTGCTGCATGGGAGCTTTTTGATATAGCCCCATTCATTTATTTTTGCTTTCATTTCCCTGGCCTTTAGGGTCAAGTTCATAAAATGTCCTCTATGACCAAGGTCCATAAGTGTAGTATCAATGTTTTCCTCGCCGTAACTTATTGTTTTGGGACTTATATTTAGGTCTTTGATCCATCTTGAGTTCATTTTTGTACATGGGGACAAACTGTAATCCAGTTTCATTCTTTTGCATGTCGCTTTCCAGTTTTCCCAGCACAATTTATTGAAGAAATTTTCTTTACTCCAGTGTGTGTTTCTGGCTCCTTTGTTGAAAAGTACCTGCCCATATACATGTGGTTTTATATCTGGGCTCTCTATTCTGTCCCACTGACCTATTTCTGTGCCAGTCTCATGCTGGTTTGATTACCGTAGCTCTGTAGTGTAATTTGAAGTCAGGTAGGGTGATACCTCCAGCTTTGTTCTCTTTACCCAGTACTGCTTTGGCTATCTGGGGTCTTTTGTGGTTCTATACAAATCTAATGATTTCTTGTTCTATTTCTTTAATAAAATGACATTGAGATTTTTATAGGGATTGCATTAAATCTGTATATTGCTTTTGCATTATGGCCATTTTATCTATGTTGATTCTTCCAATCCATGAACAGGGGATATTTTCCATTTTGCTATGTCTTTTTAAATCTCTTTTAATAATGCTTTGTAATTTTCAGTATATAGGTCTTTCATGTACTTTGCTAAGTTTGTTCCTAGGTATTTTATTCTTTTGGCAACCTCACTAGCCATTAGGGAAATGAAAATCAAAACTAAAATAAGATACCACCTCACACCTGTTGGAATGACTATTATCAACAAGACGAGCAACAACAAGTGTTGAGAGGTTGTGGAGAAAAGGGAACCCTCACTCACTGCTAGTGGGAATGTAGACTGGTACAACCACTATGGAAAGCAGTCTGGTAATTCCTCAAAATATTAAGAATAGAGCGACCATATGGCCCAGCCATCCCTCTCCTGAGTATATACTCAAAAAATGCAGAAACATGTATTCACAAAGATATATGCACCCCTGTGTTCACTGGAGCATTATTCACGGTGGCCAATACATGGAAACAACTGAAGTGTCCTTCAATAGAGGACTGGGCAAAGATGACGTGGGACATGTACACAGTGGATACTACTCAGCCATAAGAAAGGATGCAACACTGCCATTTGCAACAACATGGATGGATCTTGAGAGTATTATGCTAAGTGAAATAAGGCAGACAAAAAAAGCTAAGAACCATATGACTTCACTCATATGTGGGATATAAAACTGAAGCTCATAGACACAGAAAGGAGTGTGGTGGTTGCCAGAGGGAAGGGGGTGGGGGGATGTGTGTGAAGGGGGTCCTAATATATGGTGACGGGAGAAGATAAGACTTTGGGTTGTTGGCACACAGGGCAATATACAGATCTTGTAACATAGAAACCTACACCTGGAACTATATGTTCATATTAACCAATGTCACCCCAATAAATTTAACTTAAAAAAAATAACTATGAGAGGAAAATAAGCTTAGCAGAATAAAGAATGAGAGCTTGGTCTAAAGCAGGAGCTGCATGGATGATATTCCAGAAGAGCCAAAGCAGACATGATGCGGGAGTGCTGCCCAGATTACTCACGGCTCGCACTGGAAAACCCTGTGGAACCTGGCTAACCAGCCAGCATCTCTAACCACCATCTCCTTACAAATAGACATAAACATCACATATTCAAACCCTTGGGTACACAGACTGCAAGGCCAATAAGTGCACTTGTGAGGTGCGTCCGCATGAGCACAGGAGCGATAGAAAAAGGCTCTGAGGTGACAGGCTTTCCTGCTCCCCTTACTTCACAGAACATGGCATCGTAAGTTACTTGCCCACCTTGGCTCTTTTATTCGTTGGGACATCTAGACAGACTCTCATTCATCATGTCTCCCTGGCATTCTGGACTCACAGCAAAAGGAGGAGCAGCAAGCAAGCTTTTTGGAGACACCTTTGACTTCCACTTGTTATTTCACTCTTCTGAACAAGCAGCGTTCAGCCAACAGTAGCTCTGCATCAGATACAGGAGCAAGCCAGGAGCCCTCCAGCAAGGGGAAGGCCCTGGGCACCTGCTCACTGCTTCTCCACATCTGCGACCCCACTGAGTTCACCAGGATTGGGTTTCCTCTGTTCTTCTCTCTGCCCAGACCTGCAACACCTACTTATCAAGGTCCCAGCTAGTTATCGAGCCCTGTGTCTCCCAGGAAGGCTTATTGATCACGCTCTCCTCCGAATTCCTTCAGCATCTAGGTCCTCTTAGGAAGGTGGTGATGACAACTTCCGTTTCAGAAGCTCTTAGAGAATGCCAGCAATTGCACTGAGTGGATTAGGTGCGTGGCTCATTCAATTATATTTCATCAGCACACCAAACCACTGAATTAAGAGTAACTGATTGTCTCTATTGCACAGATGAGTGACTGAGTCTTTTAGAAGCTAACTCTCCTCGGGTTCCATGGCTGTCGAGTACCTCCAGGATAGCTGTATGAATTCCACAGAATGGCCTGGATGAAAGTCCTTTAAGGCTGGATGCTACATATGAGGTCCTTGGGAGTCGAGGTCCATGGTGGTTCACAGTAGCTCCTAGAGCCCTGAGCTGTGAACACTGGACTGTGTTGACTGGACTGTGCCCTGCTCCCACAGCACAGAAGGAAAGGTTCGCCCTTATCTGCAATAAATACGTGCTGCCCAATACCCATTAGGAAGGCATCAGCATAAGCCCTATGTGCAGGTGTTAAGAGGAGCAACTCTACAGTCACTGAGCAGTGGGGATATGATGAAGGAAGGGGACTTCAGTGTTAAGCAACGTGCTAATCAACTTATATGGATATTTCCCAAAGTCTGATGTCTTCAGATGTTTGTGAAAAATGCTATTTCTTAACACTGTCTTCAACCTACTGAGGAAACATTGCTGGGAACAGCCTAGAAAATGGAATGTTAAATATTCATCTGAGGTCATCCTTTGAAGAAATAAAATTTAAGAATCTTTGGGCTTTATAATCCTCATCTGATATTCAGAAAAGCCTTGCAAGGTGGGCAAGATTACCCCCAGCTGACAGGTGAGGAAGCTGATGATCATGTGATGAGGTGGGTGTAGTGGGGACTCATTCCTTCAGGCTCACTCCCTCCAGGGCCTTCCTCGGGGGTACTGACTAACAGATGGGGGTGCACAGGCCAGGGGAAGGGTCTACTTTGTTTAGACACATGGGTGTTTCTTTGCTTCAGAGCCTCTATTTTCCCAGGCCTAGGACTCCAGGAATGGGAATCACAGACTTAGCTCCACTTTCTGGGCAACATATGTCCATTCATGAGACCTTGTACGAGTCAGCCTCAAGATTCCAGTGACCCCTATGTAGATGAAAAGTATGGTATCTTCCACACAGGATTGCTGGGAAACTGAATGGCATGAGAATAAAGTACCTGGCATGGGGCCTCATACTAGTAGATGCTTAATTAATTATTAGCTGTTTATACTAGAAAATGCAGCTCAGAGGGCAGCCCTTCCAGGACAGCTTCCTGGACCACTGTTCCCAGTCTCTGTTCTCCCCATGATTCAACCATGGCCTCCTTTGTACTATTTCTGTAGCATCTTTTGGCTTCTATTTTATTTTCCACATTTTGTATGAAATATCTGTTTACAATGTCTGTTCGCTTTCTAAACTGAGAGATCCTTTAGGACAAGGACAGACATTCATTTGGTAACCTTGGTGCCTCGCCCAGACCTTGCTCAAAAGTTTATTTGAATTACAATTTCCAAATGAGCAGCTGAATAACTGAGTGACTGACTCAATGAATGAATAATATATAAGTAACTCAACACATAAAAAATAAATGTGGAAGTAAATGAGTGGGAGACTAATAAAGGAATGCAAGGTATCAGGGAGTGAGTTAGTAAGGGGGCTGAGTGCATGAAAAAGCAAGTAAATGGGTGGGGATCACACTGCACCCACCTCCCTTCTTGGTCCTGAGCCCTCTCTTCCCATCCCTGTGTTTGGAGTCAACTGGCTGCCCTGAACGAATGTGTGAACAGAATCTCTCTGAGTGCCTGGTAAAATTCTTGGCAACTCAAAGGTGATGGTGCTTTAATTTCAGGCTAATGCTACATCTTTATGACCTAGTCGTTTTATTTAATGGTCCAATTTAGCGGGAGATTATGCCGCCCGTTAGCCCAGAGAGACCACTTTAAAGCTCGGGACTTTCACACAGGCAGATCCCAGCTTTGCCTCAGAGGCCAGCCTTCTGGAACCCCTAGGTGGTCGCCATGCCTTGGCCAACAACATGAGGCATTGAACAAGGAGAAATACACTTAAAAAGAACTTCCTTCCTCTCAGCTGTTATCTTCTTATTTATTTAAAAGAAAAAAAAAAAAAGTCCTCTGGACAACACTTCGTTCACTGAAAACAATGTGTCCCTCTGAAATGCCAGTGACAGGACACGTGTTATTCCAGCTGAGTAAATTGCTAGTGAGCCACAGCAGGAGTCACCCATGGGTGAGTCCCAGGGATGCGGCCTGTGGGCTCCTTCCCAGGAGAGCTGAGCCTGTGGCCCATTAAGACAGCCTTTGTGTTTCCAAGGGAGGGGAAAGAAGAAAAGGAGAGAAAGACTTAGGGTTTCCATACCACCTGCTCGGTGTCAGCCCCTCTCCAGCACTGTTGAAATGTTAACTCATATAGTTGACTACAAAGAGAAAATAAAAAGCTGTTATCATCACCCTCCATTTACAGACAGAGTAACTGAGATGCAACAATCAAGGGCCTTGCTCCTGGTCTCACAGACAATAATTATAATAAGTTCTAATTATAGTTATTTGGAGGGTGCAATAAGTACAGGCATTGTTCTAAGACTGCTTTTTAACGCATTTGACTTTGAGCTCGCATATCTGCACAACCGTGCCCTTCAAAAATTGTAATCCATAAATGCACAGATAGAAGAAAGGAGGGTCGGGAGCCAAGATATCTGTTTTTAAAACATCATCCTTGCTATTGCATGAATTATGAGTCAGAGTGGGAAGGCTGAGGACTTGGGTGTTTTTGCCACAAGGACATGAGATTATAGTCTCTGTGGAGTTGGGGGACTACATCGTAATCATTTCTGTATCTCTAATGCCTCATCAGAGCCTGGCCTAGCAGAAGACCAATGTATATTGACTTGTATTGATAGGAGAAGGGTTGCCTCCCACACTTGAGGGTCCTTTTATGAGAAGCACTGCACACCAAATGGGGCAAAAGCTTTAGATCTGATGGCTGTAAGGAATCTTTTTTTTATAACTTATTAGCCTCATCAGCACATTTATAAAACAAAAATTATTACAACTGTTTCACAGTGATAAAAGTTGAAATAGGCCAGTGCCCAGTAGATATTCAGCACAATTTTTGCAGTCTGTAACCAAGTGACAACTTTCTGTCAAGAGTCTTCTGCAATGATGGCTGTCCAACTTATGATAAAAACAAACTCGAGGATATGAGTCCAGTTTATTCCTGTAGGAGACTTCGTCAGTGCAATGGAAGTTAACACTTCCTTCTTGCTGTGTGTGTGCGTGTGTGTGTGTGTGTGTGTGTGTGTGTTGGACGTGAAGTGTTTATGGTAGAAATCATCAGGAAGATGCCAATAGAAGGTACAAGAACAGGACTTCATTACAGGTTGACATAACACCAACTAGTGAATTATAGGTTTCTTTGGTGTAAAATACAGCTACCAAAATAAAACAACATATTAAGAAGCTGAGTGAGACATACATGTGCCAACAGGTATCTCCATTCTCTTCCCTGGGTAACTCTTGTTTCCTCTACACGGCCAGATCCTGTGCAGCCCATTCATACCTGTAAACTCACTGACAGGTCTAACTTTGGGAACCAAAGCTGACAGCTGTTAGAACTAATTGAATGGACATATTTATTTATTTCTGTCAATAGACTGGGTGATAATCTATTACCTGCAATCATACTGCACTATTATGTGCAGGCATATTAGAGAGATTTCAGTTGTGGCTTCTCTACCTACTCCATTATGCATTCTTTGATGAGTTTTAGTGAAAACAGAGCCTGCTGCCAACGCAGTGACAAACAGCGTCATAACAGCGACAGTGATAAGATATGGAGGCTTGTAAGGTGTTTTGATTATGAGCTGCTTGAGAATGGAAACAAGTTTTACTTTAGAGATTTGACTAAACATTCCTAGCAAACTCCTCGCAATGCCTCATGATTTCCGTACAGGTATGGAGGCATGAAATTGGCATTGCATTCATCAAGATAAGAAATAAATGTGTTTTTGTTACTGGTTTTAGATGAACAATTTTGCATATCAGTATACATCTGTACTCTACAGAGGAAAGACAGTGTGTGGCTGGGAAACATTTGTTAACACTTTGACAAGACGTCTTGTTAACATTAAAAATGGTAAAATGTAAACTGAGTAGAATAAGTTTAAATGTCAGGTTCTAAGGAAAATCTTGTCAGGGTGCCTTATTCCTCTATTTCTTCTTTATTGATACTGGAAGCTTCCCTGCAGAAATGCTCCCTCCAGGCTGCTAGAGCCTCAGAAATCTCAGGACTCCTGAAGGAGTAATTGCCTTATTGCTGGGAGGAGGAGACCCCTCTCTTCTACCGCTATGGTGTCTGTAAAGATACCATCCACACCAGGACAGCAGTGAGCGTGAGAGAGAGCACAGTAAATACTGAGTTTCCCTATTTTATAACCACCTACTTTGGCGGTCTAGGAACTTTGGCTTTATTCTAACCCTCACAGTCATCTTGAAAGGAAACCATTTCTATCATCTCCATTTCATAGGAAACCAAGGCCCGGAAATGCTAAATCACTTGTCCAACGCCACACAGCTGGGATGTGCAGGCACTGAAATTTAAACTCCAATGTGATTACAAAGTTTGTGCTACTCCCGCTGGTCATTACTATATTTGCAGAAAAGAAGGCCTTTGGGGAAGGATGGGTACCAATGAAAGGGCTTGGGTATAATGAGGAGCAGTTGAACACTTTTACTCTTGAATTTGCAGAAAAGGTTGCAGAGAGTGTAGGAATGATCAAGCCCAGGTAAGATTAGACATCGAGATAGAATCCACAGTACCAAAGTATTGGTTAAATGGAACAGGGCCTTAGTCTAAGACAAGTTATAGGAAGGGGTAAGAAGAAATGTAGAAATCAATCTTTAATTTGACAGTGATTTCTCAGAGTTTTGTTTACACTGAGACTCATGAGTAAATGTGAAGTAGATCCAGAGATTCTTCACATCCTGTCTCTCACTTTCCACCAAGGAGCTCAGAGCCAAGTGGGGACATGCAAGTAAACATCGGTGGTTACAATACAGTTGGTCAGTGCCATGGTGGAAATTTACAGAACATGGGAGGAGAGCAGAGAGTAGAAGCACCCAGACTGCCAGGACCCTGAGGTTATTAGGCAGGGTTGTCCAGGGTAGGCCAACAGCCTGGAGACCCAGAAGAGAGTTGCAGTTTGAGTTTGAAGGACATCTGCTGGGGGAATGTCTGCTTGCTCAGGAGAAGTCAGTCTGTACTGTTAAGGCCTTTAAATAATTGTGCATGGCCCACTCACATGTTGAAGGGCAATCTGCTTGACTCAAAGTCCACTAATAAAAATGTTAATTACATCTTGAAAACACCTTCACAGGGACATTAATGATAATGTTTGACCAAATACCTGAGCTACGTGGCTCAGCCAAGTTGAAACATAAAGTTAACTATTGCACCAAGGAAAGCAGTAAACAACTGAGCAGTACCTCAGGCCTTCACTCATGTCACTGTTACATGCTGGGCTCTGTTCTTCCTTCACTCTGACCTTTTTCTTTGCACTGATCCCAGTGCCCAGAATCCCCTCACTTCCCGAGTGCACCTAACCTGTCCTGCAGGCCCGCCTTACATGCATTTTCACCCAGCAGCAGAATTTGAAGTCCTCATTGGATTTCTTGTTGGTTAAATACCACCCTTCCTATTTGCCCTATTAGGTTGGTCGCTCAGAATGACCACAAACTCTACATCATTGGTGGAAGTTGTCCACATCCAGGCCAGGATACTTTTAGCCCCAGGAAATAGCACAGGACCCAGATGTCCCTTTTAACAAGACATGTCATTTTAGTGTGTCAGTTTCTCCTAGTTGTCTACTTGTCCTTCAGTTATTCATCAATCGAGTGGCATTGACTTTGAGAGTCAGTCAGTTCTCTAAGTCAGCATGTGTTTCTGAAATTCCTCCTAACCTCATTCCCATTTAACCCGCAAAGGGGGTCTTTTCCACTTCAGGGTGAAGTCTATTGATTAAGTCCATGCTTTATATATTTGCAAGGCTTCTGAGTTTAGCCTCACCACCATCTTTGATTCTTGACGAATTCTAATCTCTTTTCTCCAGACTTCTTTGGACAGTTCATTAAACAGGCTTACATGGATATTTTCCGTTTGCCTCACCAGACGCACTTTCTACCTTTCTGCAGCTTTCTCTGAGCTACAGAAGACTGACCAAAAGCATTGCATCAATAAATGCCGATACCTCCTGAGTTCTAGCAGCATTTGCTCAATGGAGACACGGGAAGGAGACTGGAGAGAACCAGGAGGGACTGAGGTCTTGCTGGTGGTTTTCACACAGGAGGGCATAGCTCCATCCTTCCTACTCTGGCAACAATCTCCTCTCATGTCTGTGAGTCTGGAGATGGGGACAGCCCTTCTCTTACTAGCTCTATAGTATGACCCCTTTTCCACGATTTCTTCCTGTATGCCCTTACCTTTGTAAACATCCTCATATGAGCAAGCCACTTGAATAGCCACTGTCCTCAAGATAGGGGAGCAGTGCTAAAGGCTGTGTATGGTGTGAGGACAGTGCCTTGTGGCTGGTGCTCAGAAACTTGTTCATCCTTCATTCAGGACAAGTAAATAGCCCTGCATGCTTACGGATTCTTGGACTAGGCAAAGAAAATAAAAGAAAGATTCATGGACACAGACAACAGTGTGGTGATTCCTAGAGGGAAAGGAGCTGGGGGAGGTAGGAGAGGGTATGGGGGTCAGTGGTGACTGTGGAGACTTGACAGGGTGCTGAACACCATACAATGTACACATGGTGTGTTATAGGGTTGTACGCCTGAAAGCTGTATGATTTTATTAACCAATGTCACCTCAATTAATTCAATTAAAAATAATTCTTTATAATAAAACCATTCCTTCTTTTTCCTGGAATTGGGACAGCAGATTTCCTTGCTGGGAAACCAGTTCAGATTGTGGACCTTCAACGGCTTCTGCTCGCACCTACTCAGGTCAGTTTGCTCCTTCTGTTCCCTCTGTTCATCCAGCTCCTGCGTTTTTCGGTGTTCTAAACTAATGACACATCTTCGTGAGTGTGGTGTCTCCCACACTATGCAGGTCCAACCAACCCTGTAACTTTGTTTTTGACATGTGTTTGCTCTTCCTGGAAATGTCTTTGTGCCTCTTCTTGGCATCTGCCTCCCTGTCCAGGTCTCAGAGACATCGCCCTCCTGCCCACTGGCCCTCCCACTGCACAAGAGCCTGGGTTAGGGCCTCCCACATGCTCCCAACACACACTACACATGCCCTGGCATCGTCCTTATATTTTAATTGTTGTTGTGCTGTTTCCATGATTACTCTGTGGACAAAAAGGGGCCATATACTAGACCTGACAAGCTCAGAGGAGGCCTACATGTCGGCCTTGCAAACTCAGAGACCTAAAGTAACCACAAAGGATGGTCTGAAATGAAAACTTATTAACTAAAAGCAGTTTGTGGTGGGTCCTAGGCTAGAATCTTCCTTGACAAAGGTCAGTTTTACCTTAATTGAGCCCATCTATTGTCTTTTCACAACTACAATAACATATCTTTAGAATGTCTGAGTAATTTTCCTTTTCCTGGACCCCTCAGAGCACAGGCACCACTCTGCAGAGACCACGATTCCTTCGCTGTTACGGAGCTAGTTGTTGACTGTTAACTCTATTGCCCCCATCTAAGTAAAAGAAGTGTGTCTATAGTTTTACTTTCTGTCCAATCCCAGAGGTTTCCCCGCTTTGCTTTCTCCCAGCTCCCTTATCTATCACCAATGGATTTCATGTAACCCACTTACATCTCCTCTTTTGATTGTAATGTATAAAATAAGGTACAAAACTTCCATTCTCTGGAGCATTCTCTCAATCCATTGAGATTTCACTACCTGGCAATTGTCATCAATTTGGCTCTAATAAACTCACAACAATTTCTACCAGTATGGAAGTTTCTCATGTTGACACCTATGATACAGACTGTTCCTGAAATGATAGTGTTATGATTAGAACTATTTCCCCCAAATATATGTAAAGTCCTAACCCTCAGTACCTGTGAATGTGACCTTAATCAAAAATAGGTTATTTGCAAATGCAAGCAAATGAAGATGAAACCAGACTGCATGAAGGTGAGCCCTAACCCAGTATCACCAATGTCCTTATAGGAAGAGAAGAGACACACAGTCACATGAGAGGAGATGGTCACCTGTGATTATGTCCCATGGAGGCAGGGTGACAACCTCTGCAAGTCTAAGGATGCCCAGGGATTAGGCCAAATGCCAGGAGCCAGAAGAGCAAGGAGGATTCCCCTCCGGGTTCCAGAGGGAGAGGGCCCTGGGGGCTCCTTGGTTTTAGACCTCCAGTCTCCTGAGCTGTGAAACAATGTACTTCTGTTTTTTGTTTGTTTGTTTTTGGTTTTAAGCCACTCAATTTGTGGAGTTTTATTGTAGAAGCCTAGAGAAACTAAAGCAGACACAATTTGGTATTAGCAAGATTAGCAGTTTGCACAGTGCCTGGAACCTGCACATTTTTTTGAGCTGACATGAATTATAAATCAGTTAGATGTGGCGAGTAGGCCAAAGGTATATGTACTCCTGCAGAAAATTATTCTTTATCTTCCCCACCCACTTCAGTCTGCCCTCCCTCCAAACTCAGGGCCTGCCCTGTCTCCCACCCACTGATTCCAAAGGCTAGGTGACGCAGTCTGAGTGCACACAAAATGTGTAGTGACCTAGATTCAGTCCACTTCATCAACAACCCTGGACCCTGGTCAGCCCTCAGGCTATTCCCCAAACTGGCCTCCCTTCCCTTGCACAGGTTTTGTTGGCTTACATCAGGGAGACAGTTGCTGCTTGAGTTTGAGGGATCTCCTCTCTGGTAGCAGAAGCACAGATTGAAACCTCCAGGAGGGCGAGGTGCCACCATGAGGGCAGAAACAGAGAGCTAATGTTCCCTAGGGGTGCATTTTAAAGAGATGCTTTTGGGATTCAAATTAACTGTTTTCCACAACTAAAACCATCCGTCTTCACCCACAGGACCTGTATTTGCAAACACCTGCAGGCCTCTCAGGAGACAGTTCCCTTCACTGTTGAGCCTCACAATCTCTCAGGGAATTCTGAGTGAAGATGCCTGTGCGACCGCCTGGCCCAGGTCCTTATTTAGAAACCTGCGAAGGGGCCAGGAGCACCCAGCTGCTGGCTCAGGTGCAGGAAGAGAGCCCAGGCCCCGGCCAGCCAGGGCTGGTCACACCCCCTGTTGCTACTCAGTACTGCTACAGACAAGGCAGAGAGCAGCAGCTTTGGGTTTTCTCCAATGGGAATTTAACACAGACCAAGTCCTCTTTTTCCTGTTCCACCCCAGTTCCGTTCTCTGTCCCTCCCTCTCTTCCCTGAACACTTCCCGCCACACTTTTGCTAGTATCATGTTACTCGTATTCAAGAACATTTAACATTTTACAAATAGAAAAATACGGACCTGATTATTATTAAACAGACATGAGCAGAGCAAGGACCATGGGCCAGGCACAGAGACTCACCAGGGCAGGAGGCCCCAGGTGCCTAGCAAGGGGCAAAACTGGGGGAAAAAGAACTTTGTCCCCAGGGTAACCTTCCTCCCCCAGCATATCACTGGTCATGTGGTTTAGACCCCTGAGTGTTTCCTCCCTAAAGACAGCATCTAGGCCTCAGTTGTATTTCAGCTCCAGGCCCAGAAAAGCAGCAAAATCAGACAAGTGGCTCAGTGGCCGCCTCAGGACCAGCTACACTGACTAATGACCCCCGGCCCTGGTGCTGAACAATCAGTGGAGACCATGACCCTGAAAGAGCACACCTGGAAAGCGGATGAATATTCTATTGAGACCTTCCCCTGAGACCTCCCCTAGGATTTCCACCAGCAAGAAAGAGGTAAATACACTCAGGACAGAGGATCCATCCTGCCCTCTCCCCCAGGGGAGCACGCCAGTGCCATCTCCTTCCCCCTCCGAGGGGCCCCACGAGACTTGCAACCCAGGGAGCACTGGGCAGCAGCAGCTCGTCCCGGGCTTACCCCCTGACCCTGTCTCCAAGGCCCCTTCTTGCTGACGTCTCAGTGCCCAGAGCAGCCCAGCTGGGCTCTCACATTTCTTCGTCTGTGCCCTTCCTTGTCTCACTGTCCTGAATATATTTTTGCTGCCATCATGTGCCCAGTACCCTTTGACTCAGTGCCCTGGTGCCCTGTAGCCTTCCTTTTGGACACCCCATCCCCCACCCCTTTTCCTTAAATAAATTCAATTCTTATCACCATTGGAGGCAGCTTTTTAGCCTGCCAGTGCACTACCAACTTTAACCTTTCAATTATCATTATATTTACATACTAAATACAATGAGTTAACCATGAGAATTACATAATTCAGCTACACAGAGATTTGTTTTAGGAAAAAAACAAAACAAAAAACCAAGCCAAAAACCTGTGTATTTTCCAATAGCATGTGACCAAAACCCATATTTAAAGAAATATCCAACCACACATGATGAAGTCTTGCCCATCTGGGACAGAAAGCAGAGGTCTTGACTCCTCTGGGGTCACATCAGTGAGGCAGGTACATTTAAATGCAAGCAGACATTCATCTTGAGCCATCCCTGGGCACAATACCAGCATAAACCCTGAGAGAAGTCCTCCCAAAGACAGGCAGAGACTCCACCTAAATGAGACCGATGGATCAACCATACCCTCTGAGTCACTGAACTTACATTATTTTAGAGTTCAAAAATTTACACTATATTTAATGTACATATTTTAATTTCAAAATATATTTCATTGATATAAGAACAAGTCTATGCTAGCTTATTAAATTCATACTTTCAATATATATGTTTTAAAAAACATACATTTACAGAAAAAACATATATGCATTTATAGAAAAAAGTCACAAGAAAATTCTAACAAAATAACAATGGCAATTTTCATTGTGGTTTATAGGTGATTTTAGCATTTTCTTCATACTTTTTCTTAAATATTTATAATTAATATTGATTTCTTTTATGACAAAAATAAAAGCACTGTTTAAAGCAGAACATAAGCAATACATAGCATCTAATTAATGTTTAGTGATACAGTTATTACTGAGCCAGAAGCATTTGCCTGACTCCTGAGTCTTGACTGTTAGCTCCAGATTTATTACCTCATGACAGCCTCATATTCTCCTTCCTTCTGTGTAAGATAGCGATGAAACTATCTCCCTCCTATTTCTGTGCTGAGGATTTAATTAATGATGTTTGTAAACATTCTCGAAGCTGCTGGGCTCGATCTCTCCCCTGCAGGCATCGATCTCCTTTGCCTTATGCTGCGGTCAGTCCACTCCTTGGTTTTGGTGGTGTGGACCAGGGGCAGTTTGCACCAGGGTCACTTGGAGAGCTCAGTAATGGAGCATTTACTGATTTAGAATTTCTGGGGCTGGGAAGTCTATATTCCTAGCAAGAACCCCCAGAGATCTATATGTTAATTACATTTTGAAATAACCAAGGTCCACAGAGAACCGTACCTAGTACTTGACCAGGTTGTTGAACACTGTAGTTACCACAACCATGAAAGACACAGCAGCACAATTCTTATTTTGTGTTATAAAGCTGTGGAGAAGCAGCGAGCATTATGCATTTTGCAGATAAAGGATTATGGAAATGCAAGGAAATGGCATTCAATTCTATGTAACTAGCATTTTCTGCAGGAAAAAAACAGTGGCCCTTTGTTTTCAGATGCGCAAATTGCTAAGTGTCCTTAATCACCATTTTTGCAAAGGTTTGCTTGCCTTTCTTCCTGTGATATTGCATGCTATTATCTCCAATTTTACTGCCTCGTGAAGGACAGTGGCTTAGTCTCAATTTTCTGCATAGCCTCAGTGCCCAGGACAGTGTCTGGTTGCAGAAAGAGCTCCATAGAGGGGTTGCCTTGTTGCAGAGAAGCCTCAATGAGCCCAAACAGTCCTCTCCTTTCCTGCTTCAATACAGGATTCTGACGGCCTCTCCAAGAGTCAGTGCTGGGCCCACAAACGTAGATGCGCCCCTTATCGACACTTGCAGTGGAGAGAGCGCTCTCACAATGCTGTATGTTTAGAAAACTGTTACATCACATTTTGTTTTTGTGGAATTATTTCTCAAAATAAATCAGTGTTCATATGCTGTGTCTAAAGCCATGTGACAACTGGCTCTGATGAGGTCCTTCTGCACTTTAGAATGAACTGGCAAGATAACTAAAATTGTCGGAAAAAAACAAAAAAGCTCACTTTCCCTTTTTGTTAGGTATCTACTGGATAACTGGTCTGACTAGTGGCTGTACTACCCACAAGTGTGTCTAATTCTCACACCTCTAGGGGGTAGAAACTACTACTCCCACATCACTGACATACAGAAGCTCAGAGAGAATGTGGGATTCACAGTCCTCAGGCCCGGCATGAATCAAGCTTTCCCATTACCTGGGTCAAGCTTTCCTATTCAGTTTGAGTTTTGTTTTCTGTTTGGTTGTTTTCATTTGCTTTCTGGTTTTTGAGTTCTAAGAGAAAAAAAATATCTTTAACAAGTTCTCCAGAAAACGCTTGGTAATAAATTCTTGGTTTTTGTGGAACGTGAAGGCTGTTACAAGTTTTCTTCTCTCATGAAAACAACCCAGCTGCTAATTTTATTATTTACTAAAATACCATTCCCCCCAGAACTTGGCCTTTTATTTGCAGGAGTGCCCCCGTCCCGGGATTCCCCTCGGTTGTGTACCATCCCATAACTAGAGAGAGCGTGAGTGGGAGTCCGCACCCTCAGCCCCTCACCTGTGACATTGCAGTACACCTGGAGAGGTCCCAGCGGCCCGCTGCCATCTGGGTCGATGTAGAAGAAGCCAGCGGTGTCCCCGCGGTGCCTGTATGCCTCGCAGGATCGCTCGTAGAGGGCTGGGAAGACACAAAGCAGCAGGAGGAAACTGCATGGTTGTTCACATTCCTTGGATGCATCAGTGACTTCTGCTTCTACTGACTGTCAATGTTGATTTCCTTCCCTTCCTCTATAACCTTGACTTTCTCCCCAAGTCCTAGCAAACCAGCATCCCAGTACTTGATAGAGTCACATCCTCCATTCACCAAAGTCGTTCTTCTCACCAGCTCAGAGGTCACATCCTTCAAAAGGCCTCCCCTTCCCTCTGCTGCGGCCCTTCTCTGCGCCGATGTGTGTGTCCCTCCTGGATGCCTGCATAAGGTGCCGAGCGAGGCTCGCCTGCACTGCTCTGCCCCCCCAGCAGCGACAGACCTGTGAGAATGGCAGCCATGTGCTGCAGGTGCCGCCTTCACAGCAGGGGTCTGATGAGTGAATGAAAAACTGAGTGAACTTATACAGTCATGACTTTTTACTAATAAAGTAAAATGACACTATCTTATTTATATCAATCCAGAGCTCAGCATGGTAACTAATATAAGTAGGTGGCCAATCAAGTTTATTTTGACTTAAGGAGCATTTACTGAGTCCTTAAAATATGTCAACAATGCTTCTGCCACCAGACTACAGAACATAAAGGAAGTGGCCAGTCTGTGCCTTATGAGGCTCACAGCCTGCCTGCAGCCACACAGGTCTCTCTACGTTCAAAGAGAGGAAGACACAGGTGTCCTGAGATAGGGAACCTGGACCAATCTGCAGATATGGGAAATACAGAGAGCTCATCACAGTTCCACAAATGAATCCCTGTAAGATGTGAAGGAGGCGCCTGCCGTCTCTCGCATGAGAATGCAGGATGTTGCCTGATGCTACGGACAAAATGATCTAACTCAGAGCAGCAGGGATATATCCAAGTGTGTCATCTTCCCACGCTTAAAAGACTTCAGTGGCTCCAACAGCTTTAAAGACAGAGCACCAACTCCTCACCTTCGCCACGTGTCCCTGTGACAAATGCCCCATCCCAGGAAAATGAAGCTGCAGTTTGTCATGATCAAGTATGAGGGGTGCCTCAAATAATTCATTACCGATAAAGTTCTACGCCTTGAGAGGGTTTGCATTTGTATAAATCAGAGTGAATTCAAGGTGATCCTTGTACTCATGGGCTGCTCTCACAGCCATGTGCATTTTCTGAAGGTGGATGTAAATGAGAGGCTTATAGTGCACCCTACATACTAACCATGATACATAGCTTGTTCTCTTTGCCAAACCAATAACGCATTTGATAGCGTATCACACACATGGAAGTTACCTCTAGGTGTGGTGGCTCTTCCCAGCCACTCTTACACTCTCAATATAATAACCACGTGCAAGGGTGCTGCTGTCCACCCAAGCAGCATTTTGGGGAGGTCACATAGTGGTTAAGAACATGAGCCCAGGAGTCAAATTGAGTGGTTTTGCATCACAAGGCTACCACTTACACCTATGAGAGCTTGGATAAGCCAAGTCATGGTAGGCAACCTCCATGAAGCTAACTCATCTGATCCTCACCTCCTGGGGTGTTCACATCTTGCTCATGAATTCATGCCCATCCCTAGGGTGTGGGCTGGACTTACAGACATGCTTCTAACAGAATATGGCAAAATTTATTAATGTCATTACCAAGAGGATTATAGAAAGACAGTGGCCCCCACCTTGGGTAATCCTGGATCAGTCACTCGGGAAGCCCATTGCCATGGCCAGAGGCAGCCTGAGGGCAGGCCCACAGGAGTGATTGTGGAGGCTCCTGAAACATGTCATGGGAGCGGGCTCTGGGGCAGAGCACCACAGTCAAACACTGTAGTGGCCACAGCCCTCGCTGACACTAACTGCAGCCCTAGGAGAGGCCCAGACAGAACCACTCCATTTAAGTTGCTCGAGGACCAGAGAAACCACAGAGTGGTCACGTCTGCTGCTTCCAGATGTTACGTTTGCTGGGGTTCATTGCGCAGCAACAGGCAGCTAATGAACCCTCAAAGCACTGATTCTCTCGTGTGGATATAGGTATAAACACACCTGCCTCATGCCACTTCCTGAGGATCCGAGAGATAATCCACCGCAGCCCTAGCCCAGTGCCTGGCACAGAGGAAGTGTGTGATAAATTCGAACTATTACGATGATGTGGTTATTGCATTGTTTCATGCAATGCCGCCTCTTCTTTTTTGTCAGGTTTCTTTACTTGACATTTTTTAGTGATAAGGAGCCTGGTGATTTTTAGACCATGAATCCCAAGGCTCATTCTGAAGAACCTACAGGCTTCAGCTCCCATCTGTGCAGAAATGGTGGCTTTTCGTTCTTACTTCATTTGAGTGATTTTCAGTTTTGGGCTATTTTACTTGTAACATTTTTAAATTCCATAGAGTGTTTACTTTTCCCTATGAATATTTTTTTAATACCATGCAATTTTTGATTCATTGATGCAATATATCCCCAATATCTGTGAAAATATTAATTATGACACAGTTTCTTTGACACTTTCGTCTCTTTAAACATAGTTCCCCCAACTGTGTGCGTGTATCTTTCATGTTACCTCCTCTGCAGTGTCAGGTAGTCTTTGGAGGTCCTCTCCTATTTAACATTAGTCTCTAAAATACTCATTGCTCTAAGCAGATATGTGTGGTGCCCTCCAAGGACTTCACTGCAGTGTAGCCTGGCTGGACCATTTCTTGGGAAACCCCCATGTTAGTGTCTTTAGATACTTTCTCCTGGTGACGTTGGGTCTGTAAATGAGAGGGGTATGTTACATGGAGTGGGGAAGATGGAAGTGACAGAGCACATTCATTTTACTCTTGTAAAGTCAGGGCAAGGCGTGAGGTGCCATTGTAGTTACACTTGTTGTCACTAACTTCAGACTGCAGTTGTGAATGCGGGTTGGCCGAGCCATGCCGGCTGCTGCTCCAGATGGCCATCTCTCCCCCCAGCTTCCCTAACTCTTGGCCAGGTACATGTTTAGATCTCTATGATCACCCCATCACTAAAGCTGAAAGTCTGGTGGTGGTTAAGACTCAGAGTGTTTCTCTGATTAGCTGTAGACTAGGCAATTTAAGAAAATTTATATCATTTACTATTGTTTATGTGAAGCTTTGTGAGGAAGTGAAGGTAAACACGTATGTTCAATCCACCAGTGCTTCAAGTACAAACCTGCTACTTGTTTAATGCGTTGCCCCACCTGGAGGGCCAAACATAATGCATGGCAGGAGGCACATGCACATTTATGGACAACCTACCAACTTTTCAGTAATTCTAGCCCAGGCTCTCAGAGCACTAAACAAAAAAGACAGGTTCTAGATCTCAGGTAATTCACAGTCTTAAAATTACCAAAATTAATCCCAATACAAATAGAAAACGATTAAAAGATCTATTCTTATAAAAGAAACAAAAAAGTTATTTAAAGATCTCTCCCAGAACAAGACAATAGAGTCATATGTTATCTTTTAAAGTGTAGATTATTACAATGCCACTTATACTTCTCCAAAGCACAGGGAAAAATAACTATTTCAAATTGTTACACAAGGTAAGTGATTTAGTAGGCACTTAGGCAGACGTGAGCACAATAGGAGCAAGAGGTGTGACACTGAAGGTCACCCAGGCACAAAGCCCCGGGTGCCTAGCAACGGATAATTGTAAGGAGGGACCTTGCCCCATGGTGACCTTTCCTCCTCTAGCATGTCCCTGGTCATGTGGTTCAGACCCCCTGACATTTCCTCTCCTGGAAGGTCTCTAGTCATGTGGTAGACCCTCTTAGAGGAGGAACGAGGGCTGGAGAATAGCATCATATGACTCCCATACAAGCGCCTGCACAACCACACCACTAAGCATTAAGGCCTGGAGACAATGAGGTCTGATACACATCAAATAATCTTGGAAGCAGAGCCTCAGGTCTGTTGACCACAGAGACAGAGTTTTGGTCAAACTAGGGATAACATCTAGGCCTCAGTAGTGTTTCAGATCCAGGCCTAGAGAATCAGTAAAATCAGAGGGAACAATGCCATGGCTCACCTCAAGGCCAGATGCAATGATTTCTCTACCCTCACACAGAACAATTAGTAGAGACCACAACCCTGAAAGGACACACCTAAAAAGCTGATAAATATTCTATTGAGATCCTCCTCTATAAAGTCCTGCCTTTAGAAAAGAGATAAAACTCCTGAAGATGAAGAACCTAGTACATGTTCCGTCTCTCTCTCTCTCTCTTTCAAGCATGCCAGCACCTTTCCCCCTCTCTTTCCTCTAGGCCCTTTGTCTTTGCCTTTCTCCTAAGCTCCAAGGGCCCTTCCTTTGCCTCTGTAACTTGTTTCCTGAGCCCACACAGCCCAGCTGGCTCACTTCTTCCCTGGCTCACTTTTTCTACCCCTGTGACTTTCTAAATAAATTTTCACTTGTATTGGATTTTTTAACTCTGAATTCTTTTCTCAGTTGAACTCAAGGACCGAGGCCTAGCATTATGGTGCCATTTCCCAATAGTAAGTATAAAAGTGATCCCTAAGTCTAACAAAGACCACACCAAAAAAGAAAATTTCAGATTCACTTATGAATGTAATTAAAAACTTACATAAAATATCAGCAAGCAGAACCCAATAGTGTATTTTAAAAAGACATAGTAGCCAACTGGAAGCTTAATCCACAAATGCAGGAGCGGCTCAATATTAGAAAATTATTAGCATATATACCTATGTTTGGTTTATGTATATGTGTGTGTGTATATATATGTATGTACATATATTACAACAATAATAGGGACAAAGGGAAAAAATTAAACAATCATCTCCACTCATTTAAAAAGGCAATATGTCTTCTACAAGTTCTAAATTGCTATTGGAGGCCACCATAGGGCAACCATCAAATTCCCTGCTGGGAAGACAAGCGGGGCATGAAGGAAGGTAGAAGCAGCTTTGTCAGGGGCAAGGTTTGTCTCCATGGGCAACGGTGAATGCTGGCGCTCCCTGGGAAGGTCTGATGTCACGGGCACACAAAGACCTGTGCCATCGATGAAAAGGACATCGATGGGCATATTAAGACTCTTTAGAGTAGACTTTTAAATTAATATGAGCAGATATAAAATGTAGCTGGACAGAGCAGTTAAATCAGTGTTTTCATATTTAAAGAAAATAGTCTGAATCTAGTCCTGGCAGCTAATTTATTGCCTGAGGTACAATCTGAAGTGTCCTTGTGAAGCCCATTCTCATTAGAGATAATGATAGTATTCAGACAGCAAATAGTTTTATTTAGATCTCACCTTTTCAAGTTCCAAGGGCAGAGCTACAGCTTTTTTGTGCCACCATTTATGTTCTTATTGTAAAAATATAGGAATAGACATAAAACTTACAGGACAAGTACATAGTATTTTCAAGGCTTTAAAAATGTTCCAGTCCTATTTCCTTCCTTGCTCCTTATGTTCCCAGAAATGGAATATTTACCACATGACTGCATATTTAGTTTTAGATCTACAGCCATAAATAAAACCAAATTAATCCTATCAAATAAATGCTTGTGAAGCATTTTGCATTTGACTATTTATTTAATTCAGTTTATCAAACTCCTTGTGCAGTAGGTCTGTGGGACTTTGCCTTGGCCTGGTTTCAGTGAGAAAAAGAAAAAAAAAATGTTAAAACTAAAGAGATTTCTGAAATTAGCTCAAAAAATGTGTCAGGGGATTGAACTGGAAAACGGATCTTTGAGGTCCCAGTCTGCACGTGGTTGGCATGGGCTAAAAATAGACATGGTTCTGTAACATTTTCACCAGGTAAGGGGAGGTGAGTGGAGACGGAAGCATATCGGTGGTTGGTAAAGTCTGGGGTGGAGCTGAGGGGGGGTGTGGCTATAAAAGGACATCCTGGGAAGTTTCTGTGATCAAACTATTCTGCCTCTTGATTAACATGGTGATTACGCCAAAGTATACATGTGATAAAACTGCAGAGCCACACACACCCCTACACACACCCTCCCCCGCAGGAGTGCATATGAAAATGGACAACCCCAATAAGCTTTGTGTATTGTACCAACCCCTCTCTCCTGGTTTTGATGACATACCACAGTTATGTGAGATGTCACCATTGGGAAAACAGGGTAAAGGGCCCAGAGGACCTCCTGGTACACTTTTTTTCAATTTACAGGGAATTATTTCAAAATAAAAACTTTGTAAAAAGAGAAAATGAGCCAACAATTCAACTCCTAGAGAGCTACTCTACAGAAATAAAGACGTGTCCCCAGTGAGCTCTGTGCATGAATGTTCATAGGAGCCTAATTCTACCCAAAAATGGGCACCCCCCAAATGCCCATCAAGGGGTGAGTGGTAAAGGAGCGTGCTGCTTGCACACAGGGAGCGTGGTTAGGCAGCGGGAGTGCGGTGCTGAGGCACGCTGCGGCAGGGCGGGGTCCTGAACCCTGAAAGCATCAAGTTAGGGGAAAGAAGCCTTGCAATGTCCGTACGAAATAAGTCTATCAGACAGAGAGTGCTAGTGGCTCCCAGGGCTGGGGGTAGGGGTTAGCATCAGGAATGAGGGATTGCTGCTAAGGAGTATGGGGCTTCTTTCTGGGGTGTTGAAATTAGGTAGTGACGACGACTGCCCAACTGTGTGAATAGACTAAAACAATGAACTTGTACACTTTAAATAGGTGAACTTTATGATGTAAAATTATATTTCCATAAACCTGAACAAAGCCGAGGGGCAGGGTATTAGGTCACGGGACATGTCCCAGGAGGAGCTCTAGGTTCCTCCAGGGCACAGTGCCCCAGAGCCCGGGAGTCCTGCCCCTTGGCCCAAAGTGTTCAAACAGAGCAACAGGCATGTCTGATGCCTCTGGTAGGTTCCAAGGGCAAAGTAGATGCCTGCCTCCATCTTCCTCCACCTCAAACTACACCAATATTTCATTTTCTCCTTTAGAAACAACACATTCACTGAAAGGATGATACAATGAAGCAATAGTTGCTAAACGCAAATTGAAAACCTTGTCTCTAATGTGCCTCTTATATACCCTCTGTGATGCAGTAAGTGAATCTATAGTGCACAGTAACTATCCTTAATAATGTGTTGTATTTAAAATAGAAATATGCACATGTGCTTAATATAACTCTTCCTTGCAATCCACCTGCGAATTAAGTCCAGCTCCTCAGGCGCGTGGGAGCGAAGAGGTGGAACTCTGGAGGCATGAAGAGGCGTGACCCTCGGAGGACATGCGGTGTCTACAGGAGTGACCTCAAAGCAGAGGTTCTCCTCTGTGCTCCTAAAGCCAGCAGCCACTGGCGTCCCCCAGATCACTACACATCTGGACTCATGGACTCAGTCAGAACCTCTGCGCTTAAGGTTGTGTTAACTGTGTTTTAACAAATCTCTGGGTGATTCCTTTGCAAGTTAAAATCTAAGATGCCTTGTTCTAAATAAACTTTGAAAGACACACTTATTAAATAGTGACATATATCATGAGCTTTTTACAGTTTTGTCCCAGTTGCTGAAAACTCAAGTTTCTGACAAGTATCGACATACCCACAGTCCAGAGAATGTCAACCTTTGCCCAGACTAAGTCTCTGTATATCTTTCCCTCCCCTTTTGTTTTGCCACATGATACTGTACTTCTGTTGGAGGGTAATATTTATCATGTATCTGTGTAAACAAAGAGAGATTACTAATTCACTAATTCGATGACCCTCAGTGTTGATCTAGAAATTCTTCGGAAGCTAATAGCTCTGAATCCAAACTCTACCTGTGATTTACAAATAGTTGGCAAGTTGCTTAATCCCTTGAGTTTTATTTTCCTTGCAAGTTTTTATGAGAATTAGATGAGGTAAAGGACGGAAGGGGGCTGCCACAGTGTTTTGCTCACAGCTGGCATTCAATAAATGGGAGCTAACTATTGTCACTTATAATTATAATAAAGCAATTAAAACAAAAAAGAACTGAGTACATTTACATGGTCCTTCAGGGAATTTACCAAATGTGTACCGTATCCCAACCATGTGTTAGCATAGAGTCAGGCACTGGGGATACATAGACCAATAAGGTATTGTCCCTGCTCTTAAATGTTAAGTCTGCTATGGGAGGAGGTTAAGTCATATTCTTCATTAATTTGATGACTTTTTTTGTAAATGGATCTTGAATATTTCTGTATTTTCAGAGGTAGCCACGTCCTCAGTATGTATTCAATAAATGACTGATGGTGAACTTAGAAATATCTGAATGCACAGGTCCCTGAGGGGACTTTGAAGGCCACACATGTCCTTAGTGGATGTGCTCTTCTGAGAGACTAGAGAGGCTGGGGGCAGAAATCAGTGAGGAGACCATAGCAACCATCCCATGAGCAAGAATGAAGGACTGAGCAAGACAGGGCAATGTGGGTCTTCTTAAAAGAGCTTAAGCATGGCCCAGGGACAGGTCTGTGCATGTCCCAACCTGGAGACAATGATTCCATAGCTTATCCATGACTCCATCTATCTGGGCATCGCACTTAACAAGAATCAATTAGGCGTCAATCAAAGAGAAATAGAAATATTATTTTCTGATGGAAAAAAAAATTGTTTACAAGTTGATTGAATACAATGTTCAGATTTAAGCCTTAACTATATCTGTCATTTTAATCCTAAATATATTCAAATTGCACAGATTCAATATAGGTTCAGGCTACCACAGAGGAAGAAGCATAACATTGCAGGGGGGGTGGACCCAGCACCTGGAGATGGTGTCTCGCAGTGACGTCTGGTGAGTGGGGCTTCCAAGTGAGGATCCCCAACCTCTTCTCTCCAGTCAGAAGCTAGTCCTGGGAGTCCTGCCGCCCCCTGTCTGCCCGGCCTGCATCCAGCGCATCCCCTAACCTGCTGCCCCTGGCTGCGGCCACACATTGGGCAGTGGATTCCCACCCCATGGAGTGGTTCCTTGCTTGTTTCAAGAGAGTCAGACTTGACCTCACAACCACCGGGCAACTTCCTGGAGAGCAGAGTTCACGGAGCGTATGGAAGAGCCAGGTTTTTAATCCAAGGAGTTTTGCACTCAGATGCTAGCTTTGCTGCCTATGGGATTTAGAAACATAGCCTCATTACTGGCCTGAGTTTCTGTTTTTTTTAACATAAAGAGTGCTGCTAATAGACCCTCAGAAGATTTATGATAAACCTCCAAACACACACAGAGTTGGCGCACAGAAGTAGTCAGCTCCTGCCCCTCTCCTTGCGCCTGCTCCACAGCACAGCCCGCCCGACACGTGCCTCCAGTGTGGACGGAGAACACTCGGTGCCCAGCAGACACGGCCAGTCCACGTTCGCACCAGCAGCCTGGCCGGTGGGCAGCTCCCTGACGGATCAGTGCCCTTCCCACACCATCGGGTGTGCGTTCTGCACATAACTTCTGCTCTGCAATTACCATAGAAGAAAAATCAATTCCTGTTCCTCAACAGAACAATGAAGAAATGGGCCTGTCACCACTTGCATGTAACATGGTACGGTGAGGAAATGCACAAAGTCTAGTTTACGTTTGGCTAAACGACCAGCTGGGCTTGCTAAAGGCGTTAGTTTGATGGCACTTTGGTTGGGCCTGAACAGCTGATAGGAGTGTCCCAGGCTGACGAGCCGTCCTGCAGCCTCCGCAGCGCAGGTCACAGCACCTGTAAGAGTCAGAGGCAGGACAGCGTGTTGCGTGTGGGCTACGAGGTTAGAGCTGCTCCAGAGGAAGTGAGGTGCAGACACGGGTGCCCCGTGCATGTAGCCCAGAGGCTTCTCATGTGTAACTCTCACATCTCATCTCTCCCACCAACAAACAGAGACTCCCAAGCTCCTAGAAGGAAGTGAAGCTGTAAGACAGATGCAGACTGAGTCTCCAGGTGACGGCACAGGTCAACCACAGGACAGCGCGACTTCAGCCAAAAAGAAACTTTCATTCTGCTAAGCCACGGAGCTTTGAGGATTGTTTACCACCTTTAGCCAGCCTGCCTTCCCCTTGCTCCCTGAGCTGTAGCTCAGCGGCTGGGAGATTTCCGAGTGCCAAGCTGGAAACAAGCACTTCTACTTATAAATAATGCAAACGAGCTGTTGGCACCTGGGAGCTGCACCCAAAACCATTCCAGCTGGGAAGGGGTGGATCTGGGAACCGACACTGGTTCCCACTCTAAACTCCTTGTTCTCACCTCTAACTGCAGAAAACAAATAAAAACTCATAAAATACTTATACTGGGCTCATAGGTTTCTAAAACTGGTCTCAAAAGGAAAGAGAAATAAGGAAGTCCTAGTGAAGGTACCTTGAGGGCATCCTTGAGGACAATTACGGTGTGTATTTGTCTCTGTTACCATCACTGTTAGCGAGCCCAGGACCCTGGGCCCAGAGGCCGGGCTGCTAAAATAAGCTACTAGTTTGCAATTGCACAGCATAGAGAATGCATCTTGCTGTATGAATTGTTGAATGCCTATTTTCAAGCTGTAAAAAGGAAACTTAACAGTGATAAAAGTGTATCTTTACTATGAGCCATCCACATATACTTGACACTGAGATAAACAAAATGCCCCGCACGACTGCTGCTGAGAGGACGTTTAACTTTGTTACCCAGGGAACCCATGCGTGAGATGCGCATTTCCATCCAGTTTATACACAAAGTGCTGTGATATTTCCGACCAGATTACACTCACAAATCTTTCTCACCATCCCAGGGTTCACAGAATACTGATTGTTGTGAAACAACATGACCACCAAAGAGGAAACGCAGGCACAGTCTTTGGGCCAGAGATAAATTTATTGCAAAGCTGCAGAAGCTAAAGCTCCCGGCCCCTCGCGAAGCCCTAACGGTAGCCTGGCCATGTGTTTGCACGGTCACTGGTCCTGGAAGCCTGTGCATCCGCGGGGCTGTCAGGGGAGCAGGGCTCAGGAGACAGGCGTGGGCCTGTCAGAGGGTCTGCTAGGGCTTGCGCCCGTCTGCAAGGCTGCCGTCTTTGCCTGGGAGCCGCAGCGCGCCGCCCAGTCCCGAGCGGCAGGCGGGCTGGGTGCGAGGTGAGGGGGAAAAACACGAGCAAGGCCCCGTTCATGCCCAGAGCCCAGGGGGCCCAACTAAACCCGTGAGCGGCCTGGGCCTGGGCCTGGGCTGTGCGCCGCCCCGCCTGCGGCGGGCGAGACCTGCCGCCCGAGCCGCGCGTGGCGCTGCTCCCGCCCACCCCCGGCCCGCGAGGTCTCTCGTGGTTTTCCCTACGTACAAAGAGCTAGGGAAGAACATGTGGGTGAATACAGTTTAGCCAAACCAAGCTGACATGTTACAAAGCTGCCGACTCTGTAAAAGTAAGACATTTAATGACAATAGGTTAAAACAAAATATTTAACGGCACGCGGTCAGCGGCGCCGCCTCTTTCTCCCACCTCCCCGTCCTGCTTCTCACGCCCCAAGCGCTGCAGCCGCCGCGGGCGCCTGGGGAGCGGGAGGGCGGGCGCTGCGGGGCGCACTCAGTCTCCACGGGCCCCGCCCGGCCGCGGCCGCTGCACCCCTCGGCCGCCGCCCCCCCTCGGCCGCCGCCCCCCCTCGGCCGCCGCCCCCCCTCGGCCGCCGCCCCCCCTCGGCCGCTGCCCCCCCTCGGCCCGGCCTCGGCCGCCGCCCCCCCTCGGCCGCCGCCCCCCCTCGGCCGCTGCCCCCCCTCGGCCCGGCCTCGGCCGCCGCCCCCCCCCGGCCGCCGCCCCCCCCCGGCCGCCGCCCCCCCCCGGCCGCCGCTCCCCCCCGGCCGCCGCCCCCCCCCGGCCGCCGCTCCCCCTCGGCCGCCGCCCCCCCCCGGCCGCCGCTCCCCCCCGGCCGCCGCCCCCCCTCGGCCGCCGCCCCCCCTCGGCCGCCGCTCCCCCCCGGCCGCCGCCCCCCCCCGGCCGCCGCCCCCCCCCGGCCGCCGCTCCCCCTCGGCCGCCGCCCCCCCTCTGCCGCCGCCGCCCGGATGCGGGCCCCCTGCTGCCCGCGGCCAGCCCGCAGGGGGCGCCACCGCAGCGCCCAGCGCCGGACGTGCGCGTGGCGTGGAGAGAAGCCACGTCTGACCGTAACCGCCGATCGCTATCTCTGGGGAATTCTTCTAAATCTTACTTGTGGCTTACCAACTTGCAGGAATTTTCCCCCAGTTTCAACCACATTTATAAAAGTTTACATGGCATAGAGAGTATTATTTAATGTATCATTTAATTACTTAATAGAGTCTCAGATTTCCAAGATGAAAAAGTTCTGGAGATGGGTGGTGGCCATGGTAGCACATAACGAATGCATTTAATGCCACTAAACTGTACACCTAAAAATGGCTAAGGTCGCAAATTTTAAATTATGTGTATTTTACCTTACTAAAAACTGGAGGGGGCATTAAAAACAAAGTGAGTTTGAATGCTTGCTTATAAACATCTGAATATATTCCTAAAAATAGATATATTTGGTACTAGGGATACTAACAAAATATTAATATTTAACTCCCATTATATTAAGTCTTGTTTATTAGGTAACCAGATAAGAAAATGGAACATGTATTTTAATTTTTTAAGTTCTAGTCTCACATTGTTTTACATTGAAGTAAAAAAGTAATGGATATTTTGGAAGTTTATTGACATTACCAAAAATAAAATGTGAAGCTGAAAAAAATATTTTCCAAATGATTGATGTATTTAAATATATACCAGAGGAAAACTAAATTTTTATTTATTCATTGTAAAAATTTATAAAGCATCATGTAACAAGGCAATCAAAGAAGAGGTACTCCAGAGATACAAGGAAATAAAAGTACTATAAAATTGTGTCAGAAAGTTGATAAAATATATGTATTTTTTTAATTTGAGATATATATGATACTTGTCAATTTTTTAAAAGTTGCAATGTGTAGTGATTTATTTTCTCATCCTAAAAATAATTTAGAAAAATAATATGGGATGCCCAGGATTCCGTAGTTCCCAGACCCTTTGGAACTGTGATCTGACCCGGCTCAGAGAGGGAGCCTGAGCCCAGCGCTGGCAGCCTGCTGTCTCCCAGGTCCCCAGCAAGGCTGGCAGACTGCCTTTCGCAGAGATGTGTCTGAGCTTTGCTTCAGGTAAGCAGGAGCGTTGGGCTCTTGACCTGGGCTTTGTTTGATGCCCAAGGATCTCCGTGCTGCTTGTGAGTTCACTTTAAGTCAAACAATGCATGCAGCAGTGTCTTAGAAAACTGAAAACCAGTTAGAGCAGGGGAGCCAGACTGGGAGGAGCTACCGATGACTGCTGCACTACAGCCCCTCTTCTGTAAAATCTAATAGTAATATTTACCTCATGGGCTTGTTTTGAAGACTAAATGGGGTATTGGAAAAATGCAGGCAAACTGCCTGATGTATTCGAGGTGCCTGATAAATGTCAGCTTTATCTGGAGTGGAGACAGACCAAGAGGAAGAAAACAGGCCTGAGCTGGGCACAACCGTAAAGTCAATGGAACACCCTGGAGAATTCTTCACTTCCCAAAACACAGTCTGAGGAGGTTCTGAGAGGGGTGCAGAGCCTTGGCCAAGGGGCGAGGACAGTCGCTCGGGCAGGGGCTGAGTGGCTCAGCGATCACGGCCGTCCTCCAGACACGGACGCCAAGCCTCACGCATAGAGCAGCCTGAGAGGGGACTCGGCCCAAAGGTTTCTGGGGGAAGAAGTTGCAGTTCCTGTCTGACGGTGCGGGACAGACAGGGAATAGGAAAGAGGGGCAGCTTGGTACCCACCAGGAGAAGCCCCAAGAGGAACACTCACTTTGTTGAGTGGCGCAGGCAGCACCCTGCCAAGGGGTCCTGGAGCGGGCTCTGCTCATTCACGGAATCTGTTTTCATTTCTATGAATAGACATATCACACTGAACTTCAGCCCCTTTCCAAACCGGGTGAGTCTTCACTCACCCTGTTGTCCTGGTCACATTTGTTGAGTTAAAGCTCCTGATGGGAGATTGTTGTAAATGAAAGCTCGACGGGGAAACTATGCCACCTCTTAGCGTCAAACTCTAATTCCCAGAGAGGCAAAGCCAGGCCAGCAGCAACCCCCCCCCCCCCCCAAATGCTGGGCTGGTGCGGCTGGGTGGATGCTGCTGGGCTGATGTAGCTGCTTGCCAGACACAGGAGCTATCTGTTCCCTAACCACGTGCCTGCACACCCACAGACCAGGGGCAGCCACCGACCCTCCTACCCAAAGGAAACAACTCATTCTGGATGACAGGAAACTCCTTGAAATGGAAAATGTCATCAGATGTATACGGAAGCTTCAATTTATAGTGTTTCCAGATCACTCACATTTTAATCTTGCAAGATTCATTTTGTGGCCAATTTAGGGCAGAGAGAGATTTCACCATCTGTTTTACTGAGTAATTTAAAAGCTACTCTAAACCCCAGACCCTTGTTTGTGAAAGAGCCCAGTTTAAGAAGGCACCTCCTCTGGGTTCCAGAGTCAGTTCCCTATTTGCACTCGGACACAGCTATCACCTGGGGAAGACGGCTCTGCTCAGTGGAGACCCACTGTGTGCACATATAGCCGAAGCCCCTTCCCCAGCAGGCTGGGCCCTCCACGTGCAGACCGCGCGGCTCTGCCCGCTGAGCAGCGTCTCCGGCGTCAGTTCGCCGCTGGGCCCCTGCTCAGCCTGCGGGATGGGGAGCTTGCCTCTGGACTGATCATTACCTGTGAGCTTTCCTTTTTGTTCAGTTTCAGCTTCCCGAAAACTTAAATCTGAAGTTATCCAATTTTTGTACAAACTCTCAAACACTTTTTTAATTCACTGCAGTCTGAACTTTGCCTAAATTTACCAATATTTCACCAGGTTCTTAATGAGATCGTTTTATGTTGTCACGCTAGAAAATTGAAAACGGGAGTGCTTTGATTTCCTAAAGAAATCACATGGGGAGCTGGGCACTCACTTTTATGTTCTTCTTCTAATTAGAGGATTGGACTTTTCAAGCCGGAAGACGAGGGAGCAGAGAAGACCATCACAGAGAGCCTCTCAACCGTCACGTCTTCTCCCCCTTCACTTTATTCCTACCTTAACATGATTTCAATTTATAATTAAGCAACTTGAAATGATCTCTACTAATACAGAAGTAAAAGATCCATGCTGTTCAGAGAAAATATTTGAAGAATTAGAAAGTTAAAAAAGCGTATCCTTGCCCCAGATTACTTGTGACGCCCTGCGGGGTTGTTCACCGCCTTCCCTCTGCAGTCCGCCTGTCAACCTGAGCTCCTGTTGGCCCCAAGGCATTCATTCCTGCTGCCTTGTAAATCCCTTCAGATACATAGAGAGCTGTCCTCTGAACTCCTTTAAGGCAGAATAAATAGATGATAGATAGATAGATGATAGATAGATGATGATAGATAGATGATAGATAGATGATAGATGATAAAGATAGATGATAGATAGATAGATAGATAGATAGATAGATAGATAGATAGATAGATAGATAGATGATAGATGATAGATAGATGATAGATAGATAGATAGATGATAGATGATAGATAGATAGATAGATAGATAGATAGATAGATAGATAGATAGATGATAGATAGATGATAGATGATAGATGATAGATGATAGATGATTGATAGATAGATGATAGATATGCAGATATACACACACATACACACATATATATACAGTCTCATAGTTTTCTAAGTATATACTTCTATGTAACTATAACATATATAACTTGTATGTGTATATGTATATATAAACATATTTCTCTTAATTCAGATGTATCCACATAGGACTACGTACAAATATAGATAGAAATACATAACTACGGATATAGACTGGGTCCTTTCTAGTGTCATGAACAGTGTAACTATGGCTGTGAGGAGGACCCGACACTCACAGAGCTCTGCTATCGTTTGCTAAGCACCACTGCCTTAAAGAAGCTATTTCTATTTTCTCAAGAAATAATTATCAAGCTGGCAAAAGTCCAGACTTTTGACAACACTCTTTGTCAGTGAGGATGTGGGGAGCCTGGCAGCTCATGCATTGTTAGCAGCAGTGAAAATTGGCTCAATGCCTGTGGAGGCAATTTGATAACATGTGGCAAAATAACATACATCCCTTGACCTAGAAATCCCTCTCTGGGAATATATACAGATATACCTACAAGTGTGAGAAATGGCTTATGTTCAAGTTCATTGTGGCTGTATTTGTACGAGATTAGAAAAAAAATCTTTAAAAGCCTATCAACTTGCCTTATAAAATAAATTGTGGCTCAACTCTACAACCGAATTCCCAGCGAATGAGAACAGCATGATGGAACCCTCCGCGCTGCTGTGAGGAGATGAGCCCTAAGATAGATCATGATTTCAAACCAGCAAAGTGCAAAGCAGTGTATAGAATATGCATTTGTATTACTTGTATTTCTATAAGGAAACTCAGGTAGAAGACACAAGTGACCTATTATAGTCTGGGGATAGGCCTAGCAGATAGAAGATAGGAATGAAAATCAGAGTTTTCCTGCACATCTTTTCATTGGGATTGGTTTGTGATTCCCGTGAACAATTTACCTATTTAAAATTTAAATTAAAAAGTCACGTATTGTTTGTGTATATTTAAAAATCGCACTCTGCAGCCTATTGGGGAGCTTCTAGTTCAGACAGGATGGTTTAGCCTGTTTCTCCCTGATCCTGCTTGCTAATTAGAGCTATCACCCTGCTCCTTAGTGCAAAAGGAACCAAGGAGAACTCTCAAATGTCGAAAAAGGAAGGTGACCTAGTTGAGACCTCAGGACTGAAGAGACAACACATCATCAGTGCTTCTCCACCCTTGCCCTGGCCCAGAAAGGGGACCCAAGTCTAGAGTTTTCTGACTCTAAACTCTAATGTAGCAACAGAAGGCAGCAGGTAGGAACATTCTCCCCCAGTGCCCATCCCACTGAATCTAAAGGGACCACCTCTAACCATACCAGGTGGACCTGGCAGTACCAGTAAGGGGGACTCATTGGGAACTCCACTATCAGTAGGTGCTAGGAGAAGAGCTCTCCTTCGCCCCTGGGCTGAAACTCACCTCTGCCATCAAGAGACACTGGCAGTGCCAGGTGGCACCTACAGGACAGATCCTGTCACAGAAGCCAGCAGCCTCACCCAGGGATCCTGAGAATCAGCTGCTTTATCTAGAAACACAAACTGTGATGCATTCTGTGGAGTACTACTGAGTGAACAAAAAGGCAGCAACCTGGATGGAAAAAGTTATTTCAGGCAAACCCCCCTTCCCTCTCACGGGTTCTCACCTACTGCTAGCCTTCAAAGTCTCATCCTGATTACTATTACCTAATTCTGAATCCAGTGATTTCAAGAATTAGGGTGCCCAGTAACACGGTATTTCATTCTAAGCAACTGAGGTGTGAATAGTGGTGGGAGAAAATTATGGCATGTCCCATTCTCTGGGAACTCCTCAAAACTCGGCAAAGAGGGCTTGCGTGGTAGGTTTCCATAGTCATCTCATTGAGGACATAACAACATCTAGCCAGAGACAGTCAGCTTCTAAGAGCAACCGACCTTCCAGACACCAGAGAAGCACAATGATAGTAAGAGGTATTGATTGGGGTGTTTCTACAGCACTGACTTGAGGTAGGATGCAAATACCATGCCTAGAGTCAAAGATCCTTTCCACACCTAGAAGCCAGCATTTGTTACTAACCTAGGTGTTACCCACAGAAAACAAGAAAAGCTGGAAGTGTGGAGTGTCCATGAGGCAGAGTAAGAAAACAAGGGCCTCCTGTAACTGCTGCTCTGGGTATCTCACATAATCATCAAAGATCCTGACAGACATATCATTCCTCCATTACAGATCACAACACCATGGTACAGAGAAGTTGGGTAATGTTTCCCAGGTTAATTAGTAATTGCCAGAGCTTGGAATTGAACACGGGCAACTGAATTAAAAAAAAACCACAAGTCTTATTTTCATGCTTCATCTCCATAAAAGAAGACAAAATAAAAAAAACCCACACATTTATTTTCTGCATCTTTTGACAATCCCCTAATCATGTCATTGGGCCACAGGCCATCTTAAAGAGAAGCTAGAGGACATAGGTCCTTACTCAGAAGGCGTGTGAGCTCCAGGCCTCTTCAGCCTGCAAGTTATATAATGGTCATTCCACTGAATGACCATTTCATCAACATGCATAAGTTAAAAAATGTGTTGGCAGACGGATTCACTGGCTTCCCCTTCCAGCCACCACGTCCACAGGATCAGGGGGACGGGAGTGAGGGGTGATTGCCAAGGCCTTCATCACCACATCAGCTGCCAGCAGGAAGTCTGTGCTGCCGAAAATTGACTTTGACATCTTCTCCTTGACAGAATAATCAACTCAGTTACATGTCCTGCCATGATGATGGACAGCTTCATCTCCTTTTCATATTTTCGACATCTATTTACTTACGCAAAGTCCTACTTATGCCAGTGTCTGGAAATCACACACGTCAGCTCTGCCAACTGACAGATGATCTGCAGGCCAGTTTCGGAGTCACAGGGGCCTCGATGTGGAGATCTCTAAGAACTTAGGCTTTAAATTCAAAGCAGTAACCCCGTTTTTTTCATCAAATTAAAAATAGGCTATTTCTCTTCATGGTCAGAAAGAAAGGCTCACAGATCTGTGGGACATCACATGATCTGTTGTCTTTTACCTTCTTTCAATGAGAAGACACACAAACACAGCTCCTGATGCGCTGACGAGCTCAGAATCGAAACTCCACCCCTACAGCACTCACTCTGCATGTGCAATGTCCTCAACATGCTCCGCACCCAGATATGTGTGTGAAAAACCAAAGTGCCTGACCTCACCAAGCTGAAACTCAGCCAAAGAAAGAGCAAAAGGCCGGGCATTGCAGCCACTTGTGCCCACGAAGGAGATGCTCAAGCAGAGTGTTGAGGTAAAATTCAGAATTATCTGGAAGAAAAGTTAGGAAGAGCATCCAGGGCTAAAGAATGGCGTGATGGAAAGATGTTGATGTGTTTAAAAAGTGAAAAGTGGATCAGAGCTGCTATAACATGGATGCTTGCGGGGCCACAAATGGGAACTGTTTGTGATTCAGGCAGGCTCCAGATAAAGAGCCACTTACGGAGCCGAGAAGCAGGCTCATATCAACACTTAAAGCTGAGAAATGATTACTCAGAGTTTCTTTTAGAGAACAGTGACAAAAACTAAATTTTAAAATTACATCAGAGTTTCACTAACAACAGGTAGAGCATGATATAGCCGAAGAAACTTTTGTAGGACGTTCACACTGACAAAGTTGGACAACAAGAATACCTGGGGGTTAGCCCTTCTCAGGTCTTGTAACCAAATGTCCTTGGACTCTCCATTCTCAACTGCTCTGAATCTTGGACCCTTCCTTTAAACACTTTCCTTGTCCCTCACCAAGGTTACAGTGAGAACAAAATGATGTAAATATGTAAGAGGAAGGAATCTATAAGGAAAGGTTAGAATGGAACTTGTCAAAGACTTTTCACGCCCACTGATTCATGAATGTATCCCAGCAGCAATGAGGGACAGATCCTATTATATTCTCTGGGTATATGACACAGTGAGACTCAAATTGGTGAAATTACTTGCCATAGGTCAGAGTGTTATTGTGTTATAGAATTTTAATGAATGAAGAAACAATTTATGAATTCTGTCTCTCAATTACATAATCAAAGTATTTTTTGCAAACTTCAAACTGAGCGTACTGAGAATTCCCTTCATTTCATGAAAATTTAGACAAAATCTCATTCTATTATTTAAACAAAACTGATAAGTTATACTGAGAAATCACCTTCTCTTTCTCTGTTGCTTATTACGCTTTGACTTGATCATTCCAAATGAAAACCACAGTGATTTAACTTAACCCAATGTTGCAAGGGCAAGATGCAAGAGCTGTACACATTGGTGATCCTTACAAAGCTCCTCTGATGTTCTAAAATGTTTACTTTTAAAGGTTATTTGAGGTAATAGTGAGAAAGAGCACTGCTTGTTTTCTAAGCCTTAGATAAGACTTGGGCTAAGTGGTAGATGTAAATATTATTCTGAGCTAGAACATTAGAAAACAGCACAGAGGAAAAGGGGGAACCATGCAGTGTGATTATAACACACCCCAGTGAACCAACATGCTCATTCTGATTCATTCCTCCAGAGCATATCAAAGTCATCTTCCTTAGGGACCACGTATAGTCTATGTCTAACCTGCATTGTCCCCTGAAGAACATGAGTTACAGGAACCACGTGCCTTGCTGAGGTCACTGTGGCAGAGCCAGATCTGACCCAGAACTCCTGAGCCCTGTGTGGCCCTCTTCCCATGACATAGTTCCTCTCAGCTCTTCCTCTGATGGCAATTCCTAATATTAATTCTGTAATCTACAGTATAAAAAGTGTTCCGAGATCTAAATAATTTGGTAGTATAGGAAGATAAATTATTAAACATCTCTTACATGAAAAATGTCCCTAAACTTTCAAAAACATAATTTTAAATATATAAGAGATACCATTTAACAAAGAAATGCCAAATCCCAAATATTATGCTAGATATTTTCCATTTCGTTCCTCCAATCCACACAGTAACTATTTCAATGAGTTATTATTTTAGAGATCAAGTAACCGAGGCTGAAAAAAGTTATTTGTCTAAGACCAGAAAGCTATAAATATAACATAGATCATTCTGAATCCACAGCTGAGGCACAGATGGAAGACGTGTGTTCATGTATTGAGTTTAATATGTATGTATCCAGCCTAGATTACTTCTAACTCAGAGACACACTGGAGCTTTGTATTTCTGTGGTAATTAGTCTTCTGTTGATTGAAAGTAGAAATAAATGCTCATTGTTTCTGCTCGGTGTTCAAAGTAAATATCAATGGTTCTCTAAAGGAAGGCAACATCAACAATTAAATCATCTCCAGTTAATGATATTCTCTCATATTTGGGGATTTTTTTTGTTGCTTCTAAGGACTTGGAATAAAGCCAGAGCTTGTGATTATGTTTCTTGCACTCTGTCAACGCAATGCATTTGAAGTTAGCTTTACCGTAGTTTCAATTAAAGAGGGAAAAGGGGTTTGAGAAGAAGGAAGGAAAGAACAAATACAACAAATTAACACATAGGAAACAACTGTGTGAAACTCTTAAATGGTTGAGATATGTTCAAAAGGAAGAAAACCAATCAGAGGTGAGAATATACCTTTCATTCTTTCCTCTCTCTGATAATAAGCTTTTGCATCAGTTTTGTTTTTAAATCCCACCATGCTCCATAATATATTTAAAAGTATTTGTTCTTCCACTTAGAGATGTGGTAATGTGATGAGGAAGCTTTCTAGCCATCTAGAACTGAGTTCAAATCCCCCTTCCACAGCTCTGTGGTTTTAAGCATTTTGGCTATAAAGGAGTGTTTATTGATCTACTATGTGTTTGTAGATGCCAGATATACAGAAAGGAATGCACAAAAATTTTGCAGTTCTGAAAGGAAACCAAGAACCAAACATTCAACTTTACTGTGGCATATGAGTCCTCTGTGAGCGGATGCTGCAGGAGCAGGGGCAAGCCATGTTGAGCAAAGACCTGGGTCAGGCTCCTCCCAGTTGACAGAGTGACTCAGGCCATGAAAGTGATAAGGATTCTTTCTGGTCAAGAGATTTGTGTATGTGAAGACCCGGTGTTTGAAGAATTGCCATAGTGAAATAAGATGACAGCAAAGAATGTAAGGGAGTCTCAGAAACTGAGATGATTTATCTAAACCCCTGAGTACAGTGAATCGCACTGAAAGGAGCTCAAAGAATGTTCATTCCCTTCTCAGGCAAGCACCTTGAGTGAAACTCAAACACTCTGTGCTCATTCTTACCTAACTCCCTTACTGATTTTCTCCCGAGACTTCTGTGCCCTGTGTTCAGTCCTGGTCAGTCCTTTGAGGATCTTTCACACTCAGCTTGGCCTGCCCTGACTTCTCCCCTCAATGAGTAACCACCACCTTGCAGCCAGTAGCATGCATGCAAACACACACTGCCTTGCATTGCTTGTTTACTAATGGGAATTGGTCTTTTCTCCTGAAGGGGAGTTCACTCATATCAAGGCAGGTAATAGTTTTGAATCACTTCACCCTGACAACAGCTATGATAATCACCAGTTAGCAAATTCTCTTGGAGCAGAAACTTCCAATACATCCCAATACCGCCACAGTCATGGGTCACCTGTATAAGAAAATGGTCTCTTTCTTTCCCTTATTGGTTTTTCCTCCAGTTTCTTTTTTAAATACCTGTCTAGTCATTCAACAATTACCAACCACACTGATGGACTCGTCTTTATGTGTCATTTGGGGATGCCATTTGGACATTTCTGTTAATAATCTGTTCCTGAAACTCTTCCTTCTGCTTTTAGGTTTCAGCTTTGTTTTGGTTCTAATTGCCTCCCTTGCCATTCCTTGTTAGCTGGGTCTCAGTTGTATCTTCTTGAACCCCTTAAAATGTGGCATTGCAGGTTCCACCCTTGGCCTACCATGTCTCATTGACTTCATCGACTCAAAAGGCTTCAGCAACCATATACCCAGGGACTCTGACCTTCACCTGGACCTGTGCTGGGGCTTTCCAGCTGCTTCTGCACAGTGGGCACCTCTGTCTCTCCATGCAAACTCCATGCCCCAAACTGAACTGACTACAGCACTTGACAGGCACCAGCTGAATACTTTACAGGGATTATTTTATTAAATGCTCATGATACTCCTGCTAGGTCAATGCTATTATTAGCCTATATCACAAATGAGGAAAGTAAAGCACATAGAGCTCATATAACCCTCCCTAGGTTATAAGTCTTGTAAATTGTTGGCCTAGATTTGACATTTGACCACCAGGCCCAGACGGAGCTCAGAACTTAGTCACCACATCCTTCAGTCAGGAACTTTTCCAAGCTAAAACCTAACAGGCATCCTTCTCTCTGCTGTGCTTGATTTGTCTTCAAGAGTTAATCCAATTTTAGATATGTCTTTCAAGTCATAGCCCATCTTTCTAACTTGCTCTGATTCTCATTATTTGCTACCCACACAATTGCAAATAGCATCCAGTATCTCTCTCTTGCATCCACACCTTCCAACTTAGTGCATGCTCAACAATAACATCACAGTTATAGCCCTAAAAGGAAACCGATAAACAAAAAAGCAAACAACAAAATAAATATCAGCAAGTCAATTCCAGCATTAAAATTAAATGAACAAACTGCGGCTGCTTCTAGATGTCCAGCCAAGAAGCAAGCGCCTCTCAGCTTATGTCTAGTCCGGCCTCCTTCTCTGCCTCTGCGCCTCCCTCCATTTCCCCGTCGGGTCTCCTCCAGCTCTGCTGGGCATCTCAAAGCTATGTCTTTGCTGCAGGACCCTCACGCCCGTCTGCCTTTGTGCCTGCTGCTCACTCTCCCCTCTCCTTGCTCTTTTTCTTTCTCATCTTTCATGTCTCTGTTCAAAGGTCAATTATTCTAGAAACTTCCTCACCTTCCCCAGAAATTGACAGTGCACTTACCCCATTAACCTGACATAACTGTGTGCATATATCTCATTTACCTATGTGTGTGCATAGCAAACAGCCCGTTTCTACTCTGTGCCAGGGATTAGACAGGGGCTGGAGGCACAGGGACGATTTCAACGTCACCCTGTCCATATGTAGTCCCCGTCTAACACACCAAAATACTTCTTTCCATTTAATTATCTGTCTCACCAAATATGTGACATGGCCTCTATGTCATCAACCTTTGGAAACAGTTAGTAAAAATATAAATAAGACATAGGCCCTTCCCTAAAAGAGTTTATAGTCACAATAAAGGGTTAACATGAATAAAAATAATGGTGACACAAAAATCTGCAGTTAGTGTCATAAAATGAACAAGGGTATGGCCTCAACAATTCATTACTGACTTTTCTGTTCTTTTTAGGTGTCTACTTGCAGCTGGGAACATCTGCTGATGACATTCAGAGTTAAGAATGAAGATACATCTATTTACATCTTAACAGGAAACCCATAGAATAATTTTAGAATATGAGTTGACCCAAGCTAAGGGATATGAGTGATGCTTTCAAATAAACCCACTTATTAGTGAAATCCCCCCCCTTCAACCTTTTGTTCCAACCCTAAAATGCCATGCAGTTAGAGGACCATTTACCTACTGTTGAAATAGCAAAAGTGTGATCCCTCTGTGATGACTGCTGTAGGGTGTGATAGCCAGACGACTTGATATGCTTCCAATCAATACCTGGATATTGACCGCCCGATGGGAGAAGCACTATATCAGGCTTAAGAGAGAAAGAAAGTTGACATCCTCTTGCCAAGCTGAAAAGTGAGCTGAAAGGCATTATCAGGATGTCAGAGAGGCTGCACTGTGGAAGGGATTAGCAAAGCTGAGGAATGGTGATGAGGCCCTGAAGAGGGCACATGTGAATGTCACCACACAGAGCTAGTGAGAAGATCAAGGGACGTCCCACTCAATAGGAGACATATGGGTAATAAATAAGTACTTGTATCATGTATTGCACTCACTGTGAAAGTATAATCAAGTACATAGTTACTGATGCCACATGTGCTTTCAGAAGGTACTTATAGTTTGATAAAATAAAATTCTGTGGAAACAATCTTCTTCCTATTGTACACGTCTTCTGAAAATCAAAACCCTGCTTCATCTGGAACTCACCATGACGGTCAATTATAATTTCCACTTTGATATGCAAATGTTTTAGTAAAAGTACATGTCAAACAGAGAAGGTAAGGCAAGATGTCAGAAAATATTGATCAGAGTATAAATTGTAGCAAGGTTTTAAGAAAGCAAGTTGGCAATATGAATCAGGATCCTTAAAACTATTCATAATCTTTGACTCAGTGATGCCATTTCTAAGGCTAGTTCAAGAAAACAATAGGACATGTGGGGTTAAAAATAATAACACGAAGATGCTCACTGAAAAGGTTGGTTATAATAACATATACTTGGGAAAAACACAGAGTCCCTCCTCTCAAAAAAGGAAAACGTTAAAATGGTTAAATAAAAACAAAAGCGTGATTTAACGGACTATTCATGACTTAATCATTAAGGTGGTATTTATAGGCAGTTGTATAACATGTGAAAAGCTCTGGTCAGAATGGAAAGTGTACTCAGATTTCCCTTAGGGAAAAATGATTTATAGGGGTCCCATTTGGGCTTCAGGAATGAATAAAGCTATCCATCGCTCCTCTCTTGAGCCAGGCAAACATCTGCATTGTGCCAAAACATAGCATATATATTCCTACCATCAGGTCTTGGCTCTGGCCAGTCTCTCTGTTCTCAGTAGGCTTTCCTAGTCCTTATGTCTGTCCTGTTAGCTGTTCTTCAAACCCTAATGCATCTACTTACTTTAATGATAATGTGATGATTATCCTAGGACACAAATCTTTCTCATAACTGTCTTCTAGAACTGCATGCTCATTTAGGGCATCGCAATGTCATAGTGTGTCTATAACAATATGAAGAATGTCATGAACGCCCCGTCACTAAGTTCATACACAGTGGTTTACAAATGTCTTATTTGTTTGAGGAAGGAAATCAGATATAGGGCCTAAGCATCTGACATCTGCCTCCTGATTCACTCCATCAGAGTACCAGCTCCAGCACTTATTAGCCCTGTGATCTGGAGGAAGTTATATATTCTTTCTGGGCCTCAATGTGCTCATCCATAAAATAAAGATGGTAATGACACCCATCTCAGTTTACCAGGATGTTATAGATGGATCTGTACAGTAAGCTCCCATAATAAAAACACCTTTCAATCTTAACTTGGATTTCTAATAAGGTAGACACGATATACCAGGACCAAAACATACCCCGAGTACTTAGAAGTTTGGCTTTAAATACACAACTTCTAAACTTGCACACTGTATAAAACTAAAACCCGTGGTAACTGTGTCTTGTGGTCTAAAGGCCTTGAATGTTCCTTAGGTGGCCAAGGCTTGACTTGAGCTGCTAATGTTGTTTTACCTTTGGCTACTATTCTGGAGGACAGGATACAACTTAGACAAAAAAATTTCTAGCCAAAAGCAATGGGCAGTCATAATATAATAGTGTTCAAAGGAAGCTCATGGGGTAAGCAGTAATCTCATGTTTTCTCCTCAAATGGGGAAGCTGCCACAGACTGAATAAGAATTGCCCACACATTCATCATCTTTTCCATAAAATAGGTGGTTTTGAACAAGGTGTATTTGAAAAGTAACCTAACTTGCATACCCAAGTTTTTTATGTGTCATCAGGTAAGGGGGAAAGAAAATTGAAATGGACTGATGATATATCTACTTTCAACAATAGCCTGCTGTGTCTAAATACTCATAACTGGTTTTGTAACTTCTCAGAGAGTCCATGGGACACTTCTTCAGCTCACCCAGATGCACAGGGCTAAATAAGTTTATTCTATCTGTTGTAAGTCAGCCTTATTGGTTCACATTCACTGGAAAGAACCAATAATGAAACAATAAAACTAACCCTGAAGAGCTTGAAAGGACAAAAGACTAAGAGAACACTCAATAAATTATCAATTTAAAAATTCTGAAGACCTTACACTTACTGTTCTGATTGTAAATGATTGATCAAAGAAAATATGCCCCAACAAACCAAGGACACTGCCATTTCCGCAAGAGCAGAATCTTGAACTTGCTTGACTTGTTTTCACAGGAGGGTGTCCCATGAGTTGCCTTCTTTATTTTGACCGCTTGCATCTCTGATGTCCCACATGTGGGACATGTGCTTGCTAAAAGCATGAAAGCACAGTCTCATTCACTTGGCTTACCAAGTGACTCAAAACAATAATCCTTACCCAATTAGGGGTGGGGGTGGGGCAGGGAGTTAGACGAAAGACAGATTCCTAAATTGCACAGGTATCCAAAGTGTGCCTGTCAAACCTCTTAATCACACCAGTGTTCCTGCTTTGTCCTGGCTGGGTCTCCAGAAGGAGACGGGGGGGTTATTGTTGCTGCTGCTCACATTGTGAGCACTGAGCAGTTTCACAGGAAGGGGAATTAGAAGGTGGTGAGAAAGCATGTTACTGATAAGCTTGGTCTGTTGACTGTTCAGCTCATCAGCTTGACAGTGTTCTATCAATTTTGTTTTCTTAAAGCTAAAAATATTCTATTTTTAACCTGATGGATGGAGAATATTAAAAAAGAAACAAATTCATAGAGATTAACTCCTTAAAATATTGTTAAATTGCTTTAGAAAAAGTGAATAGAATAAGCTCTAAAGCTCATAGAAATGATGGCATGAGATTTGGCCAAAAATTAGGTAGTTTCCAATTAAATGATCTTGTCTATTATTACTTTTTTTCCCCAAAAAAATCTTTATTTATTTCAGAGAGAGGAAAGGAGAGGGAGAGAGAGAGATAGAAACATCAATGATGAGAGAGTCATTGATTGGCTGCTGCCTGAAACCGGGGCATGTGCCCTCACCGGGAATCGAACCCCAATCACCTGTATCCTAGGTTGACACTCAACCACTGAGCCACGCCCGACTGGGCTTGTCTCACTATTAAATTAAAGGCCATTCTGGTTGCCTCTGTGCTTCTTACAAGAGCATTGGCATTACAATCTGGATCATCCCATACACAGGGTGGTGCAAAAGTAGGTTTACAGTTGTTCCTATGGGAAGTAGTACAATAATCACTAAATAATAATACAAGAATAAATTGTGCTTCACATACTCATGACTGTAAATCTACTTTTGCCAAACCCTGTAGGCTCTACAATGTTTTTTTGTATATGTTATTTTTGGCTATTTAGAAATAAAATTTCTGAAACCAGACTCAACACTTATAGATTAGTATTTATTGGGAACCTTAAATAAAATATGTAATTTTAGCATAAAATTTTTTTCAGTTTTTTTTCATAGGATCTGTGAAGAAATGTAGCTCTGGAGAAATGAAATCATGTACTTGTTCAAGTACAAGAACTAGGCAAAGTTTAAATCCAATCTCAGTCTACTGTTCTTTACACTGTTCCACATTTCTAATAAAAATTTTAAATAAGATATTTTATTATAGAGCAAGACGGTATTTACTGTTTCCCCAGACAACTAATAGCAATAATAAAACCATCCCATGGTGGCCATTGGGCTATTTGTTCTCAGATGTGATTAAACTTCTCTGTGGGCATCATTGGCTAATGCCACATTACCAGGCACAGAAGAAGGCACAGAATGGCTGAGGGGTCTTCAGGGATGAGAACTTTGATAGCGCTCATTCTACATCAGAGTCTTACTTCAGCCTAGCTCTCATCTACTATCCCCCTCTGCACTCCTGAGGGCCATTCCAGCAGGAGAAGAGACTTATGGAAAACTGGCGAGAGCTGCCTCAGGGATTGTCTTGCTGTAGTCCTCTGGACAGCTCCGGCCTTTGAATGGCTCTTACATCTTTCTATAGGGTCCTTTTCCCATTCCTCTAACTTTTATATCATTTTTAAATTTCACATTTTCCATAAAATTCCCCACAACTAATGCCAGCACCTTCTGATTATGTATTTCTCAAATGCACTTAGAGTTTATTTCACATAGTTTGGCATACAATTCTCTAAATGACAAGCCTTCTCTATATCATCATGCATTTTTGTTTGATGACCCCAAGAAGACTGTAAAACTATAGAAATCAAGGCTCATGCTATGCACTGACATTTCACCTTCACCCCTTATTCTTAGTGTGTACTAGCCTGTCTCATTCCCTGCTTCCTGTCCTAGGCTTCTCCTCACTGTCAGCACTCTCCAGCCATGTGAAACTGATATCATTACACTAACATGGTTATTATTTAACTGGAATGAAAGGGAGAGACTAGATAATACAGGCATGCCATTTATACAGCTTTGCCAGGAAGCCGCAGATAACATTCTCCAAGTCTGTTCCCTGCAGATCACTGGGGGAAGGGACTGAACAATAGATTCATGCCTAGTAAGGTCTGGGTGATGTGGAAAGATGCTTTTCTATTAGTCACACCTGGGAGCAGATCGGTGGCCAAAATAGGTGTGGCCACTGCAAGGGCAGAAAATCTGAGATACATAACTCCTGAACAAAGAAAGTTCTCTCTCTTTGCTCTTGTGCTCTTAGCTCTCTTGCTCTCTTGGGACTCCTGTTGCAGGGGTCATGCTCCGCTGCACTGCCCACATGACTCATGACCGTGTGCAACCCACACAATGTACTGATGGACTGAATATAGCCCGATGCTACATCAGACTCAACTCCACCATGGAACAGAAACTTTGGACACCAGCAGTGATTTCAGATCTAATGAGCCCCCAGCTGCATATTTTCTAGGACCCATTAAAAGACAATGGGACTTTGGAAACTGAGAAATATAATTCCACGCAAATAAAAACCACTCATTCTCAGTGTGAGTCTTAGAAAAGTCCTTTTCTCAAGATATCGCAAGAACCTCACTCCCAGTAGTGATGGAGAAATTCCACCTACCCAGTCCTTCAGCAACAAAACTACTTGCATAGTCAGTTTCTTCTTTGCTTTTTTCCCTAACATAGTCCCACTGCAAGTTCAGCTCACTCTTTCTATTTAAAGCCGCCCAAACACTGACATGTGGTCATATGTTATCACCAATATGTTGGTTCTGCTGTCAGATCTCATGATAAGGTAGCTCTCCTTCCCTCTTGAATTTAGGTGTGCCCATGTGAATGTGAGTGGAAATAATGTTTGCCACTTAGAGGTAGAAGATTTTTAAAACTGGCACATGTTTCCCTGTGTTTCCTTCTTCATGCCATGGCAAACTTTCAGATGATGGAGCCTCTGTCAACACCCCAGAATGAAGACAATGTGAAAGAGGGCCCTCTGTCTATGTGTGGTGAGCATGGCACAACTGCTGGCTACTTAGGCCACTGAGATGCTGGGTTGCTTATCACAGTATAACTAAGCCCACAAAGACAACACAGTTGACTTAATACCTCCCCTCTGTGCACCTGTAGCACCTTGCCTTGCCTCTACCTCAACATTTCCCATTTCCAGTCCATCTTCCTGGTAGACCATATACTCCATGAGAATATGGCTTACATCCATGTGCCCTCCATGACCACCACAATGTTCGGCATTTGTATTATCTCAAGAAACACATGTTGACTGAGAGTAAAAAGTGCCTGCCCCATGCTGACAACATCCTGAAGGTAATAATGGTATTCCTGGATGTTTGCCCATTCTACTGTGGATAAACCATGAATTACTCACAGTGATGGCAGGTGGGGCCAATGTAACCGGTGTCACTGCAGTTACAATAGAAGGTAGTCCAGGACTGAGAACAGCTTCCTCCATGTTCACAGTAGTTTGGCAAACACCTAATAGGAAATAAAGCAAAGCAATCAAAATAAATCAAATTCAGATGATAGTTAAAATAGAGAGAAAAACAAAGACGTCATATCTAACTGCATGAATTGATAGGGTTAGCTGGTCTGCTATACTCCTCTACCTAAAATAGTCTTCAATCTGTCAAAATGATACTATGGTTTACCACAAGAGATGGGTCGAATTATTGGGCAATGAAGGTATCAAGCTGATTTAGGCAACTAAGTTAAGGATTTCAACACAGGGGCAAAACCTCATTGACTTGACGTTACTACACAGTGCTCAGAATCTGTAAGGCTCTTCATTTTCCACAGAACAAAATGTGCACAGTTTGTAATTTTACATGTTGGAAAGGTTTTGCATTTTTAAAGAAAAGGGGAAAGGTACAGATAATTGTGGTCACTGTCCCCATATTTCTCCATTTGGGATTGGCTACGAATCTATTTTAAACTATTTTTAAAGGGCAACATTAAATTTGAAAAGATGTACCTGCTCATTTAACATGCAAAAAAAAAAAATCACCTTTAATACAATGCTTTTGCTAGTTATACTGAAAACACTGTAACTCTTCTAAAAAATATTTTCACCATACACGTTAAAAACTCTCTGAAACGTTCACATAATTTGACCCAGCAATCACGCTTAAAGAGCTCTATCTTTAGGATATATTTAAAATGTGGGAATCACGCATGCTAATTATCATTATTCACATTTATGTCATGATGAATCAAGATAAGTGTTCAAAATTAGAAAATTCCTTAGGGAAGTTGCAGTACATAAAATTAACATGCTATCATAAAGCTAGTACAGAGGATGTTAGCAAATGGGGTTATAATGGCCTGGGACTGGATTCGGTGGAAATTCAAGCTATAGAGCATGGCCGCAACAAAATAAAAATAATAAAAAATAAACACTTTGCATTACAAAAATGATAGGAAAACAAATGTGTCTCTTGGGCTAATGGGAGTGAAGGCAATTTTCCTTTTTTTTAGACAGAGACCATGGACTTTAGGGTCACACATACTGAGTTTGAATCCCAGCTCAGACATTTGCTACAGGGGGCCTGTGGGTAACTCTCTTTGCCTTTTACATACATGGATTAATATCTCAATACTGAACACTGTGCTACTACTAAGAGGTAAGCTGGCAAGTGCTCAATATTTGCAATGAATCAAATTAAGAGTAAAAGCAATGGTAAACACTGAAATCTTAAAAACCATCTTTACAGGGAAAAAAAAATCCCATGAATTTAAAAGGAGAGGGTGTGAGCAGTGAAGTAACAGAAGTGGTATAATAGAGTAAAAGCATTTATTGTGCAGCCACTGAGAGTGTGATTACCTTAAATGTCCTATATAGGTAGGAAACCCTCCAGCAATGACTGTTTCAAAGCCCAGAAACTAATAGTCCTGCATATGTTCAGCCATATTATTAGAAATTTTCTGCTCAGCACAGCAAACATTCAATTGTGCTGACAGGGCTTATGTTTGGGAAGGGCTTATTGGTAAGTCCTTGGTACCCAACTACGGCTTAAAGAACAAGAATAAAAATAAGACCTAGTAATTTTGCTACAGAACATGTTCACAAATCCAACCAATAAATAAATAAACCAAAAAAGTGGTGTCTTTCCTACTCCGAATGCTACCCTTTGTGTGTTTTACTCCAGCTCCTGGTCTTGGTGGAAAGGAAATCAAGCTTGTCACTCAGATGAACTGCAGTCCCCACCCCCACTAACCTTGTGCTGTAGGAAGTTACATAAACGTGAAGCATCAGTGTCCTCTACAAAATCCAGCAAGGGCCACTGCCTCTGGGTGCACCCTGATGGGGCGCCTGGCAGCTCTCCAAGAATGACCACCTGCCCCACGCCTTTGCCCTTTTATGTCCCCCACCTCCTACATATTGCTTCTCTTGAAGTTTTTTTCTCTATAGTTTCTCCTCTAAAGCTGTCAAGATTTTATATGCCCTCTCTAAACCCTGTCCCACCCCATCCCTCTCACTCCTCCACCCTGAACACACACACACACACACACACACACACACACACACACACACACACACACACATGCACAGAGATTTAAAAATGGGAAGCTGAGCAAAGCCAGATCCATAGGTTCCTATCTTATAATTCTTTTGCTTTTTGTCACCAAGAAAGTTCAGATGAGTCTCTTTTTGGTAACTGATGCTGTAAAATAGAAAACTCAGAAGTTCTCAGTGGCAAAGTTTCAACCATGGGAAGAAAACTTATCTTCAGTGAAAGAGAGAGAAATAGAGATAGATAGAGATGATAGAGATTAGAGACAGAGATGATAGAGACAGAGATAGAGATGAGATAGAGATAGAGATAGAGATAGAGATAGAGATAGAGATAGAGATAGAGACAGAGAGAGAGAGGTAGAGATAGAGATAGAGATAGAGATAGAGATAGAGATAGAGATAGAGAGAGAGAGAGAGAGAGAGAGAGAGAGAGATAGAGATAGAGATAGAGATAGAGATAGAGATAGAGATAGAGATAGAGATAGAGATAGAGATAGAGATAGAGATAGAGGTAGAAATGATAGGGACAGAGGCAGAGATAGGGATAGAGAGAGGGAGGGAGAGAGAGTGCACCCGGGTGTAGCCTGCAGGAGGAATAAGCGATGGAGAGAGTTCTGACAGTATTTGTGTGGTTGGTTGCTGCTGTTACCAAGATTTGGTTGCACCCTGAACATTCTGATGGCTGGTTATTTAATCTATATTCTATTCTGAGAGATACCCCAAGATTTTTCCAGGCCAGCTCAAGTTGGAATTCTGCTACTTTCACCTAGCAGAGTCTTAACATTTTATAAATCAGCATTCTATAAACCCAGAAAGAAATAAAAACAAATTTTCCGTATAACCCATGCTCTAGAGGATTTTAAAACTCACGATTGCCAAATCCCTTGGGTGTGCACGGGGAGGGCTCGGGGAAGTATGGAAATATCTGGGCACTTTGAGTACATCCTTAATAAGCCTCCCACAGACCTTTACGTTGAAGTGTTAATAAACTCAGTTTATCAATGAAAATGTAGGCTAGAAATTCATATCTTTATAGTCACTCAAAAGAACCAACATTGTATTCCAGTAGGGAAAATGAATACTTGTTTATGAGAAAACCTAATATTCCTAAAGTGACAAAAAACTGAACGGATGCTTCCAGGGCTGCCTCGAGCTGGGTTCACTCTGGCTCAGTACACACTGTCATTAGAAGAGCTCATCTGTGAGCTAGCCACTCAGCATAAAAAACGCACAACCCAAATTTGCTTATTGAAAAGGGCAGGTTTATGGGTATAATTTCCATATTCCTTACGCAGTTCATTTTAGCTGGTGTTTTCTTTTTCTCTCTACTTGGTATAAACTGAGCACTTAAGACAGGAACCCAGAAAGAGAGCAGTGCAGAGCCACCAACGTGAGAAGCCTGCACTGAGGGGGGGCAGTCACAGTCTTGCACGCAGGGTGCTTAACTCAAACTGCTTGGAGATAATCAATCTGAGCCCCTGTCTTCTAAAGTCCTAAAATTATTTCCTACATAACTGGGTCTGAGTGGATGTGCCATCTCTTGGTGTGCAACGTCTGACAAAGAAAGCTCCCTTCACCTCCTTAGGAGCACACGGAGCTGTAAAGTGCGTCCGGGAAGCCCGGGCGGGAAGGGGAGGCACAGGCACTGGGAGCTGCCAGCCTCCATACAGCAGTAGCACGTGGGACCCGAGGGGGGTGAAGGAAAGAGTTGACGCAAAGGCAGACAAAAGTTGGGGATGGAAGAAGAAAAAACAATACGATGGAGACAAAACTTATATATACATTTTACGTAAGAATTGATACCACTCCCGCAAATCAGCGTTCTTCCAAAAGAGAAGGACCATGGCTAGCTGAGGCCGTGGACAGCCCAGGTGAGAGAGGGAGTGGCAAGAAGAGTGTTCACAGGGTCCCTGCCATCATCCCTGCCTGCCATCCAGCCTGCACTGGTACATGGTTCTGCCGACACTGCTGGGTTGTGATGTGCTGGGTAATTCACAAGGAAATATGAAGAGACAAAAGTTTCCCTTAAAGGCTGAAGCACAGCAGGGATGACAGCAGAGACGCTCTTCAAAGATGGAAAATGGTTTATAAGCTGTCGAAAGACTAGGGGCCAACTCTTCTAAGAATTTAAACCCGAGTCCAGTTTCAGGCACCCGGGCAAGCACAGTTCTCTCCATCGCATCGGGGAGAACCGAAAGGCTTCTGCAGTTTCCCTGGGGGAAGATCAGAGTGATTATTTTGCTCAGTTAGCTGGAACTGAGACATAGCACGAGTTTCCAGCTGGAGCGGGCAGGTCCTGGGAAAGGCATTGGGAAAGCAGTGGGATCCAAGACACTTCTGGAAAACGCAGTCTGTCAATTCTCTTATAATGTAGAAAGTTTCATATAAGAAATAGGAACTTTTGGCTTTTAAGCAAAAATCAGATTACAGAGCAACAATCAATCACAGCAATTCCCATGACTTTATATGCAGAGTTTATACTTTGAGTTCGGTCTTCTCTCCTGAATTACAAACTCATAGACTCAGCTGCTTGCTTCCAACTCCACTTAGGCGTCTAACGAATATTTCACAATTTGCATGTCCAAACCTAAATTTCACTTCCTACCTCACCTCCTGACCCACATTTTCCACCCATCTCCTTCCTTCCCCATCAGATGACAGCGACTTTATGCTTACCACTGTCTTGACCCTGTAACTTGAAGGTCCTTCATTCCCTCACAGCCCACATCTGGGGCAGGAGCACATCCCTCCGGCTCTGCCTTCAGAATCTCTCCTGCATTTGACTATTCTTATCAGCTCTACTGATACCATTGGGTTTGAGTCACCAGCACTTTTTGCCTGAACAACTGTAATTATCAGCAAACTGGTCTTCCAGCCTTCACGCTAACTCCCTTCAGTGAGTTCCCAATGAGAGCAAGGGAGATCCTGTAACACTTAAGGCAAATCATAGTAAACCTCCAGTGGCTTCCTGCTTTATTCAGGGGAAAGGCAACATCCTCAAATGACCTACCAGTGCCTGCTGACCTGCACCCCCTTTAATTCTCTGAATCTGCCCTATTCTTCTTCTTTCTCTTCATCTGCTCCAGCCACGTTGGCCTCCTCGCTGTCCCTAAAGAACAGCAGGCATGCTCCTTGCCAGGGTCTTTGCACTCAAGTTCCCTCAGCCCAGAAGGCTCTTGCCCACATGACCCACTACTCACCTTGTCTCTGCCCAATGGCACCTTCTCAAGGAGGCCTTCCTCAGCATGCAACTTTAGGTGGCAACTCTCCCCACTCTGCACCTCCAGTCCCCTTTCCCAGCCTCCCTTTCTCATTCTAGCACGCACTATCTGCTCACACAGGTGTACTGATTAAAAATCAAGTTCATGGCTTCTTTGTTACCTGTCTCTTCACAAAAGAATGTAAGCTCCATAAAGGCACTGGTGGTTGTCTGCTTGGTTCCCAGGATACCAAAGTGCTAGAAAGGTAGGCACCCAGTAATGACTGTTGAATGAATGAATGAATGGATCGATGAATGAATGGAAATGTTTCTGGGGTGCAACAGCCACCGGAGCTGCTTTCTCTCAGCCAAGGCTCTCCAGGTAACCACAGTCTATCTGGCCTTCACTAGCTTACAATGACCTGCCTGCCACTGACCAGCACAATAAGAACTCGGTGGGGAGGGAGTAGACTAAAGGGCCTCACATTTTTGGTGAAGTAGTAGTGAGACAAACAAAAAGAACTTCTGTGCAGCAAGTGAGGATCAGTTTAGAGAGGGGAGAGAAAGCCAGGTGAGGTGGTGGAGCAGGTGAACACCATCATTGGGATCCTCTGTAGTGTCCTTTAAGGATGCAAGGAAATAACACAGCTCCTTTTGAGATTCCTGTGGCTGTCAGGGCTGTATAACTGGGCACTAACTTTATCTCCTAAGGTAACTATCTCCAAATTGATCAGAAGCTGAACACTTTTTAATGCTGCAACTTAGAGCTCTTTAAGGAACTATCTAGCATCTCTGATAAGTCTGTGTTTAATTTTGGATAGGTTTTAATGAGATAAAAGGTATGTTTGAGAAATTTAAATTACCTATCTAGGTGACATTGATTCCTCTTACTTTTAACAGATAAAACAAATGTGTGTTGACCTTTGTGATTATCCTAATAATATTTAACTAAACATTCATTTCCTGGCTAGGTTCTAACGAAATATCACCACCATGAGGCAATCTAGTTTTGGCTTTCTAAAATACTGTCCCATAGCCACAAGCTTGAAATATACTTTGGCATGCCCTCACAATCACATCTGAGATGTTCCTTTAAAAATATTATTTCCTTTATTGTATAATGAAGATCATTACAAAATGAGTGTAAACTCCTTGTCCAAGTTGAAGCCGCAGAGTCAGAAGTGAGCCTGCTACCGGCCCCTGAGTCTGCGTCCTCAAGACTGTGCTCCACCTGCTCCTTAAAAGTGAACCTAATTGTGCATCTTAGGGCATCGCTTCCTCAAAGGATGGGGGAAGGGGGCTTCACATAGCTGCCCATGGACTCCAGAAATTCCTTAGCAAACTTGGAGGTCCCAGTTTAGTTCTTAAAAACATTTTTGGTGGGAAAAGAAGTCCTAATGACATTGATAAATCAGTTAATTGGGAATAAGTAAGTAGCATAATATATAAATCATTCTATAAATTCTCTACAGTGATGAAGGGTGAGGAAAGCATTTTCAATCTCTCTTCACTACTAATTTGTGAAAGGCTTAAAATAAGTAGCTAAGAAGATAGTCCCGCCTCCACTCTGCTTTTATTTTAATTTCACTTTTTCAGATAATAGAGATATTTTCTACATTTCCTAAGCCTGAGTTAATGTAATTTGCTTCTAGACTCTTCTTCCTTTTGGTAGAAGGTCCTTATAAGTTATTATTGCAAGTAAGATGAAGCCATTTTACCTATTTAAAGATTGATGGCATCTTATTTAAAATAAACTTAAGTAATGTGTAATCCTATAAATACAGAAAAATCCTGAAGCCCTTCAAGGACTATTAAGCAAAATGGAAAATGCATTCAGGATCTATCATTGGATTTTGAAGCAAGGATGTAATGGAGCCCTTGACTGAGCACCTGCACATAGTGGCCAAGGTGCTCCAGGAGCATCACCAAGGACCCTGCCTGTGTCTTCATCATTTAGCATAGAATATGGCTTCTAAGCATGATATTTTTAATCCCAGAAATTTCTGAATTCAGTATTAAAAAGTTAAGATAGCCCGGCTGGGCATGGCTCAGCGGTTGAGCATCTACCTAGGATCCAGTAGATCTTGGTTGAATTCCTGGTCAGGGCACATGCCCAGGTTGCGGGCTCAGTCCCCAGTCGGGGGCGTGTAGGAGGCAGCTGATCAATGACTCTCTCATCACTGATGTTTCTATCTCTCTCTCTCCCTCTCCCTTCCTCTCTCAGAAGTCAAAGAAGATATATTTTTTAAAATAAATAAATAAATAAATAAAGTTAAGATAATCAAAATCTTCGTCTTAACATTTCTGAGTGAAGGAATACGGTACTGAAAAAGAAAACTGGCCCAAAGCTGACCTAAGCCGGAGCATCTGTAGATCATAACTTGTACCTTTCTGGGAATCAACTAGCTTTCTTGACTTTGAAAAAATGCTTAAAGATATTTATAATGGATTTTAATAGAATTAAGATCAACGTCAGATGATTGTCAACCTTAAAAGGAACCTTATTTGGGGCATTAAACAGTCTTGCCTCAAGTCAAGGAGTCTAAAAATCATTAAGTGACTTTTTAATTTATTTATTCTTTATTCTAACATGGAATCTCTAATTCTTCTTGAAAAATGACATGTTACTCAGCAATAAAAAATAACGGAATCTTACCATTTGCGCCAGTATGGTTGGACCTAGAGGGTATTATGCTAAGTGAAATAAGTCAGACAGAGAAAGAGAAATAATGTATGATTTCACTTATATGTGGAATCTGAAAAAACAAACAAAACAGAAATGAACTCATAGGTAAAGAGAACAAATTTTTGGTTGCAGAACAGTGGAGGGTAGGAAGATGGTGAAAAAAATGAAGGGGAGTAGCCGGTGCAGACTCTCACTTATAAAATAAATAAGTCCTGGGGGTTTAATGTACAGCACAAGGAATATAGTCAGTAACATCATAATGACTTTCTGCAGTGACAGATGCTTCCTAGACTTACGGAGGTGATCTGATCATTAGGTACATGGATGTTGAATCTTTATCTTGTACATCTGAAACAAACATGGTATTGTCTATCAGCCGTACTTTAAAAAGCACACATGCCCAAAATAGATCTTTGAATTGGCCTGAGATAGATCTTTTTCCTTGTAGCAAGACTGTAACAAAACTTTGGAAAAAAAAATTCAATAGTTCTTTGGTATTTGTAATTTTTAAGGGAATTTGACCTATCTGAGTAAAAGCCTTGCAAATATCAATTTCAAAAAATTCTCTCTAATAGAATGGCTCAGATAAATTAAGTTCACCAAAGTTAAATGTTCATTTTCTGAATATATAAAATTTATAAATATTTGTGGCATTCTTTTTTTTAATACAGTGAATTAAACTACCTCAAAAGTAAATAAAACATATAAACATAGTTTAAAACATTTGAAGGCATTTAAATAATTACATTCATAAATGGGATTAAGCATTATTCAAAGTCCCTTAGACCTGATTGCCAATACTTGCTAGACTTACAAATGGAATAGTATAAACTGAATTAAAGTAAAAATAAGAAAGAAATCTTGTTACAAAGCAGTATTTTTAATTTGTTATTTTATTTTATTATTTTTTTTAATTTGTAATTTTAAAAAATTTAATATCACTCTTTGAAACTAAAAATAAACCTTGTAAACCATTTTACCTGAATACAAAAACCATCCTTTGTGGGCACCCCATTTCCATCAGCACCTGTTTGGCTCCTGATTCCCCTCTGAGGTCCCACTTCCCCAGCCCTTTCTGGGGGAGCACCCTGCTCTCCGGCTGAGCTCTGCACAAGCCCCAGCTTCACCCTGGGAGTGCCTTCTGTCTACAGAGCCTAAAGCAGGGAATGTTGCCACCACTTCCTGCTTCTGTGGGTCTCATTGTCACCTCAGTGGGTACTTTTTGGTGAAAATAACAGATTTTTAGGTTTAATCTATTATCCAAATTCTCTAAAATACCCTAAACTTTTCTAAAAAGTATTTAGGTGACTGTTTATTCCAATTTAGCCAACCTTGAATTTTATTTTTTTTTTCTTAATTTGCAAGTATTAAGGAAAAGTATCATCTCATTTTATTTGCATTATTTTTTTTAAATTATTGGATAGTTGTTGTGTCTTTATTTTGATGTTTTCTGAGGGTTTTCCCTTGTTTTACACACTGTCCCAATGGTCTTTTCCATTGTTTCCCTGTTATGTTTTTGTCTGCTCGTGCTATGAGCGAGGGCTGTTGTCACTGACACAGTGGGTGGCATTTGCAAAACTTAAAATCATGTATCCGCTTTGACCTAGAAATTCTATTTTTTAAAATAATGCCCCAGAAATACCTTTTTACATACAAAGGTACATATAAAATTATTATCATTATTAACAGATTTAAAAAAGAAAAACGTTTATCCCTTTGGAAATGGTTAATAAAGGATGATACATGCATACTACAGAATGCTGAGAGGCCACTGAAGCGAATATGCACATGGGTATGGGAAAGCTCTCCATGTGCAGTGCACTGTGAAGGCTAAAGCACATCGCAGAGTAACGTGGGTAGTGTCCACTCTCAGTGTCCTTGTTGTTCTACAGAATAAGGTCTGTGAAGGTGCAGAGCAAATCGATAATCTAGTAATAGGAGGTAACTGTGGGAGTCATTTCAGTCGCTATATATTTCCAGGTCAGTCACGGTTTTTACAATGAAACTTTAATATGTACATGGGCTTATATTCATATTTTATTTTGCTATTAAACAGCAAAAAAGAACTCAGTACACTTAGGAAACGGTCTCTAAGAAGGGACAGTCATGATGTCCCAAACTTTCTCAGTGAGGGCCTGGACTAGCTGGACAAGAGATGAGGCCCCAGAGAATGAGCCTTGTTTGATGCATAAAGCTATTGAGGCTCAGTTAGCTTCCCGGTCACCAGCCAGAGAAGAGCAGACATTCAACCCAGGTCTAACTGACCACCATCCAACTCCCTTATTAAACTCTGCAAACAAAACCCAGTGGGTAGCGCTTCCTATTTGGAACTAAGCCCACCTAATGGTACAGGCCTAACGATCACCTTTCATTATGACTCTCTATCCAGGCATGGACATTTTAAAAGTCACATGTAAAAATTAAAAGAAAAGTATCTTTTGTCTAAGAAAAAAGCACAGTGGTTAACTGTGTGTGCCTGAAATGTTTTGTTCTGTCTGTCTTTTTGGTGGCTATATGGACGTATGCATGGTTTAGACACATGTACACCCCAAGCCCCCAACTTGAACTCACCTAGAGGAAGTCAAAGGTTAAAACATAAATCAGCCTAAAAAAATACTCAGTGTATTTATATGAACATTTATAGAAATATTTCCCTCTTCTCCAGTTCCTGTAACAGATTGGAATAAATAGGACATCTATTGATAGGCCTTTGAAATTTCCAAATGTCCAGGTAAATGGTTATCTACAAGTGAGTCTGAATGTATTTATGCTCCAAATTTCAATTATACCTGTTCTATAAAAAGTTATTTCCTTTTTTAAGAGTCTACATCCCATTTTTATAGAGTTGAAGGTCAGTTTCCGTTTCTCTATTCTTTCCTTAGAGACAAAAGAACAAAACATTTCAACAGTCTTCAAAATGCCAGCTGAGTAGTGTAAGCCTGTTGGTGAAGCTCCTACATTAAAAGTCAGCCAGGTTGCCTTCCTTTGTCTGTCTGCTTTAATTAGCAGCTGACTGCACTGATCCTGTCTTGATCAGATAGCTTTTCTCAAAGCTTTGGAACCTCTTTCCCTGCCTCTCCATTCTAACAATTACCATAATCCCATTTACCCCACAGTTGGACTTCCACTATAATTGAAATTTGTTGTAATTACAGCACACACAGACACTAAGGAATTAAGTGAATAAAAGTGTTAGAAGCCAGCTCCTAAACTTTCCAGGGTCCAGCCCATAGCTGGGAGTGAATTGTCAGTTGTTGCTGAGAAGATGACCAGGTAATGGAAAAAGTAAAGATGGTCCAGTGAGTTTTCAGGGCCCTTCCTTGATTTCCGTAGGACTGCTGGGGTCCAGGACAGACCCGGGCACCGCAGGGTGCCACCCTGCCTGCACTAGCTTGGAGGCCAATGAACAGGAAAATGGAAAGCTCCTGTCTCTACTCTTCTACAAACCTAAAGTTTATGACCATCAGATGCCCACTGCTCTTCAAAGGCCGTCTCTTCAAAGCAGAGAATGTTTTGAATCAAGAAGAATTTCTCAGTGATACCCATCCCAATGCTGTAAACATGAGAAGCAGCGTGAGGTCATGGATCCAAGAGCAAATCATTGCTACCTGGTGACTTAAGAAGCAAAGGTACTACTGTCTTTTTCCAAATAATAAAATACTTCATTTTTTAAATCACGGGGAAAGAGAACTCTCTATCATTGTGACTAAATAAAATAGAATCAGATTTCCCCAATCAGTCCATTTGTCTCAGGGGCCTAGAAGAGCTTCATAGGTGTGAAAACACAGTGCCATGTACTGATGGGCTCTGGCTTTTAGAGAGGAAAACTTGGCCTGGTTTCTCTACGTTATATCAGGTAGGTAAAAGCTTTTATGTGCCTCGAAATGCAATGACTAATTAGGAAATGCAGACAGTGGAGCTCTCCAGGTTATGAGTGGTCTTATTCTTAAATTTTAGGACATCATTCACATCCCACTATAAATAAGGACAATTCTATGGACACAAGAATGTACTAATGGTATCGATGGGGAAGGATGTCATGCTTCATCAGCCAGGTGTCATCAGGTCAGCTCAGGCGCCTGCAGGTGAAGTAGCATTGGGGAGGGCACTGCTACACCGAAGCCCACGTAAAGCTCCTTAACCCAGCCACGCTCAGGAGCGTCTGCTTGCCCTGTGTCCTTGCGACTGCGGGAGAACGGCAAGAACAGGTAAGTGGGTAAACAGGACGCCTAAATCATACCATGTTATAGAAGGTGGCAGCGCTAGCTAGCGTTCATCTGGCTTTCTTACTCATAAGGAATGAACACAGTTCTCAAATTTGAAATTAAAAAGTTACACCTACTTTTTAATGTTTCTGGATAAATCTTATTAAAATACGTGCTATTGCAAGATAAAGTATTCAAAGCTTTATGAGTTGGCAGCTACATATCTCTGTGAACAAGGGCTCTCTAAGTCTTTAGCAAAAGGACAGTCCCATGAAGTTGATGCTGAGGCTAAAGCAGGTCTGAAGCCTGTGCCCCCTGGTCAGTGCCGGTCATTGCTCCCGCAGATCAAGTTTAGAAGTACTAAATTTGATTTTCAAATACTGCTTTTATCATAGTCCTATGATTTTACTTAGTGGAATAAAAATATTTCACTACAACCCCCCCCCCCCCAAATACCCATTATATAACGCAAGCCAAGGACAAGTTACGATTGGGTTTACCAAACTCCTTCCAGGTTTTATTACCCAGGTTCCTTCCAAGGTTTATTTTCCAGGGAGACTAGTGTCTGGCCCTGGCAGCTGTTGGCACTTCCGGGGCCACCAGGTCCCATAAAAGCGTGAAAGGACATGACCCCAGCAGGGCCTGTGTTTCCCAGATGCTGGTCCATTTGGGCATGTGTGAAAGGGTATTTCATTTTTCACTTTCAAGGTCATGCTATACAATTAAACTTAAGCTGGTGTTTGAGAACCAGGGAGACAGGGGCTGAACCCGAGGCTCTCCTTTCTGAGCACAGAGACTCTGCGATGTCAGAGTGAGGCTAGGCTGGCACCATCTCCTGTGTCCCAACTGAGGTATAGTGTGGGTTTCTTCACAGAGGTGACAGGGTGCATGCAAGCAACCTAGGCTTCAGGTTAGGGAGACCGACTTCAAATCCCAGGTTTGTCACTTTCCACTTGCATGACATCTGAAGTGAAGTAGGCCTTTTGACCTCTACTTCAGTTTTCTTTTTAATAAAATCAAGACAATCTCCAAACAATTTGGAGAATTGCATAAAGTCTTGTAAAACGTGAATAAGTGTACACTTTTATTATTTTCATGTATCTTGCAGGTGGTTTCTGACACAGACACAGAATGTGTTTTTTTCTATTTCGTAATAGATATGTTTTTCCCTCTTTGGGATGAGAGAGGTTCGATCTGCAAGTGGTAGCCTCAGCCTGCTGCTCAGCCATGGAGGCAGATCTGGCATTTGCTCTCTGTGTTGCTAACCTCAGGAGCTGCTAAGAAATGTCACACTTCATTTTTATTCATTTGAGTTCCATCAGTGTCCTGTCCACCTGAGCAGCCCACCCAGCTTCCTGGATGAAACTCTGCAGCTATCCCTCTGTTTCAGTTAAGATCTGCACCTGGGGCCCTAGAAGTGTGGTGGCAGAGACTGGAACAAACCCAGTGGCCTCACACAGGCTCGTGACAGAACCACTGATGGGCGCCTGTGTTACTGGTAACACCAGGTCAGCCAGCCAGCACCTCCCCTGGCCCTAACTTTGCATCTATCCTAGGGATGGGTATGAATCTGATTTGAGCTAATGTGCTCAGACCCTGGCATACCTGGAGAACACCATACCATCCAAGGGGAAGAAAAATATAAAGTTTTGCCTTACTAATCATATTTCTCTTTCTACTTGTTTAGGTTTTTCATTATTAAACTTAAAAGTATGTAAAATGAAGTCTAAAAAGATTTATATTAATGAAAACTTTGAAATGCTCAAAATGTAAGTCATCTTGGGTCAAGGAGGAGCCATAGGCTCACAGAATGCAAGTAAGAGCTAAGAGCTCTAACCAGTAGGGAGAAGGGGCCCTGGAGGAGCAGAGCCTGGGCACTTGCATATGACAGGAGCTGCTCCTCCCAGGCCAGGCCTCTGCTTTCTTTGGGCACTGACTTCATGCACTCTGTCTGCAACCCTCTTCCTCCCTGTGCAAGGATTGTGGCTGCCAATTTCTAAATTCTGGAACCTTAGGCTTCCCCTATTAGAAAATCAACTTCCTCTCTAACCTCAGTGTGGGTCTCCCTGGAAGAGCCAGCTTGGCCCTTCCTGATGGAGCAGTCCTCCTGGCCACAGAAAGGAGTCACATATAAGTGAAAAAGTTTCACAGAACCAGGAGGTGGGAAAGGGGAGGGGGAAGAGCAAGCCCAGATAATGACAGCAGGCAAGATCTTAGGGAGACAAGATCACAGCTGGCTCCTGAAGGACTCTCCATGTCCCACTGTCACACACGAACATGCACACCTGCCCTCACTGTCTCATCTCTGCATGAAAACCTCCCTGGCATTCAGGGACAGCTTAAGTTCTAGCCCAGAACTGAATGCTTGGTCCAGGCCAACACTAGTCTGTCTCTTCTCACAGTTAATCCACACCACAAAGTTGAGCCCTGAACTGCTCATCATTGGGTTTTTATTAACTGGAATTGAATGGCACATTGATGATCACTCTTAGGGGACCAAGGGCCTTTCATTTTTCACTTTAATTTTCCTATGTGGCTAAGAAAAAAGTTGCTACTCATCCTACTCTTCTTCCTCTACATCTATGGCAGGCACGGCTAGTGATTCTCCACAGATTTTCTCCTGGAAGCCAAACTTCATGGGGTCCCCTGGAACACTGTCTGAACCAGCACTGCAGGCATCACAGTGAGTCCAGAAGTCACAGCCCATCTGCCATCTCTCAGGTTTAGAAAGTGAACCATCCATTGTAGTGCTTTTTTTTTTTTCTTCTTGAATTTCCCCAAAATATTTATAAATGTGAAGTAATGTTGACCTATCTACCGTGTATTGAATGCTACACTTAATGTGCTGGACTTTGTGTCAGGCCGTTACAATGATTATTTCAGCTCATCATTAAAAGAGCCCCGTAAGAGAGCAAGTAACAAAAGTAAGAACCACAGGTTAAACAGCTCCTGTAAGATCACAGAGCTTTAAAAGGCAACTGTAAATCTGGGTGTATGCAAATCAAAGTCAGGAATCTTGGGCACTAGAGCTATAAGGAAAAAAGGCACAAGAATGACCTTGCTGGGTAAATGTTTGTTTTGTGAGAAGGAGGAGAGCAAAAGCTAACGTTACTTATGACCCCCAGTTCTTTCCCATGCCAGCTTTCGAAACCACTTTGTCTCAACTACCGATCAGCTCCTGGTGATTACTCTGATTTCTTACACTCCAGGGTAGCATTTCTAAAAGTATGTCATATGGATGAGTAGTTTGTAGAAAGAAAGGGTTCATGGCTACATATATTTATGAAATTGTGACCTTCTAATTAATTCCCCTCTTGCACAGGTCATCAGGTCATGGGTACATCTGCACATACCTGCACACACACACGAGAATAATCCTGCAGTATAGAAACCCCTTTAATGTTACTTACATGAACAAAGGAGTCATTTTACACAAAATACCACTAACATCAGGCAGAACTAGGAGTCTCCTCCCCCACTGTGTAGAGAAAATCTGTATGAGGTTATATCATAATGAGCTCAATTGGAAATTTCTTTGTTTAAATCTGCTGACACAATATTTGTGAAAGACTGATCCACAGATTTCCTGGTGTTTGATAAGATGCAAATTCAAAATCTCCATATCAGACTCAATCAGACTCTGAGGACTTGTAGGGTCTAGAAATGTGCATTCTAAAGGACCTTTCTAAGTCATTTTCATGACTTCTAAAATCAGAAACTACTATCTAATAAGGTTGGGGTCAACCCTTTTTTTAAAATTGATTTTAGAGAGAGGAAGGGAGAGGGGGAGAGAGAGGGAGAAGAGAGAGAAACATCAATGTGAGAGAGAAACATCAATTGGTTGCCTCCTGTACACACCTGGACCAGGAATCAAACCTGCAACCTTTTGGTGTACAGGAAGATGCTCCAACCAATGGAGCCAGCACTGGGCCAAATCTTAAGATTACTTTTAACCCACTGATAGCATTGAAATTGTTGTGGGTTAATATCTGCAGTCTGGTGTGTGTCTATCTGAGACCATCTGTGTCTCTGCACACTCTGATGATGTCAACTCTCTGCTACAGAGATCCATTCAGTGGCCTTTACCTTGAAAGCACCACATCCAAGGGTTGGGCCCTTGACATGGCGAGCACTGAAATCCAGTGTTGACAAATTCCTAGGACCACTAGTTACCAGGACTGTGGCTCACACAGGCAAACCTCACAAGAGGCTAGGGTTACTGGATTCCAATTCATAAACTTACATTGAAAGCTATGACTTACAAAGGGCTCAACATTTCCACGAGATTGACACAAATGTCTTCTCCCTTCAGGTAAGCTGCATGAGGTTGCAAAATATTGGAAGGCTGCCAGTTAAACTTGAGATCAGAACCGGGTGCTTCCAGGAGTTCAGATCTAACACCACTACTTCCTGACTGACTGATCCAAATGTACACTGGTGAGTGAACTCTCACAGGGTTTGTTGGCCCAACAGGGGACCTTTTTACTCCAAGCTCCTTGGATTGGGTAGCAATTTTTAGAGGCCTGTCAATAACTCTAGCATGTACTATGATATTTGGTATAAAAAAAAAAACCCTAAAGATCAGTTTCTTAAGAATTTAGAAACCAAAACCTTATTGACGCTCTATAATTAGATTATAAGTACGCATTTGCTCAAAATATGCCCATATGAAGAAGGTCATTTTGGAGTGGTCAACAGATATAGCAAAGGAACACTTGGAATTAATAAAGTTATCTTGTTAAGTAATATGAAGTCTCTGACATTTTGAACTAATACCAATTGAACCACTTGTCTGCCAGGATCCTTGGAGAAATTAAGACAAACAGTGATAAGCCTTTCTCTTCCAATGTAAATGTCTTTGCCGAAGGTGCACTATAAAAGGTAGACCATGGTCATGCTCAGCTCCGGCTGCTGGGGTGGCACTGTATTCAGTCACCAGGTCACGGTTATGAGACCCAGCCCAATCTTCAGAATCACCCCAGATGCAGCCCATGCTGTTGGGAGGGAACCACCAGCTCCACAAGGGCGGGCCCATGCACAGTGTCTAGTCCTGAATTAACTAGTAGGGTAGTCAAGAGTGTCACATGGCTATCTAAGTCTAAATATATTAATATTAAATTAAATTAAAATTTCACATTCGCGGTCATAAGATTCTCATTTCAAATTCTCAATAGCTGCTAGTGACTAGGTACTGGACAGCATAAAAGGAGTCATTTCCATCATCACACAGTGCTCTGTTGGACAGGGCTGGCCTGGCCCAATTAGGGTTTGACTCAGTGAAACAGAGCGAGAACTATTGGGGCCAACAGTGGCCCTCCCCCTGCCATGGAGAGTAAGAAATGCAGGGGGTGTATGTGATGCCATTTCCATCTCTCCCCTGCGATGTTGCACTGGAGAAATGGACTTTATTGTTTAAGTGCCTGAGGTTAAAGAGTTCTTAATTCAGTTCTTCAGCTACAATTAGCCTTAGCTATTTGATTTCATTATTTATTATTTGTTTTCTTACAACCTACTTTTTTTGGACACATTCCTTTGGAGTGCTGGCTTTAATCTGACACCGTCCCACCTGGCCTAGACACAAGGTGCGTCTTCACTGTAGTCCATTGAGATTTACTAGATGTTGAGTTTAACTTTCAGAGAGCAACATTATTTCTTTTATTTCCAAGTTGTTTGAGATCCCATTAACTCTTCATAAAAATACTTGCTAACTATATACTACTGGAACACTCATTTAACACCCACACACCTCAGTTCCCTCGTTTGTAAATGGAGGCAGGTCATTTTAAACATTTTAATATTGCTCTCCATAGATCTGAATTAGTACAGATAAAGCCCAGGATGGCCCCTGGGTCGTGGCTGAATTCTACTAAATGTAGAAACAATGAGAGAAAACCTAGCAGACAAAAACAATCATCTTCTGTATCCCTTTTTTTTTTTTTTTACAAAATGATTTAGATGGTAATTGGGAAAAGTTGAAGTTAGCTCTCTGTGTTCACTAAGGTAGAAGACACGAGAGAATGTGACATGGCCAAATGCTGTGTAAGTTTCTGCCAGGCACTTTGAAAAAGAAATATAAAGACAATGACAGAGCATGGATGATATGTGATTCCAATCCTGCTCTTCCCACTCTTAGGGCTCATGGGAAAAGTTTATTCCTATTCAATGACTTCACTTTCTGATAAACAACGGACACATTGCCACCCGTCAATAACATTTTTTGTTCCACTTCTAATAAGTAAAGAATCACAATGTCATGAGTTTCCCCAGCTTAGTCTCCAGGGCTGCTTAGAGCTCACTGAGTCCACAGGGGGCACATCCAGATCTATTACCAGGAGACTGGTGATACCCTCTGACAGTCACCAAAGAGATCTGTAAGCTTCTCTAAAGTGGCCTTCTCTTCAGACTCACCTTCTGCAGAGCTATTCCATCATTTCTTAAAGCACAATATTATAACAAGAATAATGTGTTGGCATGTTTCCTTCCACTGCAATATTTATAGACTTCATTGCTCAAATACATTGCTATGGTTCGCGTGTCTAATTTTATGATGGCCTTGCTAAACGAAAATACTCTTGCTGGCGAGCGCTTGCAGAAGGAGCACTTAGCACCCTGCGAGTGACGACAGCTGGCACCAGCTGCTTGTCTTGGGCACTCTTGCCATTCAAATAGAGAGCTCTGTGGTGTGAACCACATGGGGAGGTTTTCAAGATGAGAAAGAGATGAAGGGCTTTAATTCCTGAATCTTGGACAGCAGTCAACAGAGTTTGGAATGTGCAGAAGTGTTAAAGATATTAAGTTCGTTCCATGTCTTGAGGCAGCACTGTATTCAACTCCTAGAAGTATATTGAGTTTAATAAGCTTCACATGTAGTTCATCCCCAGCTACTAAGATCAAATGCTGCGAAGGTTCAAATTATTTAACAAATAATTGCAAAACACTTGCTCTCAAATGAGTGCATCAAGGACTTTCTCTAGGAAGGTGAAATACAGATACAAAGCAGGTAACAGTTGTGATTTGGAGCAAAATGAAACAGAGAAGGAAAGTGCCAGAGACATTTAACTAAGGAAGATAATTGTGAACATCAGGAGCAGTCAGGAGGCTTCACAGAGTAGGTAAAATTTGAACCAGCCTTTGAAAGATGGGCAGAATTTGAGCAAAAAAGAACTAGAAAGGGAACTCAGTGAGGTAGCAGCGAGTGCCTGAAGTCTGCAATGAAGCTGGCAGCTATGGCGTGGCCCTGGGCCATGTGGGGAGTGACTTCCCACCCCTATGCCCATTTCTGTTTGCCACCCAACATGCAGTTCAGGTGTAGCTCATGCCCCTAGTGCCATGAACTTCTTTGTGCTCAATGTCTGGCTAATGGTCTGGCTCACCCGCTCTTGAGCTTATTGAAGACAGGGAATATACATATATGTGTGTGTATACACACACACGTACACGTGTATACATAGGCATGTATGTGTATACATACCTACACACGTGTGTATACATAGCCACATATATGTACACACATGTGTGTACATATACATGTGTGTGTGTGTATTTGGGACATAGCAGGTGCTCAGCAAATGCAGGGACAGAACAATGAATCAGTACAGTAGGAGGCAAAGGCAGGTAATGAAGGTGGATAGGAAGGAAGAGGCAAGGGCGTAGGAGACCCCAAAAGGCAGGCTGGGGGATGTGGATCCTCACATTGATGCCTCAGTCTCCATCATGTTCGGGAGGGCATGTGAAATGCATGTCCAGAATCTGAATCTCACCGTAGCTAGAGTTGCAATAAAATATATATTTAGGGAAGTGAGAGAGAGGTATGAGGGAAATCGTCACTAAGAGAATATTTTATTTCCCTATCAAAAAGCGCTTTACATTTAGGATGATTCTATCAAGAACATTATGTTATGAACTCACTATGATGTGGAGCACAGTGGCTGCAAATGAACGCTGTAACGCAGCCAGGAGCTCATTGCTGGGGCTCTTCCTACGGGCCCCTGTGGGACGGTGGAGCGTGTGGGTTTGAAGAGAATCCGCCAGAGGACCCCGGCGTTTAGGGCTGTGAGGCTGTGCCTGCTGGCGATCAAGGCTGGCTTTCCCACACTCCTTTGTATCCAGCATTGCAAAATTATTTCCTGTCACTGGAAACAACAGTAATTTACATCATTTTCGTCACTGCTGCTCGAGTCCCCACCGACATGTTCTCATTCCCCACGTGCTGTCTTCTCAAGGAAGCCCCAGGGGGCAGCTGCTTAACAAGAGCGAGGGCAGTGCCGAGGGTGACCTTCAACATGGCCAGTGCTCCTCCCTCTGATTCTCCCGACTTACAGCGCTGCCAGCTGAACTCCCATCCCCCTTTACACCGGTGTTTACTTTGGGTGGAAAGACAGGGCCTTTTTCCTATTTGGCTAGGTGTATGTAAGTGCAGCCTGCATAATATTAGAATTCATGACCAGCAGAAAACCCTTTCCCACTGGAGCCAGGGTCATGGGGGGGGGGGGCTCAGTAAGGGGGTGTTATTAAAGCAAGGCAGAATTCCTAGCACAGTATTTTGGGAAAATGTAGGAAATTTGTTTTTTGGCTAAAACCCCAGTTAGAAAGCCTCTTACCACTGAAGAAAGCAGGATTTTTCTGTCTTCTCCCCTGAACCCCACAGCAATGAAATAAGCAGAGGACATACAGATAGGAGGCTGAGATCAGCATCCCCAGCCAGAGGTGTGCAGGAGGCCCTGGAGAGTGAAGACTCCTGAGAAATTCCCTGATCAAGATGGGCAGTGGCCACAGGACCCTCCCATTTGTGGAGAATGAGGCCATGTCTCGCTTGCTTGGCACGCTGCTGCGACTCCATATAAACCAGCCTTCCTCTCAGGTTTTCTCCTGGCACTCTTCATTTTCCTCATGCCGGTATTTGGGAACATATATGCTTATTTTCATCATTATTTGGTCAAAATCTGTGTCTCTCCATGGAGCTCTGAAGTCAGAGATAGTCTACTGTGTTCAGCGCTCAACTATATCCTCAGCTCCTACCCAGCACCTAGTGCAGAAGTTCCAAATACAAGAAGCAGACGAATGAATGAATGAGTGAACAAATGAATGAATGAATGAGTGAACAAATGAATGAATGAATGAGTGAACAAATGAATAAGGGAATGGAAGGCCCATAATAGTGTAAAACAGCCTCCAGATCCAAGAACAGCAGAAAGATGAGAGCACAGAGCACGGGAAAACCAGCAGCTCTTCTGTGTCGCTCTCTCCTGGGACCCACGACAAGGGTACACAGCCGAGAGCTGCCGAAGGAGCTGCTGAGTCACGTGAAGATGAGCAGCACAGGCTGTGTCAGCAAGAGGAACAGAAGCGCACCAGGACCTGGATGTCACGGGTGTTGTGCGTGTATCTAAACACCTGTGTCCAAACACACTGACATGGAGGCATAAAAGTCTCATTTCAGGGTCTGAGCTTCTGTAATTCTCAAATTTACTTGGTTTAATATATAAACCTCTAGTTGTTTAAGAATCACATCTGGCAATAGTTTCATATTTAAAGCAGGGGTAGCCCCCTACATAATTATTACAGTGAAAATAATGCTTTTCCTTACCCACCCATCGATTGAAGGTACTTGTGTTGCTCCCATATCTTTTTTTTTTTTTTAAATATATCTTTATTGCTCTCAGAGAGGGGAAAGGAGAGGGAGAAAGAGAGGTAGAAACATCAATGATGAGAGAGTCATTGATTGTCTAGCCCGCAACTTGGGCATGTGCCCTGACCGGGAATCGAACCCTGATCACCTGGATCCCAGGTCGATGCTCAACCACTGAGCCACGCCCGGCAGGGCCCATATCTTGACTGTTGTAAATAATGCTACAATGAACACAGGGGTGAGTATGTCTTTTTTAATTAGTGTTTTGGGTTTCATCAGATAAATACCCAGAAGTGGAATTGTTGGATCCCTCTTTGTCTCCTGTTATAGCCTTTGTTTTAAAATCTATTTTGTCTGGTATACATATTGCTATCTCAGCTTTTTTTGTTTCAATTTTTATGAAATATCTTTTTCCATCTCTTTATTTTCAGTCTGTGTGTCTTTCAACTTGAAGTGAGTCTCTTATAGGCAACATATGCAATGGTCTTGTTTTTGCACCCATTCATGCACCCTGTGTTTTTTAATTCTCATCTGAGCATATGTTTTTATTGATTTTTTTTAAAGAGAGAGGAAGGGAGAGAGAGAGAGAACATCGATGTGAGAGAGAAAAATTGATCGGTTGCCTCCCATACGTGCCTGAATCAGAGATCAAAACCCACAGCCAAGATATGTTCCCTGACCTGGAATAGAACCTGTGACCTTCCTGTGTACAGGATGATGCTCCAACCAACTGAGTCACCTGGCAGGGCAACCACCCTGTGTTTTTTTATTGAATAAGCCAGACAGAGAAAGACACATGCCATATGATTTCACTTACATGTGGAATCGAAAGAACAAAATAAACAAAATAGAAGCAGACTCATAGGTATAGGGAACATTGTGATGGTTGCCAGAGGGGAGGCAGGTTAGGGGAGATGGGAGAACAAGGTGAAGGTATTAAGAAGCACAAATTGGCAGTTACAGAATAGTTAAGGGGATATAAAGTGCCGCATAGGGAATATAATCAGTTATATTATATAACTGTATGGTGACAGGTAGGTATAGATTTATCAGAGTGATCCTTTGTAAGTTATATAGATGTCTACTCACTGGGGTATAGACCTGAAAGTAATATAATACTGAACACAAACTGCCATTGAAAAATAAAATAATATTAAATGTTTTCCAGCATGGGTGAAGCAGTAGCAAGGTGATGCTAACATCAGTCAGTCATCACAGAGTTAGTAGTATTTTGGATGCATTATTCATAGACCATAAGTTTGGCATGTTACAGTGGCCTCTGTCTGTCTCTCTTGGCCCTTCCCAGGTGTTGAGACATCCCCTGCTTGGTCCCAGGTATATCTTGGTTTTAGGAGAGAAAGGCCCTACAGTCGACCTGGAAAGTCATGTTGAAGTGATCTTTTTAAGATGAAGCTACACCTGGAGGGAAATTTTTAAGTCTGTAACCTAAGCCAAGTGAAACATTAATCACTTGTCCAGAAAGTAAAATAGGTGATGCACGTGAGTAAATTACTCAGAAAGCATCACCCTTTCCTGCCTATGCCTGGTTTTCTCCAGTGTGGCCAGCTGAGGCCCATAGAGCCCCATTTCTGTCCCCCATGCTTCTCGCTTTCAGAACTCTTGCCTTCCCGCTCTTTCAGTCCTGCCACAACCCAAGAGAAGGAGCAATAACAGAGCTTTATGCTTGTTCAATACACTCCGCGATGACATGTGCACTGTGTACCTGTTTGACAACTGGGGGAGCTGAGATATGATGGGTCCAGTGACTACTTGTGTCCAAAGTTGTGCTGAAATATAACCAGAAGGGGCTTTACCATCTCAAAATCCCGAGTTTGATTCTGTTTTGAGGTAAATTATTAAACTCATGTTATAGTCTGTTTCCGCATCTGCCAACAGGGAAGCCAATATTCCCTTTGGGTATTTGAGAGTTGAAGTGAATGGTATACTATTTTGCAGACCACACACCTCATGAAGGGAGCAGTGGGGTCTAACTGAGCATTCAGAAGTCCAGTCACAGGAAAACCCAGGAGGCCACATTCCTGTTCTGTGAACTTCCAGACACATACCTTGACTCGGGGTAAAAATAACAAAGAGCTCATTTAAAATTTAGGTTTCACTGCCAAAATAGGTGAGGACATTTTATCACAGGTCAGTCTTACTTTTTTCCCCAACTCAAAACATATTCAGCTCTTTTTCTCTGCCAGCTGTGTCTAAAAGTGGTGCTTACCCATGGGCCATAATGAATTTATTTGCACTAGAGCAAAAACAGTGTGCAAAGGCCACAGATGCTTTCCTCATCAGCCCAATCAGTGGCCACCAGTGCAGATGAGGAGGAACCAGCTGTGACATTGGCCACGTGGGAGGGAAGACGTTTGGAAAATGTGAGGAACAGCTGGAAGGACTCTATCAGGATGTTGGATGAAGCTTCATTGAGATATTGACTGTGTGAAGGGAACGGCAAAGAAGAACCTCTTTCCTCTGATTATTAATTTATAAATGTTATCTACAGAGTAAAACATGAGTCAAGGTATGTGTCTGGAAGTTCAGAGAAGTGCCTTGAGGATCTAAAAGAACCTTTCTCATGTTTCAATCCAGATCAAAAGATTTCCTTAGCTTCCATGTCATAAACACCATCCTAACTTCATAGCTAGTGTTTCTCAGGGGAGATGTCCAAGCAGTACTGATTGGGCACACATTTTCTTACTCCATCTGAGCATGCGCATCTTAGCTCAGCGTCAAAACTATGGCTCTTGGAATCAATCCCTCATCATCTGAAGGGCTTGCAATCGTTCACCCAGCTCACTGTTCTGGCTCTGCGTTCAGCATCAGTACTTGAGGTTACCAGTTGCTGGGGAAGAGCCCTGCTGTCTTCTCACAGGGCAGAGTGAGGTGCCACCCTTGGCTTCATGGATGCCCTGTGTTTTCCATGAGTCAAAGGTATCTTGGTATCCTTCCTTATGCACAGGCAGAGAAGTACTGTTTCACAGCGGTGAGGAGTGAGGCTGGTGACAGAATACCTACACACTTATTTAAGGTCACTTACTTAGACCAAATCCAGGTTGCAACCTCCTCCAAAGATCCTATCCCTACTGACATTTGAAGAGGTAGGAAGCAGGTGGTGGGGGGCAGACAAATAAATCAGAACTTTTTCTGGGCAATTCCAGATGGAAGGTCCTTACGAATTCCACTCAGAATCTCCCTCATCAAGATAGTCCTTCCAAGCTAATTCCCAGACTCCTCTGTTCCCTAATCAGCCCAAAGAAATAATAAAGGTGAATCTCTTGGAGGAGCCTTTAGGTCTCTCTGAGTCTCTCTCAGTGGACTTGTCACAAGGTTGTGACAATGAGCTGCATGGATGACAACCCTTCTGGCATCTGTGCCATTCCACGGACTGTAGCCCATATCCCTTCTCTTCCCTGTTAATAAAACCTGCTTTATGATTTGAACACAAGATGAAGGCACATAGTTTTCTGCTTCAATCTTGCTGAACCATGTAGGATGTCTCGGAACGTCAAAGTTAGAGATAGCACAGTGCAAAGACAGGCATAATATCTTCAACCAGACTCTACGGCTGTGCCCAAGCTCAGCTACATACTCACTGTGTGACCTTGGGCAGGTTACTTAGGGCCTCTGTGCTTTAATCATCTCATTCTGCAAAATGGAGTTAATAGCATTCCCTACTTCACACAGTTGCTGTGAGCATATATCTCACACACACATACACACACACAATGGTGTGGTACACAGTAAGCAGTAGTTAAGGGTTGGCTATCAATATGGTGTGTTCTTCAGATTTTAAACTGCTGTGTGATGCCAAATTCACTGCAGCCTCAGCTTTAAGTTTTCTTTTACCCTCTGCTGGGAATGTAGGCTTTTCTGCTCAGGCCACAGATGTACAGTACCCCGCTTTCTCAGTTCCAGCCCCATGCTCTACCCACCTGGAAGACCCTGCTTGACCTCCCTAACTCAGTCCAGCCTTCCAGTTCCTCTTCAATTCACTTCCTCAGTGACACACCCTACCTGTTTGGCTACCAAAGCCACCTCTCCCCTCTCTCTGGCCTTTAGTCAAGAGGTCATCCTCATTTATGTGAATAGAAAAATCTGCAAATTCTGGACATATCTGACACCACCAAATACTAACTATGCACCCTTAGGAGCTTCCTGAGCTTCCATGAACATCACTGGTCTTATCTGCAAAATAATAATAATGGAGCAAAGCATGGCTTTCAAGTTGAGTGTCCTTCAGAACCACCCGGGAACTTGTTAAAACTCAGATGGCTCTGTCTGCAAGTTCAGACCCCGGAGGTACAGAATGGGCCTGAGACCATCATTTCTAACAAGTTGCCAGGTGATGCTGGGCTGATGGGCTGAGAGTCAGGCTCTGAGAACCATGTTGAGGATCTTGCAGGACTATGGAGAGAATTAAATAAAATAATATTGAGAGATTGTTTGCTCAGTAACTGTTATATAAAATATAACCTTTCCTTTCCTGCATGAAGTAGACTAAAAATAATAAATATAACAGCAGAAGCGCTTCAGTTTTGATTCTGGCACTGTCCCATGAGTTCAGAGAACACCACATTGCAGCGTTTCTCACTCTAGAGCTGGAAGCTCAGATTGTGTGGGCATCGCCCCTACAATAACTTTGCTGGCACCCAATGTAATGGTTTTCAATTTCAGGGAATAACTAAAACATATGCACTGCCCTGAAATGTAATCTCTTTATATAAAGTACTGTTTTTAACGAACTCCCACACACAGGGTGAGATTTTAGCATGAGTCTGCTTATGTGAGGTCCTACTGTAGAATGTTTTCTCCCTCAGTGTTCACAGCACCCTGAGTCCAAACCAAGAAGGTCAGAATCTTGACCAGAGATATGAGCCAGTGCTTTTCTCAAGGGAATGAGTGTTGCAGGAAACGGGAGTGATTATGGAGTGAAATGCTACATACCATAGCTTATTGGCTGCAGGGAATCTAATGCAGGCGTTCACGTCATTCACTCAACTGGGACAAGTGAATTGTTTAATTTTAGAAAGGATTAGAGCAAAAAGTTCGGCGCAGAATGCAGCGGCTAACGTCCCTGAGCAGGGCCCCTGCTCCCCGCCTGGCCTTGGACACTGCCCGGCTTCCCTTTCCTTCCAGGCAAAACCAGACCTGGTGACCTCCCAAGACCTTCCCAGTGTCACTCCTCTGATGAAGGACAAATAAATGAGACAGGTGGTCACAGCAACCCATTGCTGGTGCCAGAAAACCAGAGGGAGTGGGCCTCTCTGGATCTTTATGAAGGTTTGGAGCACTACTGCAAGTAGAGCCACTGGAATTATGACGGCACCGCCCTCCACACAGAGTCCGGGCCTGTCTAGAAGGAAAGCTCAGGCTGGACTTCCAGTGGGGCCGGCAAGTCAAGTGCCCTCAAAATAACAAAAGGACTAGTTACAGGTGGACAACAAGATGGCGGCGCAGGCAACTACAGTCCCCGCCGCCTCCCGCAACCACGTCAAAACACAGAACCACCGTCACTCAGAGCCTCCTGAGATCTGGCTGCACAGAAGCCCCACAGCCAGGGCGCTGAGGGAGCATCGCGAGGGGTCCGAGCCCCACAGCAGCCCCCAGCCCAGGGCTCCAGGGCCAGGAAGAGACTTCCCCACAACTCCAGGCTGTGAAACCTGCGGGGACTGTCCCTGAGGGTCGCGGAGGCTGCGGGAGCCCCAGCAGCTCCTCTAAAGGGCCCGGCGCGGACTCACTCGGACGCTCCCTCTGAGCCCAGCGCCGGGCAGCAGCCTGAAAGGACCCGGGACACTCGGGGGGAACTAACCTGCCTGAGATCCGGGCGAGAGGCGGAGGGCGGCTTCCTCCCGGGCAGAAGGGCTGGCGGAGGCCATGGCTCCTGTGGCGAGTCCTCCCCGCACAGCCGGCAGGCAGGCGCCATAGTTGAATTGCCAGCACCAGCACCTGACTCACCTTTGGCCCCGCCCCGTGATTCCCGGAGGCCCCGCCCTCCCCACCTGCAGCTCATCCGGGCCATTTCCAGGGGCTTTTCTGTGCAAGTGGCCTCTCGAGCCCCATGCTTAGGACTTTCCTAAAATCTCTCAAACAAGCAGCAGCAGGTCCCATACAGCTTGGTAAGTGGCCCAGGCCTGGCATTAGCTGCAGCTGCATTGGCTCATAGCTTGGCCTCTCCTGGGCACCTCCAAACCCAGCACAAGTAGCAGCCAACTACGGTTTGCGTGTAGCTCATGCTGGGTGGCCCTGGGCAAGGCACTGATCCAGGCTGACTTTATACCTCCCGGGAGGGCCCAAAGACAGTGCACTTGGTGCTCAGACTCGACCACGCTGGATTACAACCCTACCACATCCACGAGTGACACACTCAAGGGGAGCACTTGGTGAACACCAAAGCCCCATTGAAGTAAGTCCTGCCCCATAGGAGTGTCTCCAGCACAGCAACTCTCTGGCTGTAGTTGCAGCTGCTCCTCACAACTGATTGAGCGGGAGGTCAATTCCTCCCAATGATGCCAACAGCAACCAAGGCTCAGCTACAACAGGACAGTGCACACAGCCCACACAGGGGAGCACCTAGAAGGCCCAGCTCAGGTGACTGGGGAGGCTGAGCAACTGGACCCTACAGGACACCTACTACACAAAGCCACTCTACAAATTCCAGGAGACACAGCAGCTCTACCTAATACATAGAAACAAACACCTGGAAGCAGCCGAAATGTGGAGGCAAAGAAACATGTCACAAAGGAAAGAACAGAAGAAATCTCTAGAAAAGGAACTACATGAAATGGAGCAAAGCAAGCTAACAGATACAGAGTTCAGAATAATGGTTATAAGGATGCTCAAGGATATTAGTAAGAGTATGACAAAAATAATTGAGAAAATCAATGACATAATAAAGTACCAATCAGAAACGAAGGCTCAGCGGTTGAGCATTGGCCTAGGATCCAGGAGGTTGAGGTTGGATTCCCATCAGGGCACATGCCCAGGTTTGGGGCTTAATCCCCAGTGGGGGTATGCAGGAGGAAGCCTATCAATGATTCTCTCATCATTGACGTTTCTGTCTCTCTCTCTACCTCTTCCTTTCTCTCTCTGAAATCAATAGATGTATTTATAAAAAAAAAAAAAAAGAAAAGAAAAGAAAAGAAAAGAAAAGAAAAGAAAAGAAAAGAAAAGAAAAGAAAAGAAAAGAAAAGAAAAGAAAAGAAAAGAAAAGAAAAGAAAAGAAAAAGCTAAAGGAGTTCATCACCACCAAACCAGTACTACATGAAATGTTGAAGGGCCTTCTTTAAGGAGAAGCTAATAAACAAAATAATCTGACAAACAAAATAGACCCAGAGGTATTGAGGCAGGCAACAGACTGTAGTATCTCAGAGGAAAAAGGGAACGGGGGTGGCAAGAGGGAAGAGATTAACCAAAGAAGTTATATGCATATAAGCATAACCCATGGACACAGACAATAATGGGCTGAAGGCCTTGGGAGAGGGTCAATGGGGGGGGGGGGGGGGGATGGGATACCTGTAATACTCAACAATAAAGATAAATTAAAAAAAAAAAAAAGATGACTCACGTTTGCTGGCAGCTGCAGCTATTCTAAGACCACATTCCCTTCCAACCAAAATATCCCTTTACTCAGGCACCTCTGAGGATCTTTGTTATTTATATTCATGAAAACTTGCTTTGTTGTGGGCAGCAAGGGAGGATATCAGTGACAAAGACCAGGGAGATGAATTCAGGAAAGAGGTGGAATTCAGTTGACTCCCCAGTGTCCCTTAGACTGAACTCAACATGTCTTGGGAAAGGGGCATTGAGACAGAGCTGCTGGGACTTCTCAGAGACCTGTGAGACCCTGATCAGGAAGAGAACTGCTTGGGGGCTCAGCTGGAGGCAAAACCATCCCCCTATACCTGTATCCCTTTTGTAGAGAATCCATGTAATCCCAGGACCTCCAGAATTAGAAGCTTTGGGGCAGTGGTTCTTAAAATCTAGTCCCAAGACCAGCACAACAGCACCAGCAGCATCCTGAAACCTTGATATAAATGCAGATTTTCTTGGACCTCACAGTAATATCAGGAACTCTAGGGGTGGTACCAAGGAACTGGAATTTTAACAAGCCTTTCTAGTGATTCTCATGCAGATATGTTGGAATTCACCTACAACATTTAAGGAGGCATCCACTCCCAGGTTCATTCATATAAATTCAGTCTGCACATGCATGAATATGGACAGAGGGACCACCTTAAATTGTGTGCCCTAGAATATCACATGCTGGCTTCACCCTATCTATCCTGGGCACCAGAGTTTTAGGAGAATCTAATGATCACAGCCAGCCTGGGCACCAAACTGATGGGCACTTTCCTGATGGGTGGTGATTGGTCTTCCAGAGGTGCAGCTCCTCTGGCCAAGTGGAAATCAAAGTCCAAGGGAGTCACAGCAGACAGATTGGAGAGCACATGTGAGGTATATCTATAGGAATCCACCCCAGAAACTACTGGGGATATTTTGGCCAGGATGGGTGTTGGAGAACCTTCAGAGGGAGACCCGGGCTTCACCTCTCCCCATGGAAAGTAGATCTTGCAAACATTTGCTCATGGGAATTGACATGGCAACATTCACTGTGTGTCTGCTTATTAGACATGCCACCTAGCCCCTGATTCTTACATGCTCATGCTCAGTGCAAATGTAAGCTTTATGATCTTGGTTTTGTAAAAGAAAACATAGCTTAAATGGTTAAAGAATAAGTGTCATATCTCAAGCTGATGAGTAGTGGACTGAGAATTCAACAGGCTTATGACCTCTCAAATTTGTTGCCAGCCACACCGGGATTCCTCAGCTGTGACTTCCACTTCCTCTCATGTCAGACAGCTAGCTCATCAGCATCTCTTTATGCCTTCACAGCTGGGATCCTATCTCCTCCTCAAATTCTTAGACAGCATTTGGTGATTTGGTGCTTCTGCCCTGGACTTTGAACCCTGCAGGACTGGACATGGCTCCTGGAGTTGACTGGTCGCACCTGGCAAGTAAAGTCCTAGCAAAAGGTACTCTTGACCTGAGCCACTGGGACTGAGCCACCCTTACTTTTTTCAGACCCTGCCTGACATCACACATCACTTTGAATGTTCTTTCTTAAAAATGGAATCTCATTAGAGGCACCTCAGGTTTACAATGAACTGAATATATTGCATACCCCTAAAAACATTTCTGGGTTGGGCACACATGAGCTTACACATTTAGAACCACAGACACACAATGACTAAATTGCCAAGTTGGTGCCTTTTGAGTAGATGATACAAGAGAGAAGTCACTGGCATTGTTTGGCTCTGAACTTCAACTTCAGTCTTGACAATGAAAACGTCCACATATGTCTCCAGGTCTTAGTTTACTCCCTTTAAAACCTGGGAATATTAATGCCCTGTATTGCCATGGCTTTTACACCTCTCATCATACTTTATCCTACTCCAGGGCAAACATTAGAACTGCTTCACTCATTCACTCAGTGCCTATCTGTAAGGCTGAATAACTGAGGGTGTGGTAAAGAGTGTGGAGGAATAAAGCATGTATCAAGGGTGACTTGGCCGTTTTATAGTTTAGACTATTATGTCTTGTCAATCTCAAGTCCAAGGGGGAGCAAGAGATGAGTAGCTCCTGGAGGACAGGGGCTTGGGCTGTGGAGAACATGAGACTGGAGATCCTGGTTGCAGAGGAGGGAGAGTGGCTCTCATTGCATCCCAGAGGTTTAGAAAGACTAGTACAAGTGCATGTTGGGAGTGCTCCACTCTAGCCCCAATCGCAGTTCCTCCAGGGGCACCCTGTCCCCTTTCTCCAACCTGTCCTTGGACTGTCAGACACCTGGCAGTTTTGCAGTTTTCCTAAAGCAAGCACTTTCCTGGCTACAGGAACTGTGGCCAGGTCAGTTATGCCAAGCCCCTTCTTCCCTGAGGCTGGAAGATTTGGAATTTGCCAATCTTTAAGATGCAAATTGTTAGTTTAAGTCCTTGGTCCCTGGGAAGAGACCCTCCCAGCTTTTACTCAAAGCATTGTCCCAAGGATGGTTTGTGAACTTGCACAGGCTGGATAGTGGAACTACGCAAGATTGCACCATCTCAAAGGAAACATGCTTAAAGGACCCCCACCAGACAACGCACTTAAGGTTTCAAAACCTGTGTGCCTCCTCTCTGAATGCTACCTGGTTTCCCACAGTGACTAGCACCTGGAGCCTTTACCTGGGTAAGAGGGCAGCATGGAAGGGCTGGCAGGTCTGGATTCCTCTGCACAGCTGGGCCAGATTACTCTGAGGGAGCAGAGGGAGCCCTGGGGCAGGACAGCCACTGTGAGGCCAGGAAGGAGGCCTGGGTCTCCATACATACCCATGAGTAAGGGGCAGAGAGGAGACTGGTGTGGGAGGGAAGAGATGCTTAAGTCAGATCAAAGGCTGCCCCCCCACGAACTTTTCAGATAGGAACACAGGTGAGAAAAAACACAGTAGGCTCTTCTCCACCCCCTCTCTCCCACCACACCTGACCCCTTCCTCAAGTGGCAAGCTCCTTGAAGTCTAAGGCTGAACTTGCCCTTAAGTCAGGTTTACATTAATTAACACATTGAAAGTAAAACACAACACTCAGAAGCCACCTGCTTTTGTAACCTCTGCCCTTTTCCAACAAATGTTCAATGTAAGTTCGAGATAATTAATTAAGCACAGCCTTTTAACCATGGCTTTTTCTTCTGTTAGAGACCCTGTCTGGTAAATGAAGAAAAACATACCATTTACCCACAAAACTCAGCACAATCCCTTACTATTATACAATTAACCAAAACACAATTGTACGTAATACAATTACACAGACTACAATTACACAAAAGTAATGATGCAGGGTGGATGGCGATGACTTTCATGTCAGTGGAAGCGAGGGCTTCCTTGATTGGAAATGAAAGTGTGGTAGGAGAGCCCTGTTGAAAAATGTTTCCTCTATTGATCTACGCTTTGCAAAGGCTGCCCTGGCTGATGGAGTCGGATGCTTCACCCTCATCATCAATAACGACTAGAGGGGCAGAAACCACTCTGTATTATCTTTTATTCTCAGGGCTCTAAACTAGGAAATTCTAGTGAGGCACACATTTTATTACCCAGATGTCCAGCTGGTCAAATAGAAAAAAGATAAGTAGAAGAGCCAGGAAGTCTGTGCGATTTGATGACCATCTTGTGTGTTGTGGTTTTAACAGAGAAACATGCTCATAAAGATCCGCAAAATCTGAGCATCAGAGGAGACTGTGGTCTGCACAGCTGATTCTGGGCTGCTCACTAGAGGGACCTATGACTCTTATTGCTCCCCTGGACGGGGGCAGCTACCTCAAGCTCTGGGATGGCTCTCCTTCAATCCAGCTTCCTTACTCTTTCCTGAGTATTCTTTCAATAGGCAGATCTGACTGCCTTCCTTTCTGATTTTTGTCTAGAACATGAAAACAAATCCCACAGGCACTCAAAATTCCTTCATGTTAATACTGACCCATATCTCTAAGCACAGTCTTACCATGTGCTCCACAACAGTGCCATTCCATCCTCATGGAGCTGTATTTGTTTTATCTAAGACACCATTACTTGTAAGACATTCCACGATGGTATATGCCAATAAGATGAGTAAATGTTGCCAATTAAGCCATTACCATCGACTCTAAAATATACCCAAATATTACAGATTTTAAAATGAAAGATGTGTCTTTGAACTGATGAACTGCTTGCAAGCATGACCCTTCCTATTTCTATGCCATTTCACATGCTGCATCCTGTCAACTCATCCTACACACGCCCCCTTTGCAGGCCTCTCTGTCCTGTAGGATTCAGCTCAGCACCGCTTCCTGAAAACCTCCCTGACACAGTGCTCCCTGGGCCAGGCTAAGCTGCTGCTGCCACGTGTCCTACAAGTAAGGGTGCACTTCTTGGTCATTACTGCGCTTTACTGTAATGGCTAATTTATTCCCTGATGAAAACTGAGTAAAGACTCTATTTCACCAACACAGGCTTGCACCTAATCCTTGTCATTCAACCATTTAATAGATGGTATTTTAACCAGGTGAGGAGAGTGGGCGATATGGAGGAGGCAAGCACTAGAGAAGAAACATGGGGGACATGAAAAACTTGCTGAAAATTCAGAACCATTGTTTTTAGCCTTCTGCAGTGTGTCTCTGAATCTAGAAACTTCCCATATAAGAGGAGACAGATCCAGATCCAGGAAAAACAGAGAAACTGAGCTTTTCCCAGATTTAAGGGTTGCAGAGTGAATGAACTGATTCTCCCTGTCCAGGGTCTGGTCTCTTCTGGGCCAAAGAAGAAATGGCTCAGGGGTAAGCCAGGCAGGCAGGGGCGCCTGTGTACAGCAGGACCCCGCCCAGACCTCTGCTCCAGGGCTCCCAGAAGGCCTGCGGCTCATTGCGCCAGGGAGGACACCCACTGCACTGAAGAATGAAACGGTTTAGGGGAAAATGATTCCTCCCTCCTTTCCCCTTTACTCTTAACTTCAAAGTAATCAAATGGTGTTTATGCACAAAACTTTAATCCTTTCACAAATTTGTAGTTTGATTTAATTTGCATATCCCATTTACTGCAAGTCAACATGAAGAGAGACTCAACTAATTTAAACCATTTTTCTCTGGGTCTGAAATCCTTTCAGAAATATTTTCCATTAGGCAACTCAATTATGTCTAATGTAGCTAATGTCAGTGGATTAGAATTTTGCTTAAAGAAACACATATTTAGAACAGTGAGAATGGGAAGAGAGGGTGGGAGGATGGGGGAGGAGACAATAATTACCTGTCTTTGATGCTACACAGATCAATGTGTAAATCACTAAAATTCCCCAGGGAACCTTGCTGAACTGAAATGAGGTCCTTGGGCTGGTTATCAATAAAGATGAGCCTCATGCAGCCTTGGAAAGCCTTAATAGGATTTAAGCGCCGGGGAGCGGTGAGATGGTCAGGGCACCCTGTGGGACAGAAAGAAATGCAGAAGAGAGCTGAAATGATCAGTCATTGCTTAGGCGACCTATTGACACAAGACCTTGAGGTCTAATTATTGTGATGCTTTCTCATTCACAGCAGTGCACACAGTTTAGTTGTAAATCCTGGCATTTTCAGAGAGGGGACAGAATTGGTTCAAAAGAGAGCACCCACAGTCAGTGGACAGAACAAAACCAACTGTGTTGAAGGGAACACTGGTGCCACAGTGTGTGCTGTGTTCCTCACGCTTTCTCCTGGTGAGCTGCTTGGCATTCCTCTGCCTGGTACACATCACGCATCCCAACAACACAACACATCGTCACTACTTGGGGATGTCCATTCTGTTCTGAAACACACTTCTAAATGCACAATTCAGTCCTGAATTAGCTTTCAAAGGAAATTATGTGTTGGGTAAGGATGGTGGCAGAGTAATTATCTGGCTAATTGTCAGCATCAACAGGCTTAGTTCCTGAGAAAGGTACATGTAGAAAAGTAACTGGAGTTTTGAAGTGCTGTGCAAACCAAATCCAGACACTGCAGATGCTAAGGGTTTAAACACCCAGTTGTCAGGCTGTAATAGCAGGTGCGAAAGGTTAACACCATACCTCTTTAAAAGGGTGTCCTTTCAAAAACAATGCATCATCCAGCTTTAGCACAGCTGCAACATGGGCATATGTACTCCTCAGTAAGACAGGTAGAAAGCAAATAGGTATTTCAGTGCTTGAGCTCTTTATAAACTCCATCCTAATTGTTTTAATAGGTTCCTACCATATGGAAATGCAAGCTTGAAAACAGGGCAATAACCCATAAATAACGGGGAATTATTTCAGCCATCTCTAATAGACAGTCACTGCTGGGCTGCAGCTGGCAGCTGGCTAACAGCTCACAAGCACACACACCATAAAATGAAGAGAAATGTTACGACTTCTAATTGAAGCTGTAGAGAGAATTTATGTAAGTTGACTATTATTACTCAAACTCATTTTTCACCTTCTTTAAGCTTACAGTCTACGTGTGGGGCATTTCTTTAAGTGCTGCTCAAATCACAGATACATCTTCTCCAGAATTCTGAGCCCAGTGCCCTTAAGAACCACCTCAAAGGGCTTGTCTTCAATGGGGGAGGGGCCTTTTTACTTTGAGGCATTCAGGTGCTCACATAGCATAATCATTGCTCATTACTTTCCATAGAAATAAATACAAGTTTGCTTTGCACTTCTTTTAGAAGCAAGCATGTGGTGCAAAATTACTAGTCTCTGGGATATATGTTTGGGGCCCCAAGACCCTGCTTCCACAGCTTTGGTGCTACATGGGTTGGCATCCCTTTGCTGTCACTGGTGGGCTGTGGAGAACACAGGCCTGGGGGTGAATCCTGGTTCTACTGCTCACACAAATTATTTCATTTAAGCAAACACCACTCTTACCTTCTGTGAAATGGGGCAAAGTTCTTGCATGAATTAACTGAACTAAGGCATCTGCAGAGAACGTAAGTATTCTCTTAAGGGATGTGCTGCATGCACACGTGGAGGAGAGGTAGAGTGTAGGACAGAGCACTTCCGAGGCCCTCAGCTCAAACCGCTGATGGCCGATGCCTGCACACTGCTTCCCTCCCACCCCAACGTGCCTACTGTCTCTGTGCAACGTTCCTCTTGTATGTCAAAGCTAACCCACATGCCACTGGTCTGAAAGAAATGATTTGTAAATGCTATTAGAGACTGCACTTTATGGTTTTACACACAATTTCTCTTCAGTTTCCCAATGGAGAAAGGATTGGAGGCTACAGGTCAGCCTCAGTCAATGCCTGTATTTACCAGGGTTGAAGCCAGTCTGTCCTTTCCTTGCCAGTCAGGGAGCCCTGTGCTATGCATATAAACCTGGACACGGGGAACTGTCCCACAATTCTGCTTTATCTCCCCATGGCCCAGATACTGGAGTTCAGGGGCCATAAGTGTCTTGCTCGTGGTCAGACACATATTAATTACTCTTTAGAGACTGTTTCTAAAATATAAACACATGATCAGGAAATTAAGTATTATTTTTCTTAATGAAGAAAATTCTTTGAAAAAAACTAAAGAAAAAAATATATATATGCATCTATGAAAATGCAGTAGGTGCCTAATTATATGTTTTCTGTCTCTACCAGTTTGCCCTGTGTTTTCGTCATAGGAAACGCTCCCAGGATTCAGCAGCATTGGAGAGGGTGGGTCTCAGGCTGCTCCATGGGGAGCTGCACATTCATGGGCCTTCAGGTCTTCCCCGTTTTTAGTTGCCCCACTCGTGGGCATGGCCACCAGGGATGTGGGGACTGACATAGCCAAGTGCGGGAGGAGTGGCCTAGGTGGGTGAACATGCAGGCTACTCCTTCCCACCTGAATATTTCCTCTTTCAGGCACTGCTGAGCCTTGGTACTTTCTCCAAGCTTTCAGCTGAGTTTCCCCTTTTGAAAGTGATCACAGAGCTTGCACGGCTATAAAAATCTCCTTTGGATGTGTTATGTAACAGCAGCTCTTATAGCTAGAGTTCTTTTTTCCTCAGCATTGACCTAGATAAATTATATCTGCACAGCTGTGAGAGAGTTTGCTTCCCATCATTTTGGGTTTGGGGGTGGGTGCTGGTGCCACTGTGTGTGTTTGGGGAGGAGGTGCCTGTGTGTATGTGTTGGAATAATGTTCTAATTGACAAAGAAAGAATTATCATAGTAAAATAATTGCTCACTGCATTCTCCCTCCCTCCTTTATGTTCAACCTCAAGGCTGAGTAATTTACCTCCAAAGTAGTAGCTTTTTCCAGAATAAATCTGTATCCAGGTGTCGTCCTGAGCGGGGGAGGCTGCATCGTTATCCAGGGTGAGACTGATGCGGCTGCGTCTGGCATTGATGCTGACTGAGTGCCACAGGCCATCATTCAGGCCGCTGCCTGCAAGAGAAGCAGGAAGAGTGGCGCTGATGAAGGACCAGGAGCTGGAAGGGCGGGGCTCCCGCTCCTCCCGCTGTGCTACCGGCGCCTCCCCAGAGGGGTCCCCACTCAGCATTTGGCTCACGCCAAACCCTCAGCTGCTTCACGAGTGATTTTTCTTTCTCCTTTTACCACTTAATTCTATTATTTTAGGTGGCTGAACTTCAGCTGCTTGCTTTACCAACAAAAGGGGAAACACAGATTTGTATGTAGACAACAACCAAAGGCACTAGCACATTAATTGATCCCTTGAGAGCAAAATGCTGAAAAGAAAAGACTCTCAGAATGTTCCTGGTGGTTTTATCTTTGGGTGGTCAGATTATAGACAATTTTTGTTTTCTTATGTTTTTCTACTAGTAGCTTATATCTATTTCAGTAAAAATAAAGTATTTTTCTAGGCAGAAGTAGAAGAGGAAAGCTAGAGTTCGATGGTGTGCCAGGCAGAGGCCATGACCTGTTGGAGAGAGGGGCAGACAAGCCAGTTCCCATCTCCCCTGACTTCTGATGTGACACTGGCTAAGTCACCTGCCTTCCCTGAGCTTTGGTTTTATCACCTGCAAAGTCATACTCTGTGTCAATGATAAGGGGACCAGATGCGATCGGCCAGCCAGTGCCTCAGGCAGTTGGTGGCATAGGTGTGTTTATTAAAAGTTCATTTGTTCCGTGATCTCTCAGCCCAGATATATTTGGTGCCCACTGCATGGCTGGCCAACCTGACTGAGGAGACTGTGTTGGAAACTGGTCATGAGGGTGTCAATTATTTCCTCTGAAAGTTTGTCCTCTGTGAAGGCTCTCAGGTGCAAAGGGCTTGCTGAAGAAAACAGTCCCATAAGCAGTCCAGTAGCAAAGGTCTGTCTATGACAAGAGCAGAGAGCCACACATTTCTACACTCAGACATATTCTGCCCTGCTATGTGCTAAGTTGCCTTCCTTCACTCTGTCTCAGTTTCCTCTCCTACACAATGAGGACAATGGTTACACTTACAGGCTGTTGTGAGAATTATACCAGTTCACAGAGCAGCATGCAGAACAGTGTTTATAACATCCTAAGAATACAGTGTTTGTTAAGCCAAATGGACAAAACAGCAACTACAGGACGGTCCCTGTACTGGCGAGTGTGGACATTGACATCACATGGTCTCCATCCTGCGGAAGGCCACAGTTAAGTGAGGAGACACATGCAAGGTGGATAACAGCCCTCTCCTTTGAGTCTGTCAGGCAAGGAGCATAGGCAGGGAAGCTGGCAAACAGCAACACTTGCAATTCTGGGGGCACAGTTAATGTGGGGCAGAGAAGAGAGAAGGGAGACCTAACCAACCCCATGTGAGGATCCTCGGAGGCATCATGAAAGAGGGGGTAAGAGTTTAGGAAAGCTTTGAAAAATAAGCTAGAGTTCCAGGAGAGAGAGCCTGTACGAAGACTTGGAGGCTTGGAGTGAGGATCAGGGCAGAACAGTCAGAAGGCAGGTGGGAGGATCCACTCACCCAGGGCCTCGCACATCGGGCTAAGGACCCGGTCTCAACAAAGTCCTTTGACGCGTGATTCTGGAAGGTGCTTTACCCAGGACAATTCTATCAGAATCTCTGAGGATGGAGCCTAGGTATTTGCATTTTCAAAAAGCTCCCCCTACCTGCCAGGTGATTCTAATGGGCAGCCAGGAATGACAATCACTGCTTTAGGTAGTGGGAGTCCATGAGGGGTCTTTAACATGGGAGTGACCTGGCTGGAGGTGCACATTCAAAAACTCTGGCTGCAGATGATAAGAGCTGAGAGGAGGTAAGGCTGGGGGCAGGACTGGCGGGACCTGTTGCTTACAGAGCCACAGGGGCAGAATGATGAGGTCTCAGCCAGAGCAGCAACAGTGCACATGGACAGGAAGGGGTGGATTAGGAGCAATTCCTGGAGGTAGAAGAGATGAGACTTGGTAGAGCCTCCTGGAGCATCCCTGAGAAACCAGCTGGGGATGATGCATTCAAAATGAGAGCAGAGGTCTGCAGGGCTCCTCAGAGCACCTACCAACTCACTTGTGCCCGAGCCCTCCGATCTCTGTGGAAGTAGCCCAGGGAGAGCACAGCACAAGGCTGCAGGCCCGGCTCCATGGCAATGGGCAGTGCACCCCATCTGCTCAGAACAGCCCAGATGGAGGGCCCCTCCTGAGTTTGCAGCCAGCTCCCTGGCAGTCTTTCCTGAAGCCCTGAACACCTGTGGGGTAAAGGGGAGAACCCAGAGGCTACTCATCCTGGCCACTCTACCGTCTCCCAAGGCCAGGGTTTGGACACTAACCACAGGGATTCCACTAATGAGGTAGAGGCTCTGTCAGGTGTTTCCTGGGGTTGAACATTTGAATTCCGTCAGGGGTATGGAGGACATAGCCAGCTGCAGGTCTTCACTTTTTAACTTCATTTGCATAGTACTTTAAATACATCTGCATAACACATGAGGCTGCATTTTCAGACAGTCTATAGACTGTTTGGGCTGGAGGTCAGGAAGGAGTTCAACAAATAGGGTGTAAATAGGCCCCAAGGGCCCAGCACCCTGCTGGCATCAGGTTCAGCAGGGAAGAAAGTACACACAGAGGCCACAGGAAGTGTCCGTCTAATTACAGATGCGTTCTCTAATTACCTTACAGATGGACCAGGCCGAAGGGCAGAGTCTGCTCAGTGAGCGGGCAGGGCCAGAGCAATACCTTGCCTTCCGATTCTGGCTCTTTCCCTTCCCACATCACTATCCAGTTCTGTTTTTTTTCTTATTTGTTTACTTTAAATATTTTTTTTTTTAATTTTTCAATTACAGATGACATACAATATTATATTAGTTTTGGGTATACAACCCAGTGATTAGACAGTTATATAACTTACCAAGTGATCATCTCTATAAAACTAATATCTATCTGACACCATACATTGTTATTACAACATTTTTGATTATAGTCCCTATGCTGCCCTTTACATCCCTGAGACTATTCTAAAACTAGCAATTTGTACTTCTTAATCCTGTCACTTTCTCACAGGTCCCCCCAGCCCCCCTCTTATCTGACAACTATCAAAGCGTTCTCTGTATCTATGAGTCTGTGTCTGCTCAGCTTGTTCATTTATTTCATTTGTATAGATTAAATTGTTGATAGATGTGTATTTATCATTTTATTATCCTTGTTTTCATTTTATCTTCCTCTTCTTAAAGAAGACCCTTGAACATTTTATGTAATACTGGTTTGGTGGTGATGAACTCCTTTAGCCTGTTCTTGCCTGGAAAGTTCTTTATATGTCTTTCAATTCTAAATGACAGCTTTGCTGGTTCTAGGTCCCTGCTTTTCATCACTCTGAATATTTCTTGTCAGTGCCTTCTGGCCCAAAATGTTTCTGTTGAAAAATCAGCTACAGTCTTATGGGAGCTCCCTTGTAGGTAACTAATTGCTTTTCTCTTGCTGCTTTTAAAATCCTCTCTTTATCTGTAATCTCTGGCATGTGTCTTGGTGTGGGCCTATTTGGGTTCACCTTTTTTGGGACTCTCTGCGCTTCCTGGGCTTGCGTGTCCAGTTCCTTCACCAGGTTAGGGAAGATTTTGTCATTATTGTTCAAATAGGTTTTCAATTTTATGCTCCCTCTCTTTTTCTGGCACCCTCTTGATATGAATGTTGGCACACTTGAAGGTTCCAGAAGCTCCTTAATGATCTTCATTTTTCTGGATTCTTTTCTTTGTTGCTGTTCTAACTGGGAGTTTTCTGCTTCCTTATCTTCTAAATATCTGGTTTGATCCTGTGCTTCACCTACTCCACTGTTGATACCTGTAATGTATTTTTCATTTCAGTTAATGTATTATTCATTTTTGACTGGTTCTTTTTTATGTGTTCTAGTTCCTTTTCTCATTACCTATGTCTTTGTTAACATTCTCACTAAATCCGTCCCTCTGTCCCCTAAGCTCACTGAGCATCCTTAATGCTAGTGTTTTGAACTCTGCATCCAGTAGATCGCTTGTCTCCATTCCGTTTAGTTCTCTTTGTAGAATTTTGTTCTGTTTTTTTTTTTTTTAATTTGGGACATTTTTCTTTGTCTCCTCATTTTGGAAGCCACACTGTGTTTGTTTCTATGTATTAAGTAGAGCTGCTACGTCTCCTGCAGTGGCCTTATGTAGTAGATGTTCTGCAGGGCCTGGCACCACAGCCTCCCTGATCACCCCAGCTGAGTGCTCCAGGTGCCCCCCCCACACAGTGAGTTGTGTATACTGTCCTGTTGTAGTTGAGCCTTGACTGATGTTGGCACATCAGTGAGAGGGATTTACCCCCAGGCTGAATGGCTGCAAGGACTGGCATTGAGCATTGTGGAATATCACCCCACTGAGCAGGACTTACTTCAGTGGAGCTACAGTGCCCATTGAGTGTGTCACTGTTGAGGTTGTTGGGTGGTGTTTCCATGTGGTCTGAAGCTATCCACCATGTACACTGGCTCTGGGGCCTCCAGGGAGGTACAGTCCAAGGTCAGCCACTGTCTGTGTTCTGCCTGAGGCCACCCAGAATGAGCTAAAGAGCAATTTGCAGATGGCTACTATTTGTGCTGGGTTTGGAGGTTCCCAGGAGAATCCAAGTTGCAAACCAGGGCCAGCTACCACTACTGCCAGCCCGGGGGCCACTTAGCAAGAGGCAAGATACACACCGAGGCTAGATGCTGCTTGTTTGAAAGATTTTTGGAAAATTCTCAAGCCTATTCATATGGTAAAGCCACTGGAAATAGCTTGGGTGAGCCCTTATGTCGGGTGGGTTGAGGCCTAGGGAGTCACCAGGGTAGGTGGCACAATGCTAGCCAGGTTTATGGAGACTCAGATACGGTGCCTGCAGGCTCTGTCAGGGGAAGGCTCAGAAAAAATTGGCCAGCACTCTGTCTAGGAGAAAGCTGTCCTGCCAGCTCTCAACCTGATGCAGTAAATTCAGTTCTTCCTTGTATGTCTCTGGTGCCTTTCAAGGTGCTTCCCCTGAGCTGGAGCTCAGATGGAGTGAGTCCTAGTAAGTCAGTGCTCAGGCCCTTTGAGAGGAACTGCCTGGGACCCCAGAAGCCTCTGTCTCACTCAGCCACAATCCCTGCTGGTTTTACAGCCAGAAGTTGTGGGGACTTCCCTTCCTGGCTCTGGAACCCTGGGCTGGGAGGCCTGGTGTGGGGCTGGGACCCCTCACTACTTGAGGGGTTAACCCCCTGCATCCGAGATATCCCTCATTTTTAGCCACCACAGCTGGGTATGGGCCCAGCCTGTTCCTAGATTCCGCCCCTCCTACCAGTCTCAAGGTGGCTTTTTCTTTATATCCTTAGTTATAGGACTTCTGTTCAGCTAGATTCCAGGTGGTTCTGAATGATGGTTGTTCTGTAGCTTAGTTGTAGTTTTGATATGGCTGGGGGACTCCCCCCCCCATCTTGATCAGAATTCCCTCGCCCTCCAGATTTATCTTTAGAATCCTCATTTAATGAGGGCTTGCTTTGCTGCTTTTTTTTCTTTTCTTTTTTTTATCTTTTTGGTGTGCTTTTCCATCTGATACGATCTCTTGCTCTGTGCTACATGGTGCATAGTCCCTGCAGGGGGAGCCTGTGGGAAATCTTAGCTCTTTAGAGGAGAATTATTAGAACAGTTCTTGATGCTGACCACACAAAGGGATCACATGGGCAGCTTCCGAAAAGAGAGGCCCCTGGTCCCATGGCAGGCTAATTGATGCAGGCTGCTGGGGTGGCCTCGGGCCTCAACACATTTCAAAGATCCCCAGAGATTCAATTGTGCTGCCACGGTTGAGAACTACTGTATTAGAGGTTTCAGGAGAGGAAGAAAAGAAGTTAGAAAAAAACAAAACTAGCTTAGAGGAGCTGACAGGGAACACGCTGCGTATTTCCTCTGAAACCCCACCTTTCCCTGGCACTCCTGTCCACTTTGTTCTGTTAATGCCCCCAAATAGCACCCCTGGAGGTTCTCAGGGTTTAGTTTGTGAGAACACTCTTTTGAAGGTACAGGTTTAAGTGCTATTTATTGTTCACAAATTAGGGAAAATCAATTCTATCAGATAGCTTTTCTCCCCAAACCTCTCTGAAATGAATAGCTCTGAAAAAATAGAAGTTTTTGAGGAGAACAGGGGCAAAGCCTCCAGGGGTAGAAGAGATGGGTAGTTGTGGAGCTAAGCACTTACATGACTTAGGAGTTGGGGCTTCAAAGGTAGGACTTGGGTTCTGGAAAGACTGCTGGATGGTGACAAACATAAAACTTCTAAGGGTTAAAGTGATGGTAAATATTCCTTGCCGTCTCCCAGATAGGCAAATAATAAAAACCAGTTATACTCCCAGTTAGTGGACAAATAGGAAAGCAGGCAACTTGTTACTTTGCTGGTGGTAGCATAAGTTTGTACATTATTTCTGGAAGGAATATACCAATAAGTGTCAAAGTCCCAAAAAATGTCATTCATCATTTCCCATGAATTTTATTCTGAAGAATTAATCCTAAAATAGTAACAGAGCCACAGCCAAGATTTATGGTGAAGAGAGTTGATGACACCATTATTTATAATAGCAAAATTTCACAGCTACCAATACTTTCAATAATAATAACACATTACTTAAATCAAATATTTAATACTATGGAATATAATGTAGTCATTAAAAATCATTGTCCAAGAATGCTAGTGATATCCTGGCTAAATAACATAGGTAGTATAAATCTCATTTTGTTAAAATTACTACAAAGAGAAATTCTGGAATGATACTGAATGAGAGAATCACAGATTATTGTTTTTCCTTATACAGATTACTGGAATTTTCAGTTTCTAAAAAGAAAATGTACAACTTTTATAATTATTATTTTTAAACTAGCTAACTGTTTAAGCTGAGATAAGAGTAAGAAATAAGTTTTCATTATTTTCCACTTCTTGCTCTCACTGTATAAAGCAGAAGCTCCCAGGCCCAGGATTCATCCCAGGCAATTTGTATAAAAGGTGCTTCCAGCCTAGATGAGTGGGCTGCTCTGCACCTACTCACGGAAAAACCAAGACCAAAAAAAAGACAGTTTCATTGTTGCAACTGCACTTGCAAATGACCTTTAGAAACACAGTCCAATGGTAAAAAAGAGCTAATAGTACACAGGACCAGTACTAAATACCTACAATGTGCCAAGCACTTTAAATACATAATTCCTAATTCTCCCAGTAGTCCTGGAGACCAAGTTTTATTGTCCTCATGTTGGAGAAGCTAAAGCAGAAAGTCCGAGAAGCTGCCCAGGGTCATATGTCTACTTGGAAGCTGAGTCAAAATTTAGAGGGGAGATATCAGGCCCCCAGGCTGAGCTCCTTCTCTGCACACTTCCAAAGTCAGCCCTGCCGCCCTGGGAATCACTTTGATGTGCAAATATCTCTGCAGAGTTCTGTCTTCTGTCCTTGAATTCATTTTTTCTTTCTCTCTCTCTCCCTTCCTCCCTCCCTCCCTTCTTATTTTTGGAACCGCTTTATGGAGATAAAATTCACACACCATACAATCCATTATTTTAGATGTGCAATGTAATGATTTTTAATATAGTCAGAGTTAGGAAACCATCACAACAACTAATTTTTAAACATTTCGTAACCCCCAAGAGAAATGCTGTAACATGCAGCTATCCTTCCTCCACCTCCAGCCTTAGTTAATCAATAATCTACTTTGTCTCCATGGATCTGCCTATTTTGGACATTTCACTTAGTTTCCTTTTGTGACTGGCTTCCTTTGCTTTGCATAACATTTTCAAAGCCCATCCATGTTGTAGAGCGCGAGAACACTCTTACGGCTGAGTGATGTCCCAGTGCATGGATATACCAGGTTCCACTGTGCACCGACCGGTCGATGGACACCAGCTGTTTCCCCTTTGGAGGCACTATGAACAATGCTGCGATGAGCCTTTATGTACACACCTCTGCGTGGCCCTACCTTTCCAGCTCTCTTAAGGGTGCACCTGGGAGAGGAATTGCGGAGTCAGATGTTTACTCCATCCTTAATCTTTCAAGGGACTGCCAGGGGTCTCCAAAGTGGTTGCCCCAGTTTACAGTCTCATAAGGCAACTTTCTTTTGGCAATGCTGCCTTCAAACTCTGTTCCTGTCCTTTTGTGGACCTTCCAGATTCTAATAAAAATTTAGGCATTATTCAAATTTGTTTCTCAGAATGCCTGCTTGGGACTGATGTTGGAATCCTAGCTAATTATTATTTTGATTTCATTTTGCTAGATAAATAATACTATTGAACATTTGTCCTTTTAATTCTTTTTGTGATGAGGTCTTTACAACAATTTACATTTCTCATTTGATGAAACTGAGACTCAGAGTGGTTAAGTAATATTCTAAAGCCCTAAACTCTCTTCTGGGAGTAAGGTTCTCCCTGAGAGCGGAGTTTCTTAACACTGGCGCTGGATGCTTTGGGCCGGATGACTATTTGTGGGTGGTGGGGCATCCCAAGAGGCATAGATTGTTTAGCGGAATCCTTGACTCACTATGTGCTAATAATGGGTCCCGGTCCCCAGCACCAAAAATGCCACCAGACATTACCAAAAGTTCCCTGGTGGGTGGGCAATGGGAGGCTGGGATGGGTAGGAGTGGAGAACTCCCCTTGGTTTGGGACCAGTGGATTAAAAGAATAAATCTGGGGTTACAGAGCGTTGGCACTTGTTCTCTTTCTCGCTCTTCTTCTCTCTTTTTCAGTCACATTCCTAACAGGTTTTTTCATTTTAACCTTCATCTTAGTTCAGTGTCTCTCTTTATGGCTGGAAGACAAAACCTGGAGAAGTGAGTGGCTGTCCCAGGACGTCTCAGCATCAGTTGTCACAGGACACGTGGGCACGCAAAGCTGCGGCCTAGGCCGGACTCTCCGTCCAACCCTGGACATAACCTGAGACACCTTTCTTTGACGCCTTTATTCACCTGTTGCCTCTGACTCAAGGCCCTGCCACTTATAATTGCTAGCAATTTAGACAAATTTCTTAACCTCTCTATACCTGCTTTCTCATCTGTAAAATAGAGACAGGAATGCCTAGCTTCACTTGAAAGTTTCTAGGTTTTATCTTCCACAGAAAACCCAGCGCAGCTGTTTTTCCCCATATCCTGTCATGACTACCTTTATTTCATAGTTCAAAGGTAGTTTCAATTTTTGAGAGAGCCGAGTGGAGGTTATATAAATAATTGAATAAGGCAGTCTTAAAATGTCAATTATATCATAAAAGAACATATCAGTTATTAGTACCATTATGCTATAATATAGATCCTGAGTCCTGTTTCTCTTGGAAACCATTTGTCCATCAATTAATATATATATATATATATATATATATATATATATATATATATACCCTTTCCTACATACATGAGATTGAATTCACACCATTTCTTGAATTCCCTCTCCAACTTTTATTCTACCCTTTATTGGTGTAGCTGTGAATTATTGTGATGGGCTCCTCTTTCCAGCCTCTGACCTCTTTCTGCTTCAGGGACCTTGTTAGATTGAACTATCTAAAGAGCAGCTATTGTCGACTTCACAGCCAATATCCCTCCAGTGGGTCATGGAGCCTGGGGAAGGAAACTCACACTGCTTATCGTGACAATCTAGCCTTCTGTAATCAAGTCTCCGCCTGTACTCTCAATCTTATTTCCCGATATTCCTACACAAATTCTCTACTTGGTGAGGCTTCTGTATTCAATATTCTCCAGTTCAATGCACTTAACTAATTGCTGCTTCCACTCCCAGCCTCTCTCCCCTTTATGTGGCCCTCCCAGTTCTTCCACTGTCTGAACTCCTCTCCCCGTCCTCCAATGCCCAGGCTTGGTCCTAATGCTTCCTTTCTTAAACTATAGAAACAGGAGTATATATTTCTGGACTTCGTCATGGTCACCTAGCACAGTAAAGGGCATGTAGAAAGTGCTGAAATGTGGAATGAATAACTTAACAAACCTAAAATGAATGAAGCGGATTTTCCTTGACCAGCCCAGATTCCTCCTTCAAAATTCTTGTAATATCTGTTGTTTGATATATACACTTAGTTCCTATTATTTACTGCCCTGGACTATTAATTAACAGTTCATCCCTGTAAGTCTTATCTCCCCAGTACCATTGCAGGTTCCTGGGGTCATAGTCTGAGGCACGTTTTGTGTCCCGCCAGAGCATCCACAGGACACGTTCTGCCTCTCCACATGCTCACTGATTGATCAGAGCATCACCCCAGCGGAATTCCAGGGCCAGGTGTCAGCAGCAGAGCCCTCTCTGGGGTATGGACCATAAATCACAGGTAAACCTTTCCTAGTTGTAAAAGCCGGGCTCACACCTCAAGGTTACCTGGACCCTCAAAACCTATGCTCAGCATATGAAAGCAAAACAGCTGAGGTTACTGTCCACTAGGGTGAGGCAGGAAATGAGACAGGTCTGTGTTGGTAGTGATGGTGATGTGAACACTCAGCTCAAACATCTACATGACAGAAACGTTGCTCAACCCCAGAGACAGGTAGTTCTCTATAACCTTCAGGACATAGCCCAAATTCGGTGTCCTTGACCAAAATTCTGCTCCGTCTTTTGCCTGCTCGCCTTTCTCTCTGTGAGCCAGGCATCCTTAGCCATCTGTGGAGTCTTACCCTTCCAGAACTCCTCCTATTTCTCTCCTCTAATTGGGGAGCACCTGTCTGTTCTCTGGTTGGCCAAATTACACTCATTTTTGAAAACCAGGATGTTTTTCTCACCCCTGAGAAGACTTCCCTTTCTCACCCATCTTGGTGCCTCCCCTCTGAGCTCCCCCAGTATCCTGAGCACAGCCCTATTGCATTACCACGGCCCCCTGTCTCCCTCCAAGCAGTCTGTGTGAGCTCCTGGGGGGCAACACCTCCATCCCCAGGTTTGAGTATAGCGCCAGCACTGAGGAGAACTTCCATGGCCTCCTGAATCAAATGGAGGCAGATGAACCATAGGAAAGAATTCCTAAAGTAGAAACTGTGAAAGTCCAAAGGAGGCAATAGCAGATTTGACTACTGGATTATTCTGATTTAATAATAAAAACCTAGATACCTCTGTTGTTCTTTTCAGTGAGTGAAGAACAAAGAGTAAGTTAAATAAAATGATTTTTGGTCATGACTCAGACCTGAAAAAGCTAAAGATGCCCAGGGTACCACTACTTTGGTAAACCTGCCCCGTCCTTGCTTGATATCTTGGAGCCCAGGCAATGGCATTTCTCAGCTTCCCATAACGTGGTATGCCTCGTATATTGGGTCTTCTGAAAGTCAGACTCTGCTGGGCTGGACAGTTTGTGGTGACAGTCACAGCCTCATGGCTACCTAGTTTTTAGTCTCACTAATGGGATTTTCTCATCAACATCGTCTTAGCTAAAGCACAGAGACATGGGTGAGAACATAACTGAGGCAGAGATGAAGTTCAGGAAGTCATCGTTGTTTACTTGATGTGCAGGTGCTGACTAGACACAAAAGGCTTATATGAAAAGGGCAATATTTGGGGAGCAGCTCTGTTAACTGCAGGGTTTTAGACTAAAACCATCTAGCCACTAGTATTAATCAGTGTGAGCACTTCTGTCCTTCACCACGCAGCCGTCCCAGCCCTCCCCAGCTCCGCGAACTCCGCTGGCCTGCCTCTAATGAATACCTCCCTGGGATAGAGCACATTCCTGGGTTTGACACATTCTGCATCATATATTTGTTGGAATAGGAATGTTTGTTAAAAATCACCATTAATTCTTTTTTCACCGTTAAAATGTTCTTTTAGAAATGTTTTGGAGGTCAATTCTACTAGTTAATTCCTTCATGTGGTAAACAGCTATTGAAGGCCTGCTATAAGTGAGGATCTACATGAGGCCCTGGGCAGAGTGGTCAGCAAGGCAGGCAGTGTCCCTTTTCCCACAGATCTGTACAACCTAGTGGTGAGAGGAGATGGATAGACATGCGATTAATATTCATTGTTATGGGCCAAATTGTGCTCCCTCTAAACTCATATGCTGACGTATTAATACCTAGGCAGAGAATGTGCCTGTATTTGGAGACAGGACCTTTAAGAGGTAATTAAGGTTAAATGAGGTCATATGAGTGGGCCCATATCCAATATGCTCAGTGTCCTTACAAGAAGGGGACATTAGGAACCAAGGGAAGATGGTAAGCTAAGAGAGAGGCCCTCAAAAGAAATCAACCCTACTGACACCTTGATCTTGGAATTCTATGCTCAAAAACTGAGAAAACAGATCTCTAAGTCACCTAATCTGTAGTATTTTGTCATGCCGGTCTTAGCAAACTAATACATAACTATATACACATACTTCGTTTCAATGCTACAAAGAAAAATATTTAGAAGACTGGACAACAGGGTATTTCACCTGCTATGGGAAGGCTTCTTGAGAGAATACCAATTGAGATAAATTCTAAATGATAAGTGGGATAGTGTTGACAATAGCTGTAGAATGACTTATTTAATTGAAACACAATAATCATCACATAAATATCCTTTATGGCTGCTGATCAAGCAATGTTGTTAGAATTTCCTTACCTCTCCAGCTAGAGAAAGAGCGAGTTGGACATAGCAGTCTACTAAGCATGGGGAATCAACAATGGATTCGAATGGACTGCTTAATTGTCATCTTCGGAGAGCCTGCTCTCTAACGCTCACCACTCAGGGAACTACAGTGATACTGAGAGATTATAATGCGGTTGAAGACACATGATGGGTAGGATTGCTCATTCCTCCTAGAATTAAATGGGCTGAGCTGAGATGGCCTCTTCAATAAGCCATTTGCTTCAACTGAAAAAATTTCCATGGCACCTGGTGGGTTTCTGGATCTTTGCCAGTCGTGTTCCCTTTTGCCCAGGAATTCTGTTCAGTGCCCGGCGATTGGCTCTCGCCGTGGTATAATCAGCTGCCTGGTGGGAGGTCTCCGTGTGGAGACCGCCTCTTCCATCTCCTGGGCGTACTAAGTTGTTCCAAGACTCATTCCTAAGTGCTGAAAACTCCGCCCTGGGACTGACGCCCCAGTGATAGCAGAGCAGCATGTCTGAGGCTGGGGAGCTCTGAATGGAATTCTCTCTAATAAAAACCAAAAGTGGTTTCTCTGCTGTTTGGTCTTATTGTGCTTGTTTCATGCCCTGCAGTGACATAGACACATAAAAACCCTCATCTGTGAGGAAGCTTGTACCATGTTTAAGGACCCTTATCATGTCTCTGTCTTGTTTTCTCTCCACACAAAATAGCTCTAGTACTTCTGCTAATATAGCTTGAGTGCCTTACATATTCTGATAACCCCTTACCAACACACACACACACACACACACACACACACACACACGAGGGGGAGAGAGAGAGGCAATTTTAGTGTGATTTAAAGAAGGTTACACAAAAAAGTCAGATCTGAATCTTTGCCACCTAACTCTGTATGGGTCACAATTTAGGAAGTGGAAAAATATGGCCTTTGGCAAGGGGCTTGGCCATGAATACCCTAATCTAGATCACTTACATGGTTTTCAAAAGAAGACTCTAGGGTTAATGATTTCCTTGAAGATAACAAACAGGGTGACCCAAGATTTCTCTTTAAGAACTTATGTGGACGTCTAAGGGAGCTTCAGCCATTCCAGACCCACTCCTTTTGTGATGAGGTCGAACAGAACAGAACTTGGATTCTGTGTCTGTGCCGAGCACAGCTCCTCAGCCGCTCTGCACCCTGCCTCCGCCAGCCGCTGGAGTGCAAGCTCCTGGCCCAGACTTGCCCTCAGTGGGGAGTTTGCATTATGAGAAGTGCTGCAGTAGAAAAAGCAGACTTCAAGTTTAAAGTACTGAAACCTCTTTCATCCTAGTCTCATTCCCTAGCATTTTCCCATCAGAAAAATAAAAATAACTTTAAATGTAGATCACTTGCAAAATAATTATAGTAGTGCCAGCTTTTTCTTTAGCTCACAGTGTTTTACACAAAATTAAAAACACTTTGTCCTGATTCTCTAAAGAAACCAAGCAGGTGGTCTCCTTTACCTTTAGAGAATTTCTCTTTTTTTAGTAATTCAGGTTGGTTTGGAAAATACCAGACTCCATTCTAAGCATCTTTTAAAGAGTCTTTAAAACAGCAGCCATTTCCTTTATTAAGAAATAGAACGTGGTCCCTGTTGTTCAATGAACAGGTGTGGACTTGAGAGGTAGAGCCCCAAGGCACACAGTACCTGGGGAGACGCACTGGAGGACTGAGATTAGAAATGCATGCAGTCCGGAGACCAGGTGTTGGCTCATTAGCTGAAGGTTTGCCTGTTCTGAGGCCTGAGGGGATGCCAAGGCTCGCCATGCTCGGAGTCCTTGCAGGCTTTCTCCCTGCTCCTGTGGGGCCCCACCTTCCACGCGGGGTCAGGGCACAGGGGCCACAGAGTGGGAAAGGCTGTGCCACAGCGGCCAAAGCTTTGGAAGCAGGTAGACTCTCCCTAGTTCCTCACGTCACTTAGTTCCCTTAGTGCTTACGTGACACTCTTACCATGGAATCAACACTGAGCCTTTAAAAAGGTCTTTAGAAAGTATGTCCCATGCACTAAATAAATGGTGTGTGTGTGTGTGTGTGCAAAGTGTGTGCTGATAAGCAGATATGTACGACTTGCTTCACAGCAGTGCACAGCAGCCTGAGCTGAAGGCGACCGCAGCCTCTCAGACCACGAGCTCTCCACCGGGGCCGGCCCCGATTCACGCAGGAATCCGACAATGAGGGGATCACCAAGTAACAGAGCTGTTTTGGGAAAACTCAGTTTTTCACCAAAAATAGCCTATTTTCATTAATAGCCTATTGAACATTTGTCTGTAAATCTCTCATCTAAAGCCGGATTGCTCTGCATTTGAATTATTTAAGCAACTGGCAACATGAAAACATGAACGTGGGCCGCAGCAAGATGCGTCGTTAAGACCGTGAAGGTGGGAATCCAAAGGAGGGGCCTGAGGTTGAACACCGTCTTGGCCATTTTAGCTTAATTCTGATTCGCAGTTTGCTGCTGTGCATGTTGGCAAGCCACTAGTTGGTTCTACTCCCACGTCACCCTGGTGACATGGTGTCCTTGCCTTGTCCTCATGTGCACATGTATAAGGCTCTGAAGAAAGGAGGTGACAAAAATAAAAAACAAAGAAAAATACAACCGCGCTGTTGTTCTTCGCTTTTTGGAACATCCTCTCCCAGAACAGCTACATTCAGTTCCCTTCTATTGTGAGGATGCATTTAGCGTGCATTCCTCTCCTTGGTCTCCAGTGCAGAAAGCCCAAAATACCCGCAAAGCCGAGCACAGGGCACAGAGCTCCGGGGCAGGAGTGCACGAGCCAGACATCACCTTCTCGTTTTCACCTAGGTGTCAGGAACACCCGAGCTATTTTGAAAAACAGTCTTGAAATAGCTCGATTCCCTGTCCAATTAATACAGTGAATACAGTGTGGCGCTATTTTCTGTTTTCAGTGATGTACCATGTGTCAAGGTAGCCCCATTGCCTCTAAAAAAGTATTTGGACAATGGTCTTTACTTTCCAGTTTTCATGAGCCAAGATTATCTTAGGAGCCTGGGAAATAAGTGTTCTCAACACCGTAAGGGAGAGGAAAGCTGGTTTCCTTAGGTTGTTTTTCTCTGTCTTTTATCCCCCATGTAGAAAAATTCCAGCAGACACAAAACCTTAATCCATTTCAAAGAAAAATTAAAGAAGTTCACCTTTTCCAAAACGGGAAAAAGACACAAGCAGGAGACTCCTGAGACAAACTTCAGGAACTCGGTCAGAGCACTGTAAAAGCTCCTCTCACTGGTTTTTTGAGAGGCTCTGCAGCGCTGATGATTCCCCTCCTGCGGCATGTCGCTGGCAGCCCTGCCCAGCCACCCTCACCCACCAACAAGGTTAATGGCTGGCACGTGCTTGGTACACAGGCCATGCCTGGACGCTTCAGAGCCAAGCGCCTCAGAGCCGGCACTATATTAAAACTGCATTTTTGACCTGAGGCCAACAAGTCTCTGTACTCAAACACCTCACCGATTAGACAGAAATTGCCAGCTTACATTTTTCTTCCTCAAATAAGGAGAATTGAGGTTTAACGTTTATCTCTGCACGTGAAAAATAGTATGTTTCTAACTTATTAACTCACCTCCATTACAGGAAATCTTAAAAATTTTATAAAAGTCCTGTGACTGCATGAATTCACCTGGCTTTTATGACTCTGGGGGTGAGGCCCTTTCTAGCTGTAGGTCTTGAGTCAGTATGGAAAGAAAGGAAAAATGCTAACTAGCTTCCTAACAGGTGCTAGGGAGTCTAGACACACTATGCAACTCAGTTGCTATCACAGTCCTATGATGTAAGAATTGGCTTTATCTTATATTCCAGGTGGGCTCTCAGAGGGCCCATGGCTTCTGCTGTCCGCGCCCTGCATGATTCTCTCGGCTCTGGGAAGGACTAGACTTACTGACTTGTTCTTAATGAACAGAGGCCACTCCCAGGGCTGGTTACAGGACGACCTTGGCTTTGTCTCCCCTGCCGCTTCTCTCTGCCTGGGGACCTCCCTCTGGGGGAGGGGCTGTGATCACCAGGCCGCCTTCTGCAGGGGCCACCGGGATGAGCATGCCAGCGGATCTTCTGAGGCCTGCCAGCAGCTCCTGAGCGAGCTTGGAAGCAGACCCACCCCCAGCTGAACCTTGAGACAACTGCAGCCCCTGCCAGCAACTTGATTTCAGCCAGTCTCACACCTCAAGGTTCCCTGGAGGCTTGAATCCTAGACACTGAGGCACCACAGATATTCACAACCACTAAACTTTGCTGTAATTTGTCCTGCAGCTTAGATCACTAACACACTCTCACCTGTGTATAAGACAACGTTAAGAAGCTTATCCAGGGCCTAAGAGTAGTGAGAAGAGGTGCCTTTTGAACCTACTTGTCTGATGCCCAGACCCAGGCATTTCTATTCCCAGGGGGCTGAGGGGCCTTTTTGTACACTTATTGGCCCTTGAGGTTGTCCCATACTCTGACCTAACCTCAAATATTAAGTAATGTCCTTTACAATTTAACTTAAATTTCTCTAATTAATTTGGATAACAAAACTCAAAGTACAGTGTGGAAAGGAAAACATTTAAACAATTAAAATGCCATGTGGTGTAATCCGGGATGGATGCTGGCCCAGGGTACACAGAGGAGGGGGTCTGACTCACACTGTGTACCCAGGAGGCTGATGGAAGGAATGTTGGCCCAGCAGCAAGTCTAAGCCCTGCTCAGAGCCTGGCAGGTGGTCTGACCTCAGTGAGCACACGTCAGCTAAGTCAGCACACTGCTGCTGGGGGGACAGAGGCATCAGCGAGATGACACATGGGGGGTCACTGTTCTGTTGAAGAAACAGCAGAGTCAGAGTCACGTAAAATGGGACTTGTCTTAGATCTGCTCCATATTGCTGTACATTAGAGTCATACTGTGTTGCTATGAAAGTGAGTGCTCTTAAGCCTCAACTACTTGAGGACAATTTTAAAAGCCTTGTCATTGCCAGATGCCATATGTAGCAGAACTTACTTAATAACTTAAAAATGTATGTTTAGAATATTTTTAAAACTCACAAATTTTGCCCGGCCAGGTGTGGCTCAGCATTTGAGCATCGACCTAGGATCCAGGTGATCGGGGGACCATTCCCGGTCAGGGCACATGCCCAGCCTGCGGACTTGATCCCTAGTCGGGGGCATGCAGGAGGCAGCCGATCAATGACTCTCTCATCATTGATATTTCTATTTCTCCCTCTCCCTCCCTTTCCTCTCTCTGAAATCAATAAAGACATATTTAAAAAAAATAAAATAAAAAAATAAAACAAATTTTGCTTGAACTGGAATTTGGTGGCTGTAAGTGTCGACAGCAGTGTGGCTCACAAGGGAGCTACGGACTGTGAAGTCGGACAAAGTCAGGATGAAACTGGCACCCTCGCTCCTTGCGGAGTGAGCTTGGAAGATGTCTAGCCCCCGAGACCCGTCCTTTCCTCACCTATAAAATGGGAGGACTACCTTCCCTGGACGAGCATGGTGGAGATTCCACAGGACAAGGGCCATGTCTGTGGAGGGAGACGGAGCAAAGTGCTCTGCAAATGGTCTCCAATATGCTCAATGGTATTAAACTGAAAAAAATTTAGGAAATCTTATTTCTGCTTCTCAGATGAGAGTGCTGAGGATCAGGACGCCGAGGGACTCGCCAAAGCCGCGTAGCTAGAGCTGCTGCCCCTTCCGCGGAGAGTTAATTGTGAACACTGGGTCATCCCCATCCCTGGGAGCCGGATTCGGCATAAACAGACCGCAAAGCATTTGTTGATCTGGGTGAGTCAGAAAGCGAGCGCGAGGTTGCGAGCAGATGTACCTGTGAGGATTTCAGCCGCCCTTTCGGCCGTTCTCTGGATCAGCAGCCTCAGGGCCCCGCCCTCCAGGCTCAGCTGCAGGGTCCCGGAGCCCTCAGACAGCTCTGTGGCCAGCAGCAGACCGTCCGCGTTCCACGTTCGAAACTGGAAGCCCACCGAGAGCCCATCGATTCTGGGGGTGCCGGGCAGCAGCAGGTAGCTGCTGCTGGAGTTGACAAATGTGATGGGAACAATTTGTGGTTCGGAGCAGGAAAAAGTGACATTGCCCTGGAAAACAATAAAAGTCAAACATGTAAAAGCCATTTTTTATTCTGCAGCCTGGCAGCTGATATAAACAACCACCTGGAGCTGACCTTAATTTCAGGATCATCCCACATTCAGCTGCAAGATTTTAAAGGAGAAAGTGCGTCAGCTTTGCTCATAGACACCCACCAGGTGGTTTTCGGCTCCTGTGCCAGGGATCACCACGCTGCCTGCAGAGGCCCTCGGAGACCTGGAGCAGTCGGGGTGGGGGTGGCGGGGCATCGATATTTTTTAAAGAACCAGATGTAAACATAGTTACATCCATTCACGGAATAAATCTGTGTTGTAAATCATCGATGAGCCAAGCACAGGGATGCCTTTTAAAGAGACACACGAGGAACCTCTGTTACAGTGTGGAATGTGCTGAAGGAGGGAGGCAGCGGCTCCCAGGGGAGTGGTGGAGGAAATAACTGCAGGAGCGATGCTTCCCGGGCGGACTGGGGCAGGAGGGCGGAGGGTGCCCAGCTAACCTCTTCGGCCTGCAGGAGGGTGTGACGCTCTGGAGAAACTAGCAAGATGGCATTCCTGGGGCCTGATTACAGGGAAGCTGACGTTTCTGATCACTGAGCGGGGCAGGGAGGGCCCGGGACCATGAGGTGGTGTGCTCGCTGATGTTATCACTCCGACTTACAAGCAGCAGGGGATTTTGGCCAGCTTTTTTTTTTTTTTTTTAAATGTATCTTTATTGATTTCAGAGAGAGGAAAGGAGAGGGAGAGAGAGATAGAAACATCAATGATGAGAGAGTCATTGATCGAGCCCGCAACCCAGGCATGTGCCCTGACCAGGAATCGAACCCAGATCTCCTGGATCCCAGGTCGACGCTCAACCACTGAGCCACGCCCGGCCGGGCGGGCCAGCTTTTTAATGCATTACTATGTTCTCAGAAACCCTGGGAGTGGAGGGTGGGGTGTTAAGTGGGCCCCACCTAGAACAGAAGGAGAGGAAGAGCACCATGCTCCGCACAGCGAGGACAGGGCCACGCTTACCTGGGGTGCGAGGGGGTTACGGGGGGTAAGGGCGGTGTCTGTGCCCACCCGAGCCACGCGGCCGAGTCAGTTCACCCGCATGAGGGGAAGGCAGGGGGGCCTTGCGAATTGTGAATAGGTGTTACATTATGAAAACCATTTGGAACTGTTATCTCAAACCCCGTAGCCGACCGCAGGCTGTTTCCCATCCTGTCATTCATCAGTTTTAGACACCAAACAAATCTCTATCACAATGCAGCAAACTCATTCAGGTGAGCGTGACACAATGTTCTCATCTAAACAGTCATGGTCACATCAAGTTCCACGTAAATCTCTCCACGGCCTGACGGTTGCCTTTTCCTGATGTTCACCACACAGCCAGGGCCACTTATGCAAAAAAAGAGTCAGGAATTACGAAAGGAGAGCATCTGGCTGGACGGGCGGCCTGAATTCAACTCCCCGCTAAGGTGCCTGGTAGCAGAGTGGGCTACATAGTGCAGCTCTGCGCTAGAGCAGGTTAACTCCTCAGCCCCAAACACGTCATAGTCTGCAAAACCTGCCTAGGTCCCAAGCTTGTGTATGATTGTCTTGTATTTGCGAAAACACTCAGCCGTCTCCAAACAAACTTCCACCAAGAGCAGCCTCCTGTGGTTCACTCATCAAGGGAGGCCATGAGCACACTCTTGCATTAATCATTTGCACTCATCACCTAGATGTTTTCTTCCCTGGAGGTTAGATCCCAGAAGGTAATTAATGTGTCAAAGGGTAAAGCTCCTGCTATTTATCAAAAAAACGCCCAGCATTTATACTGTCCAGCAGGAGGCTGGGCACCTCCTTGCAGACCCCAGGTGCTCTGCATAGTTACACCCTACTTGTCACTTGTTTAAAGAATGAGCAAAAGGGGCTGAGAGAAGGCAAGTTCCTTGGTTTCCCCTGATTTCGGTTTGACGTAACCCGAGGGCCAGGTGCCGCATCCCAGGGAGACTCACTCGGGACCCCACATCCTATTGATGTAAAATCCAGTGTTTAGCTCAACCCTAGCTATTGTCCCAGTGGCCTCTGGATCGGCAGCCATGGAAGGGGGGCCTCAGGACATTTGGGGTCCAGAGGAGTTGAGATTTCCCCTATTTGATCCGCTCACTCCCACCTGACAGGCGGCCTTGGAGCTCCCTTTCTGACTCCCGCCACTCCACTGAGCGTCTACTGGGCCCCAAGCACTTGTGAAACAGGCCTGGGGACACAAACATTCTTGAGGGACACTCAAGTGTCCCTGGCTAGATTCTGGCGTCAAGGGCTCCAAATACATGTCTCAGGGAGTCTCACAGGTGAAGGGGAGGCTGTGCAGTGCCCCGCGCTCTGCTGCCCGGGGAGCAGGAAACTTGAAAAGGCATCGGGGTGTGTGCTGCCTTTAGATGGTGTCCTGGGCCCACTGCAGGCCACCTCCCCCACGCCTTTCCCCACGCCCCCTTTATATTGCACCTGTTGTCCCCGCCCTCATGCCCAAGATGTCCCGAGCTCTGTTTCTAGAGTGCGCCCCTGCCGTGTCCCCCCAGTGCTGAGCCCAGGGCAAGCGGGAGGAGAGGGGGTGGGTGGGACATGCCTTCCATGCCCCGTCTGGCCCAGCTCTCCCGGGACGTGAGTGATCCCAGCTCAGCTCTCCTGGGGTCACTTCTGCAGGCTTAGCCTCCTCTTTTGCAACCTGAGGCTGTTGAACTGGATTCTAAGGCTCTAGGGTTCGCACCGGTTGCCTCTTTCTTTGGGTACCTGACGCTGAACACTCTTATCCTTACCACCTTTGTTCACTTTGGGCAGGAAGAGGCATCTCTGAATCATTTCTGTTGCTCTCAGGAGAATTGTAACCAAGTATTTACATTTAAAAAGCCCTCACTTTACAATATTTCGAGGCATAAGGAAGGAAACCCAGGCCTTTCCCCTACCCATTCTTTCTAGCTTCAGGGAACAGAGCGAGAGTTTCTATAAATAAAGATGTAAAAGTAGGAAGCAGAGAAGATGATACTATTGCATAGTTTTAAAAACAAAGCTGAATTTGTAAAAATAGGGTCTAACAACCAACCCATTGCCTATGCATTCTCCTCTCCCCTTTTCAGAAAAAGGGTCCTAAAATACTTTACAACGCGGATGCTAGGTCAACGCTAACATGGCCAGGAGCTGCAGGGGCTACGGCTCTCTTGGAGATGAAGCAGTGAGAGAAATGATGGGCAACCCGCTGAGCTGGGAGCTGGCCCAAGGGCTGTGCCAGGGAAATGCGAAGAAAGCAGTGAGAGAGACTCAGGTTCTGAGTGGCGCCCTCCTTCCAAACGCATCCTTGACAGGCTTCCACCAAATCCAAAGTCAAATGCTGACTGACATTCAATACCCCCCCCCCAAAAAAAGCCTCCTCCACGATGGAGGGGCTCAAAAAGGAGATATCACAGTTAGATGGGCAAGGAGCACCTAACAGAGAGAACTCGAATCTATTAAGTCTTTGCATGTGACCCCAGAGCCAATCAGATTAACTGTCAGAAGCAGCTTCTCTGTGGTACCCAGGGGCCCGCTTCAGAAGATGCTGCTCTGCCTGAGGACACAGGACACAATATGGGAACTGCCTTCATGGTCTGGATGTGAGTGCAAGAGAGATGGGACAGGCTGAATTGTGTTAAACAGTGTTTTTCAAACATTCCTAAACATGGAGCCCATTACCACTTGTTCATGGGCCACGGGGTTGCTAGCCAGGCCTCAGCGTGGAAGAAAATACCATGGTTGACTCAACTAGAACAGGGACCTGCAGAAGTGAGGAGAAAGGCACTCACAGATGGCTGTACTGTGTTCTCTGACTGAACGCATGTGCTTGCTTATTTCAGTTGAGGTCATGAATGTACATGAAAAACTTTAGCCCTTAGCAGCAAAAGCTAACTGTGACAGAATTTCTCACCTAGGTGTTGCCTTATCTCTCTGCTAGGGGTCCACTCCCTTTTAAGATTTCTACTTACTTGCTGATCTCGTGTTGGCTGCACAGGCCATAGGCTATGGCTAATGGGCCCTTCGATGAAGACATGCTTATAGATGTTTCACTTGTGGGCACTTTTTTCAATCAAACTTTGGGCAGTGATGATAGCTACCATCTTTCTCTAGTTATCTCGATTTGGCAAGTGCATTCCTTTGGATTCGTTTCACTACCCAAACCCACCTACTGCCTGTTATAGTAAAGCCACTTAGTTATTTTGTGGAAGACACCAGAAAGCTATTCTTAGCTCTGCTTTAAATCGATAACTTGAAAATAGAGAAGCTGTAGACAAAAGGCATGTGAGGAGAATGCAAGGTCAGAGGTCCCAGGATGTGCAGGGGACCTGACATGATTAGGATGCTGCAGCCTCAGACATGGGCCTGGCTCCCCAGGAGCTGCATCAGTCCCGGGGCTCTGGCAGCCACAACCTCACTACAATCATATAAAGTGTTTGTTGCACTTGCTGGTCATTGTTCCCCTGTATGCCCATCAGGACAAAAACCCTCCTCATGCCTCTGATGTGTGTGTGGGAGGGTTTGGCATCAGATGGAAGGGTACCTAGACCAGAAATCCATCGGACAGGTCTGGGACCCAGGGGCTTTAGCACCCAGGCATAGGAGTCTCACTGCCAGATATGCCCCATAGAAAAAGAGGTAAAAGGGGAGAGGTTTAAAGAGTGGGCCACTCTGTGGAAAAAGGACTTGAGGTCATAGGTAGTGAGGAAAGAGTGACGAATTAAAATGAATTCACTGTAGTAAGATGCTAAATTACAAAAATCAAATAGGTTGAGGCTGAGGAGACAATTCTAGTCTTATTTTAACTAGCCTGGGAGGTCAAGGGTTGGACATTTTCAGTCCTGATTTAATGCCTAAATATATGTGAAATCTCCAGATAACACCCTAATTACCTCCTGAAGGACTAAACAAAGAATGTTTACTGTCCACCTGTCATGAATTATCAAGACGACCTGACATCCATTATCCAGACCGCAGGTCCTCTGGAGGATCACCATCACAGACCAACCCGGAGGCTGAGCGTGCTGGCCTGACTCCACTCAAGAAAACAGTTATTATTCTAAGAACCCTCATCGTTTCTTTCCTCTTTGGAACACTCGGGGTATTGCCTGATAGTGTTTTCAGTTTGCAAACCCTAAGACCCTTGAATAAATCTTTATCATTGATTTGTAGCAAAGTATTCAGACTCTTTTTGAGTTTGTTTAACTCTAAGAATAGTTTGGGAATAGGCTTTGACCCAGGGTAGAATTAGTTTGAATGAAGTCTGGGGTTCAAGGCAGCAGCGAGAGCAAGGGACTGCATAGGTGGGACGGGTAAGTGAAGGATGGGTGTCTACCTAGAAGGCTACACAGCCAAGTCTGGTGCATCCCTTCCTTTGGTCCTGAGTGGAGGTGACATGTCCAATACGGCAGAACAAAAAACAAATTTTGAGGCCTGGAGGGAATGCATAGGACCCAGCTTGAAGTTCTGCTTGCCTTGACTGGTATTAGAGTTTTCTAAATATGATATTTCCAAGGGTAATATCACTGTGCTAAGCTGTTATTTACAAAGTATTTTCATCGAGGGTGTTTGTTTTGTTTTTAATCATCTTCCAGACATGACAACACCCTGGTGAACAGGGAAAAAAAGAAAGTTAGCAGTGCAGAGCTGGGTTTCAATTATGAGGCACCAAACAAAGACAATCAAGCATCTCTGAGATGGGGAAAATGATCTTGATTCAATCTAATTTGCGGGGAAAGATTTCAAAGCCATTCTTGATTTTCCAAATGAGTACAACCATTTCTAATTTGATTTGTCTGAAAACAACCAGGACTGACTAGCATGCTGTCAGCATATGGAAGGGGAAGGGTGCCCTGTGAGCTAAAGCTATCTTCCCAATTCACAAGCTCTGGAAAAGCAGGAGCAATTTAAAGCTCTTTTTTTTTTTTATGTTTTATGTGTGGAGATAGACTCTTGCATTCTTGAGTTGATTTACTTAGCAGATATGGATTAAGTAGTTCATAGGGGCCGGGCTTGGTCCTGCTGGGAAGGACGCAGCCCAGGAGACAGGCAGGCTCAGCCCTCGTCCCCCTGGAGCTTGTGCTGCGTCGGGATGGGGACATGGGCCATCATCACAGCCGTAGTTACGTGCATCAGAGCCGTCTGTGTTGCTGGAGCAGGTGCAACAGGAGTGCATGAGAGCCTTTCTGATCTGCAGTTGGGGCGATAAGTAGAAAGGAGTGGGGTTGGGGATAGGTTTGGATTAAAGTGTGAGAAGACAAAAAAAGGCATTTTTTTAATTTAAAGTAGAATAGGTGCTTGGCATTAATCTACACAATGCGGCATTTTGTTTCTGCCAAAGGAGACCTCAAGGATAGAGATAATTTTTCTTGGCTTTTCATTTGAGGGACACGCAGGAGAGAAGCATCTTTAAATTGGAGGAAACACCCAACTGACGGCCAAAGAGCGAGGTAGGTTGGCGGGTGGTTCCCCACGTGGCTCTCTCCTCTGGCCTCCCATGAGGGGGCTGCTTACACCCATCAGTAAGCAGAGGTCCCATGAGAGCCACATACTGCCCTTGGCCTCAGAGACCCTCCCCTGCCCTTGCCTGTCCCTGGCCTATAGCTCCCAGGTCCCCCGCTCCTGCCTGTGTGCCCCCAGTTTCTGACCTTGTTTTGCGCTTACTCCCTTTGCCTCAGAGATGACCGCTGCCACCTGAGTTCCTGGAGTTTGCAAAGAGCAGTGCCTTTTACCCAGAAGCAAAATCCAGAGGATATCCTTGGGGGTGGGAAGTGGAAAGTCATGAAAAGCAGACCCATGACTGAACCTATAAGCTCTTAGTTAGTTTCAAGGCACAGAGTAAAGCTCTAACTCTATTCTAAACACTCTTTGCTTGCACTAAATATTGTGCAAAGCTATTTAAAAATATGAATCAAGAAGTTTAAAAAATATTAATAGTCCTTTTTGGTACTTTACTTTCACTTCTAGAAATCTATTTTCAGGAAATAATTTGACATTGGACTAAGACTTATACAATAAGCAGCATTATTTATAATAATACAAACCTGGGTCTAAAATTAAAGGAATAGGTAAATTATGGTATATCCACATGACATACTCTTTTCTTGTCACTAATAGCAATGTTTATGGTAAACATAAAATTGTTCATAACATAGTACCAAATAAAGGAAACATAATACAAATGTGCACATATAAATCAGATAAAGTAGACCTGTAGAAGTAGGTAGGCATAGAACAGACTAATGTGCAAAATACTAGCTCTCTCTGGGTGGTGGAATATGTTGATTTTGATTCACATAATTAATTTTTTTTCTATTTCTTATTTATCTACAAGGAAGAAGGTTAGAGAAATAGTTTTCCAAGTTTTTTATTTGTAACTTTCATGACACAATATCCTCAGTTCAGGATTAACAAAAAATAAATAAATAAAATAAAAGAACCTATATTTCTAGAAGTTACAAAATATATTTATAAATTTGCCAATCTAAAGAAAGCTAGCTCCTTACTTTTAGTTTTTTATTAGAAATTAAAGTTTCTAACGGTTAAGAATTCTAATTAAGCCCTGCCAGGCGTGGCTCAGCGGTTGAGTGTCAACCTAGGATCCAGGCGATCTGGGTTCGATTCCCAGTCGGGGCACATGCCTGGGTTGTGGGCTCGATCAATGACTCTCTCATCATTGGTATTTCTCTCTCTCTCTCTCCCTCTCTTTTCCTCTCTCTGAGATCAATAAAGATATATTTTAAAAATAAAAATAAAAAATTCTAATTAAGATGAAAGGAAATTAATGCATGTTTTTGGGTAAAAGAAGGTATAAATTATGGAGATGCATTTTTTGAGGGAATTACAATGAAAGTTGTAGGAGGTTTATGAAATGGAATCTTGAGAAAGAAAATTCCATGTGTGATAAGATGAATGAAATTGGAATGAACTTAATTAAGTGAATTTAAATACCAAAAGTAAGGTCAGGAAAAATTAGTTTGGTTTTCTTTCTCTATTAAAAAGGCAGTTTCCCACTGCTGACTGGTTTATTCCTAATAAGATTATATAATGTTTTCTGCCTGGAAAGCCAAGATTCTGTGTTTTACCAAAATAATTGTCTGAGCTTTTTGTTGTGTTAATCAGGTCCTTGACCACTTAGGAAAACTGAATCCCCTCTATAGTAAGAACTAAAGTTTTCTAACAATTATGTAATCTTTTGTATTTGTCTTTAAATCTTTTATTGTCACTTTAGTTAAGTGGATAATTAAGTATTGTTTCATAATGATCTGTGATCTTGTTAGTCAAATGTCAAAACCTTTTCATGTGTTTGACAAACTTCTCAAAATTCAAGGTTTAAATAGAGTCTTTCCTTGACCTGGAATACCTCACAAAATTTAGTTTTTGGTACATTAAGTTGCATGGGGAGCATTGTAAAATAAATGATGAAAAACCTCTAAGGTGTATTATATGGGTAAAGAATTGTTTGAAATTTCTAAAATTCTGATATGTCCTGATACAATATTTTCAGTTGGAATTATAGCTATCTCAAAATGTTGTGTGTTATAAAGAAAAGCAAATTTATTTTTCAATTGCATTGTTTTTAGAACTTTAACCATGTCATTTTAAGGTGTGTGTTTTTTCTTTTATTTTTTTGTCATTTATAGACAGTTCTTGTTTCACTTTACTGTTTTTACAAATATGTTTCATCTTTAGAAAGCCATTGAGAGAATTCTGACTTACTCTAAAATACAGGTTTCTGATGAACTTTCAGATCATACCTTTAAACGGGACGATTTGCCACACTCTAAGAAAAACTGGATTCATAAAACTAGTAACAAAAGATGAGGATAAACAATAATTAATTACATGAGACTGAATTAATGAAGATGATTATAATTTTATGACTTTCTGTTTAAAATATTGTTGAATTTTTTTTTAATACTTTATTTTCCTGATATAGGGAAACTTGTTTGTCTTAAATTACACATGACCTAGAGCAGTTGGATAAATTATACCTTTGTAAGCAGAATTAAAACATTTATCGTTTTCTCCCTACTTCATCCCTCCAGAATTTAAAAACTCAGTGAGTATTATTTTCATAGCAATCTGGTCATTTGCATAAGTTTAATAATAATCTAGTCACTTTGCAACATGACACAACTGGAGACTGGTGATATTAGCAAGGCTTTTGCTCAGCTGTCATGTTTGAGAGACCTTCATGGACTCAGATGTGATCAGACAGCCTGGAGAAACAGGACTGATGGTGAGAGCCAGTGAAACCCTTGGAAAACCAGAGCAGCCTTACCAGGTGAAAAAAGAAGGACAATTTCTGGCAGGTGCACAAACATCAGAATATTTGGGGGAACTTGAGAGGAGGAAAGTGAACCCAAATCTGAAGGTCCTGCAGGCATAGTCTGAGGGACTTTGTATTTGTTTTGGACTCTTGGACTCAAAAGTCTGTTTCAAGTTCAACCTGAAGATTTCTTATGAAAAATTCCAGCAAAGCAGGTTTAAAAGAGCCTATATGATCGATTGCTGTTTTGTATTTATGCAAAAAAAGGGCAAATTTATTGAAACTACACTTACTTGCAAATAAATCAGTTTAATTGGGCTATCTGTGGTTAGAAACATGAGGGTGATTTTAGAGAGAAAATGTGTGTTTCAGTAAAAACTATTACACACACTCTTATGGATATTAAATTCTAGTCTAGTCTTATTAACTTATTTGAGGTTTTTGTTATTTAGCTTTAACCTGGACTGGATGCTGTATTCTTCGAGTTTTCTCAAATACTTGGTTGCAAATTTCTGATCCAACATTTTCAATTTTCTCCCATCCTCTGACTTAGTCACTGAGAATAAAACGGCCCTTTTTCCTGAAGCCTGCAAACTGCACCCAGTTGACTTCATATGAACCTCAGAGAAACGGAAATGCTCATGTTTAGATGCTTCACGTCTTTTGGAATGTAAAAAAACAAACAAAAAGCTTGCCTGACCCCCCAGTGACATGAGGAGAGTCGCTGAAGCGGCAAAGCAGGGAAATCCCGGGTGTCGTCACTGCCGCCCTCGCACCACAGAAGCTGAGAGCCCGCTGCTAGAAACCTTCTGACCTGTCAGCCACTCAGGCTCAAAAACTGTTTATAACCTGCTCTAAACATTAGCCTTTGTTTCCATCTCGTTTCCATAGAAACGCCTCTTATTAAACACCTGATTGCTTACTTACATAATACAGGCCTAATTTGGGAGCCCATTCTCCTCATTCCCTCCTGAAATGAGACACAAGGTGAAACAGAAAAACCTTATTCTCAGGACTGAGTGATTAGGTCAATGAAATATGGAGCAACCTACCAACTGAGCTTCTAGATCCTGAAACTTCTTATTGAAAGTTTAAAGGCGAGTCTCAAGGGGAGTAGAGCTTTGGTACCTCAAAATATGCCTTTTTGGATATTAATTTTAAGCTGGTTATTAATTAGCAATAGACTCAGAAAGAACCTTTGACCTTCCCCCCTTTATCTGCCTAAAGAAATTCAGATAGAAAAACCTGCTTCAGGAAGGAAACCTTAGAGCATCCCCCTCACCACCCCTCCTCAGCACATCCCCCTCAGCACCCCCCACAGCACACCCCCTCAGCACCCCCTCAGCACACCCCCTCAGCACCCCCCCTCAGCACTCCCCCTCAGCACCCCCCACAGCACACCCCCTCAGCACCCCCTCAGCACCCCCTCAGCACATCCCCCTCAGCACCCCCCTCAGCACCCCCCTCAGCACCCCCCCCACAGCACACCCCCTCAGCACCCCCCCTCAGCACCCCCCCTCAGCACCCCCCACAGCACATCCCCCTCAGCACCCCCCTCAGCACCCCCCCTCAGCACCCCCCCCACAGCACACCCCCCACAGCACACCCCCTCAGCACACCCCCAGCACCCCCCCCACAGCACACCCCCTCAGCACACCCCCAGCACCCCCCCCACAGCACACCCCCACAGCACACCCCCTCAGCACCCCCCTCAGCACACCCCCTCAGCACACCCCACAGCACACGCCCCCAGCACCCCCCTCAGCAGGGTGAATCAAGGGCGGCAGGCAGGGAGGAACCTGCACAGCCTGTCTGCCGGACCCCCGTCTGTGCCCCATGGTCCCTGGGTGGCCAGCGAGATTGTTCAGCGCAGGCGTGCTCTTTCCCATCCACCCGGAAACTGCCCGCTTTCCCGTGAAGCCCCAGAGCCCTGCCTTCCCTCTCAGTCCGGAGGAGCATATGCGCCTCCTGCCGTGTGCTCCGGGTCTCATCTTCTCCTGGCTCCCTCGCATGTACGTCCCTAATCAATGTTGGACATTTTTCTTCTCAATTTGGTAGTCAGCCCATCCAAAAATCTTAGAAAAGCTGGAGGAAAATTATGTTTGCATATGTGCAACAAAGAGCTGATACAAGCAAGCGAAGTGGCCTCCAGATAACCAGACCTTAGCGAGTATTGTGGGCTGACCTGCATTTCCCTGGGTTCTGTGGAGCCCCTGGGATCTAGGACCCAGGCCGTTTTTGGAGATGGGACATTGAAGAGGTGAGTAAGACAGAATTCGGTCATTGGAGTGGGCCTTCCAAACCATCTGACTGGTGTCCAGATAAGAAGAGAAAAGTTGGCCACACAATATTTAAAGACTATTCCTTTAAAAAAGTAGACTAGAAAATATACATTTTTATAATATTGTGAGAATGCATGTCATTTTTCCCCCTACTTTTCTGTATTTTCCAAATTTCCTGTAACCTGTAACCATCAATTTTTAACGGAATTATGTATTATTTTCAAAATACTTATTGGCTTCTAGGTTGTTATTTTGTTATACTGGTGAGAGGGCTGGGACTCCTGTGCTTTCTGGGAACAGTGTGTGCCCTGGTCACCTCAGGACTCTATGAACCCGGGACCCCTGCTGCCTGCGGAGGGTGTGAGGGCCGCAGGGACCCTGTGTCATGGCCACTGGACCCTGACTCACAGCATAGGTCACCAACCCCTGGTCATCAGTGCTTAATCTTATGGGCAAAACCATGTAGAGATGTTTCTTAGCTGGCCTTGCTTCTTTCCATGGTCACACACTGAATTAAGTCTGATAACCCACAGGCTTCCCAGTTTACCAACAGCATGTGGAGGGGGTTTTAATATGTTTCCAGCGTGAAGATTCTATTTGTCCACGCACGTGGGGTAGAGAACACGCACCAAAGCCAGCCTCGGAAGCTGAGGGCGTCTGCTGGGCTGTCTGTGCCCCTTCACCTGGGGAAGTGGGCACTGAACGACCCACAGTCTGGGATGGGCCCGCAGCCTCTGTGCTTACAGGCTCTCCCCACGCGGCACAGACCTGCAGCAGATCTGGGGGTTAAGGTGTTCCATCACCCCAGATCGGTTCAAACATGGGGTGTGTACCAGACACACCGAATGTAACAGAGACTGAATGTGGCCTGTGGGCCTCGCTCTGATCTCAGAGCTACTTTCTCAAAGGCATAGTCAATCTTTTCATTTGCATTTTTAAATTATCATTACTTTTAAATAGATGAGACATTGATTGTATTGGATCAATGAGGGCTGATATGAATGCCTTTCAAAGGGCTTACTTTCTTGCCTGAAGGTAGGGGAATGTCAGGTCTTCCTGTCACCGTGGGAAAGAGTGGGCAACCCTGAGGAATGACAGGCAGGGAGTGATGAGCTGAACTAAGGTACCAGAGAAAATGAAAAAGATATAGCCGGAAATTAAAACAATTTCAAAGGAGGAAGGGAGAGTAAGTAGAGTAAGTGGAATGAGAAAATCTTTTGGTACAATCTGAGAAGTTTTGTGGGAACTGTGGCATATGTACATTTGGCACAATTTATGTAGCGTGGTAAACTGTGTGGGTACTTCTAATGCATGTCTACCTACTGAGGCCCTAATCTTTTTGAGCATGAGAAATTCTTTCTCATGTAACAAATTACATGGATCCATAAAAGAGAGTGAATGTAGTGTCACTATTAAGCATATATGTAATGACCAAGCTAAATAATTGATATTTTACCCCTCACATGAGCCCGGACCTGTGTGTGAGATTCTGTATCCACACACTTGTGAGACATGCCATTATTGTCCAAGGCTATGGCAGGCGACAGTAAGTCATGAACATGCGTGTGCCTCCTGTTGTCTTCCCAACCTCTTTTGTAGATGTCCAGGGCATCTAATTTTTAATCTGTGTTTTTAAAAGGAAAAAACTAATGTCCCAATTACCCATTTCCAAGCCTCAGCTCCAATGCCACTCTCTCCGTCCTGCTGTTGCTACGGGAGTTGGACCCCTTAAACATTTATCTTTTGTTCCCTTGCCAAAAGTTAGGCTCTGAAAGTAGAAGGCACTAGAGGGGCACCCCGGGGAATAGCCTTTGGAAGACACTTCCCTCCCGGGTTCTTTTCCTCCATGATTGTTTGTCAGTGGGAGCCCAGTGGCTCTGCACAGTTGAGCTCCAGCTGTGGACTCAACCCACACTCCCCATTTGTGAGCTTCCACAGGCAGCTCAGACCCACGCTTTCTGGCAAGGATCTCTGCTCTCTGCGGGCTGCATGATTCCCCTGGCAACCTCATGACTCCCCCGAATCTCAGCCTGGGAGGTGGGCAGGGAGAGCTCTCTTAGCCCCTTGTTTCTTCACTATCCACTCTCTCGTAGCCTAGAGGAAGTATCTAACTTTTTGTAATTGCTATTTCCCTCTTAAACAACATTTTAGTAGTTAACCATCTTCTAGTAGCTAACAATTTTTATATTAAAATTTTCCTTTTCAAATAACCTGGACCTTGGCAGATACAGATATCTTCTAATCTTGTGAAAGAAGATGAGAATTTCTGAGAAGCTATCCCAGCAATCCCACATGGGACTGATCCAGGGTCAAGTCTCTACTTATTCAGATCCCTGGTGATTGAACAAGGAACACTTATATAAGATGATTAGGGATTTGTAAAACTGGAGAAAAGCTTTAATATTATCTACTATTCTCTTAATTTAAAATTTAACTTGGAGCTCTTGACTGTTGTGCATGGATAGGCTTCAGGGCATCTCTGTGCTCCCAAAGTGCTATTCAAAATACAATGAGCTCATAGTTTTCATTATATTTTTATAGGGGTAGGTGTCCCTTAACATATTAATAATCACTGATCTCAAGTCTTTAGCATAGTACTTGTAGAAGCTATTTACAGAACAGGATGGACACAATCATAGAACTATGTCTTTGTGGGGAACATACAATAAGAAATGAGCAAAGTGGGGCAATACATATAACTGCGACACTATTATTAACTATTAATGATTCAATGCCTATAATATCTCAGGAGTGACTATGATATCCAGATTCTATAGTTATTATGCAGTAGTTCTGAGATTTAATGTTACTGGCTTCGAAGGTCATACTTTTTCTCAACATGTAGTACCTTCATCTATAAATCTCCTGTCACATATTCAACTCTGAGTGACAAAGAAAACTGTTTATTTTGCGAAGCCTACAAAATACTAAGAATGATAGGAAAAACACTTGCAAACAACTAGACTAGAATAAAACATACTGTTTCCCGGAAACACTTAGGTCCCCAACTTGGGCTTTTGCATAGACCATTCCCCGACTTGGACTGTACTCCTATCACCTTGAAGGTATCTAAAAGATGTCACTTTTCAATGTTCATGTCAAGTTCCCACACTTTCATTAGGTCTTTCTTGACTACCAGCCCTGTGATTTCTCCTTATAATCTCTGGTAAGCTGTCTTTGAATTTTGGCAATAGTGAGCACTGGTTGGTGTGTGATATTTGGAAGCACTGTTAGCCTTGTGGGCTGGAGGACATGAGGTGTAGTCAGAGCAAGGAAGCAGAAAGTTGGAACACCAAATGGAAAAACAGAGTTATTTGTTGAGAGTAATTAAGGTGGTGAAGCAAGCAAAAAGTGCATGTCTAACCATAGAGGCGAGTGAGACGAGAAGAGGGGTGGCCATCAAAATGTTTGATGGGCAGGGGAGCAGAAAGCAAGTGCGAGGAGATGGCCAAGGTAAGAGCATCAGCGTTGAACTCTGAATTTTGAAATGGCGTGTGGATGCTGGAGCAGAGAGAGGTGTAATGTTCCCCACTCATTAGAGGGAAGGATAATTAGCTGTGACCACAGTAGGTACTCAAAAGCTATATTTCGATGATGATGATGATGATGATGATGATGACAGTAAAGAATCAAGCACTAAGTTGCATCATACTGTGTAAGTGTGAGGTTCACAGCAAGGAACGCATAATGGATCTGAGAGCTTGAGGGAGGTTCTGAGGAGAAGGCACATCTGAGAGGCAATAGGCACGGCCAGCAATGTAGCCCCTGGACACCTCTACTTTCCCAAGCCTATGGTGGGTTCTGTTCCTGGATCATAGTGCTTACATTTACCCAGCCTGCACTTGGCCCCATGCCTCTTCTTAGCACAGACAACCCAATGGAGTTGACCCACTAAGGGTAGAAAGTGGAGGGTTCATACTAGTACACCCTAACCATGGTTCCATTTTTATAATTTTGAAACTTCCCAATTGTTTGCTATATAGCCACTGTCCCGAAGCCCCTATGTAGCTCGCTGAAACCTAGGTTTGCCTGCCTGGCTTGAAGTTACCCCCTGAGCCTCTCCACAGGGCAAAACTCAAGGTTCCATGGTTGACACAGCTCGGGAGCTCCAGAGCCCTGCTCTACCTCTGAGAATCAGGTAAGTATAGGGCGCTAACTGTACTTGTCAGCCTGAAGAGGGATGGCTAGTTTGGGGCTGCGTCATGGAAAAAGATGGAGAAAGGCATCCTAACTAGTATGGGAGGAGCACAGGATAAGAGGCCTTGAGGAGGATTTGCATTTAGTGAGTTCCAGGAAGAGTACAAGTCTCTGAGAAAGAAGAAGCACTGATGAGAAACTGTGGAAAATAAACTTTTATATATTGGAAGAATGGGTTATGATGGATTCAAAACCCAAGCACAAAAGTTTCTATTCACCTTATAGAAATACAAGAGCCATTGGTGACAGATGGCTGAGTTTCTGAGGAAGCCCTTAATCCCTATGCAAGAATCCCATCCATCTCCTTAAACCTAGAAGGAAGAGCCTGGCAGCCAGATGCCAGGGGCTGGACATACTGAGGGCTATGGGACCAGTTAGGAGCTCCTGCCAAGGTCACAGCCATCTAGGTACAAGGGGATTTGGCTCTCCCCAGACACTCCACCCTCTCCTGCCACCTTTCTTTCTCTTGCCAAAGGCAAGGATTTTGCCCCTAATCTCTTACATTGCAGAGACACCCAAGAGAAAATTATTTGACAATTAACAAACTACGTAGGAGCAATTTCTGCAACACCTCATTGGTCTTCAAATCCCAGGTAAGAGGCACTATTCATGATCTGTCCAGCCCTATATTTTTTCTTCACTTTGACATGAAAGTCATTTAGGGCCCTGGGAGGAAGAGATGGATGAATAACAGCTGATAGTGTAGTGCTTTCCAGAAGACAAGGGAGAAGGCTGTGAATGACACAGTAGTTGACTCTGTATTGCTGACTTTGCCTACTCCTGAGCATTAGTACCATTAGTGTAAAGCGTAGGTGATAATGCCTGCTCCTGTCTGCTTCTCACAGATGTTTCAGGGTCAGAAGAACTAATATAAACGCAGGTCCATCTGTCATTCCTCTCATGCCCTGTGGCATTAACATTGACATTGTCTTTAAGACCATTCTCTGAAACAAGGTGTCTCCAAATGAAGGGACTATCATTGCTATTATTATTGGGGGGTGGGGGGGGACAAACACATAAAAAGAACATGCTCAGCTCATTAGCTGAAAGTTTTGCATAAAAGAAACTGAGTTGATTTCAACTTTCATTTAGCCCCATACTTTTAAAAATGATTTGAATATTCAAGGAGCCAGAAAGCATGAGGTGAAACTGGCAGGAGAGTCTTGCTCCTCTGTACACTGTGAGTGGATATGGAAATTGGTAAAGACTTTCAACAATATGGATTGAGTCACAAATTTATATTTGCATTACATTTGTAATCTCACTATTATTTTTGGCAGTAAAAATTCAAACAACCTAAATTTTAACATGGTAGAATCTTAAATAAACTATAATGAATTTCTTTAACATTTAAATGATGTTTTGATGCTTATAAAGATATTAAATAATTTTAATAAAAAAATTGAAGACATACAATATTTAAGTAAAATAAACATGAAAAGCAAGATATAAAGTTGTCAATAAAATATGTCCATGCTATATAAAATACATATTTAAAATATGAAAATAAAATACATATACACGAGAACAGTGTTTTCCTCTCTGGCTGGTTGGGCATTCTGTATAGTCCAAATTTTTAATCAAGGAAAAAAAAAAATATATATATATATATATATATATATATATATATATATATATTCAACATTCTAAACTAGGTTTCTAATAACTTCAAGTAATGATTTCCTTATATGAGCTAATGAAACTGGTCACCTTCAAAAAGAAAGTCATAGCACTGATTTAAGGTAGGAGAATTTTCACAGAGGATGACCATTTAAATCAGTTATTTTATTTTTTAAATTTTCAGTCACATTATTTCTCATATGACCTTGAAACGATTTCAATTTCCTCAAAGAAAGGAAGGAAGTCACTTCTCTGGATGCTAATAACTTGGAAGTAATATTTCCAGGTGTGAGGAGCATAAGATCCAGAAGCAGGTGATGTGAATGTCAGGCTGGCCAATGGCAGTGGAAGGCAGTGGGAGTGTTAGGAAAAGACCTGATGTGTCAGTGCTTTTTCAGATGATGTCTCCCATCAAGCAAAGTGTAATCTATCACAGAGCCACTAGCGGGATGAAACATGATCCCAGGGACAAGCAGAAGAGATTACAGGCTTCACTAGACACCAGGGAGTTTTCTCTGAGCAACGTTCATGAGCTTCTGGGTCACAGGAAGGTAAGACAAAGATTGCCAGGCCACTGTGTGTGCGTGCGTGTGTGTGTGCGTGTGTGTGAATTCAGATATGAATGTGTGTCTGATGTCATTTGTAGACTTATACTTATCTCTGGGTGCATTTTCTTGGCTTCAAAGCTACAAGAAATAAACAACCATGCTCCAGTGAGGTGAATGACAGCCAGATGTAGACAGAAGATGATAAACTTCGCCCCTTCCCGCACACACTGTTTCTCAGAATGCCTGTTATACCCGCCCACAGCTTTTCTGAAGGCTTTGTTTTAAAGGGGCACATCACTTAACCAAATCTAGTCTAGAACTGGCCATTAATTTCCTCAAATGAATGAGATGGATAAGTCTGTAATATCTTTATCCAAAGCCCACTTCATAATTCATACAGCATTGGAGTAAACTCATCTTCACACTCAGGAGGTAGAGCAGGAGCTCTCTTTGATCTACTTTTATTATTGTTGGGATCATAGAATGCAAACACTGTATGTGATCCATTAATTATCTATCTAAGATGACAAATAAATACTAGTTTGCATGGCAACTTAAGTCAAATGACGAGTATAAATTTTACTTAATAATAGCTCCAACTTTCTGAGTGCTTACTGTGGACCTTGTATTGTGCAAAATACACAGTTACTCTTGACAATAGCACTTTGAGTTTGATATTATAACTGTCTCCGCTTACGTATTTAATTTTATTTTATATAACTTAAGATATGTAATCCTCACAATAACACTTTGAAGTGGATATTAAGATGTTCCCATGTTACATATGAGGGCACTGAAGTTTGGTAACGTGCCAGAGGCTGCATCATTGAGAGAGCCTGGATTGGGGACTAGGAACCTAAGCTGTTCACCCACCATCCTGCTGCACCGGTGCCGCCTGGAGCAGTGGGTTGAGGAGACTATGCGGCTTCCCCCTAACTGAGTGGAAACTCATTTTGCAACTATTTAGCAATTTTGGCCATAATGATGTGGGTATCTGTAAATGCTCAGTATTGGCCATGGCCCATCCAGGTTCCTGATTTCCACTATTTGGAGACAAAGGCACAGAAGTGAATTGACAGGATCAGTTAGCTCCAAAGCCAATTTGTAGCCATAGTCCTGCTATTAACTATTTTATTTTTTCTTCCCTTTTATTGAAGACAAAATACATTAACATGAGCACTTTTATTATGCTCTTCTTTTAAATAAAAAAATCATTTTACAGTAAAATAAATTGGTGAGACCCCAACCAACTCCTAGACAATCATATTACTCTCTTTGCCTCTAGGACAGGTGAGCAACAATCAGAAAGGAGAGCTCAGAGAAAGAATCACTTAGTATGAAGTGGAAGGTATGAAATTAATCATTTTCAGGAAACTAGCAGGGCAATCTATTTCCTATTTATATAATAATACACATTACAGGTACTGTACACACACTTCAATGGGCCATTCACTTCCTGAGTGTTTATTATATTGTGGTGTATTAGCATAGGATGAAAGATTTCAGGAAGAACAGTGGGGTATTTTTATGTCTATTTTAAGCTGTTAGTTTTACTGCATTTCCGGATGCGGAGGATCATCTTATAGTCAAATAAAGCTATAAAGACTAAATCCAATTATCCCCATAGAGCAGCTGTTCAGTCTCCAGGGAGTGGGCAGGTCCCACAAGAAAGGAATGACAAATTGCTGTGGGGATGCTGCTGAGTGCAGCCTGCTGGAGAAGCTGGTGCTGGACCAAGCCCAGGCCATGCTCCCTTGAGCCTCAAATCATATTTTGTAATTTATGGGCATTTCCATACACTCACAGCCTGATCTGTTGGCTCTCGAGTCCTCCGTTAAACTCTGAAACCCCAGGACTCGGTAACTGGGAGAGAGTCTATGAGCACTGGAAAAGGGCCCTGGCACCACCCTTTTAAAGGCCCTCACTTAGCAAAGAGCGACTTAGTGACTGGCAGCGAAGCTGTCTTGGTGGCTGATACTATGTCCTGGGGAAACTTTATGCCAGACTAGGGGAATAAAAGACTTTGTAATTGTAATTAAGAGTGAAAACCGTTCCTTCCTCCATGGAATTCTAAAGGGGGAAAAAAGACTAGGTATATGTGTGTGTGTGTGTGTGTGTGTGTGTGTGTGTGTGATATGAATTCTCACTTAAGCAAGGTGATGAAAGCAATTTGTAAGAAAAATAATGTTTTTTTTTCCCTTTAAATTGTCAAGGTTAAAACAAAAGGTTGTCTACCTATAAAGTGAAACAATTTTCTTGGGATTTTTTTCCAAGTACATTAGTGCTAAATGAGTTCTTCGTGCTTCATGTTAACAATGCGGCCAATTAGGCCCTGAGGAATAAAGCGTGCTGGCAAAGTTTCAGGAAACTCGGCAAGTGCTACAGTAGTTTAAACTCAACAAAACATTTATTACATTTTTAATTAATGGTTCTCTCAGAAAAGGAGATGATGAGTCTGCCAATATTTAGAAATTTATGTTTTCCCTTGTCTTCCCTTATTTCCCCTTTTCTGCATTGCACACTCAGCGACTTATCTACTATATCTCATCATTAAAATATTTCCTAACGCATGGTATGCATGAGATTTCTGTCCTGAACGTTGCCATAGGATCTGATTTAAATCTGAGGCTCAGGCTCTCATGCTTTTGAGGAGGAGCCCGGTGAAAGCAGTGAAAGTGAGCGATGTTTGCTCAGCGCCTTGTTTTCCCAATTGCTTTGCCACCTCCTAGCACAGTGGCCAGCAGCACTGCCTGGCCTCTCCAGGGCGCTGATGGTCATGACGTTAATCTAAGCTGCACTCCTAGCCGTGAGTGATCCACTGCATCGGCAGGTGAAAGTCCATGAAACTGGTACATTATGAAATATCTCCTAGGAATAACACTGGGGAATGGATGGGCCTGCTCTGCATGGCCCAGTTTCCTGACTTAGACTGAAGAGAAGTGTCATTAGCAAGCTAGCTCTTAGCTTGATCAGGAGATGGGCACCTAAGCACATGTGGTGGGAGAGTTGTCATGAGTCAAGGGATGAGCCAGTCAGTGTATCCCCTAGAGCCACAGTCAGGCAACTAAACCCTCTCAGCATCATTGTTACTCTTCAGAACTAACAGTCCGACATTTAGCACAAACCTTCTAAAATGCTGACAAACTTTAACCCAAGTGTGAGTTCCCTTGAGCAACCCTGCCTCACACCCTGGAATCCACTGGGCCACTTTAAAAATGTGCTAAATTATGGAACCCCCAAATAGAAAATATCCATTATAGTTTATACTTATCAATGGACAAAATAAACATACAGGTCATTTAAATCTCAGCTTGACCAGACTGCCAGTGGCCAGATTGCAAAGAGAATCAGGGTTTTCCTGTCCATGACAGGATGGCCCAGTCTTGTCATGGGTTTTAAATGCATGTCTGTTTTAGGGAATTCTGCTTCTGGGAAGATAAAATAGTGTGATTTTCTTTATTTCTACCACAAAGTACAACTTAAAAACCCTAAAGATTATGTGTAAAATAAACCTAATAAGAATCAGAATGGTGGAGAGAAAAAAACGAGCATGTATAAGGATTTTGAGACCCAAAGAACAGCAGTGGTGAGTTCCCTAGATTTTCATTTGGCCTTATATAGTCTAAACTTGCTGCTGAAGAAGCTAGCACCAAGAGAGACCAATTGGTGCAGAAAAAAATCCGCATGAGAAATCTGTTCTGTGTAATCAAAGGACCAGTAAAGGAAGCACAGTAAATCAGAACACCTCCACACAGTAACTGCTCTAAGCCAGCCAAGCTCCATAGCAACAGCTGTGGCCCACTGCTGTCCAGCCATGTTGTGACAAGGTGCCCAAAGCTCCCAGCCAGGTGCCAGAGAAGACTAAGTAGGGAGCCTGGATTTTAATCTTTGCCAGAACGTGGGAAGCCTCTCCCTGTAGTTTCAGTGGCGACCACACATCCCATGGAGCCTGGAGCCTGGACTTCTACCCAACTTGGCAGTAATGAGGAACCCACCCACTCCCTGTGGGGATGGTACTGGAGGTGACTTTGCAGAGATACAGGACATTTGCTACAGTCCAGTGATAATAAGGAAAGAAAGCTTTCATAGACAGAAAATAACATTATGTACTGATAAAATGGCCATTCCATAGGAAGACACAATCTTTACTGTGCATGTACAGAGCTCTAAAATGTATGACCCAAAAACCGATGGACCTGGAAAGAGAGATAGACAAATCCACAGTTAGAACTGGAAATGGCATTAGTGAGCACAGATCATGTGCAAGACACCCTGCTGGGCATTGTGAATGCACTAGTGACAAAGAAAACGACAGCCTTGGCCCTTGTGAAACTCACATCTATTGGAGAAGACAAATATTCAGTAATTAAAAATTATTTCACTTGCCAGCATGATGAATGCTGAATGGGAATCTCAAAAACACCAAAAGTTTAACCTCTCATTCAAAATGCCCTATTTTAAGTATCAACAATAAGAATTTAATAGAATCTCTCCTTCTATTGTTTCATTTCCCAGAGGTAATAAAGAGAATCATGTTAGCCCCGTGTGGAGTGTGAAGCTTACCCACAGCTGCCACCCAGCCCTCAGCCAGGAACAGGAAATTCTCCAGGCGCCTCTAATGCATTTGTTTCTCCCAATAACACAATTCACACTGACCCAGTCCCTGCACCCTCCCTGGTCTCCATGGGAGGCGGGTGGGACCCCCGAAAGGGAACTATAAGCCTATGATGGAGAGGTGCCGAGGGTGTAAAGGGTTAGAAACCAGCAAGCTGAAAGGATGCCGACTTACCACAGTGTAAATCTGATGCTTTCGCCTCTTAGCCAGGTCAATTATGTTGATTCCATTGTAGTAGAGGTTTTCCATGCATCCCTGGAAGTTTTTCCTTAAAAAGGTCCCAGGTTTGCCTGGAACTGGAATTCCTCCAAAACTAAGCTTTATGAGGAGAAAAAACACAAAAGAAAACAAAAGAGAACACCTTACTTACAAGCTCTGAAGGAACAGGAAAGGAAAGTGAGTTTCAGTAGATTTAGCTGTCTGCTTGAGCCAAGTGGCTTAGGTAATTACAGCTGCCACTTGATTACATTTTAAAGGATACTGATCAGTCCACATAAAAATAACTATAATTGATTGCTTTTAAAGAGCTCACTTTACAAAACAATTTACTTCCTTTCTCTACCTTTTTTAATACTAAATAAAACAGCAATTTAGGGAAGGAGGGAAAAAATGAAAGAAAATCAACAATTTTATATTTCTCTCTGATGCAGACTTCTCAGAGAATGTGGCCAAACTGAAGCCAAGGGACCAACCAAATAGTCCTCCATTCAGCTAGAGAGAGACCTAGTGTTAAGCCTGCATTTATACCAAAAACCTTATGTGCACAACTGTTCACAAATTATGTTCTGTAAAGATGAAAATCAGGACATCTCAAATAGCCCATACAAAGTTTTTTTTTTCTTCTTCTTTTTCCCCCCTCTCAAACATATCTTTATTGATTTCAGAAAGAGGAAAGGAGAGGGAGAGAGAGATAGAAACATCAATGATGAGAGAATCATTGACCGGCTGCCTCCTGCAGGCCCCCACCTGGGATCAAGCCCACAACCCGGGAACCTGCCCTGACCAGGAACCGAACCATGTCTCCTGGATCCCAGGTAGATGCTCAACCGCTGAGCCACGCCTGGCCGGGCACCCATGCAGCTTTTTAAAGAAAGTCAATAAGAATCAATATAATGGAATCCCACTTAGTTGCCAATAGTATTAAACACGTGCTAAAATGGGAAGTGAGACTAATGTTTATTTAAAAATGCAGGAGTCACAGATGTAAGGTATGAGGTCAACAATAAGAAACTGTTCTTACAATACGAATTGGAGGAAACACAGAAACTTAATAGTAATTTTCTCTGGAAAGGATATGGGACACTAGTGTTCTTTGCCACTTTCCTTTCCAGTAAAAATTGCTACAAATTCCTTTTGTAATGAAAATATTATTTTTAAAAAACCTGTGAGTTAACGGAGACATCTTTATAATGTTCTTACAAAATTTTATCTACTATTTTTTTAAAAAGTGCTTTATACAGTTATAAATAAAATCCATTAAAAAAACAAAAAAACCCAAACCTGACCTCTTATGAATATGCTTCCTGTTATGCAAAAAAATCACGTTAATTTCTATAATTACATTTCTCTTTGCACCATTGGATGAGAAACCCATTTTTCCTCATTGATTTGACATGTGACTTCATCATGTATTTAAACTACCTAATGCTTGGGTGTGTTTCAGGAGGGTGCATTTTCCAATCAGGTTGCCTCTCTTTAGCTGAATAGCTAACTGATATACCAAAGGCTACTGCTAGACGTCTATTTTCCCCATAAGTTCCACATTATTTTTTTAAAGATTGTTTCTTTATACATGAAATATATAATAAGGGTTATTTATCTACTGCTCATTTTTAATTAAAATTGCTTTACTCTGTTAAGATAATTATTTGATATACTTACGCATTTTATTTTAAAGTTTCATTTCAGGATAGTTTTATTTAAATAGACTGTTGAAATTTTGATTGAAAATTTATTATATTCATCAACACACTTACTTGGAGATTAATGGATATTTTAAATATATTTCATATTCCTCTCCAAGAACCCAGTATGTTTTCTATTTTCAAAATATTTTGGTAAGGCCCTGTACCTACAGTTAACATTTTCTTTCCCTACGTCACATATTTATCATTAAATTAATTCTTGTGAATTTTATTCTTTAGAAAATTTTCATTGTGAATTTTTTAATTCATTAAACATTTTATTATATAATTTTATGAATTTCCAATTTTATTGGTTTATCTAGATACTTTTATATTAAATAATTTTAGCTAATTTGGTTGAATTTTTGAGGAGATTATCATATGACATTTAAAACATTTTACTTTTGTATTCTCAACTTTTATACATTTTTGTTTATTTCCTTGACTTGGTCAAAACTTTCTAAAATCTAGTTAAAATTTTTAAGCAATATTAAATAAAATCAATGTGTATAACTTTCAAAAAGGAGTTTATTTTTATATAATTTCCAAGAACATATAATACTGACTCTAACTGCACATCACATTAAATAGGTCTCCTACCACCATTTACACATCAATCATTTATTTGTAAGCTATCGTCAGTTTGAAATTAGAATTAAATGCTTAGTCTTATCCGTTGCCTTTTCAGAAGTCCGTGCGCCAGAGCAGCGGGTAGTCCACGTTCAGTCTGCTGGCGCGGTGAATTACATTAGTGGGTTGCTACAAGTTCCTTTTGTAATGAAAATATTAGTTTAAAAAAACCTGTGAAATACATAATTAACCCTGACGTGCCTGGGGGTGGGGCCCAGGGTTTGGGGCTCTCACCCCCTGGCCCCCAGCAGGCCCCTGTTCCCCCAGCGGAGCTGCCTTCAGGTCGCCCTGTCTCAGGGCCGAGCCTGCGGGGGACGAGCCAGCGGGGGCCGGAGGAGGGGCCGGGCTGCGGGTCAGCGGGGGCCGGAGGGGGGGCCGGGCTGCGGGTCAGCGGGGGCCGGAGGAGGGGGCCCGGCTGCGGGTCAGCGGGGGCCGGAGGAGGGGGCCCGGCTGCGGGTCAGCGGGGGCCGGAGGAGGGGCCCGGCTGCGGGTCAGCGGGGGCCGGAGGAGGGGCCCGGCTGCGGGTCAGCGCCCTTCCCAGGGCCCGGCTGCGGGTCAGCGCCCTTCCCAGGGCCCGGCTGCGGGTCAGCGCCCTTCCCAGGGCCCGGCTGCGGGTCAGCGCCCTTCCCAGGGGCCGGCTGCGGGCCAGCGCCCTTCCCAGGGCCCGGCTGCGGGCCAGCGCCCTTCCCAGGGGCCGGCTGCGGGTCAGCGCCCTTCCCAGGGCCCGGCTGCGGGTCAGCGCCCTTCCCAGCCCCGGCGCTGCAGCCCCGGGCGGCGGACCGCGAGCCGGAGGCGGGGGCGCAGGACCCCCGGCGCCCAGGCTCTTCAGAAACGCCCCGTGTGGCATCACTGCAGTGATTTCTGAATAAAACTACATGAACGGCAACTTTTCTAACATTTTGCAGTCTGAAGGTTGCGATATTTTTCATGGATATTTTAACTAATAGTCATTAAGCTGAGTGATCTTTTATATTAATAGACAGACAGACCCCCGGGTCAGGGAGCTGGGGCTCCACAGCCCTGCGCTCCTCCAGCAGGCCCCGGGCTCGCCCAGCGTCTGGTTAATTAGGAGACAGAGCGGGAGAGAGGGGCCGGGCTGGAATTTCACGGTCCCTGTATTTTCAGTGATTTTTTTTTTTTTGATGCAGGAAACCTTCACTGCGATGAGCTCATCCCCCCCATTGGCTTTTCCTCCGGGGTTTAAACCCTGGGCTTTCCCTGTCCTGCAGGCTCCTTTCTGCCATGTGCATCTGATGCTTCTGAGGCTTCTCTTTGTCAGCATTTCCTCGCTGTCGCCCTGAGAGCCCCTTTGTCAGGGAGGCATATGTGAGAAGGATCCAAGTGACTGTCTTCTTTAATGCTTCTTAAAACTTTTAAAACTTCCCCGGCTTGGTGTTTGTTGAACAATGTGGAGAGGTCACGGCCCTTCTAGAATGCGTCAAAGGTTGATTAATTTCTGCCATTTCAAATGAGACCAGAAATCTCAATTATTTTAAATATTAACAAGAATTAAAATGGTTAAGAAAAACCTTGATCTCCACAACCCTTTTTGCTGCTGCTAAGTGTCTTATTAGCACCCATGCTGCCGTCTAATGCCTCAGGTTTGTACAAGGAAGCATCGATCCACAAAGCCTCCCCTGTGGATATCAAGTGCCGCCTTCCTGCCCAGGGTGCTTGCCTCGTCCCAGTCCACCCCCCATTCAGACGCTGACTTCAGACCCAGGCCCAACTGCTGTCCCCTTGGCCTCAACACTCTCCTAGAAAAGCCTTCAGCCCTGGCCGGCGTGGCTCATTTGGTTGGGCATAGCCCTGTGCCCCAAAAGGCTGCTGGTTCCTCTGAGCCCCACGAGGGCACCTTGCCGGGTTGCAGGCTTGGTCCCTGGTGGGGGTGTGTGGGAGGCAGCTGAGAGAGGGTCTGCTCACACATCGATGTTCCTCTTCCTCTCTCCTCCCTTCCTCTCTCTAAAAAAATCGATGTATTTTTTTTTCTTTAAAGAAAAGGTTTTATTTTAGTAATAGCAATAGTGGCAGTTATCGATTGGTTTCATACAGGGTGGGGCAAAAGTAGGTTTACAACCTTGAGTTCATGAAACACAGAGTTTATTCTTGTGTAATTATTTATGAATTGTTGCGTCGTTGTCCATATGAAAACCTGTTAACTTACTTTGTCCCACCCTGTATAGTGGGCACTCTGCTTGGACCTTTCTTTCTCATTTTTCTCTAACTTTTGAGTTGAATATGACCCTTTGCTCCAATGTAAAGCTGAAAAACCAATGGCCTACAGAGCTGTAGCGGCTTGACCAGGCCATGCAGTCAGGAGTGGGGGATGCTGGCACACCAGCCTCCAGTCTGCGGCCCTTCTCGCCCACCCTGCACGCTGCCTGGCCTCCAGCTCCCCATGTCTGGTTCCACAGAGTAACCCTCTCAATGAGTCAGGCCCCAGGCTAAGGTGAACTATGTTTCCTAGTCTGCCTGACACTTTCCCATTTTCAAATGGAAAGTTCCACCTTAGTCTTGCACAAACTGTGCCACCTGCCATTCGGAGAGTTCCTGAAGTGTCCCCGAGGGGCGGAAAAGGAGAGGTGATGTACAGTATAGCAGCAGAGACCACCACTGTCTCCTCGACATGTAAACCAGCTCCTCCTGGCTTCTCTGCCCGAGCAGCCCAATGTCCTCAAGCTCCTGGCAGGTTTTGCACCTGAATACACATGGAAACTTGACTGGCTGGGTTCAGCTCTCTCTTTGTCATTGGTAGTGTTGTTCTTGGCCCAAACCTGAGGAGTTGCTAGCTTATGGTTCCTGTCTTCAAACACCCATTTACAGAATCACAGAAATCAGGTGCTGACACAACTTTATTGGTTCAACATATACTTATATTTTTTGTCTGAATGCATGTACAGTATTTTTACCTTAGGTTATTTAGACAATAGCTTAAATAATATACATTTCAGTATTCAAGCAATTGGAAATTCTAACTTCAGTATCCTCCTTACAGCCAGGCCAGAGGAGCTCCTGCTAAAAACTGATAACCAGGAGAGCCCATTGTGGCCATCCTTTGTCTCCCCCTGACTTGTGGGAGGAGGTGCTCGGAGCCAAAGGTGAAGAACTCCAGCTGGCACCATGTTTCTAAGCCATGATCTTCCTACACGGCGCCCGCGCTCCCCACCTGCACAGCTCTGAACGGCTTTCAGGCCCTGAACGGTTCTCTTGCCTCTCTGGCCTCCTGGTGGTGGACATGGGCCTCAGGGCTGAGGGGTGGCCATGGGGCAGCTGTTTACAGTGCGGATAAGACTTGGGCCTGTGGGATATGTTTGTCAAGGTACATTTGTCAAAGTAGAAGAAGAGAGCATATTTTATTCAAAAGTTGTTTCTCTTATTGTTAACCCTTCAAATATTTTGACTTTGGTATGTGGGACTCCATTTGCACTCTTGCCTCAGGTCCTACAAGCATTGGACTAGAGTCTGTCTAACTTTATACTATTTTACTGATGATCACAATAATTTAGCCCAAGTTCAGCAAATTGTAAATGTCTTATTAGATAATTAAATCCTATTCCACCCCCCTGACAGTAGCTAAAATCAAACAAGAATTTTTATGGTTTTTTAGTTCTTGTTAACAAAAACAATTACTTTCTTGTGTATAATACTGACAATAAAATATTCCCTCCATCATGTTCCACACAATTAGTTTACTTTCAATATACATTAAAGAGAAGTCTTTATATTCCATTTCACTGTTCCAAAAATAACCCCTAAGCGGACATAAAATTAGCAAGTCCACAGATCACATCTTAAATTTAAAACTAGGAAGAAACCATGGACCCAGGTAATGTGGTTTCAACTTGAATTCATATAGAGTCCAGGATAAGGTTCCAGAACCTGCTGATATCTTACAGGATTAACTCTCCTTCAGAGAAAAGCCTGATGACTAGAAAGACCTCCCGTCCAATGGCTACAGGGACCTGGGCACAAATCCTGTGGTTGTTACTCTGGCTGTTGGGGAACAGGGATGGGGATTCATCAGTCTCTCTTGTCTTGGTTTTATGCATGTGATATAGAGCATAATAAAGTCCCTCACATGACTGTGTAAGGGATTAAACAAAATCATAAAGTGCCACTCAAAATAAGAACACTTTTTCTCCTATTTTTTTCTCATTACTCCCACTTTGAATCTGCTCATTTTATTCCTTACTTTATTTTCTTCTATTTATTGTCTTCTGTGTAGGTCTTTTACTTTAGCTTTGCAACATATTTTCCAAAGGAAAAAAGGGTCAATAACTATACTACCACATAATTTGGAAAACAGTTTCTCTAGTGATTGGTAGTTGTTTCAAACACCAAATAAAGGGTTGCATTGTGTCTGGTCAGTCCTTTAATTGTGTCTGAGCTCTCGGAGAGGCGGCATCAACTAAAGCAAGAGGCGACCTCTGAGCACCTGAGACCTGTTAGAAGCTTCTGATGGGAAGCAACGCATGAGTTGTTACCTTTCATAATTCACAAAAAGCAGCTTTCTTCATTTACTTAACAAATATTTATTGTCTATTCTGTACTAGACACAATCTTATAGAAATAAGTGAAAGTAAAAAAGAACATCTCCACCCTTATTATTATCTTAAATCCTATATCTGGGACAAAGATGATGAGGGAGATGATTAAAAATAAGGAATTAATAACATAAAGTGATGTGCTTTTGGAAAAGACTAAATACAAATCAGACGATGCAATTTTAGGAAGTTAGAAGAAATAACTTTTAAGTCATATATTCTATTTGACTTGGTTTCTTCTTGAAATGCTTTTTTTTTTTGCATGTCATACAAAATTCAAAAAGTTAAAAAACAATAAAATGCAAATGTCTAGCTTACTTCTCTGTGGGTCCCACTCTCACTATCCGCCTTCTCCATCTCTTTACACCCCCCAGATATTTTTTTCTGCCTCTGTGCTCTCAAGTCTAGACAGCCTTTTCTGTGTTTGAAGCACAGGTGGTGTTTACAATGCACTGCACCCTGACTTTTCTTTGCATTGAATAATTTCTATTGGAGATGGTTCATATCAGAACATGTAGGATTGCCTCATGCTTTTCACGGGTGTGTAATACTTCCTCGTGGGTTTTCGAGCACACGCAGGGAACAGGTGAGCCCAGGTCCAAGGCCTGTCTGATGGGCTGGTGAGGGTAAAGGAGAAGGAACTACTTTTCAGCTCAGGTAGATTTGATTCACACAGACAGCAAAGGAAGAGGGGCCAAGCATTGCAGCTGCCCATGGCCCTGCCCCACACACCAAAAGACAGAACTAAAACAAAACAGATCAGATGACTACAGTGCTAGTTCTGGCAGCCTTGGCTTCTGGGCATCTGAGCCTAGACAGGTGAGCGGCTCTATGTGGTGCACTCCAGTCTCCGAGGACAGGGTGAAAGGCCTCATTGGTACCTAGGAGGCGATGAGAAACTGCAACGACAGCCCCACATGGGGCAGGAACAGGGGCCTGCCGGGATGAACTGGGGGCCGCTCCCTGCAGCCTCCTCTCCCTGCGTTCCAGGACAACCTCCAGGTGTCCTGCCAGACCCAGACCAACTGTCGGGCAGGGCCTCGGCTGCACAGCTTCTCGGGTAGCAGAGCTCACTTGGCACCCTGGAGGGTCTGTTTCCCTATGGACTTACCATAAGTTTTTATTAACCCCCTTTTGGTGGACTTTTGGGGAATTTCTAATTTTCTATTATTCATAAAATATTGCCCATGGCACTCACTTGCATATACTTGTAGGATAAATTGCTAGAAACAGAATTGTTGAGTTGAAATGGGCATATTTCAAATTTTAAAAGCTATCGCCCTCTGTTTGATATTGTATTAATTACAGTCCCACAAACAATGTATGAAATACTTCTGTTTCTTCATTTCCAGGTCAAAGTTCTAAAGCTTTTGGTCTTTGTAATCCAAGTTAAAAATATTATTGTACCATTAATTTGTACTTCTCTTTTTGAGTGAGGTTGAGCATCTTTTCATATATTTAAGAATAATTTGTATTTTTAATATATTCATATCCTTTACCTATTTATCCGTTCAATTACCTTTTTAAAAATAATTTGTAGAAGTTTTTATTTCTTAATTAAATTTTGAAGTATGTTTTCAAGTTATTTTGGAGGTGATATCATTATATATGCATTTTTTTGTGAAAGGTCAGGTGAATATATATTTTTTGCATTTTTATTTGGACAAAATTATTCATATACAGTATTTCCAGGTTTTTGAAATTTACATCATACTTAGAAGGACTTCCCATGATATTCAATTATAAAAACACTATCTCCAGGACCTTGGCTTCCCCGGTCAGTTTGTGTCCACTTTCCCCCACAGAGATGTTGAGGCAGAGCTTGTGGGTGTGGAGTTCCCTCATGGGGCTCTCCTTTTCACCTTGATCCTGTGCCATGATGAGATACAGATGTGTTCTCCAAAGCCAGATACACTGTCAGATCCTTCGGCATCAGGAGAAATGAAAAAATTGTCGTCCACTGCATAGTCTGTGGGGCCAAGGCAGAAGAAATCTTGGAGAGAGGTCTAAAGGTTCAAGAGTATGAATTACAAAAAAATAACTTCTCAGATACTGGAAACTTTGGTTTTGGGATCTAAGAACACATTGATCTGGGTATCAGATATTACCCAAGCCTTGGTATCTATGGCCTGGACTTCTATGTGGTGCTGGGTAGGCCAGGTTTCAGTATTGCAGACAAGAAATGCAAGACAGGCTGCATTGGGGACAAACACAGAATCAGCAAAGAGGAGGCCAAAATCTGGTTCCAGCAGAAGTATAACGGGATCATCCTTCCTGGCAAATAAATTCTCATTTCTATCCAAAAGGCCAATAAAATATTTTCAGTGAAAAACGAAAAACAAAAAAAAAAATCTCACATTTTCTTTAAAACATTTTTGAAGATTATATATACACACATATGTAATTTTTTAATATTTAGATGGTTTGATTTAATCTAGGGTTTTTTTTTTTACTAATAAGTCTTATTAAAATATGTTATTTTTTATTTTATAAAATGCCTTTTTAGTATAGAACATATAAATCATATATTTTAAAAATATTTTTCAATAGTTTTGTTTCTTGTAGGACAGATATGCAAAATAGGATCACAGTAATCTTGACAAGAAAAGACCTTAGGGACTATGAGGACCTCAGAGAAATTGAGTCTCTACAACCCTAAAATCTCTCTTTTCTGAAGCCCTCTGCTCCAGGCTGGAAGTGAAGCAAATTGCTGGAGTCTTCCTGAAGCACTGGAGAAAGCCGCGTGGCTGAGTGATTCACCTGGATGACATTCCAGTGAGAAGCAAAGGGATACATTGTTTCTGCTTTTCTTTTTTTTTTTTTGACAAAAGACTCTTTGAGCCCTTGTTTGTGTGCCTTACAGCTGATGGAGTCCAGGGCTCAGATGTGCACATATGAGACCATAGCAAAAATCAAATAAATCACTAAGATTCTGATTAATGAGCAATACTGTTAAAAAATAGACTTTAGACTTAAATATTAGCCAGTTATACACCTTCCAATAAGAGTGCTAATATTCCTTCTGAGTAACAGAAGCTAAGAGTTTTCATTTTCCAGATTTATACAACTAGTTAATGGTAAAGTGATTAGAGCACAGCCTTCTGTGCCCTGTGCTCTTCCTCTTCAATGGCCTTTGTGGTGGAACTTCACAAACTGGAGAGCTCCAGTTTTACAGAGTTTTCCTGATATCTCCTGATACAAGTCTCCTGCATCCCAGCGTTGCCATTCCAGTCGATCTGTCTCCTTCCAGGACTATTGGAGTAAGCTGGCTGGCTGCACACTCTGGAAGGGGCTTTCATTTTCTGAAGCAGAAATTGTTTCATAGGAACAGTTCGAGATATGTTTTTTACTAGGAAACCCTGTTTTATGAAGTACCAAGAAGTTTAGGCATTTCCTAAAACAAATCTCTTCCAATTTCATAAGTTGAGTGACTTCATTGGATTTCTTTCCCTAAATGCTGACATTCTCTTTAATGCCATTCTGCTGTGATTTCACAGATTCTCTACATGGGAGACCACAGACAGATAGGCATAATCTTAAAATAGATGTGAAAGAAGGCAACAAGCTGAACTTTACAATCATCTAATGCCATTAGGGGTAAGGTATATGGGGAAATAGTGAGACTTAGAAATAAGTACTCAGGTTCATCAAAGATGTCTTTTTGCTTTAAGATAATTTCAATATTGTGCATATTCTTTTTTTTCAATCACTGAAAAAAGTTGAAAAATAAGAATGATTGATATCCATAGACTTCTAGTTATAAGCAACTAAAAAAAATGTACTGAGTATCTTGAACTCTGAGTCAGAATGACAAATTCTCTTTTGAAGTTAATTAATGTCACATCTTATCCACAATATTCTAAATTAAGATTAGTATCAAAAGAGAAAACCTTTTTTAGCTCATGATAGTGATTGAATAAAAAAATACATCAGATTTTATTTTTTTAATTATTCATCTCCACCCCTACTCTTCTATTCTGTATCCCACTAATTATTGAAGTTGTCTCATAACAGGGTTTTCAACCATCTGTCCGGCAACCCCCTCCTTCCACCTACCCAGAAGTTTAAGTTACAGAAAAACTGCTTCAGAGTAACTGCTCTAAAATAGCGGTTCTCAAATGTTAGGGTGCATCAGAGTCACATGGAGGATTTAAAAAACAGATTCTGAGCCCCTCTGTTAGAGTTTCTGATTCAGTAAGTTTAAGTGGAGCCTAAGTATTTTCATTTTTAACTAATTTCCATGGGATGCTAATTGGGCTGGCTCCTGAAACATACATTCAGAATTACTGTTCTAAAACATAAAACTGGTCATGTCACCATCCTGCAAAAAAATCCTTTTGCGGCTCCTCATGCTACCATAGAGCTAGCTAACCTTGAAATCTTAGCAAAAGTTAACTAACAATAAAGTAGAAATTTATATACTTGTGAAATCACACAGCTTTGCTCAAGTGTCTTGGCAGGGCACAGTGTTCCTGTTTTCAGTAACGACCAGATGTGCAGACTCGCCAGCCAACCATAGGAGAGCAAGATTAGTATCAGGAACAGGATGACCAGCCAAGTCAAGCTGCATGTCTGCAGAAAAATCCCCTGCTGCTCCCCCCAGCTCAACTCCCATTTCCCTTTTACCCTATATAATTATCTGGCTTGACTAGAGCTGTTAGGATGGGCTTTAGGATAGGATTCCCCATGCTGTCAAGTTGCTGGCACTTGAATAAACCACTTTCATTCTCACCAGCACCTGTCTCATTCATGAGTTGGACTTTTGTTGTGTCAGGAAACTGAACTTGGGTTTAGTTTCTGCATTCACTCACTCCCCATAGTTTAAGTTCCTTAACATGGCTCACATAACTCATCATCTGGGTTATTTCCTCACTCTTGTTTTATCTCACTCTATCCCCTGCCTCAAGTGGTGTGTTGATAATGATATTTAATATCTGGCTATTCACTGTTCTCCCCCCAACACATAGACATGTATGTGTGTGTGCTTATGTGCATGTAAATAGACATATGATTATTTTACTGCTATAAACAATGTATAATCATAATTTACAAAAAAATAATATACAATAATTTTTATTGTAAATTTCATATAACCAATTACTTATTATAGAATACTTTTGTTGAATTTTCACTGAACTTTTTTTATCTGTAATCATATACAGTCTATTTCACATATTCTTTTTTTATTTCTTAATTTATTTGACAGCCCTTTACAATTTTTTCTTAACATACAGGTTGGAGGATGACAGGATTTAAGTCACACTTGGCCTACAGGTTGTAGTTAGTCCATTAGTGGTTTAGACAATCAATAAAACAAATCAAAACGTGATTTATAATATTTTCCAATATCCCTGGTGAAAATATCTCCACCATGGTGGATTTCAAGCTGTCATAGGAATGTTACTGAACATGGGTTTGGGAAGATATGTACTGTAACAGCCCAATAGAATGCATTCCCACCACACAGTTACAGCCTTGAGTACATATAGATAGATGGAGTGGTAGAAAGATACAGATAGATGTAATATAGTAAAATAAGAAACAATAAATGTATT